>NC_068453.1:0-1200000 GCF_023373465.1 Oncorhynchus keta
AAACGGTGACCCTGGACATGCCGAATTTGCGCCATTCTGGGAAAGGACCCCGAAAATAATTTTTAAGCCATTTTCAAAAAAGTTTTTTTTTTTTTTTTCGGGATTTAAAAAAACGGTGACCCCGGACATGCCGAATTTGCGCCATTCTGAAAGGACGAAAATAATTTTTAACCATTTTCAAAAAAAGTGATTTTTTTTTTTTTTTTTTTTTCGGGACTTAAAAACTGTGACCCTGGACATGCCGAATTTGCGCCATTCTGGAAAGGACCCCGAAAATAATTTTAACCATTTTCAAAAGTTTTTTTTTTTTTTTCGACTTAAAACTGTGACCCCGGACATGCCGAATTTGCGCCATTCTGGAAAGGACCCTGAAAATAATTTTTAACCATTTTCAAAAAAATTTTGATTTTTGATTTTTTTTTTTTTTCGGGACTTAAAACGGTGACCCTGGACATGCCGAATTTGCGCCATTCTGGAAAGGACCTTGAAAATAATTTTTAACCATTTTAAAAAAAGTGATTTTTTTTTTTTTTTTTCGGGACTTAAAAACTGTGACCCGGACATGCGAATTTGCGCCATTCTGGAAAGGACCCCGAAAAATAATTTTTAACCATTTTCAAAAAGTTATTTTTTTTTTTTTTTTTTCGGGACTTAAAAACGGTGACCCCCGGACATGCCGAATTTGCGCCATTCTGGAAAGGACCCCGAAAATAATTTTTAACCATTTCAAAAAATTTTTTTTTTTTTTTTTTTTTTTTTCGGGACTTAAAAACTGTGACCCCGGACATGCCGAATTTGCGCCATTCTGGAAAGGACCCCGAAAATAATTTTTAACCATTTTCACAAAAAAGTGATTTTTTTTTTTTTTTCGGGACTTAAAAACGGTGACCCCGGACATGCCGAATTTGCGCCATTCTGGAAAGGACCCCGAAAATAATTTTTAACCATTTTCACAAAAAAGTGATTTTTTTTTTTTTTTCGGGACTTAAAACGGTGACCCGGACATGCCGAATTTGCGCCATTCTGGAAGGACCCGAAAATAATTTTTAACCATTTTCAAAAAAGTTTTTTTTTTTTTTTTTTCGGGACTTAAAACTGTGACCCCGGACATGCCGAATTTGCGCCATTCTGGAAAGGACCCCGAAAATAATTTTTAACCATTTTCACAAAAAAATGTTTTTTTTTTTTTTTTTCGGGACTTAAAAACGGTGACCCTGGACATGCCGAATTTGCGCCATTCTGGAAAGGACCCTAATTTTAACCATTTTCACAAAAAGTGATTTTTTTTTTTTTCGGGACTTAAAAACGGTGACCCTGGACATGCCGAATTTGCGCCATTCTGGAAAGGACCCCGAAAATAATTTTTAACCATTTTCACAAAAAGTTTTTTTTTTTCGGGACTTAAAACGGTGACCCTGGACATGCCGAATTTGCGCCATTCTGGAAAGGACCCGAAAATAATTTTTAACCATTTTCACAAAAAAGTGATTTTTTTTTCGGGACTTAAAAACGGTGACCCCGGACATGCCGAATTTGCGCCATTCTGGAAAGGACCCCGAAAATAATTTTTAACCATTTTCACAAAAGTGATTTTTTTTTTTTTTTTTCGGGACTTAAAACGGTGACCCTGGACATGCCGAATTTGCGCCATTCTGGAAAGGACCCCGAAAATAATTTTTAACCATTTTCAAAAAAGTTTTTTTTTTTTTTCGGGACTTAAAACTGTGACCCCGGACATGCCGAATTTGCGCCATTCTGAAAGGACCCTGAAAATAATTTTTAACCATTTTCACAAAAAAGTTCTTTTTTTTTTTTTTTTTTTTCAGGGACTTAAAAATGGTGACCCGGGACATGCCGAATTTGCGCCATTCTTGACCCCGACATGCCGAATTTGCGCCATTCTGAAAGGACCCTGAAAATAATTTTTAACCATTTTCAAAAAAAGTGATTTTTTTTTTTTTTTTGGGACTTAAAAACGGTGACCCTGACATGCCGAATTTGCGCCATTCTGAAAGGACCCCGAAAATAATTTTTAACCATTTTCACAAAAATTTTTTTTTTTTTTTTTTCGGGACTTAAAAAAAAGTGATTTTTTTTTTTTTTTTTTCGGGACTTAAAAACTGTGACCCCGGACATGCCGAATTTGCGCCATTCTGGAAAGGACCCCGAAAATAATTTTTAACCATTTTCACAAAAAAGTGATTTTTTTTTTTTTTTTTTTTCGGGACTTAAAAACGGTGACCCGGACATGCCGAATTTGCGCCATTCTGAAAGGACCCCGAAAATAATTTTTAACCATTTTCAAAAAAAAGTTTTTTTTTTTTTTTTTTTTTTTTCGGGACTTAAAACTGTGACCCCGGACATGCCGAATTTGCGCCATTCTGGAAAGGACCCCGAAAATAATTTTTAACCATTTTCAAAAAAGTGTTTTTTTTTTTTTTTTTTTTCGGGACTTAAAAACTGTGACCCTGGACATGCCGAATTTGCGCCATTCTGGAAAGGACCCCGAAAATAATTTTTAACCATTTTCAAAAAAGTTTTTTTTTTTTTTTTTTTTTTTTCGGGACTTAAAAACGGTGACCCTGGACATGCCGAATTTGCGCCATTCTGGAAAGGACCCCGAAAATAATTTTTAACCATTTTCAAAAAATTTTTTTTTTTTTTTTTTTTTTTTTTCGGGACTTAAAAACGGTGACCCTGGACATGCCGAATTTGCGCCATTCTGGAAAGGACCCCGAAAATAATTTTTAACCATTTTCACAAAAAACATTCTGGAAAGGACCCTGAAAATAATTTTTAACCATTTTCACAAAAAGTTTTTTTTTTTTTTTCGGGACTTAAAAACTGTGACCCCGGACATGCCGAATTTGCGCCATTCTGGAAAGGACCCCGAAAATAATTTTTAACCATTTTCAAAAAAGTTTTTTTTTTTTTTTTCGGGACTTAAAAACCGTGACCCTGGACATGCCGAATTTGCGCCATTCTGGAAAGGACCCCGAAAATAATTTTTAACCATTTTCAAAAAAAGTTTTTTTTTTTTTTTTTTTTTCGGGACTTAAAAACGGTGACCCTGGACATGCCGAATTTGCGCCATTCTGAAAGGACCCCGAAAATAATTTTTAACCATTTTCAAAAAAATTTTTTTTTTTTTTCGGGACTTAAAAACTGTGACCCCGGACATGCTGAATTTGCGCCATTCTGAAAGGACCCTGAAAATAATTTTAACCATTTTCAAAAAAGTTTTTTTTTTTTTTTTTTTTTTTTCGGGACTTAAAAACTGTGACCCCGGACATGCTGAATTTGCGCCATTCTGGAAAGGACCCCGAAAATAATTTTTAACCATTTTCAAAAAAGTTTTTTTTTTTTTTTTTTTCGGGACTTAAAAACTGTGACCCCGGACATGCCGAATTTGCGCCATTCTGGAAAGGACCCCGAAAATAATTTTTAACCATTTTCACAAAAAAGTTTTTTTTTTTTTTTTTTTCGGGACTTAAAACTGTGACCCCGGACATGCCGAATTTGCGCCATTCTGGAAAGGACCCTGAAAATAATTTTTAACCATTTTCAAAAAAGTTTGAAAAAAATTTTTTTTTTTTTTTTTTTTTTTTTCGGGACTTAAAAACGGTGACCCTGGACATGCCGAATTTGCGCCATTCTGGAAAGGACCCCGAAAATAATTTTTAACCATTTTCAAAAAAGTTTTTTTTTTTTTTTTTCGGGACTTAAAAACTGTGACCCCGGACATGCCGAATTTGCGCCATTCTGGAAAGGACCCCGAAAATAATTTTAACCATTTTCAAAAAAGTTTTTTTTTTTTTTTTTCGGGACTTAAAAACGGTGACCCTGGACATGCCGAATTTGCGCCATTCTGGAAAGGACCCCGAAAATAATTTTTAACCATTTTCAAAAAAAAGTTTTTTTTTTTTTTTTTCGGGACTTAAAAACTGTGACCCCGGACATGCCGAATTTGCGCCATTCTGGAAAGGACCCGAAAATAATTTTTAACCATTTTCAAAAAAAATTTTTTTTTTTTTTTTTTTTTTTCGGGACTTAAAAACTGTGACCCGGACATGCCGAATTTGCGCCATTCTGGAAAGGACCCCGAAAATAATTTTTAACCATTTTCAAAAAGTGATTTTTTTTTTTTTTTTTTTCGGGACTTAAAAACTGTGACCCCGGACATGCCGAATTTGCGCCATTCTGGAAAGGACCCCGAAAATAATTTTTAACCATTTTCACAAAAAAGTGATTTTTTTTTTCGGGACTTAAAAACGGTGACCCCGGACATGCCGAATTTGCGCCATTCTGGAAAGGACCCCGAAAATAATTTTTAACCATTTTCAAAAAAGTTATTTTTTTTTTTTTTTTCGGGACTTAAAAACTGTGACCCGGACATGCCGAATTTGCGCCATTCTGGAAAGGACCCCGAAAATAATTTTTAACCATTTTCAAAAAAGTTTTTTTTTTTTTTTTTTTCGGGACTTAAAAACTGTGACCCCGGACATGCCGAATTTGCGCCATTCTGGAAAGGACCCCGAAAATAATTTTTAACCATTTTCAAAAAAGTTTTTTTTTTTTTTTTTTTCGGGACTTAAAAACTGTGACCCTGGACATGCCGAATTTGCGCCATTCTGGAAAGGACCCGAAAATAATTTTTAACCATTTTCAAAAAAGTTTTTTTTTTTTTTTTTTTCGGGACTTAAAAACTGTGACCCGGACATGCCGAATTTGCGCCATTCTGGAAAGGACCCCGAAATAATTTTTAACCATTTTCAAAAAAGTTTTTTTTTTTTTTTTTCGGGACTTAAAAACGGTGACCCTGGACATGCCGAATTTGCGCCATTCTGGAAAGGACCCCGAAAATAATTTTTAACCATTTTCAAAAAAGTTTTTTTTTTTTTTTTTTTTCGGGACTTAAAACTGTGACCCCGGACATGCCGAATTTGCGCCATTCTGGAAAGGACCCCGAAAATAATTTTTAACCATTTTCAAAAAAAAGTTATTTTTTTTTTTTTTTTTTCGGGACTTAAAAACTGTGACCCCGGACATGCCGAATTTGCGCCATTCTGGAAAGGACCCCGAAAATAATTTTTAACCATTTTCAAAAAGTTTTTTTTTTTTTTTTCGGGACTTAAAAACGGTGACCCTGGACATGCCGAATTTGCGCCATTCTGGAAAGGACCCCGAAAATAATTTTTAACCATTTTCAAAAAAAAGTTTTTTTTTTTCGGGACTTAAAAACTGTGACCCCGGACATGCCGAATTTGCGCCATTCTGGAAAGGACCCGAAAATAATTTTTAACCATTTTCAAAAAAGTGATTTTTTTTTTTTTTTTTTTTTTTTCGGGACTTAAAAACGGTGACCCTGGACATGCCGAATTTGCGCCATTCTGGAAAGGACCCCGAAAATAATTTTTAACCATTTTCAAAAAAGTTTTTTTTTTTTTTTTTTCGGGACTTAAAACTGTGACCCGGACATGCCGAATTTGCGCCATTCTGAAAGGACCCCGAAAATAATTTTTAACCATTTTCACAAAAAGTTTTTTTTTTTTTTTTTCGGGACTTAAAAACTGTGACCCTGGACATGCCGAATTTGCGCCATTCTGAAAGGACCCCGAAAATAATTTTTAACCATTTTCAAAAAAGTTTTTTTTTTTTTTTTTTTTTTTTTTCGGGACTTAAAACTGTGACCCCGGACATGCCGAATTTGCGCCATTCTGAAAGGACCCCGAAAATAATTTTTAACCATTTTCAAAAAAGTTTTTTTTTTTTTTTTTTTCGGGACTTAAAAACTGTGACCCCGGACATGCCGAATTTGCGCCATTCTGGAAAGGACCCCGAAAATAATTTTTAACCATTTTCAAAAAGTTTTTTTTTTTTTTTTTTTCGGGACTTAAAAAGGACATGCCGAATTTGCGCCATTCTGAAAGGACCCTGAAAATAATTTTTAACCATTTTCACAAAAAGGATTTTTTTTTTTTTTTTTTCGGGACTTAAAAACGGTGACCCTGGACATGCCGAATTTGCGCCATTCTGAAAGGACCGAAAATACTTTAACCATTTTCAGGACCCCGAAAATTTTTTTTAACCATTTTCACAAAAAGTGATTTTTTTTTTTTTTCGACTTAAAAACGGTGACCCCGGACATGCCGAATTTGCGCCATTCTGAAAGGACCCTGAAAATATTTTTAACCATTTTCACAAAAAAGTGATTTTTTTTTTTTTTTTCGACTTAAAAACGGTGACCCCGGACATGCCGAATTTGCGCCATTCTGAAAGGACCCCGAAAATAATTTTTAACCATTTTCACAAAAAGTGATTTTTTTTTTTTTTTTCGACTTAAAAACGGTGACCCCGGACATGCCGAATTTGCGCCATTCTGAAAGGACCCCTGAAAATAATTTTTAACCATTTTCACAAAAGTTATTTTTTTTTTTTTTTTTCGGGACTTTAAAACGGTGACCCGGACATGCCGAATTTGTTTTTATCTGAAAGGACCCCGAAAATAATTTTTAACCATTTTCAAAAAAAGTGATTTTTTTTTTCTTTTTTTTTTTTCGGGACTTAAAAACTGTGACCCCGGACATGCCGAATTTGCCATTCTGAAAGGACCCCGAAAAATAATTTTTAACCATTTTCAAAAAAGTGATTTTTTTTTTTTTTTTCGGGACTTAAAAACGGTGACCCTCGACATGCCGAATTTGCGCCATTCTGGAAAGGACCCCGAAAATATTTTTAACCATTTTCAAAAAAGTTTTTTTTTTTTTTTTTTTCGGGACTTAAAACTGTGACCCCGGACATGCCGAATTTGCGCCATTCTGAAAGGACCCTGAAAATAATTTTTTAACCATTTTCAAAAAAAAGTGTTTTATTTATTTTTTTTTTCGGGACTTAAAAAACGGTGAACCCGACATGCCGAATTTGCGCCATTCTGAAAGGACCCCGAAAAGAATTTTTTAACCATTTTAAAAAAAGTTTTTTTTTTTTTTTTTTTTCGGGACTTAAAAACTGTGACCTGGGACATGCCGAATTTGCGCCATTCTGAAAGGACCCTGAAAATAATTTACATGCCGAATTTGCGCCATTCTGGAAAGGACCCTGAAAAATTTTTTAACCATTTTCAAAAAAGTTTTTTTTTTTTTTTCGGACTTAAAAACTGTGACCCCGGACATGCCGAATTTGCGCCATTCTGAAAGGACCCCGAAAATAATTTTTAACCATTTTCAAAAAAGTGATTTTTTTTTTTTTTTCGGGACTTAAAAACCGTGACCCGGACATGCCGAATTTGCGCCATTCTGAAAGGACCCTGAAAATAATTTTTAACCATTTTCAAAAAAGTTTTTTTTTTTTTTTTTTTCGGGACTTAAAAACGGTGACCCCGGACATGCCGAATTTGCGCCATTCTGAAAGGACCCCGAAAATAATTTTTAACCATTTTCACAAAAGTTTTTTTTTTTTTTTTTTTTCGACTTAAAAACTGTGACCCCGGACATGCCGAATTTGCGCCATTCTGAAAGGACCCCGAAAATAATTTTTTAACCATTTTCAAAAAGTTTATTTTTTTTTTTTTTTTTTTCGGGACTTAAAAACTGTGACCCCGGACATGCCGAATTTGCGCCATTCTGAAAGGACCCCTGAAAATAATTTTTAACCATTTTCACAAAAAACTTTTTTTTTTTTTTTTTTTTTTTCGACTTAAAAACTGTGACCCGGACATGCCGAATTTGCGCCATTCTGAAAGGACCCCGAAAATAATTTTTAACCATTTTCACAAAAAAGTTTTTTTTTTTTTTTTTCGACTTAAAAACGGTGACCCCGGACATGCCGAATTTGCGCCATTCTGAAAGGACCCCGAAAATAATTTTTAACCATTTTCAAAAAAGTGATTTTTTTTTTTTTTTTTCGGGACTTAAAACGGTGACCCTGGACATGCCGAATTTGCGCCATTCTGAAAGGACCTCGAAAATAATTTTAACCATTTTCAAAAATTTTTTTTTTTTTTTTTTTCGACTTAAAAATAGACCGGGACATGCCGAATTTGCGATATTCTGAAAGGACCCCGAAAATATTTTTTTAACCATTTTCACAAAAAAAGTTATTTTTTTTTTTTTTTTTTTTTCGGGACTTAAAACGGTGACCCTGGACATGCCGAATTTGCGCCATTCTGGAAAGGACCTGAAAAAATAACTTTAACCATTTTCAAAAAAAAAGTGATTTTTTTTTTTTTTTTTTTCGACTTAAAAACGGTGACCTGACATGCCGAATTTGCGCCATTCTGAAAGGACCCCGAAAATAATTTTTAACCATTTTCAAAAAAGTGATTTTTTTTCTTTTTTTTTGAAAGGACCCTGAAAATAATTTTTAACCATTTTCACAAAAAAGTTATTTTTTTTTTTTTTTCGGACTTAAAAACTGACCCGGACATGCCTGAATTTGCGCCATTCTGGAAAGGACCCTGAAAATAATTTTTAACCATTTTCAAAAAAGTTTTTTTTTTTTTTTTTTCGGGACTTAAAAACGGTGACCCCGGACATGCCGAATTTGCGCCATTCTGGAAAGGACCCTGAAAAAATAATTTTAACCATTTTAAAAAAGTTTTTTTTTTTTTTTTTCGGGACTTAAAAACTGTGACCCGGACATGCCGAATTTGCGCCATTCTGAAAGGACCCCGAAAATAATTTTTAACCATTTTCACAAAAAGTGATTTTTTTTTTTTTTTTTTCGGGACTTAAAAACGGTGACCCTGGACATGCCGAATTTGCGCCATTCTGAAAGGACCCCGAAAATAATTTTTAACCATTTTCAAAAAAAGTTTTTTTTTTTTTTTTTTTCGGTATTTCAAAAAAGTTTTTTTTTTTTTTTTCGGGGTGACCCTGGACATGCCGAATTTGCGCCATTCTGAAAGGACCCCGAAAATAATTTTAACCATTTTCAAAAAAGTTTTTTTTTTTTTTTTTTTCGACTTAAAAACTGTGACCCCGGACATGCCGAATTTGCGCCATTCTGAAAGGACCCTGAAAATAATTTTTAACCATTTTCAAAAAAAATTTTTTTTTTTTTTTTTTTTTTCGGGACTTAAAAACTGTGACCCCGGACATGCCGAATTTGCGCCATTCTGAAAGGACCCCGAAAATAATTTTTAACCATTTTCAAAAAAAGTTTTTTTTTTTTTTTTTTTTTCGGGACTTAAAAACGGTGACCCCCGGACATGCCGAATTTGCGCCATTCTGAAAGGACCCCGAAAATAATTTTAACCATTTTCACAAAAGTTTTTTTTTTTTTTTTTTTTTTTTTCGGGACTTAAAACTGTGACCCCGGACATGCCGAATTTGCGCCATTCTGAAAGGACCCTGAAAATAATTTTTAATTTCACAAAAAGTTTTTTTTTTTTTTTTTTTTCGGGACTTAAAAACGGTGACCCTGACATGCCGAATTTGCGCCATTCTGAAAGGACCCTGAAAATAATTTTTAACCATTTTCAAAAAAGTTTTTTTTTTTTTTTTTTTTTTTTGTGACCCCGGACATGCCGAATTTGCGCCATTCTCGAAAATAATTTTTAACCATTTTCAAAAAAGTTTTTTTTTTTTTTTTTTTTTCGGGACTTAAAAACTGTGACCCCGGACATGCCGAATTTGCGCCATTCTGAAAGGACCCCGAAAATAATTTTAACCATTTTCAAAAAGTTTTTTTTTTTTTTTTTTTCGGGACTTAAAAACGGTGACCCCGACATGCCGAATTTGCGCCATTCTGAAAGGACCCCGAAAATAATTTTTAACCATTTTCAAAAAAAAGTGATTTTTTTTTTTTTTTTCGGGACTTAAAACGGTGACCCTGGACATGCTGAATTTGCGCCATTCTGAAAGGACCCCGAAAATAATTTTTAACCATTTTCAAAAAAGTTTTTTTTTTTTTTTTTTTTCGGGACTTAAAAACGGTGACCCTGACATGCCGAATTTGCGCCATTCTGAAAGGACCCTGAAAATAATTTTTAACCATTTTCAAAAAAGTGATTTTTTTTTTTTTTTTTTTTCTCGGGACTTAAAAACGGTGACCCCGGACATGCCGAATTTGCGCCATTCTGGAAAGGACCCCTAAAATATTTTTAACCATTTTCACAAAAAGTTATTTTATTTTTTTTTTTTTTTCGGGACTTAAAAACGGTGACCCGGACATGCCGAATTTGCGCCATTCTGGAAAGGACCCCGAAAATAATTTTTAACCATTTTCACAAAAAAGTGATTTTTTTTTTTTTTTTCGGGACTTAAAAACGGTGACCCCGGACATGCCGAATTTGCGCCATTCTGGAAAGGACCCCGAAAATAATTTTTAACCATTTTCACAAAAAAGTTATTTTATTTTTTTTTTTTTTTTTCGGGACTTAAAAACGGTGACCCCGGACATGCCGAATTTGCGCCATTCTGGAAAGGACCCCGAAAATAATTTTTAACCATTTTAAAAAAAGAGTGATTTTTTTTTTTTTTTTTTCGGGACTTAAAAACGGTGACCCCGGACATGCCGAATTTGCGCCATTCTGGAATTTTTTCGACTTAAAAACGGTGACCCTGGACATGCCGAATTTGCGCCATTCTGGAAAGGACCCCGAAAATAATTTTTAACCATTTTCAAAAAAAGTGTTTTTTTTTTTTTTTTTTCGGGACTTAAAAACTGTGACCCCGGACATGCCGAATTTGCGCCATTCTGGAAAGGACCCCGAAAATAATTTTTAACCATTTTCACAAAAAAGTTTTTTTTTTTTTTTTTCGGGACTTAAAAACGGTGACCCTGGACATGCCGAATTTGCGCCATTCTGGAAAGGACCCCGAAAATAATTTTTAACCATTTTCAAAAAAAGTTTTTTTTTTTTTTTTTTTTTTCGGGACTTAAAAACTGTGACCCGGACATGCCGAATTTGCGCCATTCTGGAAAGGACCCCGAAAATAATTTTTAACCATTTTCACAAAAAAGTGATTTTTTTTTTTTTTTTTTTTCGGGACTTAAAAACGGTGACCCTGGACATGCCGAATTTGCGCCATTCTGGAAAGGACCCCGAAAATAATTTTTTAACCATTTTCAAAAAAGTTTTTTTTTTTTTTTTTTTTTTTCGGGACTTAAAAACTGTGACCCTGGACATGCCGAATTTGCGCCATTCTGAAAGGACCCCTGAAAATAATTTTTAACCATTTTCACAAAAAGTGATTTTTTTTTTTTTTTTCGGGACTTAAAAACGGTGACCCTGGACATGCCGAATTTGCGCCATTCTGAAAGGACCCCGAAAATAATTTTTTAACCATTTTCAAAAAGTGTTTTTTTTTTTTTTTTTTTTTTCGGGACTTAAAACGGTGACCCCGACATGCCGAATTTGCGCCATTCTGAAAGGACCCCGAAAATAATTTTTAACCATTTTCACAAAAAGATTTTTTTTTTTTTTTTTTTCGGGACTTAAAAACGGTGACCCTGACATGCCGAATTTGCGCCATTCTGAAAGGACCCTGAAAATAATTTTTAACCATTTTCAAAAAAAGATTTTTTTTTTTTTTTTTTTTTTCGGGACTTAAAAACGGTGACCCTGGACATGCCGAATTTGCGCCATTCTGAAAGGACCCTGAAAATAATTTTTAACCATTTTCAAAAAATTTTTTTTTTTTTTTTTTTTCGACTTAAAACTGTGACCCCGGACATGCCGAATTTGCGCCATTCTGAAAGGACCCCGAAAATAATTTTTAACCATTTTCACAAAAAAGTGATTTTTTTTTTTTTTTTTTTCGGGACTTAAAAACGGTGACCCTGACATGCCGAATTTGCGCCATTCTGAAAGGACCCTGAAAATAATTTTTAACCATTTTCAAAAAAGTTTTTTTCGGGACTTAAAACGGTGACCCCGGACATGCCGAATTTGCGCCATTCTGAAAGGACCCTGAAAATACTTTTTAACCATTTTCACAAAAAGTTATTTTTTTTTTTTTTTTTCGGGACTTAAAAACGGTGACCCCGGACATGCCGAATTTGCGCCATTCTGAAAGGACCCTGAAAATAATTTTTTAACCATTTTAAAAAAAAAAGTGATTTTTTTTTTTTTTTTTTTCGACTTAAAACTGTGACCCCGGACATGCCGAATTTGCTATTCTGAAAGGACCCCTGAAAAATAATTTTTTAACCATTTTCACAAAAAGTGTTTTTTTTTTTTTTTTTCGACTTAAAAACGGTGACCCTGGACATGCCGAATTTGCGCCATTCTGAAAGGACCCTGAAAATAATTTTAACCATTTTCAAAAAAGTTTTTTTTTTTTTTTTTTTTTCGGGACTTAAAAACGGTGACCCCGGACATGCCGAATTTGCGCCCATTCTGAATAATTTTTTAACCATTTTCAAAAAAGTTTTTTTTTTTTTTTTTTTTCGGGACTTAAAAACTGTGACCCGGACATGCCGAATTTGCGCCATTCTGAAAGGACCCTGAAAATATTTTTAACCATTTTCACAAAAAAGTTTTTTTTTTTTTTTTTTTCGGGACTTAAAAACGGTGACCCTGGACATGCCGAATTTGCGCCATTCTGAAAGGACCCTGAAAATAATTTTTAACCATTTTCAAAAAAGTTTTTTTTTTTTTCGGGACTTAAAACTGTGACCCCGGACATGCCGAATTTGCGCCATTCTGAAAGGACCCCTGAAAATAATTTTTAACCATTTTCAAAAAAGTTTTTTTTTTTTTTTTTTTTTCGGGACTTAAAACTGTGACCCCGGACATGCCGAATTTGCGCCATTCTGAAAGGACCCCGAAAATAATTTTAACCATTTTCACAAAAAAATTTTTTTTTTTTTTTTTTTTCGGGACTTAAAACTGTGACCCCGGACATGCCGAATTTGCGCCATTCTGAAAGGACCCTGAAAATAATTTTTAACCATTTTCAAAAAAAATTTTGATTTTTTTTTTTTTTCGGGACTTAAAAACTGTGACCCCGGACATGCCGAATTTGCGCCATTCTGGAAAGGACCCTGAAAATAATTTTTAACCATTTTCAAAAAAAAGTGTTTTTTTTTTTTTTTTTTCGGGACTTAAAACGGTGACCCCGGACATGCCGAATTTGCGCCATTCTGAAAGGACCCTGAAAATAATTTTTAACCATTTTCACAAAAAAGTTTTTTTTTTTTTTTTTCGGGACTTAAAAACTGTGACCCGGACATGCCGAATTTGCGCCATTCTGAAAGGACCCGAAAATAATTTTTTTCGACTTAAAACTGTGACCCCGGACATGCCGAATTTGCGCCATTCTGAAAGGACCCTGAAAATAATTTTTAACCATTTTCACAAAAAAGTTTTTTTTTTTTTTTTTCGGGACTTAAAAACTGTGACCCGGACATGCCGAATTTGCGCCATTCTGAAAGGACCCTGAAAATAATTTTTAACCATTTTCACAAAAAGTTTTTTTTTTTTTTTTTTTTTTTTCGACTTAAAAACGGTGACCCCGGACATGCCGAATTTGCGCCATTCTGAAAGGACCCTGAAAATAATTTTTAACCATTTTCAAAAAGTTTTTTTTTTTTTTTTTTTTTTTTTCGGGACTTAAAAACTGTGACCCTGACATGCTGAATTTGCGCCATTCTGAAAGGACCCTGAAAATAATTTTTTTAACCATTTTCAAAAAAGTGTTTTTTTTTTTTTTTTTCGGGACTTAAAAACTGTGACCCCGGACATGCCGAATTTGCGCCATTCTGAAAGGACCCTGAAAATAATTTTTAACCATTTTCAAAAAAGTTTTTTTTTTTTTTTTTTTTTTTTCGACTTAAAAACTGTGACCCCGGACATGCCGAATTTGCGCCATTCTGAAAGGACCCTGAAAATAATTTTTAACCATTTTCAAAAAGTTTTTTTTTTTTTTTTTTTTTTTCGGGACTTAAAAACGGTGACCCTGGACATGCCGAATTTGCGCCATTCTGAAAGGACCCTGAAAATAATTTTTAACCATTTTCAAAAAAAGTTTTTTTTTTTTTTTTTTTTTTCGACTTAAAAACTGTGACCCCGGACATGCCGAATTTGCGCCATTCTGAAAGGACCCTGAAAATAATTTTTAACCATTTTCAAAAAAGTTTTTTTTTTTTTTTTTCGGGACTTAAAAACGGTGACCCCGGACATGCTGAATTTGCGCCATTCTGAAAGGACCCTGAAAATAATTTTTAACCATTTTCAAAATTTTTTCGACTTAAAAACTGTGACCCCGGACATGCCGAATTTGCGCCATTCTGAAAGGACCCTGAAAATAATTTTTAACCATTTTCACAAAAAAGTGATTTTTTTTTTTTTTTTTTTTCGACTTAAAAACGGTGACCCCGGACATGCCGAATTTGCGCCATTCTGAAAGGACCCTGAAAATAATTTTTAACCATTTTCACAAAAAGTTTTTTTTTTTTTTTTTTTTCGGGACTTAAAAACGGTGACCCTGACATGCCGAATTTGCGCCATTCTGAAAGGACCCTGAAAATAATTTTTAACCATTTTCAAAAAAGTTTTTTTTTTTTTTTTTTTCGACTTAAAAACTGTGACCCCGGACATGCCGAATTTGCGCCATTCTGAAAGGACCCTGAAAATAATTTTTAACCATTTTCAAAAAGTGTTTTTTTTTTTTTTTTTTTTTTTTCGGGACTTAAAAACTGTGACCCCGGACATGCCGAATTTGCGCCATTCTGAAGACCCTGAAAATAATTTTTAACCATTTTCAAAAAGTTTTTTTTTTTTTTTTTTTTTTCGGGACTTAAAAACTGTGACCCCGGACATGCCGAATTTGCGCCATTCTGAAAGGACCCTGAAAATAATTTTTAACCATTTTCAAAAAAGTTTTTTTTTTTTTTTTTTTTTCGGGACTTAAAACGGTGACCCTGGACATGCCGAATTTGCGCCATTCTGAAAGGACCCTGAAAATAATTTTTAACCATTTTCAAAAAAAAGTTTTTTTTTTTTTTTTTTTTTCGGGACTTAAAAACTGTGACCCCGGACATGCCGAATTTGCGCCATTCTGAAAGGACCCGAAAATAATTTTTAACCATTTTCACAAAAAGTTTTTTTTTTTTTTTTTTTTTTCGACTTAAAAACGGTGACCCCGGACATGCCGAATTTGCGCCATTCTGAAAGGACCCTGAAAATAATTTTTAACCATTTTCAAAAAAAGTTTTTTTTTTTTTTTTTTCGACTTAAAAACGACCCCGGACATGCCGAATTTGCGCCATTCTGAAAGGACCCTGAAAATAATTTTTAACCATTTTCAAAAAAGTTTTTTTTTTTTTTTTTTTTTTCGACTTAAAAACTGTGACCCCGGACATGCTGAATTTGCGCCATTCTGAAAGGACCCTGAAAATAATTTTTAACCATTTTCAAAAAAGTTTTTTTTTTTTTTTTTTTTCGGGACTTAAAAACGGACCCCGGACATGCCGAATTTGCGCCATTCTGAAAGGACCCTGAAAATAATTTTAACCATTTTCAAAAAGTTTTTTTTTTTTTTTTTTTCGGGACTTAAAAACTGTGACCCCGGACATGCTGAATTTGCGCCATTCTGGAAAGGACCCCGAAAATAATTTTTAACCATTTTCAAAAAAAAGTTTTTTTTTTTTTTTTTTTTTTTTTTTGGGACTTTGACCCCGGACATGCCGAATTTGCGCCATTCTGAAAGGACCCTGAAAATAATTTTTAACCATTTTCACAAAAAAGTGATTTTTTTTTTTTTCGGGACTTAAAAACGGTGACCCCGGACATGCCGAATTTGCGCCATTCTGAAAGGACCCCGAAAATAATTTTTAACCATTTTCAAAAAAAAGTTTTTTTTTTTTTTTTTTTTTTTTTCGGGACTTAAAAACTGTGACCCCGGACATGCCGAATTTGCGCCATTCTGAAAGGACCCCGAAAATAATTTTAACCATTTTCAAAAAAGTTTTTTTTTTTTTTTTTTTTTTTTTTTTCGGGACTTAAAAACTGTGACCCCGGACATGCCGAATTTGCGCCATTCTGAAAGGACCCTGAAAATAATTTTTAACCATTTTCAAAAAATTTTTTTTTTTTTTTTTTTTTTCGGGACTTAAAAACTGTGACCCCGGACATGCCGAATTTGCGCCATTCTGAAAGGACCCTGAAAATAATTTTTAACCATTTTCACAAAAAGTTTTTTTTTTTTTTTTTTTTTCGACTTAAAAACGGTGACCCCGGACATGCCGAATTTGCGCCATTCTGAAAGGACCCTGAAAATAATTTTTAACCATTTTCAAAAAAGTTTTTTTTTTTTTTTTTTTTTTCGACTTAAAAACTGTGACCCTGGACATGCTGAATTTGCGCCATTCTGAAAGGACCCTGAAAATAATTTTTAACCATTTTCAAAAAAGTTTTTTTTTTTTTTTTTTTTTCGGGACTTAAAAACTGTGACCCCGGACATGCCGAATTTGCGCCATTCTGAAAGGACCCTGAAAATAATTTTTAACCATTTTCACAAAAAGTTTTTTTTTTTTTTTTTTTTTTTTTTCGGGACTTAAAAACTGTGACCCCGACATGCCGAATTTGCGCCATTCTGAAAGGACCCTGAAAATAATTTTTAACCATTTTCAAAAAAAGTTTTTTTTTTTTTTTTTTTTCGGGACTTAAAACTGTGACCCTGACATGCTGAATTTGCGCCATTCTGAAAGGACCCCGAAAATAATTTTTAACCATTTTCACAAAAAAGTTTTTTTTTTTTTTTTTTTCGGGACTTAAGTGACCCCGGACATGCCGAATTTGCGCCATTCTGAAAGGACCCTGAAAATAATTTTTAACCATTTTCAAAAAAAAGTTTTTTTTTTTTTTTTTTTTTTTTTTCGGGACTTAAAACTGTGACCCCGGACATGCCGAATTTGCGCCATTCTGAAAGGACCCTGAAAATAATTTTTAACCATTTTCAAAAAAGTTTTTTTTTTTTTTTTTTTTTTCGACTTAAAACGGTGACCCCCGGACATGCCGAATTTGCGCCATTCTGAAAGGACCCCGAAAATAATTTTTAACCATTTTCAAAAAAGTTTTTTTTTTTTTTTTTTTTTTTCGACTTAAAAACGGTGACCCTGACATGCCGAATTTTGCGCCATTCTGAAAGGACCCTGAAAATAATTTTTAACCATTTTCAAAAAAAAGTTTTTTTTTTTTTTTTTCGGGACTTAAAATCAGACCCCGGACATGCCGAATTTGCGCCATTCTGAAAGGACCCCGAAAATAATTTTTAACCATTTTCAAAAAAAGTTTTTTTTTTTTTTTTCGGGACTTAAAAACGGTGACCCTGACATGCCGAATTTGCGCCATTCTGAAAGGACCCTGAAAATAATTTTTAACCATTTTCAAAAAGATTTTTTTTTTTTTTTTTTTCGGGACTTAAAAACTGTGACCCCGGACATGCCGAATTTGCGCCATTCTGAAAGGACCCTGAAAATAATTTTTAACCATTTCAAAAAAAAAAAAAAATTTTTTTTTTTTTTTTTTCGGGACTTAAAAACGGTGACCCTGGACATGCCGAATTTGCGCCATTCTGAAAGGACCCCGAAAATAATTTTTAACCATTTTCAAAAAAGTTTTTTTTTTTTTTTTTTTTTTTTCGGGACTTAAAAACGGTGACCCCGGACATGCCGAATTTGCGCCATTCTGAAAGGACCCTGAAAATAATTTTTAACCATTTTCAAAAGTTTTTTTTTTTTTTTTTTTTTTTTTTCGGGACTTAAAAACTGTGACCCCGGACAGACCCTGAAAATAATTTTTAACCATTTTCAAAAAAGTTTTTTTTTTTTTTTTTTTTCGGGACTTAAAAACTGTGACCCCGGACATGCCGAATTTGCGCCATTCTGAAAGGACCCCGAAAATAATTTTTAACCATTTTCAAAAAAGTTTTTTTTTTTTTTTTTTTCGGGACTTAAAAACTGTGACCCCGGACATGCCGAATTTGCGCCATTCTGAAAGGACCCCGAAAATAATTTTTAACCATTTTCAAAAGTTTTTTTTTTTTTTTTTTTTTTTCGGGACTTAAAACTGTGACCCTTAAAAACGGTGACCTGACATGCCGAATTTGCGCCATTCTGAAAGGACCCCGAAAATAATTTTTAACCATTTTCACAAAAAGTTTTTTTTTTTTTTTTTCGGGACTTAAAAACGGTGACCCTGGACATGCCGAATTTGCGCCATTCTGGAAAGGACCCTGAAAATAATTTTTTAACCATTTTCACAAAAAGTGATTTTTTTTTTTTTTTTTCGGGACTTAAAAACTGTGACCCCGGACATGCCGAATTTGCGCCATTCTGAAAGGACCCCTGAAAATATTTTTTTTTAACCATTTTCACAAAAAAGTGTTTTTTTTTTTTTTTTTTTCGGGACTTAAAACGGTGACCCCGACATGCCGAATTTGCGCCATTCTGGAAAGGACCTCGAAAAATAATTTTTAACCATTTTCACAAAAAAGTGATTTTTTTTTTTTTTCGAGACTTAAAAACGGTGACCCCGGACATGCCGAATTTGCGCCATTCTGAAAGGACCCCAAAAATAATTTTTAACCATTTTCAAAAGTTTTTTTTTTTTTTTTTTTTTTTTTCGACTTAAAAACGGTGACCCCGGACATGCCGAATTTTATGCCGGACCATTCTGAAAGGACCCCTAAAAATAATTTTTAACCATTTTCACAAAAAAGTGATTTTTTTTTTTTTTTTTTCGGGACTTAAAAACTGTGACCCCGGACATGCCGAATTTGCGCCATTCTGAAAGGACCTGAAAATAATTTTAACCATTTTCACAAAAAAGTGATTTTTTTTTTTTTTTTTTTCGGGACTTAAAAACAGACCCCGGACATGCTGAATTTGCGCCATTCTGAAAGGACCCGAAAATAATTTTTAACCATTTTCAAAAAAGTTTTTTTGGGACTTAAAAACTGTGACCCGGACATGCCGAATTTGCGCCATTCTGAAAGGACCCCGAAAATAATTTTTAACCATTTTCACAAAAAATTTTTTTTTTTTTTTTTTTTTCGGGACTTAAAACGGTGACCCCGACATGCCGAATTTGCGCCATTCTGGAAAGGGACCCTGAAAATAATTTTTTAACCATTTTCAAAAGTTATTTTTTTTTTTTTTTTTTTTCGGTACTTAAAAACTGTGACCCCGGACATGCCGAATTTGCGCCATTCTGAAAGGACCCTGAAAATAATTTTTAACCATTTTCACAAAAAAGTGATTTTTTTTTTTTTTTTTTCGACTTAAAACGGTGACCCTGGACATGCCGAATTTGCGCCATTCTGAAAGGACCCCGAAAATAATCCATTTTAACCATTTAAAAAAAAATATTGATTTTTTTTTTTTCGGGACTTAAAAACTGTGACCCTGGACATGCCGAATTTGCGCCATTCTGAAAGGACCCTGAAAATAATTTTTAACCATTTTCACAAAAAGTGATTTTATTTTTTTTTTTTTCGGGACTTAAAAACGGTGACCCCGGACATGCCGAATTTGCGCCATTCTGAAAGGACCCCGGAAAATAATTTTTAACCATTTTCAAAAAAGTTTTTTTTTTTTTTCGGGACTTAAAAACTGTGACCCGGAACATGCCGAATTTGCGCCATTCTGAAAGGACCCTGAAAATAATTTTTAACCATTTTCACAAAAAGTTTTTTTTTTTTTTTTTTTTTTCGGGACTTAAAAACGGTGACCCTGGACATGCCGAATTTGCGCCATTCTGGAAAGGACCCCGAAAATAATTTTTAACCATTTTCAAAAAAGTTTTTTTTTTTTTTTTTTCGACTTAAAAACGGTGACCCCGGACATGCCGAATTTGCGCCATTCTGAAAGGACCCCGAAAATAATTTTTAACCATTTTCAAAAAAGTTATTTTTTTTTTTTTTTTTTTTCGGGACTTAAAAACAGTGACCCCGGACATGCCGAATTTGCGCCATTCTGAAAGGACCCCGAAAATAATTTTTAACCATTTTAAAAAAGAGTGATTTTTTTTTCAAAAAAGTGATTTTTTTTTTTTCGGGACTTAAAAACGGTGACCCTGGACATGCCAATTTGCGCCATTCTGAAAGGACCCGAAAATAATTTTTAACCATTTTCAAAAAAAAGTGATTTTTTTTTTTTTTCGGACTTAAAAACGGTGACCCTGGACATGCCGAATTTGCGCCATTCTGGAAAGGACCCGAAATAATTTTTAACCATTTTCAAAAAAGATTTTTTTTCGGACTTAAAAACTGTGACCCGGACATGCCGAATTTGCGCCATTCTGGAAAGGACCCCGAAAATAATTTTTAACCATTTTCACAAAAAAGTGATTTTTTTTTTTTTTTTTTTCGGGACTTAAAACTGTGACCCCGGACATGCTGAATTTGCGCCATTCTGAAAGGACCCCGAAAAATAATTTTAACCATTTTCACAAAAAGTGATTTTTTTTTTTTTTTTTCGGGACTTAAAAACTGTGACCCCGGACATGCCAATTTGCGCCATTCTGGAAAGGACCCCGAAAATAATTTTTAACCATTTTCACAAAAAGTTTTTTTTTTTTTTTCGGGACTTAAAAACTGTGACCCCGGACATGCCGAATTTGCGCCATTCTGAAAGGACCCCGAAAATAATTTTTAACCATTTTCACAAAAAGTGATTTTTTTTTTTTTTTTTCGGGACTTAAAACGGTGACCCTGGACATGCCGAATTTGTAGCCATTCTGGAAAGGACCCGAAAATAATTTTTAACCATTTTCAAAAAAGTGTTTTTTTTTTTTTTTTTCGGGACTTAAAAACTGTGACCCCGGACATGCCGAATTTGCGCCATTCTGGAAAGGACCCTGAAAATAATTTTAACCATTTTCAAAAAAGTATTTTTTTTTTTTTATTTTTTCGACTTAAAAACTGTGACCCCGGACATGCTGAATTTAGCCATTCTGGAAAGGACCCCGAAAATTTTTAACCATTTTCACAAAAAAGTGTTTTTTTTTTTTCGGGACTTAAAAACGGTGACCCGGACATGCCGAATTTGCGCCATTCTGGAAAGGACCCCGAAAATAATTTTTAACCATTTTAAAAAAAAGTGATTTTTTTTTTTTTTTTTCGGGGACTTAAAAACGGTGACCCTGGACATGCCGAATTTGCGCCATTCTGAAAGGACCCCGAAAATAATTTTAACCATTTTCAAAAAAGTTTTTTTTTTTTTTTTTTTTTTTTTCGGGACTTAAAAACGGTGACCCCGGACATGCCGAATTTGCGCCATTCTGAAAGGACCCCGAAAATAATTTTTAACCATTTTCACAAAAGTTTTTTTTTTTTTTTTTTTTGGGACTTAAAAACGGTGACCCCGGACATGCCGAATTTGCGCCATTCTGAAAGGACCCGAAAATAATTTTTAACCATTTTCAAAAGTTTTTTTTTTTTTTTTTTTTTTTTTTTTTCGACTTAAAAACGGTGACCCCGGACATGCCGAATTTGCGCATTCTGGAAAGGACCCTGAAAATAATTTTTAACCATTTTAAAAGAGTGATTTTTTTAATTTTTTTTTCGGGACTTAAAACGGTGACCCCGGACATGCCGAATTTGCGCCATTCTGAAAGGACCCCGAAAATAATTTTTAACCATTTTCACAAAAAAGTTTTTTTTTTTTTTTTTTTTTCGGGACTTAAAAACGGTGACCCCGGACATGCCGAATTTGCGCCATTCTGGAAAGGACCCCGAAAATAATTTTTAACCATTTTCACAAAAAAGTGATTTTTTTTTTTTTTTTCGGGACTTAAAAACGGTGACCCCGGACATGCCGAATTTGCGCCATTCTGAAAGGACCCCGAAAATAATTTTTAACCATTTTCACAAAAAAGTGATTTTTTTTTTTTTTTTTTTTTTTTCGGGACTTAAAACTGTGACCCCGGACATGCCGAATTTGCGCCATTCTGGAAAGGACCCCGAAAATAATTTTTAACCATTTTCACAAAAAAGTGATTTTTTTTTTTTTTTTTTCGGGACTTAAAAACGGTGACCCCGGACATGCCGAATTTGCGCCATTCTGGAAAGGACCCCGAAAATAATTTTTAACCATTTTCAAAAAAAAGATTTTTTTTTTTTTTTTTTTTCGGGACTTAAAAACGGTGACCCTGACATGCCGAATTTGCGCCATTCTGAAAGGACCCCGAAAATAATTTTTAACCATTTTCAAAAAAAGTTTTTTTTTTTTTTTTTTTCGGGACTTAAAACGGTGACCCCGGACATGCCGAATTTGCGCCATTCTGAAAGGACCCCGAAAATAATTTTAACCATTTTCACAAAAAGATTTTTTTTTTTTTTTTTTTTCGGGACTTAAAAACGGTGACCCCGGACATGCCGAATTTGCGCCATTCTGGAAAGGACCCCGAAAATAATTTTTAACCATTTTCAAAAAGTTTTTTTTTTTTTTTTTTTCGACTTAAAAACGGTGACCCCGGACATGCCGAATTTGCGCCATTCTGAAAGGACCCTGAAAATAATTTTTAACCATTTTCACAAAAAAGTGATTTTTTTTTTTTTCAAAAAAAGTTTTTTTTTTTTTTTTTTCGGGACTTAAAACTGTGACCCCGACATGCCGAATTTGCGCCATTCTGAAAGGACCCTGAAAATAATTTTTAACCATTTTCAAAAGTTTTTTTTTTTTTTTTTTTTTTTTCGACTTAAAAACTGTGACCCCGGACATGCCGAATTTGCGCCATTCTGAAAGGACCCTGAAATCGACTTAAAAACGGTGACCCCGGACATGCCGAATTTGCGCCATTCTGAAAGGACCCTGAAAATAATTTTTAACCATTTTCAAAAGTTTTTTTTTTTTTTTTTTTTTTTTTTTTTTCGACTTAAAACTGTGACCCCGGACATGCCGAATTTGCGCCATTCTGAAAGGACCCTGAAAATAATTTTAACCATTTTCAAAAAAGTTTTTTTTTTTTTTTTTTTTCGGGACTTAAAACTGTGACCCTGGACATGCCGAATTTGCGCCATTCTGAAAGGACCCTGAAAATAATTTTAACCATTTTATTCTGAAAGGACCCCGAAAAATAATTTTTAACCATTTTCAAAAAAGTGTTTTTTTTTTTTTTTTTTCGGGACTTAAAAACTGTGACCCCGGACATGCCGAATTTGCGCCATTCTGAAAGGACCCCGAAAATAATTTTTAACCATTTTCAAAAAAGTTTTTTTTTTTTTTTTTTTTTTCGGGACTTAAAAACTGTGACCCCGGACATGCCGAATTTGCGCCATTCTGAAAGGACCCCGAAAATAATTTTTAACCATTTTCACAAAAGTGATTTTTTTTTTTTTTTCGGGACTTAAAAACGGTGACCCCGGACATGCCGAATTTGCGCCATTCTGAAAGGACCCCGAAAATAATTTTTAACCATTTTCACAAAAATCGGGACTTAAAACTGTGACCCCGGACATGCCGAATTTGCGCCATTCTGAAAGGACCCGAAAATAATTTTTAACCATTTTCACAAAAAAGTGATTTTTTTTTTTTTTTCGGGACTTAAAACGGTGACCCCGGACATGCCGAATTTGCGCCATTCTGAAAGGACCCCGGAAAATATTTTTTTAACCATTTTCAAAAAAATTTTTTTTTTATTTTTTTTTTGGGACTTAAAACTGTGACCCCGGACATGCCGAATTTGCGCCATTCTGGAAAGGACCCCGAAAATAATTTTTAACCATTTTCAAAAAGATTTTTTTTTTTTTTTCGGGACTTAAAACGGTGACCCCGGACATGCCGAATTTGCGCCATTCTGAAAGGACCCTGAAAATAATTTTTAACCATTTCAAAAAAAAAGTTTTTTTTTTTTTTTTTTTCGGGACTTAAAAACTGTGACCCTGGACATGCCGAATTTGCGCCATTCTGAAAGGACCCCGAAAATATTTTTTTAACCATTTTCACAAAAAAGTTTTTTTTTTTTTTTTTTTCGGGACTTAAAAACGGTGACCCTGGACATGCCGAATTTTGCGCCATTCTGAAAGGACCCTGAAAATAATTTTTAACCATTTTCAAAAAATTTTTTTTTTTTTTTCGGGACTTAAAAACTGTGACCCCGGACATGCCGAATTTGCGCCATTCTGGAAAGGACCCCGAAAATTTTTTTAACCATTTTCAAAAAAGTTTTTTTTTTTTTTTCGACTTAAAAACGGTGACCCCGGACATGCCGAATTTGCGCCATTCTGAAAGGACCCCGAAAAAATATTTTTTTAAAATTTTTTTTTTTTTTTTTTCAAAAAAGTTATTTTTTTTTTTTTTTTTTTCGGGACTTAAAAACGGTGACCCCGACATGCCGAATTTGCGCCATTCTGAAAGGACCCTGAAAATAATTTTTTAACCATTTTCACAAAAAGTGATTTTTTTTTTTTTTTTCGGACTTAAAAACTCAGACCCCGGACATGCCGAATTTGCGCCATTCTGAAAGGACCCCTGAAAATAATTTTTAACCATTTTCACAAAAAGTTTTTTTTTTTTTTTTTTTCGAGACTTAAAAACTGTGACCCCGGACATGCCGAATTTGCGCCATTCTGAAAGGACCGAAAATAATTTTTAACCATTTTCACAAAAAGTGTTTTTTTTTTTTTTTTTTCGGACTTAAAAACGGTGACCCTGGACATGCTGAATTTGCGCCATTCTGGAAAGGACCCTGAAAAATAATTTTTTAACCATTTTCAAAAAAGTTTTTTTTTTTTTTTTTTTTCGACTTAAAAACTGTGACCCGGACATGCCGAATTTGCGCCATTCTGGAAAGGACCCTGAAAATAATTTTTAACCATTTTCACAAAAAGTGTTTTTTTTTTTTTTTTTTTTTTCGGGACTTAAAAACGGTGACCCCGGACATGCCGAATTTGCTTCATTCTGAAAGGACCCTGAAAAATATTTTTTAACCATTTTAAAAAAGTTATTTTTTATTTATTTTTTTTTCGGGACTTAAAAACTGTGACCCCGGACATGCCGAATTTGCGCCATTCTGAAAGGACCCTGAAAATAATTTTAACCATTTTCACAAAAAATTTTTTTTTTTTTTTTCGGGACTTAAAACGGTGACCCTGGACATGCGAATTTGCGCCATTCTGAAAGGACCCTGAAAATAATTTTTAACCATTTTCACAAAAAGTGATTTTTTTTTTTTTTTTTTCGGGACTTAAAAACTGTGACCCCGGACATGCCGAATTTGCGCCATTCTGAAAGGACCCGAAAATAATTTTTAACCATTTTCACAAAAAGTTTTTTTTTTTTTTTTTTTTCGGGACTTAAAAACGGTGACCCTGGACATGCCGAATTTGCGCCATTCTGAAAGGACCCCTGAAAATGTTTTTAACCATTTTCAAAAAAAAAGTTTTTTTTTTTTTTTTTTTTTTTCGGGACTTAAAAACTGTGACCCCGGACATGCCGGACTTAAAAACTGTGACCCGGACATGCCGAATTTGCGCCATTCTGAAAGGACCCCGAAAATAATTTTTAACCATTTTCAAAAGTTTTTTTTTTTTTTTTTTTCGGGACTTAAAAACGGTGACCCGGACATGCCGAATTTGCGCCATTCTGAAAGGACCCCGAAAATAATTTTTAACCATTTTCAAAAAAGTTTTTTTTTTTTTTTTTTTTTTTTTCGGGACTTAAAACTGTGACCCCGGACATGCCGAATTTGCGCCATTCTGAAAGGACCCTGAAAATAATTTTTAACCATTTTCAAAAAAGTTTTTTTTTTTTTTTTTTTTTTTCGGGACTTAAAACTGTGACCCCGGACATGCCGAATTTGCGCCATTCTGAAAGGACCCCGAAAATAATTTTTAACCATTTTCAAAAAAGTTTTTTTTTTTTTTTTTCGGGACTTAAAACTGTGACCCCGGACATGCCGAATTTGCGCCATTCTGAAAGGACCCTGAAAATATTTTTAACCATTTTCAAAAGTTTTTTTTTTTTTTTTTTTTTTTCGGGACTTAAAACGGTGACCCTGGACATGCCGAATTTGCGCCATTCTGAAAGGACCCCGAAAATAATTTTTTAACCATTTTCACAAAAAAGGATTTTTTTTTTTTTTTTTTTTCGGGACTTAAAAACGGTGACCCCGGACATGCCGAATTTGCGCCATTCTGAAAGGACCCTGAAAATAATTTTTAACCATTTTCACAAAAAAGTGTTTTTTTTTTTTTTTTTTTCGGGACTTAAAAACTGTGACCCCGGACATGCCGAATTTGCGCCATTCTGAAAGGACCCGAAAATAATTTTTAACCATTTTCACAAAAAAGTGATTTTTTTTTTTTTTTTTTCGGGACTTAAAAACGGTGACCCCGGACATGCCGAATTTGCGCCATTCTGAAAGGACCCTGAAAATAATTTTTAACCATTTTCAAAAAAATTTTTTTTTTTTTTTTCGGGACTTAAAAACGGTGACCCCGGACATGCCGAATTTGCGCCATTCTGAAAGGACCCGAAAATAATTTTTAACCATTTTCAAAAAAAGTGATTTTTTTTTTTTTTTTTTTTCGGGACTTAAAAACGGTGACCCTGACATGCCGAATTTGCGCCATTCTGAAAGGACCCCTGAAAATAATTTTTAACCATTTTCACAAAAAAGTTTTTTTTTTTTTTTTTTTTTTCGGGACTTAAAAACTGTGACCCCGGACATGCCGAATTTGCGCCATTCTGAAAGGACCCCTGAAAATAATTTTTAACCATTTTCACAAAAGTTTTTTTTTTTTTTTTTTTTTCGGGACTTAAAACTGTGACCCGGACATGCCGAATTTGCGCCATTCTGAAAGGACCCTGAAAATAATTTTTAACCATTTTCAAAAAAGTTTTTTTTTTTTTTTTTTTTTTTCGTCAAAAAAAAAAAAGTTTTTTTTTTTTTTTTTTTTTTTTTTCGGGACTTAAAAACTGTGACCCCGGACATGCCGAATTTGCGCCATTCTGGAAAGGACCCTGAAAATAATTTTTAACCATTTTCAAAAAAGATTTTTTTTTTTTTTTTTTTTTTCGGGACTTAAAACTGTGACCCCGGACATGCCGAATTTGCGCCATTCTGAAAGGACCCCGAAAATAATTTTTAACCATTTTCAAAAAAGTTTTTTTTTTTTTTTTTTTTTCGGGACTTAAAACTGTGACCCCGGACATGCCGAATTTGCGCCATTCTGAAAGGACCCCGAAAATTTTAACCATTTTCAAAAAATTTTTTTTTTTTTTTTTTTTTTTTTTTTTCGGGACTTAAAAACTGTGACCCCGGACATGCCGAATTTGCGCCATTCTGAAAGGACCCTGAAAATAATTTTTAACCATTTTCAAAAAAGTTTTTTTTTTTTTTTTTTTTCGGGACTTAAAAACTGTGACCCTGGACATGCCGAATTTGCGCCATTCTGGAAAGGACCCCGAAAATAATTTTAACCATTTTCAAAAAAGTTTTTTTTTTTTTTTTTTTTTCGGGACTTAAAACTGTGACCCCGGACATGCCGAATTTGCGCCATTCTGAAAGGACCCGAAAATAATTTTTAACCATTTTCAAAAAAAATTTTTTTTTTTTTTTTTTTCGGGACTTAAAACTGTGACCCCGGACATGCCGAATTTGCGCCATTCTGAAAGGACCCCGAAAATAATTTTTAACCATTTTTCAAAGTTTTTTTTTTTTTTTTTTTTTTTCGGGACTTAAAAACTGTGACCCCGGACATGCCGAATTTGCGCCATTCTGAAAGGACCCCGAAAATAATTTTAACCATTTTCAAAATTTTTTTTTTCAAAAAAGTTTTTTTTTTTTTTTTTTTTTTTCGGGACTTAAAAACTGTGACCCTGGACATGCTGAATTTGCGCCATTCTGAAAGGACCCCTGAAAATAATTTTTAACCATTTTCAAAAAAGTTTTTTTTTTTTTTTTTTTTCGGGACTTAAAAACTGTGACCCGGACATGCCGAATTTGCGCCATTCTGAAAGGACCCTGAAAATAATTTTTAACCATTTTCAGTTTTTTTTTTTTTTTTTTTTTTTTTTTTTTTTTTTTTTCGGGACTTAAAAACTGTGACCCCGGACATGCCGAATTTGCGCCATTCTGAAAGGACCCTGAAAATAATTTTAACCATTTTCAAAAAGTTTTTTTTTTTTTTTTTTTTTTTTTTTCGACTTAAAAACTGTGACCCCGGACATGCCGAATTTGCGCCATTCTGAAAGGACCCTGAAAATAATTTTAACCATTTTCAAAGTTTTTTTTTTTTTTTTTTTTTTTTCGACTTAAAAACTGTGACCCCGGACATGCCGAATTTGCGCCATTCTGAAAGGACCCCGAAAATAATTTTTAACCATTTTCAAAAAGTTTTTTTTTTTTTTTTTTTTTTTCGGGACTTAAAACTGTGACCCCGGACATGCCGAATTTGCGCCATTCTGAAAGGACCCCTGAAAATAATTTTTTAACCATTTTCACAAAAAGTTTTTTTTTTTTTTTTTTTTTCGGGACTTAAAAACTGTGACCCCGGACATGCCGAATTTGCGCCATTCTAAAGGACCCTGAAAATAATTTTTAACCATTTTCAAAAAAAGTTTTTTTTTTTTTTTTTTTCGGGACTTAAAAACTGTGACCCCGGACATGCCGAATTTGCGCCATTCTGAAAGGACCCTGAAAATAATTTTTAACCATTTTCAAAAAAAAAAGTTTTTTTTTTTTTTTTTTTTTCGGGACTTAAAAACTGTGACCCCGGACATGCCGAATTTGCGCCATTCTGAAAGGACCCTGAAAATAATTTTTAACCATTTTCAAAAAAGTTTTTTTTTTTTTTTTTTTTTTTCGACTTAAAAACTGTGACCCCGGACATGCCGAATTTGCGCCATTCTGAAAGGACCCTGAAAATAATTTTTAACCATTTTCAAAAAAGTTTTTTTTTTTTTTTTTTTCGGGACTTAAAAACTGTGACCCCGGACATGCTGAATTTGCGCCATTCTGAAAGGACCCCGAAAATAATTTTTAACCATTTTCAAAAGTTTTTTTTTTTTTTTTTTTTTTTTTCGACTTAAAAACTGTGACCCCGGACATGCCGAATTTGCGCCATTCTGAAAGGACCCTGAAAATAATTTTTAACCATTTTCAAAAAAGTTTTTTTTTTTTTTTTTTCGGGACTTAAAAACTGTGACCCCGGACATGCCGAATTTGCGCCATTCTGAAAGGACCCCGAAAATAATTTTTAACCATTTTCAAAAAAAAATTTTTTTTTTTTTTTTTTTTTTTTTTTCGACTTAAAAACTGTGACCCCGGACATGCCGAATTTGCGCCATTCTGAAAGGACCCCGAAAATAATTTTTAACCATTTTCACAAAAAAGTTTTTTTTTTTTTTTTTTTTCGACTTAAAAAAATTTTTTTTTTTTTTTTTTTCGGGACTTAAAAACGGTGACCCCGGACATGCCGAATTTGCGCCATTCTGAAAGGACCCCGAAAATAATTTTAACCATTTTCAAAAAAGTTTTTTTTTTTTTTTTTTTCGGGACTTAAAAACTGTGACCCCGGACATGCCGAATTTGCGCCATTCTGAAAGGACCCCGAAAATAATTTTTAACCATTTTCACAAAAAGTGATTTTTTTTTTTTTTTTTTTTTTCGGGACTTAAAAACTGTGACCCCGGACATGCCGAATTTGCGCCATTCTGAAAGGACCCTGAAAATAATTTTTAACCATTTTCAAAAAAGTTTTTTTTTTTTTTTTTTTTCGGGACTTAAAAACGGTGACCCCGGACATGCCGAATTTGCGCCATTCTGAAAGGACCCTGAAAATAATTTTTAACCATTTTCACAAAAAAAGTGATTTTTTTTTTTTTTTTCGGGACTTAAAAACGGTGACCCTGGACATGCCGAATTTGCGCCATTCTGAAAGGACCCCGAAAATAATTTTTAACCATTTTCACAAAAAAGTTTTTTTTTTTTTTTTGGGACTTAAAACTGTGACCCCGGACATGCCGAATTTGCGCCATTCTGAAAGGACCCCGAAAATAATTTTTAACCATTTTCACAAAAAAGTGATTTTTTTTTTTTTTTTTTTCGGGACTTAAAAACGGTGACCCCTGACATGCCGAATTTGCGCCATTCTGAAAGGACCCCGAAAATAATTTTTAACCATTTTCACAAAAAGATTTTTTTTTTTTTTTTTTTTCGGGACTTAAAAACTGTGACCCTGGACATGCCGAATTTGCGCCATTCTGAAAGGACCCCGAAAATAATTTTTAACCATTTTCAAAAAGTTTTTTTTTTTTTTTTTTTTTTTTTCGGGACTTAAAAACTGTGACCCCGGACATGCCGAATTTGCGCCATTCTGAAAGGACCCCGAAAATAATTTTTAACCATTTTCACAAAAAGTGATTTTTTTTTTTTTTTCGGGACTTAAAAACGGTGACCCCGGACATGCCGAATTTGCGCCATTCTGAAAGGACCCCGAAAATAATTTTTAACCATTTTCAAAAAAAGTTTTTTTTTTTTTTTTTTTTTCGGGACTTAAAACTGTGACCCCGGACATGCCGAATTTGCGCCATTCTGAAAGGACCCTGAAAATAATTTTTAACCATTTTCACAAAAAGTGTTTTTTTTTTTTTTTTTTTTTCGGGACTTAAAAACGGTGACCCCGGACATGCCGAATTTGCGCCATTCTGAAAGGACCCCGAAAATATTTTTAACCATTTTCAAAAAAAGTTTTTTTTTTTTTTTTTTTTTTCGGGACTTAAAACTGTGACCCGGACATGCTGAATTTGCGCCATTCTGAAAGGACCCTGAAAATAATTTTTAACCATTTTCAAAAAAGTTTTTTTTTTTTTTTTTTTTCGGGACTTAAAAACTGTGACCCCGGACATGCCGAATTTGCGCCATTCTGAAAGGACCCCGAAAATAATTTTTAACCATTTTCAAAAAAGTTTTTTTTTTTTTTTTTTTTCGGGACTTAAAAACTGTGACCCCGGACATGCCGAATTTGCGCCATTCTGAAAGGACCCTGAAAATAATTTTTAACCATTTTCAAAAAAGTTTTTTTTTTTTTTTTTCGGGACTTAAAACTGTGACCCCGGACATGCCGAATTTGCGCCATTCTGAAAGGACCCCGAAAATAATTTTTTAACCATTTTCAAAAAAAAGTTTTTTTTTTTTTTTTTTTTTCGGGACTTAAAACTGTGACCCCGGACATGCCGAATTTGCGCCATTCTGAAAGGACCCCGAAAATAATTTTTAACCATTTTCACAAAAAAGTTTTTTTTTTTTTTTTTTTTTCGGGACTTAAAAACGGTGACCCCGGACATGCCGAATTTGCGCCATTCTGAAAGGACCCCGAAAATAATTTTTAACCATTTTCACAAAAAGTGATTTTTTTTTTTTTTTTTTTCGGGACTTAAAATGTGACCCGGACATGCCGAATTTGCGCCATTCTGAAAGGACCCTGAAAATAATTTTTAACCATTTTCAAAAAAGTTTTTTTTTTTTTTTTTTTTTCGGGACTTAAAACTGTGACCCCGGACATGCCGAATTTGCGCCATTCTGAAAGGACCCCGAAAATAATTTTTAACCATTTACTTAAAAACTGTGACCCCTGACATGCTGAATTTGCGCCATTCTGAAAGGACCCTGAAAATAATTTTTAACCATTTTCAAAAAAGTTTTTTTTTTTTTTTTTTTTTTTTCGGGACTTAAAAACTGTGACCCCGGACATGCCGAATTTGCGCCATTCTGAAAGGACCCTGAAAATAATTTTTAACCATTTTCAAAAAAAAGTTTTTTTTTTTTTTTTTTTTCGGGACTTAAAAACTGTGACCCCGGACATGCCGAATTTGCGCCATTCTGAAAGGACCCTGAAAATAATTTTTAACCATTTTCAAAAAAGTTTTTTTTTTTTTTTTTTTTCGACTTAAAACTGTGACCCCGGACATGCCGAATTTGCGCCATTCTGAAAGGACCCCGAAAATAATTTTTAACCATTTTCAAAAAAGTGATTTTTTTTTTTTTTTTTTTTTTTTCGGGACTTAAAAACGGTGACCCTGACATGCCGAATTTGCGCCATTCTGAAAGGACCCTGAAAATAATTTTTAACCATTTTCAAAAAAGTTTTTTTTTTTTTTTTTTTTTTTCGACTTAAAAACTGTGACCCCGGACATGCCGAATTTGCGCCATTCTGAAAGGACCCTGAAAATAATTTTTAACCATTTTCAAAAAGTTTTTTTTTTTTTTTTTTTTTTTTCGACTTAAAACTTAAAAACTGTGACCCCGGACATGCCGAATTTGCGCCATTCTGAAAGGACCCCGAAAATAATTTTTAACCATTTTCAAAAAAGTTTTTTTTTTTTTTTTTTTTTTTCGGGACTTAAAAACTGTGACCCCGGACATGCCGAATTTGCGCCATTCTGAAAGGACCCTGAAAATAATTTTTAACCATTTTCACAAAAAGATTTTTTTTTTTTTTTTTTTCGGGACTTAAAAACGGTGACCCTGGACATGCCGAATTTGCGCCATTCTGAAAGGACCCTGAAAATAATTTTTAACCATTTTCACAAAAAAGTTTTTTTTTTTTTTTTTTTTTCGGGACTTAAAAAAACTGTGACCCCGGACATGCCGAATTTGCGCCATTCTGAAAGGACCCTGAAAATAATTTTTAACCATTTTCAAAAAAAGTTTTTTTTTTTTTTTTTTTCGGGACTTAAAACGGTGACCCCGGACATGCCGAATTTGCGCCATTCTGAAAGGACCCCGAAAATAATTTTTAACCATTTTCAAAAAAAAGTTTTTTTTTTTTTTTTTTCGGGACTTAAAAACTGTGACCCCGACATGCCGAATTTGCGCCATTCTGAAAGGACCCCGAAAATAATTTTTAACCATTTTCACAAAAAGTTTTTTTTTTTTTTTTTTTTTTCGGGACTTAAAAACTGTGACCCCGGACATGCCGAATTTGCGCCATTCTGAAAGGACCCTGAAAATATTTTTTAACCCTTTTCAAAAAAAGTTTTTTTTTTTTTTTTTTTTTTTCGGGACTTAAAAACTGTGACCCCGGACATGCCGAATTTGCGCCATTCTGAAAGGACCCCGAAAATAATTTTTAACCATTTTCAAAAAAAGTGATTTTTTTTTTTTTTTTTTTTTTTCGGGACTTAAAAACTGTGACCCCGGACATGCCGAATTTGCGCCATTCTGAAAGGACCCCGAAAATAATTTTTAACCATTTTCAAAAAAGTTTTTTTTTTTCCTTTTTTTTTTCGGGACTTAAAAACTGTGACCCCGGACATGCCGAATTTGCGCCATTCTGAAAGGACCCCGAAAATAATTTTTAACCATTTTCACAAAAAAGTTTTTTTTTTTTTTTTTTCGGGACTTAAAAACGGTGACCCCGGACATGCCGAATTTGCGCCATTCTGAAAGGACCCCGAAAATAATTTTTAACCATTTTCAAAAAAGTGATTTTTTTTTTTTTTTTTTTTCGGGACTTAAAAACTGTGACCCCGGACATGCCGAATTTGCGCCATTCTGAAAGGACCCCGAAAATAATTTTTAACCATTTTCACAAAAAGTTTTTTTTTTTTTTTTTTTTTTCGGGACTTAAAACTGTGACCCCGGACATGCCGAATTTGCGCCATTCTGAAAGGACCCCGAAAATAATTTTTAACCATTTTCAAAAAAGTTTTTTTTTTTTTTTTTTCGGGACTTAAAAACGGTGACCCTGGACATGCCGAATTTGCGCCATTCTGAAAGGACCCCGAAAATAATTTTTAAAAACTGTGACCCCGACATGCCGAATTTGCGCCATTCTGAAAGGACCCCGAAAATAATTTTTTAACCATTTTCAAAAAAAAGTTTTTTTTTTTTTTTTTTTTTCGGGACTTAAAAACTGTGACCCCGGACATGCCGAATTTGCGCCATTCTGAAAGGACCCCTGAAAATAATTTTTAACCATTTTCAAAAAAAGTTTTTTTTTTTTTTTTTTTTCGACTTAAAAACGGTGACCCCGGACATGCCGAATTTGCGCCATTCTGAAAGGACCCTGAAAATAATTTTTAACCATTTTCAAAAAAGTTTTTTTTTTTTTTTTTTTTTTTCGGGACTTAAAACTGTGACCCCGGACATGCCGAATTTGCGCCATTCTGAAAGGACCCTGAAAATAATTTTTTAACCATTTTCAAAAAAGTTTTTTTTTTTTTTTTTTTTTTTTTTTTCGGGACTTAAAACTGTGACCCCGGACATGCCGAATTTGCGCCATTCTGAAAGGACCCCGAAAATAATTTTTAACCATTTTCAAAAAATTTTTTTTTTTTTTTTTTTTTTTTTCGGGACTTAAAACTGTGACCCCGGACATGCCGAATTTGCGCCATTCTGAAAGGACCCTGAAAATAATTTTTAACCATTTTCAAAAAAGTTTTTTTTTTTTTTTTTTTTTTTTTTTTTTTTTCGGGACTTAAAACTGTGACCCCGGACATGCCGAATTTGCGCCATTCTGAAAGGACCCCTGAAAATAATTTTTAACCATTTTCAAAAAAGTTTTTTTTTTTTTTTTTCGGGACTTAAAAACGGTGACCCTGGACATGCCGAATTTGCGCCATTCTGAAAGGACCCTGAAAATAATTTTTAACCATTTTCAAAAAATTTTTTTTTTTTTTTTTTTTTCGGGACTTAAAAACTGTGACCCTGACATGCCGAATTTGCTTCTGAAAGGACCCCGAAAATAATTTTTAACCATTTTCACAAAAAGTTTTTTTTTTTTTTTTTTTTCGGGACTTAAAAACGGTGACCCTGGACATGCCGAATTTGCGCCATTCTGAAAGGACCCCGAAAATATTTTTTAACCATTTTCAAAAAAGTTTTTTTTTTTTTTTTTTTTTCGGGACTTAAAAACTGTGACCCCGGACATGCCGAATTTGCGCCATTCTGAAAGGACCCCGAAAATAATTTTTAACCATTTTCACAAAAGTGATTTTTTTTTTTTTTTTCGGGACTTAAAAACTGTGACCCCGGACATGCCGAATTTGCGCCATTCTGAAAGGACCCCGAAAATAATTTTTAACCATTTTCAAAAAAGTGATTTTTTTTTTTTTTTTTTCGGGACTTAAAAACGGTGACCCTGGACATGCCGAATTTGCGCCATTCTGAAAGGACCCCGAAAATAATTTTTAACCATTTTCAAAAGTTTTATTTTTTTTTTTTTTTTTTCGGGACTTAAAACTGTGACCCGGACATGCCGAATTTGCGCCATTCTGGAAAGGACCCCGAAAATAATTTTTAACCATTTTCAAAAAAAAGTTTTTTTTTTTTTTTTTTTCGGGACTTAAAAACGGTGACCCGGACATGCCGAATTTGCGCCATTCTGAAAGGACCCCGAAAATAATTTTTAACCATTTTCAAAAAAGTGTTTTTTTTTTTTTTTTTTCGGGACTTAAAAACTGTGACCCCGGACATGCCGAATTTGCGCCATTCTGAAAGGACCCGAAAATAATTTTTTAACCATTTTCAAAAAAGTTTTTTTTTTTTTTTTTTTTTTTTTTCGACTTAAAAACTGTGACCCGGACATGCCGAATTTGCGCCATTCTGAAAGGACCCCGAAAATAATTTTTAACCATTTTCAAAAAGTTTTTTTTTTTTTTTCGGGACTTAAAACTGTGACCCCGGACATGCCGAATTTGCGCCATTCTGAAAGGACCCCGAAAATAATTTTTAACCATTTTCACAAAAAAGTTTTTTTTTTTTTTTTTTTTCGGGACTTAAAAACGGTGACCCTGGACATGCCGAATTTGCGCCATTCTGGAAAGGACCCCGAAAATATTTTTAACCATTTTCAAAAAAAGTTATTTTTTTTATTTTTTTTTTTCGGGACTTAAAAACTGTGACCCCGGACATGCCGAATTTGCGCCATTCTGAAAGGACCCCGAAAATAATTTTTAACCATTTTCACAAAAAAGTTTTTTTTTTTTTTTTTCGGGACTTAAAACGGTGACCCCGACATGCCGAATTTGTGCCATTCTGGAAAGGACCCCGAAAATAATTTTTAACCATTTTCAAAAAGTTTTTTTTTTTTTTTTTTTCGGGACTTAAAACTGTGACCCCGGACATGCCGAATTTGTGCCATTCTGAAAGGACCCTGAAAATAATTTTTTAACCATTTTCACAAAAAGTTTTTTTTTTTTTTTCGGGACTTAAAAACGGTGACCCCGGACATTAATTTTAACCATTTTCACAAAAAAAGTGTTTTTTTTTTTTTTTTTCGGGACTTAAAACGGTGACCCTGGACATGCCGAATTTGCGCCATTCTGGAAAGGACCCCGAAAATAATTTTTAACCATTTTCACAAAAAAGTTTTTTTTTTTTTTTTTTTTCGGGACTTAAAAACGGTGACCCTGGACATGCCGAATTTGCGCCATTCTGGAAAGGACCCCGAAAATAATTTTTAACCATTTTCAAAAAAGTTTTTTTTTTTTTTTTTTCGGGACTTAAAAACGGTGACCCTGGACATGCCGAATTTGCGCCATTCTGAAAGGACCCCGAAAATATTTTTAACCATTTTCAAAAAAAAGTTATTTTTTTTTTTTTTTTTTGGGACTTAAAAACTGTGACCCCGGACATGCCGAATTTGCGCCATTCTGGAAAGGACCCCGAAAATAATTTTTAACCATTTTCACAAAAAAGTGATTTTTTTTTTTTTTTCGGGACTTAAAACGGTGACCCCGGACATGCCGAATTTGCGCCATTCTGGAAAGGACCCCGAAAATAATTTTTAACCATTTTCAAAAAAAAATTTTTTTTTTTTTTTTTCGGGACTTAAAAACTGTGACCCCGGACATGCCGAATTTGCGCCATTCTGGAAAGGACCCCGAAAATAATTTTTAACCATTTTCAAAAAAAAATTGATTTTTTTTTTTTTTTTTTTTCGGGACTTAAAAACTGTGACCCCGACATGCCGAATTTGCGCCATTCTGAAAGGACCCGAAAATAATTTTTAACCATTTTCAAAAAAGTTATTTTTTTTTTATTTTTTTTTCGGGACTTAAAAACTGTGACCCCGGACATGCCGAATTTGCGCCATTCTGAAAGGACCCGAAAATAATTTTTAACCATTTTCACAAAAAGTGATTTTTTTTTTTTTTTATTTTTTCGGGACTTAAAAACGGTGACCCCGGACATGCCGAATTTGCGCCATTCTGGAAAGGACCCCGAAAATAATTTTTAACCATTTTCACAAAAAGTGATTTTTTTTTTTTTTTTTTTTTTCGGGACTTAAAAACGGTGACCCCGGACATGCCGAATTTGCGCCATTCTGAAAGGACCCGAAAATAATTTTTACCATTTTCACAAAAAAGTGTTTTTTTTTTTTTTTCGGGACTTAAAAACGGTGACCCTGGACATGCCGAATTTGCGCCATTCTGGAAAGGACCCCGAAAATAATTTTTAACCATTTTCAAAAAAGTTTTTTTTTTTTTTTTTTTTCGGGACTTAAAAACTGTGACCCCGGACATGCCGAATTTGCGCCATTCTGGAAAGGACCCCGAAAATAATTTTTAACCATTTTCAAAAAAAAGTTTTTTTTTTTTTTTCGGGACTTAAAAACTGTGACCCCGGACATGCCGAATTTGCGCCATTCTGGAAAGGACCCCGAAAATAATTTTTAACCATTTTCACAAAAAGTGATTTTTTTTTTTTTTTTTTTTTCGGGACTTAAAAACGGTGACCCTGGACATGCCGAATTTGCGCCATTCTGGAAAGGACCCCGAAAATAATTTTTAACCATTTTCAAAAAAAGTTATTTTTTTTTTTTTTTTTTTCGGGACTTAAAACTGTGACCCCGGACATGCCGAATTTGCGCCATTCTGGAAAGGACCCCGAAAATAATTTTTAACCATTTTCAAAAAAAAGTGATTTTTTTTTTTTTTTCGGGACTTAAAAACGGTGACCCTGGACATGCCGAATTTGCGCCATTCTGGAAAGGACCCCGAAAATAATTTTTAACCATTTTCAAAAAAGTTTTTTTTTTTTTTTTTTTTTCGGGACTTAAAAACTGTGACCCGGACATGCCGAATTTGCGCCATTCTGGAAAGGACCCCGAAAATAATTTTTAACCATTTTCACAAAAAATTTTTTTTTTTTTTTTTTCGGGACTTAAAAACGGTGACCCCGGACATGCCGAATTTGCGCCATTCTGAAAGGACCCCGAAAATATTTTTAACCATTTTCAAAAAAAAAAGTTATTTTTTTTTTTTTTTTTTTTCGGGACTTAAAAACGGTGACCCCGGACATGCCGAATTTGCGCCATTCTGGAAAGGACCCCGAAAATAATTTTTAACCATTTTCAAAAAAATTTTTTTTTTTTTTTTTTCGGGACTTAAAAACGGTGACCCTGGACATGCCGAATTTGCGCCATTCTGGAAAGGACCCCGAAAATAATTTTTTAACCATTTTCAAAAAAAAAAAAGTTTTTTTTTTTTTTTTTTTTTTCGGGACTTAAAACTGTGACCCCGGACATGCCGAATTTGCGCCATTCTGAAAGGACCCCGAAAATAATTTTTAACCATTTTCACAAAAAAGTGTTTTTTTTTTTTTTTTTTTTCGGGACTTAAAAACTGTGACCCCGGACATGCCGAATTTGCGCCATTCTGAAAGGACCCCGAAAATAATTTTTAACCATTTTCACAAAGTTTTTTTTTTTTTTTTTTTTTTCGGGACTTAAAACTGTGACCCCGGACATGCCGAATTTGGGCCATTCTGAAAGGACCCCGAAAATAATTTTTAACCATTTTCACAAAAAAGTGATTTTTTTTTTTTTTTTTTCGGGACTTAAAAACGGTGACCCCGGACATGCCGAATTTGCGCCATTCTGAAAGGACCCCGAAAATAATTTTTAACCATTTTCAAAAAAAGTTTTTTTTTTTTTTTTTTTTCGGGACTTAAAAACTGTGACCCCGGACATGCCGAATTTGCGCCATTCTGAAAGGACCCCGAAAATAATTTTTAACCAAACGGTGACCCTGGACATGCCGAATTTGCGCCATTCTGAAAGGACCCTGAAAATAATTTTTAACCATTTTCAAAAAGTTTTTTTTTTTTTTTTTTTTCGACTTAAAACTGTGACCCCGGACATGCCGAATTTGCGCCATTCTGAAAGGACCCTGAAAATAATTTTTAACCATTTTCAAAAAAGTTTTTTTTTTTTTTTTTTTTTCGACTTAAAAACGGTGACCCCGGACATGCCGAATTTGCGCCATTCAGGACCCTGAAAATAAAAAGTTTTTTTTTTTTTTTTTTTTTTTTAACCATTTTCAAAAAAAATTTTTTTTTTTTTTTTTTTTTTTTCGGGACTTAAAAACTGTGACCCCGGACATGCCGAATTTGCGCCATTCTGAAAGGACCCTGAAAATAATTTTTAACCATTTTCAAAAAAGTTTTTTTGATTTTTTTTTTTTTTTTCGGGACTTAAAAACGGTGACCCCGGACATGCCGAATTTGCGCCATTCTGAAAGGACCCTGAAAATATTTTTAACCATTTTCAAAAAAAGTTTTTTTTTTTTTTTTTTTTTTTCGGGACTTAAAACTGTGACCCCGGACATGCCGAATTTGCGCCATTCTGAAAGGACCCTGAAAATAATTTTAACCATTTTCAAAAAGTTTTTTTTTTTTTTTTTTTTTTTTCGGGACTTAAAAACGGTGACCCCGGACATGCCGAATTTGCGCCATTCTGAAAGGACCCTGAAAATAATTTTTAACCATTTTTTTTTTTTTTTTTTTTTTTTTTTTCGGGACTTAAAAAGTGACCCTGGACATGCTGAATTTGCGCCATTCTGAAAGGACCCTGAAAATAATTTTTAACCATTTTCAAAAAGTTTTTTTTTTTTTTTTTTTTTTCGGGACTTAAAAACGGTGACCCTGGACATGCTGAATTTGCGCCATTCTGAAAGGACCCTGAAAATAATTTTTAACCATTTTCAAAAAATTTTTTTTTTTTTTTTTTTTTTTTTTTCGACTTAAAAACGGTGACCCTGGACATGCCGAATTTGCGCCATTCTGAAAGGACCCTGAAAATAATTTTTAACCATTTTCAAAACCCCGGACATTTTTTTTTTTTTGATTTTTTTTTTTTTTTTTTCGGGACTTAAAAACTGTGACCCCGGACATGCCGAATTTGCGCCATTCTGAAAGGACCCTGAAAATAATTTTTAACCATTTTCAAAAGTTTTTTTTTTTTTTTTTTTTTTCGACTTAAAAACGGTGACCCCGGACATGCCGAATTTGCGCCATTCTGAAAGGACCCTGAAAATACTTTAACCATTTTCAAAAAGTTTTTTTTTTTTCGGGACTTAAAAACTGTGACCCCGGACATGCCGAATTTGCGCCATTCTGAAAGGACCCTGAAAATAATTTTAACCATTTTTTTTTTTTTTTTTTTTTTTTTTTTTTTCGGGACTTAAAACGGTGACCCCGGACATGCCGAATTTGCGCCATTCTGAAAGGACCCTGAAAATAATTTTTAACCATTTTCAAAAATTTTTTTTTTTTTTTTTTTTTTTTTTTTTTCGACTTAAAAACTGTGACCCCGGGAAAGGACCCCGAAAATAATTTTTAACCATTTTCAAAAAAGTTTTTTTTTTTTTTTTTTTTTTCGGGACTTAAAACTGTGACCCCGGACATGCCGAATTTGCGCCATTCTGAAAGGACCCTGAAAATAATTTTTAACCATTTTCAAAAAAGTGTTTTTTTTTTTTTTTTTTTTTCGGGACTTAAAACTGTGACCCCGGACATGCCGAATTTGCGCCATTCTGAAAGGACCCTGAAAATAATTTTTAACCATTTTCAAAAAAGTTTTTTTTTTTTTTTTTTTTTTTCGACTTAAAAACTGTGACCCCGGACATGCCGAATTTGCGCCATTCTGAAAGGACCCCTGAAAATAATTTTTAACCATTTTCACAAAAATTTTTTTTTTTTTTTTTTTTTTTTTTTTCGGGACTTAAAAACTGTGACCCCGGACATGCCGAATTTGCGCCATTCTGAAACGGGACTTAAAAACTGTGACCCCGGACATGCCGAATTTGCGCCATTCTGAAAGGACCCCGAAAATAATTTTTAACCATTTTCACAAAAAAGTTTTTTTTTTTTTTTTCGGGACTTAAAACGGTGACCCCCGGACATGCCGAATTTGCGCCATTCTGAAAGGACCCCGAAAATAATTTTTAACCATTTTCACAAAAAAGTTTTTTTTTTTTTTTTTTTCGGGACTTAAAAACTGTGACCCTGGACATGCCGAATTTGCGCCATTCTGAAAGGACCCCGAAAATAATTTTTAACCATTTTCAAAAAGTTTTTTTTTTTTTTTTTTTTTTCGGGACTTAAAAATGTGACCCCGGACATGCCGAATTTGCGCCATTCTGAAAGGACCCTGAAAATAATTTTTAACCATTTTCAAAAAGTTTTTTTTTTTTTTTTTTTCGACTTAAAAACTGTGACCCCGGACATGCCGAATTTGCGCCATTCTGAAAGGACCCCGAAAATAATTTTTAACCATTTTCAAAAAAGTTTTTTTTTTTTTTTTTTTTTTCGACTTAAAAACTGTGACCCCGGACATGCCGAATTTGCGCCATTCTGAAAGGACCCCGAAAATAATTTTTAACCATTTTCAAAAGTTTTTTTTTTTTTTTTTTTTTTTTTTCGACTTAAAAACTGTGACCCCGGACATGCCGAATTTGCGCCATTCTGAAAGGACCCTGAAAATAATTTTAACCATTTTCAAAAAAGTTTTTTTTTTTTTTTTTTTTTTTTCGGGACTTAAAAACTGTGACCCCGGACATGCCGAATTTGCCATTCTGAAAGGACCCCGAAAATAATTTTTAACCATTTTCAAAAAAGTGATTTTTTTTTTTTTTTTTTTCGGGACTTAAAAACGGTGACCCCGGACATGCCGAATTTGCGCCATTCTGAAAGGACCCTGAAAATAATTTTTAACCATTTTCAAAAAAAGTTTTTTTTTTTTTTTTTTCGGGACTTAAAACGGTGACCCCGGACATGCCGAATTGCGCCATTCTGAAAGGACCCTGAAAATAATTTTTAACCATTTTCAAAAGTTTTTTTTTTTTTTTTTTTTCGGGACTTAAAAACTGTGACCCTGACATGCCGAATTTGCGCCATTCTGAAAGGACCCTGAAAATAATTTTTAACCATTTTCAAAAAGTTATTTTTTTTTTTTTTTTTTTTTTCGGGACTTAAAAACGGTGACCCCGGACATGCCGAATTTGCGCCATTCTGAAAGGACCCCGAAAATAATTTTTAACCATTTTCAAAAAGTTTTTTTTTTTTTTTTTTTTTTTTTTCGACTTAAAACTGTGACCCCGGACATGCCGAATTTGCGCCATTCTGAAAGGACCCTGAAAATAATTTTTAACCATTTTCACTTAAAAAAAGTTTTTTTTTTTTTTTTTTTCGACTTAAAAACTGTGACCCCGGACATGCCGAATTTGCGCCATTCTGAAAGGACCCTGAAAATAATTTTTAACCATTTTCACAAAAAGTTTTTTTTTTTTTTTTTTTGACTTAAAAACTGTGACCCCGGACATGCCGAATTTGCGCCATTCTGAAAGGACCCTGAAAATAATTTTAACCATTTTCACAAAAAGTTTTTTTTTTTTTTTTTTTTCGGGACTTAAAAACGGTGACCCCGGACATGCCGAATTTGCGCCATTCTGAAAGGACCCTGAAAATAATTTTTTAACCATTTTCAAAAAAAAGTTTTTTTTTTTTTTTTTCGGGACTTAAAAACTGTGACCCCGGACATGCCGAATTTGCGCCATTCTGGAAAGGACCCCGAAAATAATTTTTAACCATTTTCAAAAAAAAGTTTTTTTTTTTTTTTTTTTTTCGGGACTTAAAAACTGTGACCCCGGACATGCCGAATTTTCGCCATTCTGAAAGGACCCCGAAAATAATTTTTAACCATTTTCACAAAAAGTTGTTTTTTTTTTTTTTTTTTTTTTCGGGACTTAAAAACGGTGACCCTGGACATGCCGAATTTGCGCCATTCTGAAAGGACCCGAAAATAATTTTAACCATTTTCAAAAAATTTTTTTTTTTTTTTTTTTCGGGACTTAAAACTGTGACCCCGGACATGCCGAATTTGCGCCATTCTGAAAGGACCCCGAAAATAATTTTTTAACCATTTTCAAAAAAAGTTTTTTTTTTTTTTTTTTTTTTCGGGACTTAAAAACTGTGACCCCGGACATGCCGAATTTGCGCCATTCTGAAAGGACCCTGAAAATAATTTTTAACCATTTTCAAAAAAGTTTTTTTTTTTTTTTTTTTTTTCGACTTAAAAACGGTGACCCCGGACATGCCGAATTTGCGCCATTCTGAAAGGACCCTGAAAATAATTTTTAACCATTTTTCAAAAAAGTGATTTTTTTTTTTTTTTTTTTCGACTTAAAAACTGTGACCCCGGACATGCCGAATTTGCGCCATTCTGAAAGGACCCCGAAAATAATTTTTTAACCATTTTCACAAAAAAGTTTTTTTTTTTTTTTTTTTCGGGACTTAAAAACGGTGACCCCGGACATGCCAATTTGCGCCATTCTGAAAGGACCCTGAAAATAATTTTTAACCATTTTCAAAAAGTTTTTTTTTTTTTTTTTTTCGGGACTTAAAACTGTGACCCGGACATGCCGAATTTGCGCCATTCTGAAAGGACCCTGAAAATAATTTTTAACCATTTTCAAAAAAATTTTTTTTTTTTTTTTTTTCGGGACTTAAAACTGTGACCCCGGACATGCCGAATTTGCGCCATTCTGAAAGGACCCCGAAAAATAATTTTTAACCATTTTCAAAAAAGTTTTTTTTTTTTTTTTTTTCGGGACTTAAAACTGTGACCCCGGACATGCCGAATTTGCGCCATTCTGAAAGGACCCCGAAAATAATTTTTAACCATTTTCAAAAAGTTTTTTTTTTTTTTTCGGGACTTAAAACTGTGACCCCGGACATGCCGAATTTGCGCCATTCTGAAAGGACCCTGAAAATAATTTTTAACCATTTTCACAAAAATTTTTTCGGGACTTAAAACTGTGACCCCGGACATGCCGAATTTGCGCCATTCTGAAAGGACCCTGAAAATAATTTTTAACCATTTTCACAAAAAATTATTATTTTTTTTTTTTTTTTTTTCGGGACTTAAAAACTGTGACCCCGGACATGCCGAATTTGCGCCATTCTGAAAGGACCCTGAAAATATTTTTAACCATTTTCAAAAAAGTGATTTTTTTTTTTTTTTTTTCGGGACTTAAAACTGTGACCCCTGACATGCCGAATTTGCGCCATTCTGAAAGGACCCTGAAAATAATTTTTTAACCATTTTCAAAAAAGTTTTTTTTTTTTTTTTTCGACTTAAAAACTGTGACCCCGGACATGCTGAATTTGCGCCATTCTGAAAGGACCCTGAAAATAATTTTTAACCATTTTCACAAAAAAGTGATTTTTTTTTTTTTTTTTTCGGGACTTAAAAACTGTGACCCCGGACATGCCGAATTTGCGCCATTCTGAAAGGACCCCGAAAATAATTTTTAACCATTTTCAAAAAATTTTTTTTTTTTTTTTTTTTTTTTCGGGACTTAAAAACTGTGACCCCGGACATGCCGAATTTGCGCCATTCTGAAAGGACCCCGAAAATAATTTTTAACCATTTTCAAAAAAAGTTTTTTTTTTTTTTTTTTTTTCGGGACTTAAAAACTGTGACCCTGACATGCCGAATTTGCGCCATTCTGAAAGGACCCTGAAAATAATTTTTTAACCATTTTCAAAAAGTTTTTTTTTTTTTTTTTTTTTCGGGACTTAAAACTGTGACCCCGGACATGCCGAATTTGCGCCATTCTGAAAGGACCCCGAAAATAATTTTTAACCATTTTCACAAAAGTTTTTTTTTTTTTTCGGGACTTAAAAACTGTGACCCCGGACATGCCGAATTTGCGCCATTCTGAAAGGACCCTGAAAATAATTTTTAACCATTTTCAAAAAAGTTTTTTTTTTTTTTTTTTTTTTCGGGACTTAAAAACTGTGACCCCGGACATGCCGAATTTGCGCCATTCTGAAAGGACCCTGAAAATAATTTTAACCATTTTCAAAAAAAGTTTTTTTTTTTTTTTTTTTCGGGACTTAAAAACTGTGACCCCGGACATGCCGAATTTGCGCCATTCTGAAAGGACCCTGAAAATAATTTTTAACCATTTTCAAAAAAGTTTTTTTTTTTTTTTTTTTTTTTTTCGGGACTTAAAAACTGTGACCCCGGACATGCTGAATTTGCGCCATTCTGAAAGGACCCTGAAAATAATTTTAACCATTTTCAAAAAAGTTTTTTTTTTTTTTTTTTTTTTTTCGGGACTTAAAAACTGTGACCCCGGACATGCCGAATTTGCGCCATTCTGAAAGGACCCTGAAAATAATTTTTAACCATTTTCAAAAAAGTTTTTTTTTTTTTTTTTTTCGGGACTTAAAAACTGTGACCCCGGACATGCCGAATTTGCGCCATTCTGAAAGGACCCCGAAAATAATTTTTAACCATTTTCAAAAGTTTTTTTTTTTTTTTTTTTTTTTTTTTTTTTTTTTTCGGGACTTAAAAACTGTGACCCCGGACATGCCGAATTTGCGCCATTCTGAAAGGACCCCGAAAATAATTTTTAACCATTTTCACAAAAAGTTTTTTTTTTTTTTTTTTCGGGACTTAAAACTGTGACCCCGGACATGCCGAATTTGCGCCATTCTGAAAGGACCCCGAAAATAATTTTTTAACCATTTTCAAAAAAGTTTTTTTTTTTTTTTTTTTTTTTTTTTTCGGGACTTAAAAACTGTGACCCCGGACATGCCGAATTTGCGCCATTCTGAAAGGACCCTGAAAATAATTTTTAACCATTTTCACAAAAAAGTTTTTTTTTTTTTTTTTTTTCGACTTAAAAACTGTGACCCCGGACATGCCGAATTTGCGCCATTCTGAAAGGACCCCTGAAAATAATTTTTAACCATTTTCACAAAAAGTTTTTTTTTTTTTTTTTTTTTTTCGACTTAAAAACGGTGACCCTGACATGCCGAATTTGCGCCATTCTGAAAGGACCCCGAAAATAATTTTTAACCATTTTCAAAAAAGTTTTTTTTTTTTTTTTTTTCGGGACTTAAAACTGTGACCCCGGACATGCCGAATTTGCGCCATTCTGAAAGGACCCTGAAAATAATTTTTAACCATTTTCAAAAAAATTTTTTTTTTTTTTTTTTTTTTTCGGGACTTAAAAACTGTGACCCCGGACATGCCGAATTTGCGCCATTCTGAAAGGACCCCGAAAATAATTTTTAACCATTTTCAAAAAAGTTTTTTTTTTTTTTTTTTTCGGGACTTAAAACTGTGACCCCGGACATGCCGAATTTGCGCCATTCTGAAAGGACCCCGAAAATAATTTTTAACCATTTTCACAAAAAAGTGATTTTTTTTTTTTTTTTCGGGACTTAAAAACGGTGACCCCGGACATGCCGAATTTGCGCCATTCTGGAAAGGACCCCGAAAATAATTTTTAACCATTTTCAAAAAATTTTATTTTTTTTTTTTTTTTTTTCGGGACTTAAAAACTGTGACCCCGGACATGCCGAATTTGCGCCATTCTGAAAGGACCCCGAAAATAATTTTTAACCATTTTCACAAAAAAGTGTTTTTTTTTTTTTTTTTCGGGACTTAAAAACGGTGACCCCGGACATGCCGAATTTGCGCCATTCTGGAAAGGACCCGAAAATAATTTTTAACCATTTTCAAAAGTTTTTTTTTTTTTTTTTTTTTTTTTTTCGGGACTTAAAAACTGTGACCCCGGACATGCCGAATTTGCGCCATTCTGAAAGGACCCCGAAAATAATTTTTAACCATTTTCAAAAAATTTTTTTTTTTTTTTTTTTTTCGGGACTTAAAAACTGTGACCCCGGACATGCTGAATTTGCGCCATTCTGAAAGGACCCTGAAAAATAATTTTTAACCATTTTCACAAAAAAGTGATTTTTTTTTTTTTTTTTTCGGGACTTAAAAACTGTGACCCCGGACATGCCGAATTTGCGCCATTCTGAAAGGACCCTGAAAATAATTTTTAACCATTTTCACAAAAAAGTGATTTTTTTTTTTTCGGGACTTAAAAACTGTGACCCCGGACATGCCGAATTTGCGCCATTCTGAAAGGACCCCTGAAAATAATTTTTAACCATTTTCACAAAAAGTTTTTTTTTTTTTTTTTTCGGGACTTAAAACTGTGACCCCGGACATGCCGAATTTGCGCCATTCTGAAAGGACCCCGAAAATAATTTTTAACCATTTTCAAAAAAATTTTTTTTTTTTTTTTTTTCGGGACTTAAAAACTGTGACCCCGGACATGCCGAATTTGCGCCATTCTGAAAGGACCCTGAAAATAATTTTTAACCATTTTCACAAAAAGTGATTTTTTTTTTTTTTTCGGGACTTAAAAACTGTGACCCCGGACATGCCGAATTTGCGCCATTCTGAAAGGACCCTGAAAATAATTTTTAACCATTTTCACAAAAAAGTTTTTTTTTTTTTTTTCGACTTAAAACTGTGACCCGGACATGCCGAATTTGCGCCATTCTGAAAGGACCCCGAAAATAATTTTTAACCATTTTCAAAAAAAAGTGATTTTTTTTTTTTTTTTTTTTTTTCGGGACTTAAAAACTGTGACCCCGGACATGCCGAATTTGCGCCATTCTGAAAGGACCCCGAAAATAATTTTTAACCATTTTCACAAAAAGTGATTTTTTTTTTTTTTTTTTTTTTCGGGACTTAAAAACGGTGACCCGGACATGCCGAATTTGCGCCATTCTGAAAGGACCCCGAAAATAATTTTTAACCATTTTCAAAAAATTTTTTTTTTTTTTTTTTTTTCGGGACTTAAAAACTGTGACCCCGGACATGCCGAATTTGCGCCATTCTGAAAGGACCCCGAAAATAATTTTTTAACCATTTTCACAAAAAGTTTTTTTTTTTTTTTTTTTTCGGGACTTAAAAACTGTGACCCCGGACATGCCGAATTTGCGCCATTCTGAAAGGACCCCGAAAATAATTTTTAACCATTTTCACAAAAAAGTGATTTTTTTTTTTTTTTTTTCGGGACTTAAAAACTGTGACCCCGGACATGCCGAATTTGCGCCATTCTGAAAGGACCCTGAAAATAATTTTAACCATTTTCACAAAAAGTGATTTTTTTTTTTTTTTTTTTTTCGGGACTTAAAAACTGTGACCCCGGACATGCCGAATTTGCGCCATTCTGAAAGGACCCCGAAAATAATTTTTAACCATTTTCAAAAAAAATTTTTTTTTTTTTTTTGGGACTTAAAAACGGTGACCCCGGACATGCCGAATTTGCGCCATTCTGGAAAGGACCCCGAAAATAATTTTTAACCATTTTCAAAAAAAGTTTTTTTTTTTTTTTTTTTTTCGGGACTTAAAAACTGTGACCCCGGACATGCCGAATTTGCGCCATTCTGAAAGGACCCCGAAAAATAATTTTTAACCATTTTCACAAAAAAGTGATTTTTTTTTTTTTTTTCGGGACTTAAAAACTGTGACCCCGGACATGCCGAATTTGCGCCATTCTGGAAAGGACCCCGAAAATAATTTTTAACCATTTTCAAAAAAAGTTTTTTTTTTTTTTTTTTTCGGGACTTAAAAACTGTGACCCCGGACATGCCGAATTTGCGCCATTCTGAAAGGACCCCGAAAATAATTTTAACCATTTTCACAAAAAGTGATTTTTTTTTTTTTTTTTTTTCGACTTAAAAACTGTGACCCCGGACATGCCGAATTTGCGCCATTCTGAAAGGACCCCGAAAATAATTTTTAACCATTTTCACAAAAAAGTTTTTTTTTTTTTTTTTCGGGACTTAAAAACTGTGACCCCGGACATGCCGAATTTGCGCCATTCTGAAAGGACCCCGAAAATAATTTTTAACCATTTTCAAAAAATTTTTTTTTTTTTTTTTTTTTTTTTTTTTCGGGACTTAAAACTGTGACCCCGGACATGCCGAATTTGCGCCATTCTGAAAGGACCCTGAAAATAATTTTTAACCATTTTCACAAAAAGTTTTTTTTTTTTTTTTCGGGACTTAAAAACTGTGACCCCGGACATGCCGAATTTGCGCCATTCTGAAAGGACCCCGAAAATAATTTTTAACCATTTTCACAAAAAGTGATTTTTTTTTTTTTTTTTCGGGACTTAAAAACTGTGACCCCGGACATGCCGAATTTGCGCCATTCTGAAAGGACCCTGAAAATAATTTTTAACCATTTTCACAAAAAGTTTTTTTTTTTTTTTTTCGGGACTTAAAACTGTGACCCCGGACATGCCGAATTTGCGCCATTCTGAAAGGACCCCGAAAATAATTTTTAACCATTTTCAAAAAAGTTTTTTTTTTTTTTTTTTTTCGGGACTTAAAACTGTGACCCCGGACATGCCGAATTTGCGCCATTCTGAAAGGACCCCGAAAATAATTTTTTAACCATTTTCACAAAAAGTGTTTTTTTTTTTTTTTTTTCGGGACTTAAAAACTGTGACCCCGGACATGCCGAATTTGCGCCATTCTGAAAGGACCCTGAAAATAATTTTTTTTAACCATTTTCACAAAAAAGATTTTTTTTTTTTTTTTTTTTTCGGGACTTAAAACTGTGACCCCGGACATGCCGAATTTGCGCCATTCTGAAAGGACCCCGAAAATAATTTTTAACCATTTTCACAAAAAAGTGATTTTTTTTTTTCGGGACTTAAAAACTGTGACCCCGGACATGCCGAATTTGCGCCATTCTGAAAGGACCCTGAAAATAATTTTAACCATTTTCAAAAAAGTGTTTTTTTTTTTTTTTTCGGGACTTAAAAACTGTGACCCCGGACATGCCGAATTTGCGCCATTCTGAAAGGACCCTGAAAATAATTTTTAACCATTTTCACAAAAAAGTGATTTTTTTTTTTTTTTTCGGGACTTAAAAACTGTGACCCCGGACATGCCGAATTTGCGCCATTCTGAAAGGACCCCGAAAATAATTTTTTAACCATTTTCACAAAAAGTGATTTTTTTTTTTTTTCGGGACTTAAAAACGGTGACCCGGACATGCCGAATTTGCGCCATTCTGAAAGGACCCCGAAAAATCATTTTTAACCATTTTCAAAAAAGTTTTTTTTTTTTTTTTTTTTCGGGACTTAAAACTGTGACCCCGGACATGCCGAATTTGCGCCATTCTGAAAGGACCCCTGAAAATAATTTTTAACCATTTTCACAAAAAGTTTTTTTTTTTTTTTTTTTCGGGACTTAAAAACTGTGACCCCGGACATGCCGAATTTGCGCCATTCTGAAAGGACCCCGAAAATAATTTTTAACCATTTTCAAAAAGTTTTTTTTTTTTTTTTTTTTTTCGGGACTTAAAAACTGTGACCCCGGACATGCCGAATTTGCGCCATTCTGAAAGGACCCTGAAAATAATTTTTAACCATTTTCACAAAAAGATTTTTTTTTTTTTTTTTTTCGGGACTTAAAAACGGTGACCCCGGACATGCCGAATTTGCGCCATTCTGGAAAGGACCCCGAAAATAATTTTTAACCATTTTAAAAGTTTTTTTTTTTTTTTTTTTTCGGGACTTAAAACTCAGACCCCGGACATGCCGAATTTGCGCCATTCTGGAAAGGACCCCGAAAATAATTTTTAACCATTTTCACAAAAAAGTTTTTTTTTTTTTTTTTTTTTTCGGGACTTAAAAACTGTGACCCCGGACATGCCGAATTTGCGCCATTCTGAAAGGACCCTGAAAATAATTTTTAACCATTTTCAAAAAAGTGATTTTTTTTTTTTTTTTTTCGGGACTTAAAACTGTGACCCCGGACATGCCGAATTTGCGCCATTCTGAAAGGACCCGAAAATAATTTTTAACCATTTTCACAAAAAAGTGTTTTTTTTTTTTTTTTTTTTCGGGACTTAAAAACGGTGACCCTGGACATGCCGAATTTGCGCCATTCTGAAAGGACCCCGAAAAATAATTTTAACCATTTTCAAAAAAGTTTTTTTTTTTTTTTTTTTTTTCGGGACTTAAAAACTGTGACCCCGGACATGCCGAATTTGCGCCATTCTGAAAGGACCCCGAAAATAATTTTTAACCATTTTCACAAAAAGATTTTTTTTTTTTTTTTTCGGGACTTAAAAACTGTGACCCCGACATGCCGAATTTGCGCCATTCTGAAAGGACCCGAAAATAATTTTTAACCATTTTCACAAAAAAGTTTTTTTTTTTTTTTTTTTCGGGACTTAAAAACGGTGACCCTGGACATGCCGAATTTGCGCCATTCTGAAAGGACCCTGAAAATAATTTTTAACCATTTTCAAAAAAGTTTTTTTTTTTTTTTTTTCGGGACTTAAAACTGTGACCCCGGACATGCCGAATTTGCGCCATTCTGAAAGGACCCGAAAATAATTTTTAACCATTTTCACAAAAAAGTGATTTTTTTTTTTTTTTTTTTTCGGGACTTAAAAACTGTGACCCCGGACATGCCGAATTTGCGCCATTCTGAAAGGACCCCGAAAATAATTTTTAACCATTTTCACAAAAAAGTTTTTTTTTTTTTTTTGGGACTTAAAACTGTGACCCCGGACATGCCGAATTTGCGCCATTCTGAAAGGACCCCGAAAATAATTTTTAACCATTTTCACAAAAAAAGTGTTTTTTTTTTTTTTTTTCGGGACTTAAAAACTGTGACCCCGGACATGCCGAATTTGCGCCATTCTGAAAGGACCCCGAAAATAATTTTTAACCATTTTCACAAAAAGTGATTTTTTTTTTTTTTTTTTCGGGACTTAAAAACTGTGACCCCGGACATGCCGAATTTGCGCCATTCTGGAAAGGACCCCGAAAATAATTTTTAACCATTTTCAAAAAAAAGTTTTTTTTTTTTTTTTTCGACTTAAAAACTGTGACCCCGGACATGCCGAATTTGCGCCATTCTGAAAGGACCCTGAAAATAATTTTTAACCATTTTCAAAAAGTTTTTTTTTTTTTTTTTTTTTCGGGACTTAAAAACTGTGACCCCGGACATGCCGAATTTGCGCCATTCTGAAAGGACCCTGAAAATAATTTTTAACCATTTTCACAAAAAAGTTTTTTTTTTTTTTTTTTTCGGGACTTAAAAACTGTGACCCCGACATGCCGAATTTGCGCCATTCTGAAAGGACCCCGAAAATAATTTTAACCATTTTCAAAAAAGTGATTTTTTTTTTTTTTTTTTTTCGGGACTTAAAAACTGTGACCCCGGACATGCCGAATTTGCGCCATTCTGAAAGGACCCTGAAAATAATTTTTAACCATTTTCACAAAAAAGTTTTTTTTTTTTTTTTTTTCGGGACTTAAAAACGGTGACCCCGGACATGCCGAATTTGCGCCATTCTGAAAGGACCCTGAAAATAATTTTTAACCATTTTCAAAAAAGTTTTTTTTTTTTTTTTTTTTCGACTTAAAAACTGTGACCCCGGACATGCCGAATTTGCGCCATTCTGAAAGGACCCCGAAAATAATTTTTAACCATTTTCAAAAAAGTGATTTTTTTTTTTTTTTTTTTCGGGACTTAAAAATGTGACCCCGGACATGCCGAATTTGCGCCATTCTGAAAGGACCCGAAAATAATTTTTAACCATTTTCACAAAAAGTTTTTTTTTTTTTTTTTTTCGGGACTTAAAAACGGTGACCCCCGGACATGCCGAATTTGCGCCATTCTGAAAGGACCCCGAAAATAATTTTTAACCATTTTCAAAAAAAGTTTTTTTTTTTTTTTTTTTTTTTTTTTTTCGGGACTTAAAACTGTGACCCCGGACATGCCGAATTTGCGCCATTCTGAAAGGACCCCTGAAAATAATTTTTAACCATTTTCACAAAAAAGTTTTTTTTTTTTTTTTTCGGGACTTAAAAACGGTGACCCTGGACATGCGAATTTGCGCCATTCTGAAAGGACCCCGAAAATAATTTTTAACCATTTTCAAAAAAGTTTTTTTTTTTTTTTTTTTTTTTCGGGACTTAAAAACTGTGACCCCGACATGCGAATTTGCGCCATTCTGAAAGGACCCTGAAAATAATTTTTAACCATTTTCACAAAAAAGTTTTTTTTTTTTTTTTTTTTTTCGGGACTTAAAACTGTGACCCCGGACATGCCGAATTTGCGCCATTCTGAAAGGACCCTGAAAATAATTTTTTAACCATTTTCACAAAAGTGATTTTTTTTTTTTTTTCGGGACTTAAAACTGTGACCCCGGACATGCCGAATTTGCGCCATTCTGAAAGGACCCTGAAAATAATTTTTAACCATTTTCACAAAAAGTGTTTTTTTTTTTTTTTTTTCGGGACTTAAAAACTGTGACCCCGGACATGCCGAATTTGCGCCATTCTGAAAGGACCCTGAAAATAATTTTTAACCATTTTCAAAAAGTTTTTTTTTTTTTTTTTTTTTCGGGACTTAAAAACTGTGACCCCGGACATGCCGAATTTGCGCCATTCTGAAAGGACCCTGAAAATAATTTTAACCATTTTCACAAAAAGTGATTTTTTTTTTTTTTTTTTTCGGGACTTAAAAACTGTGACCCCGGACATGCCGAATTTGCGCCATTCTGAAAGGACCCCGAAAATAATTTTTAACCATTTTCAAAAAGTTTTTTTTTTTTTTTTTTTTTCGGGACTTAAAAACTGTGACCCCGGACATGCCGAATTTGCGCCATTCTGAAAGGACCCTGAAAATAATTTTTAACCATTTTCACAAAAAGTTTTTTTTTTTTTTTTTTTCGGGACTTAAAACTGTGACCCCGGACATGCTGAATTTGCGCCATTCTGGAAAGGACCCTGAAAATAATTTTTAACCATTTTCAAAAAAGTTTTTTTTTTTTTTTTTTCGGGACTTAAAAACTGTGACCCCGACATGCCGAATTTGCGCCATTCTGAAAGGACCCTGAAAATAATTTTTAACCATTTTCACAAAAAGTTTTTTTTTTTTTTTTTTCGGGACTTAAAAACGGTGACCCCGGACATGCCGAATTTGCGCCATTCTGAAAGGACCCTGAAAATAATTTTTAACCATTTTCAAAAAAAGTTTTTTTTTTTTTTTTTTTTTTTCGACTTAAAACTGTGACCCGGACATGCCGAATTTGCGCCATTCTGAAAGGACCCTGAAAATAATTTTTAACCATTTTCAAAAAAAGTTTTTTTTTTTTTTTTTTTCGGGACTTAAAACTGTGACCCCGGACATGCCGAATTTGCGCCATTCTGAAAGGACCCTGAAAATAATTTTTAACCATTTTCAAAAATTTTTTTTTTTTTTTTTTTTTTTTTCGGGACTTAAAACTGTGACCCCGGACATGCCGAATTTGCGCCATTCTGAAAGGACCCTGAAAATAATTTTTAACCATTTTCACAAAAAGTTTTTTTTTTTTTTTTTTTGGGACTTAAAAACTGTGACCCCGGACATGCTGAATTTGCGCCATTCTGAAAGGACCCGAAAATAATTTTTAACCATTTTCAAAAAAGTTTTTTTTTTTTTTTTTTTTTTTCGGGACTTAAAACTGTGACCCCGGACATGCCGAATTTGCGCCATTCTGAAAGGACCCCGAAAATAATTTTTAACCATTTTCACAAAAAAGTTTTTTTTTTTTTTTTTTTTTCGGGACTTAAAAACGGTGACCCCGGACATGCCGAATTTGCGCCATTCTGAAAGGACCCTGAAAATAATTTTTAACCATTTTCAAAAAAGTTTTTTTTTTTTTTTTTTTTTTTTCGGGACTTAAAAACTGTGACCCCGGACATGCCGAATTTGCGCCATTCTGAAAGGACCCCGAAAATAATTTTTAACCATTTTCACAAAAAGTGATTTTTTTTTTTTTTTTTTCGGGACTTAAAAACGGTGACCCGGACATGCCGAATTTGCGCCATTCTGAAAGGACCCTGAAAATAATTTTTAACCATTTTCAAAAAAAGTTTTTTTTTTTTTTTTTTCGGGACTTAAAAACTGTGACCCCGGACATGCCGGAATTTGCGCCATTCTGAAAGGACCCTGAAAATAATTTTTAACCATTTTCACAAAAAGTTTTTTTTTTTTTTTTTTCGGGACTTAAAAACGGTGACCCCGGACATGCCGAATTTGCGCCATTCTGAAAGGACCCCGAAAATAATTTTTAACCATTTTCAAAAAAGTTTTTTTTTTTTTTTTTTTTTCGGGACTTAAAACTGTGACCCCGGACATGCCGAATTTGCGCCATTCTGAAAGGACCCTGAAAATAATTTTTAACCATTTTCAAAAAAGTGATTTTTTTTTTTTTTTTTTTTCGGGACTTAAAAACTGTGACCCCGGACATGCCGAATTTGCGCCATTCTGGAAAGGACCCCGAAAATAATTTTTAACCATTTTCAAAAAAAGTTTTTTTTTTTTTTTTTTTTTCGGGACTTAAAAACTGTGACCCCGGACATGCCGAATTTGCGCCATTCTGGAAAGGACCCCGAAAATAATTTTTAACCATTTTCACAAAAAGTTTTTTTTTTTTTTTTTTTCGGGACTTAAAAACGGTGACCCTGGACATGCCGAATTTGCGCCATTCTGAAAGGACCCTGAAAATAATTTTTAACCATTTTCAAAAAAAATTTTTTTTTTTTTTTTTTTTTTTTTCGGGACTTAAAAACTGTGACCCGGACATGCCGAATTTGCGCCATTCTGAAAGGACCCCGAAAATAATTTTTAACCATTTTCAAAAAAAAGTTTTTTTTTTTTTTTTTTTCGGGACTTAAAAACTGTGACCCCGGACATGCCGAATTTGCGCCATTCTGAAAGGACCCCTGAAAATAATTTTTAACCATTTTCACAAAAAAGTTTTTTTTTTTTTTTTTTCGGGACTTAAAAACTGTGACCCCGGACATGCCGAATTTGCGCCATTCTGAAAGGACCCCGAAAATAATTTTTAACCATTTTCACAAAAAAGTGTTTTTTTTTTTTTTTTTTTCGGGACTTAAAAACGGTGACCCCGGACATGCCGAATTTGCGCCATTCTGAAAGGACCCCGAAAATAATTTTTAACCATTTTCAAAAAAAAGTTTTTTTTTTTTTTTTTTTCGGGACTTAAAAACTGTGACCCCGGACATGCCGAATTTGCGCCATTCTGAAAGGACCCCGAAAATAATTTTTAACCATTTTCACAAAAAAGTGATTTTTTTTTTTTTTTTTTTCGGGACTTAAAACGGTGACCCCGGACATGCCGAATTTGCGCCATTCTGGAAAGGACCCCGAAAATAATTTTTAACCATTTTCAAAAAAGTTTTTTTTTTTTTTTTTTTTTTTCGGGACTTAAAAACTGTGACCCCGGACATGCCGAATTTGCGCCATTCTGGAAAGGACCCCGAAAATAATTTTTAACCATTTTCACAAAAAGTTTTTTTTTTTTTTTTTTTCGGGACTTAAAAACGGTGACCCCGGACATGCCGAATTTGCGCCATTCTGGAAAGGACCCCGAAAATAATTTTTAACCATTTTCAAAAATTTTTTTTTTTTTTTTTTTTGTGTTTCGGGACTTAAAACTGTGACCCCGGACATGCCGAATTTGCGCCATTCTGAAAGGACCCCGAAAATAATTTTTAACCATTTTCACAAAAAGTTTTTTTTTTTTTTTTTTTTTTTCGGGACTTAAAAACGGTGACCCCGGACATGCCGAATTTGCGCCATTCTGGAAAGGACCCCGAAAATAATTTTTAACCATTTTCAAAAAATTTTTTTTTTTTTTTTTTTTTTTTTCGGGACTCAAAAACTGTGACCCCGGACATGCCGAATTTGCGCCATTCTGGAAAGGACCCCGAAAATAATTTTTAACCATTTTCACAAAAAAGTTTTTTTTTTTTTTTTTTCGGGACTTAAAAACGGTGACCCCGGACATGCCGAATTTGCGCCATTCTGGAAAGGACCCCGAAAATAATTTTTAACCATTTTCAAAAAAATTTTTTTTTTTTTTTTTTTTTCGGGACTTAAAACTGTGACCCCGGACATGCCGAATTTGCGCCATTCTGGAAAGGACCCGAAAATAATTTTTAACCATTTTCACAGAAAAGTTTTTTTTTTTTTTCGGGACTTAAAAACTGTGACCCCGGACATGCCGAATTTGCGCCATTCTGAAAGGACCCCGAAAATAATTTTTAACCATTTTCAAAAAAGATTTTTTTTTTTTTTCGGGACTTAAAACTGTGACCCCGGACATGCCGAATTTGCGCCATTCTGAAAGGACCCCGAAAATAATTTTTAACCATTTTCACAAAAAGTTTTTTTTTTTTTTTTTTTTTTTTTTTTTTCGGGACTTAAAAACTGTGACCCCGGACATGCCGAATTTGCGCCATTCTGAAAGGACCCCGAAAATAATTTTTAACCATTTTCACAAAAAAGTGATTTTTTTTTTTTTTTTTTCGGGACTTAAAAACTGTGACCCCGGACATGCCGAATTTGCGCCATTCTGGAAAGGACCCCGAAAATAATTTTTAACCATTTTCAAAAAAGTTTTTTTTTTTTTTTTTTTTCGGGACTTAAAAACGGTGACCCCGGACATGCCGAATTTGCGCCATTCTGGAAAGGACCCCGAAAATAATTTTTAACCATTTTCAAAAAAGTTTTTTTTTTTTTTTTTTTCGGGACTTAAAAACTGTGACCCCGGACATGCCGAATTTGCGCCATTCTGAAAGGACCCTGAAAATAATTTTTAACCATTTTCACAAAAAGTTTTTTTTTTTTTTTTTTTCGGGACTTAAAAACTGTGACCCCGGACATGCCGAATTTGCGCCATTCTGGAAAGGACCCCGAAAATAATTTTTAACCATTTTCACAAAAAAGTGATTTTTTTTTTTTTTTCGGGACTTAAAAACTGTGACCCCGGACATGCCGAATTTGCGCCATTCTGGAAAGGACCCCGAAAATAATTTTTAACCATTTTCACAAAAAAGTGATTTTTTTTTTTTCGGGACTTAAAAACGGTGACCCCGGACATGCCGAATTTGCGCCATTCTGGAAAGGACCCCGAAAATAATTTTTAACCATTTTCAAAAAAAAGTTTTTTTTTTTTTTTTTTTTTTTCGGGACTTAAAAACTGTGACCCCGGACATGCCGAATTTGCGCCATTCTGGAAAGGACCCCGAAAATAATTTTTAACCATTTTCACAAAAAAGTGATTTTTTTTTTTTTTTGGGACTTAAAAACGGTGACCCCGGACATGCCGAATTTGCGCCATTCTGGAAAGGACCCCGAAAATAATTTTTAACCATTTTCAAAAATTTTTTTTTTTTTTTTTTTTTTTTCTGGGACTCAAAAACTGTGACCCCGGACATGCCGAATTTGCGCCATTCTGGAAAGGACCCCGAAAATAATTTTTAACCATTTTCACAAAAAAGTGATTTTTTTTTTTCGGGACTTAAAAACGGTGACCCCGGACATGCCGAATTTGCGCCATTCTGGAAAGGACCCGAAAATAATTTTTACCATTTTCAAAAAAGTTTTTTTTTTTTTTTTTTTTTCGACTTAAAAACTGTGACCCGGACATGCCGAATTTGCGCCATTCTGGAAAGGACCCTGAAAATAATTTTTAACCATTTTCACAAAAAGTTTTTTTTTTTTTTCGGGACTTAAAAACGGTGACCCCGGACATGCCGAATTTGCGCCATTCTGAAAGGACCCTGAAAATATTTTTTTTAACCATTTTCAAAAAAGTTTTTTTTTTTTTTTTTTTTTCGGGACTTAAAACTGTGACCCCGGACATGCCGAATTTGCGCCATTCTGAAAGGACCCTGAAAATAATTTTTAACCATTTTCAAAAAATTTTTTTTTTTTTTTTTTTTTTTTTCGGGACTTAAAAACGGTGACCCCGGACATGCCGAATTTGCGCCATTCTGAAAGGACCCCGAAAATAATTTTTAACCATTTTCAAAAATTTTTTTTTTTTTTTGGGACTTAAAAACGGTGACCCCGGACATGCCGAATTTGCGACATTCTGAAAGGACCCCGAAAATAATTTTTAACCATTTTCAAAAAAAAGTTTTTTTTTTTTTTTCGACTTAAAACGGTGACCCCGACATGCCGAATTTGCGCCATTCTGAAAGGACCCGAAAATAATTTTTAACCATTTTCACAAAAAGTGATTTTTTTTTTTGAAAACTTTTTTTTCAAAAAAAAATCGCAAAAAAAATTTTTTTCAAAAAATCGCAAAAAAACATTTTTTTTGCGATTTTTTTTTGAAAAGTTTTTTTTTTCCAAAAAACGTAAAAAAATTTTTTTATGATTTTAAAAAAAAAAATTTTTTTTGATTTTTTTTTTGAAAAGTTTTTTATGATTTTTTCGTTTTTTGCGTTTTTTTTTTTTTTTTTTTAAAAATTTTTTTTTTTTTTTTTAACGTTTTTTTTGCGATTTTTTTGAAAAATTTTTTTTACGTTTTTTTTTTCAAAAAAAAAAAAAAAAACTTTTTTTTTCAAAAAAAATCGCAAAAAAAAATTTTTTACGTTTTTTTTTTTTGCAAAAAAACGTTTTTTTAAAAAAAAAAAACTTAAAAAAACTTTTTTTTGCGATTTTTTTTGAAAAGTTTTTTTTCAAAAAAAAACGTAAAAAATTTTTTTACGTTTTTTTTTTTTCAAAAAAAAACTTTTTTCAAAAAATCGCAAAAATTTTTTTTTACGTTTTTTTAAAAAAACTTTTTCAAAAAATCGAAAAAAATTTTTTTACGTTTTTTTTAAAAAAAAATCGCAAAAAAAAATTTTTTTTTATGTAATTTTTTTCAAAAAAAAGTGTTTTTTTCAAAAAAAAAAATCGCAAAAAAAAATTTTTTTAACGTTTTTTTTTCACCAAAAAAAAACTTTTTTTCAAAAAAAAAAATTGCAAAAAAAAATTTTTTGTCTTGTTTTTGTCTTGTCTTATCTTGTCTTGTGTTTGTCTTGTCTTGTCTTGTTTTTGTCTTGTCTTGTCTTGTTTTTTCTCTTGTCTTGTGTTTGTCTTGTCTTGTCTTGTTTTTGTCTTGTCTTGTTTTTGTCTTCTCTTATCTTGTCTTGTCTTGTTTTTGTCTTGTCTTGTTTTTGTCTTATCATGTCTTGTGTTTGTCTTGTCTTGTGTTTGTCTTATCTTGTCTTGTCTTGTGTTTGTCTTGTCTTGTCTTGTTTTTTCTCTTGTCTTGTGTTTGTTTTGTCTTGTGTTTGTCTTGTCTTGTCTTGTTTTTTCTTGTCTTGTCTTGTCTTGTCTTGTGTTTGTCTTGTCTTGTTTTTGTCTTGTCTTGTGTTTGTCTTGTCTTGTGTTTGTCTTGTCTTGATTTTGTCTTATCATGTCTTGTGTTTGTCTTGTCTTGTGTTTGTCTTGTCTTGTCTTGTCTTGTTTTTGTCTTGTCTTGTTTTTGTCTTGTCTTGTTTTTGTCTTATCATGTCTTGTGTTTGTCTTGTCTTGTGTTTGTCTTGTCTTGTCTTTCTTTGTCTTGTCATGTCTTGTGTTTGTCGTGTCTTGTCTTGTGTTTGTCTTGTCTTGTTTTTGTCTTGTCTTGTCTTGTTTTGTCTTGTCATGTCTTGTGTTTGTGTTGTCTTGTGTTTGTCCTGTCTTGTTTTTGTCTTGTCTTATCTTGTCTTGTGTTTGTCTTGTCTTGTCTTGTTTTTGTCTTGTCTTGTCTTGTTTTTGTCTTGTCTTGTTTTTGTCTTGTCTTATCTTGTCTTGTCTTGTTTTTGACTTGTCATGTCTTGTGTTTGTCTTGTCTTGTGTTTGTCTTGTCTTGTTTTTGTCTTGTCTTATCTTGTCTTGTGTTTGTCTTGTCTTGTTTTTGTCTTGTCTTGTCTTGTTTTTTCTCTTGTCTTGTGTTTGTCTTGTCTTGTTTTTGTCTTGTCTTGTTTTTGTCTTGTCTTATCTTGTCTTGTTTTTGTCTTGTCTTGTCATGTCTTGTGTTTGTCTTGTCTTGTGTTTGTCTTATCTTGTTTTTGTCTTGTCTTGTCTTGTTTTTGTCTTGTCTTGTTTTTGTCTTGTCTTGTCTTGTGTTTGTCTTGTCTTATCTTGTCTTGTTTTTGTCTTGTCTTGTCTTTTTTTGTCTTGTCATGTCTTGTGCTTGTCGTGTCTTGTCTTGTGTTTGTCTTGTCTTGTTTTTGTCTTGTCTTGTCTTGTTTTGTCTTGTCATGTCTTGTGTTTGTCTTGTCTTGTGTTTGTCTTGTCTTGTTTTTGTCTTGTCTTATCTTGTCTTGTGTTTGTCTTGTCTTGTTTTTGTCTTGTCTTGTCTTGTGTTTGTCTCGTCTTGTGTTTGTCTTGTCTTGTTTTTGTCTTGTCTTATCTTGTCTTGTGTTTGTCTTGTCTTGTCTTGTCTTGTTTTTGTTTTTGTCTTGTGTCTTGTCTTGTGTTTGTCTTGTCTTGTTTTTGTCTTGTCTTGTTTTTGTCTTGTCTTGTCATGTCTTGTGTTTGTCTTGTCTTGTGTTTGTCTTGTCTTGTTTTTGTCTTGTCTTATCTTGTCTTGTGTTTGTCTTGTCTTGTTTTTTTTGTCTTGTCTTGTCTTGTGTTTGTCTCGTGTCTTGTGTTTGTCTTGTCTTGTTTTTTTTGTCTTGTCTTATCTTGTCTTTGTTTGTCTTGTCTTGTCTTGTCTTGTTTTTGTCTTGTCTTGTGTTTGTCTTGTCTTGTGTTTGTCTTGTCTTGTTTTTGTCTTGTCTTGTTTTTGTCTTGTCTTGTCATGTCTTGTGTTTGTCTTGTCTTGTGTTTGTCTTGTCTTGCTTTTGTCTTGTTCTTGTCTTGTCTTGTCTTGTTTTTGTCTTGTCTTGTCTTGTTTTTGTCTTGTTTTTGTCTTGACTTGTCTTGTGTTTGTCTTGTCTTGTCTTGTGTTTGTCTTGTCTTGTCTTGTGTTTGTCTTGTCTTATCTTGTATTGTCTTGTTTTTGTCTTGTCTTGTCTTGTGTTTGTCTTGTCTTGTCTTGTTTTTGTCTTGTCTTGTCTTGTTTTTGTCTTGTCTTGTCTTGTGTTTGTCTTGTCTTGTCTTGTTTTTGTCTTGTCTTGTTTTTGTCTTGTCTTATCTTGTCTTGTCTTGTTTTTGTCTTGTTTTGTCTTGTGTTTGTCTTGTCATGTCTTGTGTTTGTCTTGTCTTGTGTTTGTCTTGTCTTGCTTTTGTCTTGTCTTGTCTTGTTTTTGTCTTGTCTTGTCTTGTTTTTGTCTTGTCTTGTTTTTGTCTTGTCTTGTCTTGTCTTGTGTTTGTCTTGTCTTGTCTTGTCTTGTTTTTGTCTTATCATGTCTTGTGTTTGTCTTGTCTTGTGTTTGTCTTGTCTTGTTTTTGTCTTGTCTTATCTTGTCTTGTCTTGTCTTGTGTTTGTCTTGTCTTGTTTTTTTCTTGTCTTGTGTTTGTCTTGTCTTGTTTTGGTCTTGTCTTGTTTTTGTCTTGTCTTGTCTTGTCTTGTTTTTGTCTTGTCTTGTCTTGTCTTGTGTTTGTCTTGTCTTGTTTGTGTCTTGTCTTGTTTTAGTCTTGTCTTGTGTTTATCTTTTCTTGTCTTGTCTTGTTTTTGTCTTGACTTGTCTTGTGTTTGTCTTGTCTTGTTTTTGTCTTGTCTTGTCTTGTCTTGTCTTGTGTTTGTCTTGTCTTGTTTTTGTCTTGTCTTGTGTTTGTCTTGTCTTGTTTTGTTCTTGTCTTGTTTTTGTCTTGTCTTGTCTTGTTTTTGTCTTGTCTTGTCTTGTCTTGTCTTGTGTTTGTCTTGTCTTGTTTGTGTCTTGTCTTGTTTCTTGTCTTGTTTTTGTCTTGACTTGTCTTGTGTTTGTCTTGTCTTGTCTTGTGTTTGTCTTGTCTTGTCTTGTCTTGTTTTTGTCTTGTCTCGGCAGATATATTATCGAATAGATATGTTAAAAACACCTTGAGGATTGATTCCAAACAACATTTGCCATGTTTCTGTCGATATTATGGAGCTAATTTGGAAAAAAAGTTTGGCGTTGTAGTGACCGCATTTTCCGGTCGATTTCTCAGCCAAACGTGAAGAACAAACGGGAGCTATTCCGCCTAGAAAAATAATATTTTTGGAAAAAAGGAACATTTGCTATCTAACTGGGAGTCTCCTGAGTGAAAACATCCAAAGTTCTTCAAAGATAAATGATTTAATTTGATTGCTTTTCTTATTTTCGTGAAAATGTTGCCTGCTGCCAGCAGAGCCTCGCATATTTTTATATTTTTATTTTACCTTTATTTAACTAGGAAAGTCAGTTAAGAACAAAATCTTATTTTCAATGACGGCCTAGGAACAGTGGGTTAACTGCCTGTTCAGGGGCAGAACTACAGATTTGTACCTTGTCAGCTCGGGGGTTTGAACTTGCAACCTTCCGGTTACTAGTCCAACACTCTTACCACTAAAATATAAAACATTCATTACCTTTGACAATATTCTTTGTTGGCACTCCTAGATGTCCCATAAACATCACTATTGGGTCTTTTTTTCGTTTAAATCGGTCCATATATAGCCTAGATATCGGTCTATGAAGACTGTGTGATCAAGGGAAAAATCATCGTTTTTTAACGCAACGTCATTTTTTTAAATTAAAAAAGTCGACGATAAACTTTCACAAAACACTTCAAAATACTTTTGTAATGCAACTTTAGGTATTAGTAAACGTTAATAATCGATCAAATTGATCACGAGGCGATGTATATTCTATAGCTGTACGTCTGGAAATAATGTCCGGGTAAAACTCAACCAAAATATCCGGTCGGAGACCGGAAGAAATGCGCTGCCTCGTGTCAGTTTGACCAAGAAACAAATCTTAGGCAAATGACAAGACTGTTGACATCGTGTGGAAGCTGTAGGTATTGCAACCTCGGCCCCATTTAATGTGGTTCACATTCAACAATGGGTTCAAGTGGCGCATGGATATATTTTCCCATTTTCAGTGATCAGATTTTCCTGCGCTTTTCGATGAAACGCACGTTCTGTTATAGTCACAGCCGTGATTTAACCAGTTTTATAAACGTCTGAGTGTTTTCTATCCACACATACTAATCATATGCATATACTACATTCCTGGCATGAGTAGCAGAATGTTCGAAAAAGTAGGGGGTCGACTTAAGAGGTTTTAACAAACTATAGTTTTGGCAAGTCGGTCATCTGCTTTGTGCACGACACAAGTAGTTTTTCCAACAATTGTTTACAGACAGATTATTTCACTTATAATTCACTGTATCACAATTCCAGTGGGTCAGAAGTTTACATACACCAAGTTGACTGTGCTTTTAAACAGCTTGGAAAATTCCAGAAAATTATGTCATGGCTTTAGAAGCTTTTGATAGGCTAATTGACATCATTTGAGTCAATTGGACGTGTACCTATGGCTGTATTTCAAGGCCAACTTTCAAACTCAGTGCCTCTTTGCTTGACATCATGGCAAAATCAAAAGAAATCAGCCAAGACCTCAGAAAAAAATGTAGACCTCCACAAGTGTTGTTCATCCTTGGGAGCAATTTCCAAATGCCTGAAAGTACCACGTTCTTCTGTACAAACAATAGTACGCAAGTGTAAACACCATGGAACCACGTAGCTGTCATACCCCTCAGGAAGGAGAGATGAACGTACTTTGGTGCAAAAAGTGAACAACAGCAAAGGACCTTGGGAAGTTGCTGGAAGAAACAGGTACAAAATTATCTATATCTAAGACAGGGAATTTAAATGTAATGTATTTGGCTAAAATGTATGTAAACTTCCGACTTCAAATGTAGGTAAAAACGGATGTAAGTTTTCCCTCATTAAAGTCCCCGGCCATTAGGAGCGCCACCTCTGGATGAGCATTTTCTTGTTTGCTTTATGTTCTTATACAGCTCATGGAGTGCGGTCTTAGTGCCAGCATCAGTTTGTAGTGGTTTGGCCATAATCACCATCGTTATGTTTGGAGGAAAAGGGGAGAAGCTTGCAAGCCGAAGAACACCATCCCAACTGTGAAGCACAGGGGTGGCAGCATCAGGTTGTGGGGGTGCTTTGCTGCAGGAGGGACTGGTACACTTCACAAAATAGATGGCTTCATGAGGAGGGAAAAGTACATGTATATATTGAAGCAACATCTCAAGACATCAGTCAGGAAGTTAAAGACCCCGCAAATGGGTCTTCCAATTGGACAATGACCCCAAGCATACTTCCAAAGTTGTGGAAAAATGGCTTAAAGACAACAAAGTCAAGGTATTGGAGTGGCCATCACAAAGCCCTGACCTCAATCCTATAAAACATTTGTGGGCAGAACTGAAAAAGCGTGTGTGAACAAGGAGGCCTTACAAACCTGACTCAGTTACACCAGCTCAGTCAGGAGGAATGGGCCAAAATTCACCCAACTTATAGTGGGAAGCTTGTGGAAGGCAACCCGAAATGTTTGACACAAGTTAAACAATTTAAAGGCTATGCTACCAAATGCTATTTGTGTGAATGTAAACTTCTGACCCACTGGGAATGTGAAAGAAAAAAAGAAAAACTGAAATAAATCATTCTATACTGTTATTCTGATATTTCACAATCTTAAAATAAATTGGTGATCCTAACTGACCTAAAACAGTGAATCTTTACTGAGATTAAATGTCAGGAATATTGAATAACGGAGTTTAAAATGTAGTTGGCTAAAGTTTTTTGAATTTTCCGACTTCAACTGTACATACAGTGGGGCAAAAAAGTATTTAGTCAGCCACCAATTGTGCAAGTTCTCCCACTTAAAAAGATGAGGCCTGTATTTTCATCATAGGTACCACTTCAACTATGACAGACAAAATGAGAGAAAAAAAATCCAGAAAATCACATTGTACGATTTTTAATGCTGTTACACTAGCAAAACAGTCCTGTGGCTTAGCATCTGCTTCATCTGACCACTTTTTTATTGACTGAGTCACTGGTGCGTCCTGCTTTCATTTGTGCTTGTAAGCAGGAATCAGGAGGATAGCGTTATTGTCAGATTTGACAAATGGAGGGTGAGGGAGAGTTTTGTAAGCATCTCAATGTGTTGAGTAAAGGTGGTCTAGAGTTTCCCCCGCCCATCTGGTTGCACCATGCTGATAGAAATTTGGTTTAAAAAAATTAAGTTTCCCTGCATTAAAGGCCCCGGCCACTAGGAGTGCCGCCTCTGGATGAGCATTTTCCTGTTTGCTTATGGCAGAATACAGCTCATTGAGTGCGGTCTTATAGTGCCCGCAACGGTCTGTGGTGGTATGTAGACCGCTACGAAAATATAAATAAACTCTCTAGGTAGATAGTGTGGTCTACAGCTTATCATGAGATACTCTACCTCAGGCGAGCAAAACCTTGAGAACAGCACCAGCTGTTGTGTACATATATGCATAGTCCGTCACCCGTTGTCTTACACGCCGCTGTTCTATCCTGCGATACAACGTATAACCAGCCAGCTGTATGTTGATAATGTCATCGTTCAGCCACAACCCTGTGAAGCGTAAGATATTACAGTTTTCAATGTCCCGTTGGTAGTTTAATCTTCCTCGTAGGTCGTCGATTTTTATTTTCTAATGATTGCATGTTAGCTAGAAGAACAGAAGGCGGGGGGTTTATTCGATCGCCTACGAATTCTCAGAAGGCAGCCCTCTTTTTCTCCATCCTCTTTTAAAGCAAATGACAGGGATTTGTGACTATTCCCGGGAAAGCAGTATGTCATTCATGTCGGACTCGTTAAAGGGAAAAAAAGCTTCTGCCAGTTCTGGATGAGTTGTTCTGATGTCCATAAGAGACAGAGACGGTCATAAGAGACAGTAGCAGCAACATTATTTACAAAATAAGTTTAAAAAAATACGTTGCAAAAAAATGAACATAAAAACACAATCGGTTAGGAGCATGTAAAACGTCAGTCATCTTCTCCGGCGCCGCCTACATAGCAATCATGTTCTGTGTATGTTTGGTGTGACGTTGATGGAATATTCTCCTAAACCTCATAAAACTGGACACAGTTCTTGCAACATCCCATAGAATGTGTCTAGAACATTAATATCTTTATTCTGAGAACATGGTAACCACATTCTGGGTAAGTTTTGTTTGACATTAAGGAAACTCTAACGTCAAAACATGCTAGATAGGTTCTCAGGACGTTTTTGCTAACATACATAAAATGTTGCCCTAACTAATGGAAAACTGGACACTCACAAGGGGAACGTTATGGGTAATATTACAAAAGCATTTTCTCTCCCTAGAATTGTTAGCTGGGACTCTAGGCATACTCAAACAGACATGGGATCTGGCTAGCCCTCCTTCCACCAGAGTGAAATATGATGAAGCTAGTCAGTCACCACAGGTCCAGGATCTGTCCTGTCTGCTGTGGTGACCTAGACTCTGTTCCAAATGGCACCCTATTCCCTTTATAAAGCACTACTTTTGACCAGGGCTCATAAGAAATAGGGTGTCATATGGAATGCAGCCCTGAGGCTTCTCCAGAATCATGACCTGATGGAAAGTAATTTTGCATCTGAACTGGTGTAGGATGAAGTTGCCTCTAGATGCAGTTTTGGATTTCCCCCTGTAATGATTAAGGTTAAGCTTGGGGGAGTGGAAGCTGATCCTAGATCTGTACCTAGAGGAAACTTCACCGAGGAGGATCTGAAACAAGACTGAAGCCACGTGGCTCAGTGGGATAAAAGTAGACAATATTTAGGAAGTCCAACAAGCTCCCATTGGCGTCAAACCCAAGTTTTTGTTGAAGGCTATTTTGATTTGATCCATTGGAATGTTTCTGTTATGATAACCTAAAGGCTATCCTTTTCACATGACAAAAACTAAAAAGGTGCACAAAAACATGGCCCATCAGCATGGTTCCAGAAACTGTGGTGGATGAATGCATAACCATGCTAGGGCAGTACAGCTCAGCTTGACTTGTATCACCTCAGCTCAGTAGTGTGAAATGGTATACGCAAGGCTGTTGACATTGTCACTGGGTAACTCCCCCATGAAGATCAGCCTTGACTTGACTTGCCCTGCATGGTCAAGCATTTGTGTGGCTGCTGGTTACTTCCTCTGTGTTTGCGTGTTTGTGTCTTCTTAGCTAGCTACATAGCCGTCTTTGTATCAAAGATAATTGCGTAATTATCGTATTTCGTCGTCCTAACGTAGTCTACTGCCCAGCAGTTAGCCACATAGCTAACGTCTACCGTATAGCACCACTGTAGAAACTATTACACTCAACGACTTGATTGGTGTAGTGTTAGCTAGCTACATAGTTGTCTTTGCTGTCTTCGTAGCCAAGATAATTGTGTAGTTTAGAGTGTGTAGTCTTAGAGTGATTATCTTAATTTACTGAGTTTAGCTAGCCAGCTATTTGTCATCCTTAACGTAGGAGACACTGCTAGCTAGCTAACAGCTAACAGCTAGCCAGCTATTTGTCGTCCTAACGTAGGAGACACTGCTAGCTAGCTAACAGCTAACAGCTAGCCAGCTATTTGTCGTCCTTAACGTAGGAGACACTGCTAGCTAGCTAACAGCTACCCAGCTATTTGTCGTCCTTAACGTAGGAGACACTGCTAGCTAGCTAACAGCTAACAGCTAGCCAACGTCTACCGAATATAACTTCTGCACTCAACAACCCGGTCGCATTCCGCTTCGCTCCACAGGTAGTATCACATTTTCATTTAATTTCATTACAGCACAACGGTTTGATTTGCTTGATAGCTACATAGCCGTCTTTGTATCAAAGATAATTGTGTAGTCTAGAGCGATTTTCTAGGTTAGCTAGCCAGCTATTGTCGTTCTTTTAACGCAACGTAACGTAATCAACACTGCTAGCTAGCCAGCTAGCCCCCGAATAGTAGCACTGTAGAAACTATTACACTCAACGGAACGACTTGATTAGTGTAGTGTCAACAACGCAGCCACTGCCAGCTAGCCTACTTCAGCAGTACTGTATCATTTTAATCATTTTAGTCAATAAGATTCTTGCTACGTAAGCTTAACTTTCTGAACATTCGAGACGTGTAGTCCACTTGTCATTCCAATCTCCTTGCATTAGCGTAGCCTCTTCTGTAGCCTGTCAACTATGTGTCTGTCTATCCCTGTTCTCTCCTCTCTGCACAGACCACACAAACGCTCCACACCGCGTGGCCGCGGCCACCCTAATCTGGTGGTCCCAGCGCGTACGACCCACGTGGAGTTTCAGGTCTCCGGTAGCCTCTGGAACTGCCGATCTGCGGCCAACAAGGCAGAGTTCATCTCAGCCTATGCCTCCCTCCAGTCCCTCGACTTCTTGGCACTGACGGAAACATGGATCACCACAGATAACACTGCTACATCTACTGCTCTCTCCTCGTCCGCCCACGTGTTCTCGCACACCCCGAGAGCTTCTGGTCAGCGGGGTGGTGGCACCGGGATCCTCATCTCTCCCAAGTGGTCTTTCTCTCTTTCTCCCCTTACCCATCTGTCTATCGCCTCCTTTGAATTCCATGCTGTCACAGCTACCAGCCCTTTCAAGCTTAACATCCTTATCATTTATCGCCCTCCAGGTTCCCTTGGAGAGTTCATCAATGAGCTTGATGCCTTGATAAGCTCCTTTCCTGAGGACGGCTCACCTCTCACAGTTCTGGGCGACTTTAACCTCCCCACGTTGTAACGGTTTTGACTTGAGGTTATTATTTATAGGGGTGCCAGGTAGGTGGTGCCTACCAGAGAAAACATTGGTTTCTCCTTTTAGTTTGGGTGGGAATGAGTCCCATCTGGTCCGTCAAGTCTACACCAATACAAAGGACTTATGTAAAAGTCAGGATGGAAATAAACTTTTCATAAACCCTTAAAACATTGGAAAGAACTTCAAAAACAACTATATTCTGTTGCGTGGGTTGTATTAGCAACAACAATGATTACACACACACATATAATAATATCACAATGAGTTCTGGTTCCTCCAGAAATGTCCTGTACCTCGGGCCTAAAAAGAGTCCTGCCCGGTAAAGGAGTTCAGTGAACTCAAGTGACTTTTGTCACGCGATGTTTGTCCGTTCATTCCGTGTAGCCTAAACCCAGTATTAAACATACAATCAATATAACAATTACTTTACCACAGAACCTTAAAGCGGATCAACTCTTAATTAAGTCCTCAACTACCACTAACTACACAAATCACAGTATACATCACATCCAAACAAATGAAATACCGTATACAAAAAGGTGGTAGTCAGTCGGTCAGTCAGACAATCCAATCCGCCAATAGATCTCCAGCGGAGAAAGGCCACGAAGAACGGAGAGGTGTAGTCCAGGGACGCGAAGAGTGGATCCGATCCTGGGTAAACTCTCTTAGGCTACAAAACACACGTTTAACGGCAACAAAACAAACGGAATAGAGAAGCTTGAACTCAGGGTTGAACACATCCTCATGCACGTCTCCATCACAACCCCACTTTCGCACAGCTGATGCTGGCTATTTAATTGGGAATTAAAGGGAAAGCGCCCTATTGCAAGGAGCTGCACTGAGACGGTTCAGAAAAATTCAGGGCCGTCACACACCCCTCCCCTGGAAAAAGCCGACCATTGCCCTGGAAGGCACATCTTGGTCGGGGAAACCGAGAAAGGTCGCCTCATCACTTTCCTCTACAAAAATATTCATTACTTTTTGGAGCTCACGCTCCTCAGCTGAGGGGTCACAGGCCTTAAGGTGCGAGACTTCTGGGTCTGGGAATCCGAGAAAAGTCTCCTCACTTTCCTCTTCAAAGATATCCAGGACCTTGCGGCGCTCAATCGCCTCCAATTCCTCAGCCGAGGGGTAACAGGCCTTAAGGCGTGAGACATGAACAACGCGCATATCTTCACCTGTGTCCTCTTTCACCACTCGGTAGTTCAAAGGGCCCATCTGCTCCACAATCCTATATGGTCCTTGCCATTTAGGAGCGAGCTTGGCCGAGAAGAATTGTTCAGCTTTCGAGTAAGGATGAGAGCGAAGCCACACCCGATCACGAAGCTGGAACTGCATGTCTCGTCTGTTCTTATCATAATTTCTCTTCTGCTTGAGTCGAGCCTGGATCATGTTCTTTGAGACAAGAGCTCTCAAGTCATGGAGATGGCCTACCTGGTCATAGCAAGCAGCGTCTGGAGTAAGTTGGTTTCGTTGGTAGTCAAACTGCCTGTCCATGGCACCAGTCATTTCCCGTCTTCCACTCTCACTGAGCTCTTTCAGCGTGTGGGTTAGAGTGCTCAGTGAGTTTCTGAATTCCATGGCACTCTGTTGTTGCTCTTCCCTCAGACATTTGAATTTATGGTGGATAAGAGTTTGGAGATGTTGTTGAGTCTGACGAATATCAAGGATGTCACCTTGAAGTTGTAAGACTACAACCTCTGGAGATAAACCAGACAATGGAGGAAGGTTGGGTGTCAGAGGGAGGACTAGCTCAGTACTTCCACACAGATCCATGTCAATAAGTGAGTAACTGGTTAGACCTCCTGTGGCCTGTGGCTCAGGCCGAGCATTCAGATTCCCAGGGCTCTGGCCCAAATCAACTCCATTATCTCCATTCACATTATGATTTGTATTGTCAGCTTGATGGTCAGAATGGCCCTGTGTATTCCCATTGACAGGTATGACATGGATGAGCACATTATCTTGGGGTGAATCCATTGTTTTAATTCCACACAAAATATTTGCTTTGGTTAGTTCTCAATGTTGAGCTGTCCCATCTGGGGTGCCATTTTTATGTAACGGTTTTGACTTGAGGTTATTATTTATAGGGGTGCCAGGTAGGTGGTGCCTACCAGAGAAAACATTGGTTTCTCCTTTTAGTTTGGGTGGGAATGAGTCCCATCTGGTCCGTCAAGTCTACACCAATACAAAGGACTTATGTAAAAGTCAGGATGGAAATAAACTTTTCATAAACCCTTAAAACATTGGAAAGAACTTCAAAAACAACTATATTCTGTTGCGTGGGTTGTATTAGCAACAACAATGATTACACACACACATATAATAATATCACAATGAGTTCTGGTTCCTCCAGAAATGTCCTGTACCTCGGGCCTAAAAAGAGTCCTGCCCGGTAAAGGAGTTCAGTGAACTCAAGTGACTTTTGTCACGCGATGTTTGTCCGTTCATTCCGTGTAGCCTAAACCCAGTATTAAACATACAATCAATATAACAATTACTTTACCACAGAACCTTAAAGCGGATCAACTCTTAATTAAGTCCTCAACTACCACTAACTACACAAATCACAGTATACATCACATCCAAACAAATGAAATACCGTATACAAAAAGGTGGTAGTCAGTCGGTCAGTCAGACAATCCAATCCGCCAATAGATCTCCAGCGGAGAAAGGCCACGAAGAACGGAGAGGTGTAGTCCAGGGACGCGAAGAGTGGATCCGATCCTGGGTAAACTCTCTTAGGCTACAAAACACACGTTTAACGGCAACAAAACAAACGGAATAGAGAAGCTTCGGAACTCAGGGTTGAACACATCCTCATGCACGTCTCCATCACAACCCCACTTTCGCACAGCTGATGCTGGCTATTTAATTGGGAATTAAAGGGAAAGCGCCCTATTGCAAGGAGCTGCACTGAGACGGTTCAGAAAAATTCAGGGCCGTCACAACGTCTACCTTTGACTCATTCCTCTCTGCCTCCTTCTTTCCACTCCTCTCCTCTTTTGACCTCACCCTCTCACCTTCCCCCCCTACTCACAAGGCAGGCAATACGCTTGACCTCATCTTTACTAGATGCTGTTCTTCCACTAACCTCATTGCAACTCCCCTCCAAGTCTCCGACCACTACCTTGTATCCTTTTCCCTCTCGCTCTCATCCAACACTTCCCACACTGCCCCTACTCGGATGGTATCGCGCCGTCCCAACCTTCGCTCTCTCTCCCCCGCTACTCTCTCCTCTTCCATCCTATCATCACTTCCCTCTGCTCAAACCTTCTCCAACCTATCTCCTGATTCTGCCTCCTCAACCCTCCTCTCCTCCCTTTCTGCATCCTTTGACTCTCTATGTCCCCTATCCTCCAGGCCGGCTCGGTCCTCCCCTCCCGCTCCGTGGCTCGACGACTCATTGCGAGCTCACAGAACAGGGCTCCGGGCAGCCGAGCGGAAATGGAGGAAAACTCGCCTCCCTGCGGACCTGGCATCCTTTCACTCCCTCCTCTCTACATTTTCCTCCTCTGTCTCTGCTGCTAAAGCCACTTTCTACCATTCTAAATTCAAGCATCTGCCTCTAACCCTAGGAAGCTCTTTGCCACCTTCTCCTCCCTCCTGAATCCTCCTCCTCCCCCCCTCCTCCCTCTCTGCAGATGACTTCGTCAACCATTTTGAAAAGAAGTTCGACGACATCCGATCCTCGTTTGCTAAGTCAAACGACACCGCTGGTTCTGCTCACACTGCCCTACCCTATGCTCTGACCTCTTTATCCCCTCTCTCTCCAGATGAAATCTCGCGTCTTGTGACGGCCGGCCGCCCAACAACCTGCCCGCTTGACCCTATCCCCTCCTCTCTTCTCCAGACCATTTCCGGAGACCTTCTCCCTTACCTCACCTCGCTCATCAACTCATCCCTGACCGCTGGCTACGTCCCTTCCGTCTTCAAGAGACCGAGAGTTGCACCCCTTCTGAAAAAACCTACACTCGATCCCTCCGATGTCAACAACTACAGACCAGTATCCCTTCTCTCTTTTCTCTCCAAAACTCTTGAGCGTGCCGTCCTTGGCCAGCTCTACCGCTATATCTCTCTCAGAATGACCTTCTTGATCCAAATCAGTCAGGTTTCAAGACTAGTCATTCAACTGAGACTGCTCTTCTCTGCATCACGGAGGCGCTCCGCACTGCTAAAGCTAACTCTCTCTCCTCTGCTCTCATCCTTCTAGACCTATCGGCTGCCTTCGATACTGTGAACCATCAGATCCTCCTCTCCACCCTCTCCGAGTTGGGCATCTCCGGCGCGGCCCACGCTTGGATTGCGTCCTACCTGACAGGTCGCTCCTACCAGGTGGCGTGGCGAGAATCTGTCTCCTCACCACGCGCTCTCACCACTGGTGTCCCCCAGGGCTCTGTTCTAGGCCCTCTCTTATTCTCGCTATACACCAAGTCACTTGGCTCTGTCATAACCTCACATGGTCTCTCCTATCATTGCTATGCAGACGACACACAATTAATATTCTCCTTTCCCCCTTCTGATGACCAGGTGGCGAATCGCATCTCTGCATGTCTGGCAGACATATCAGTGTGGATGACGGATCACCACCTCAAGCTGAACCTCAGCAAGACGGAGCTCCTCTTCCTCCCGGGGAAGGACTGCCCGTTCCATGATCTCGCCATCACGGTTGACAACTCCATTGTGTCCTCCTCCCAGAGCGCTAAGAACCTTGGCGTGATCCTGGACAACACCCTGTCGTTCTCAACTAACATCAAGGCGGTGTCCCGTTCCTGTAGGTTCATGCTCTACAACATCCGCAGAGTACGACCCTGCCTCACACAGGAAGCGGCGCAGGTCCTAATCCAGGCACTTGTCATCTCCCATCTTGATTACTGCAACTCGCTGTTGGCTGGGCTCCCTGCCTGTGCCATTCAACCCCTACAACTCATCCAGAACGCCGCAGCCCGTCTGGTGTTCAACCTTCCCAAGTTCTCTCACGTCACCCCGCTCCTCCGCTCTCTCCACTGGCTTCCAGTTGAAGCTCGCATCCGCTACAAGACCATGGTGCTTGCCTACGGAGCTGTGAGGGGAACGGCACCTCAGTACCTCCAGGCTCTGATCAGGCCCTACACCCAAACAAGGGCACTGCGTTCATCCACCTCTGGCCTCCCTACCACTGAGGAAGTACAGTTCCCGCTCAGCCCAGTCAAAACTGTTCGCTGCTCTGGCCCCCCAATGGTGGAACAAACTCCCTCACGACGCCAGGACAGCGGAGTCAATCACCACCTTCCGGAGACACCTGAAACCCCACCTCTTCAAGGAATACCTAGGATAGGGTAAGTAATCCTTCTCACCCCCCCCCCCCCTAAAAAGATTTAGATGCACTATTGTAAAGTGGCTGTTCCACTGGATGTCATAAGGTGTATGCACCAATTTGTAAGTCGCTCTGGATAAGAGCGCCTGCTAAATGACTTAAATGTAAATGTAAATGTATGTGTGTCCATGCCTGTGTGTAGACCACTGTGTGTGTGTGCGTAGGCCCCTGTGTGTGTGTGTGTGTGTGTGTGTGTGTGTGTGTGTGTGTGTGTGTGTGTGTGTGTGTGTGTGTGTGTGTGTGTGTGTGTGTGTGTGTGCGTGTGTGTGTGCGTGTGTGTGCGTGTGCGTGTGCGTGTGCGTGTGTGTGTGTGTGTGTGTGCATGCGTGGGTGTAGAAGCCTTTGTGTGTGTGTGCATGTGTGTGTGTGCTTAGACCCTTGTGTGTGTAAGGCATCTAGCTCTGTGTGGTCTATCTGCGTACGTTCTTAAAGTTGTTTGTGTCATTCTTGCACGGGGAGACGATGGACAGCTTCAACTGGGGGGTGCGGAGACGCTCCATGGATAGCTTGGACAGGAGTGACCTGGTGAGCCTGGATGACTGTGAGCTGTCCAGCAGCACACCCAGCCTAGGCCAGATCACCCACCAGGACTCCGAGGAATCCTCAGAGGAAGAGTCCATCACCGCCAGCCAGATCCTGTCAGTTGCCTCGTGCATGAAGTCCTGACTAGCAGACTGTGTTCAAGTAGTATTTGTTTTCAACCAAATACTTCAAGCTCGGTCGAGTTCCCCTGGTGCCATGGAACCAATGGCATAGTCCCAAAAGTGCAAACCTCGCCCATCTGGCACTGGTTCAAATAGTATTTGTTTACTTCCAAATACTTCAAGCTCGATCGAGCTCGCCTGGTACCATGGTAATAGTCCCAAAGGTACAAACCTCGCTCAAACGCTCAATCCAAATGTTTGAGAGAAAACAAATACTATTTGAACCCGGGTCTGATGATTAGCCACGAGGAGGACTCTGAGCTGGACCTTTGTCTCGTTGCAGATTGTGAACTTCTCCCCCACTGTGGAGGTCAATCAACTGGACTCTCTGTACACCTCCCTCGACAACTCGGCCGCTGACCCTTCTCTTCTCCCTCTTAACATCCGAGCATCCAGTTTTGAGGTCCCGTTGGCAGAGGATTCAATGCCAAGGGTGAATAAGTATCTGAGATATGGGCGCTCACTCACTCCTATTGCTCCTATAGCACCTCCATTCTTAGAGTCCTTTACTAACGCTGCCAAATAAAACATTTATATCCTATCCTTTCGCAGTAACATTTCAGGGATAAGTGTTGTTTCTCTATAAGGTATTTTGTGTATGTCTCTGTGAATCTTCAAGAATTTCTCCAGAGTGGATATGGCAGGACCCAGTCTTTCATAGAGCTTCTAGTTACAGTAGCTGCATGTCACAGCAAAATAATCTAATACCTTTTCTAACACCTTGAACTAATTATGTCGGTCATGGGATGGTGGGTGCTGCAAATGCTTCTGTTTATACTCTTCTACATCTTTTGAGGAATAGTATTTTGCTGAGGTCTTGGGGTTTTGCGGGTATATGGTAGCAAGGTGGTACTCTTTCTGTGTCTGTTTAAACTTGAAGGCAATGTGTAGACCTACTCCTTGTCGTTAGGTGGCTCTATGCAACAACAAAAACATACACTTGGGATGTGGGGGTTTACACATTGCTTGTCTCAACACAAGTGTGTATGGCCAGACTTTGATTTGACACAATGGGCATAATTTGAAAGAAATTTGAAAGAAACACAGCATGGAGTGTCTTTGTCCATTGGAAAGGTCAGTGTGCCTATCATTTATTCATAATACTGTACTTTCAGAAAATGTCTTACCTTTTAGGAGGAAAGTGTCATAATTCTGAGAATTTTCTGAGGAGTAATTCTCATTATTAAGCAATATTATGCATATGCCCCCAGAAGCACATCATCGAGTATGTTTGACTGTATATAATAATAATAGATTCATGGAGTGCTTTTACACTTAGGCGCTCTCCGTGATTTTACCGTCACTCACTGGATTCCGTCAGTAGAGCACCATCTGTGTTGTATTTAGTTACATACACCAGTGTTTCCCAAACCTGTCCTCAAGTACCTACAGCCAGTTCGACTGATTTGAAGTACTGGAATAGATCAAATTGGCTTGGAGTACTACACTGAGTGTGCGTCCCAAATAGCACACTATTCCTAATATAGTGCACTACTTTGACTTGAGCCCTATGGACCCTGGTCAAAAGTAATGCACTACATAGAGAATAGGTTGCCATTTGGGACACATCCTAATATTGACCAACTGATGCCGGCATTTTGAGTAAGCCCCTCCCTCTTTTCCTTTCTCCCTCCAGGCTGAGGTATCAATAGAAGACGAGGACACAAACATCCATGAGAATGACCTGTCCCTGTCCATCAGTGACCTCCCGCCTAGGTTTGACTGGGGCGACGACCGCTTCAGCCTGGAAATCTTGGCTCTGGGAGACTCACGAGGAGAACTGGACCTGGACTCCAGATGTCTGACCAGGTACATAGCACTGTTCAGGTCAGTTAGAAGAACACATGTGGTAAATGAACATGTAGTTTACAGCTCATTTTTGTGAAAAAGCCATTACAAACACGTATAAAAGTGCTTATTTGTATTTGTATTTATTGGGGATCCCAATTTAGCTGCTTCCAAACACATTAAGGCATTTACATTACATATAAAACAAAATATAAATCAGTCCATCATAACATTATTACAACACTACATATCTACAATACACAATGTTTAATACCACCATACAACAATATTACAATGTACATGTGTAGAGTGCTTGTGTGCGTATCCTCGCTGTTTATGTTCCATAAAGTGTATTTAACTATTTTCTTTATCTGATTCTACTGCTTGCATCAGTTACCTGATGTGGAATAGAGTTCCATGTAGTCATGGCTCTATGTAGTACTGTGCGCCTCCCATAGTCTGCTCTGGACTTGGGGATTGTGAAGAGACCTCTGGTGGCATGTCTTGTGGGGTATGCATGGGTGTCTGAGCTGTGTGCTCGTAGTTTAAACAGACAGCTCGGTACATTCAGCAACACTTCTTACAAATTCAAGTAGTCAAGAAGTCAATCTCTCTTCCACTTTGAGCCATGAGAGATTGACACGCATATCATTCATGTTTGCTCCCCGTGTACTTTTAAGGGCCAGCCGAGCTGCCCTGTTCTGAGCATATTGTAATTTTCCAAAGTCCCTCTTTGTGGCACCTGACCACTACTGAACAGTAGTCCAGGTGTGACAAACTTAGGGCCTGTAGGACCTGCTTCGTTGATGGTGTTGTTAAGAAGGCATAGCAGCACTTTTTATGGACAGACTTCTCCCTATCTGAATTACTGTATTATCAATATGTTTTGATCATGACAGTTTAGAATCCAGGGTTTCTCCAAGCAGTTTTAGTCACCTCAACATGCTCAATTTCCACTTTATTCATTACAATATTTAGTTGAGGTTTAGGGTTTACTGAATAATTTGTCCCAAATACAATGTTTTAAGTTTTGGAAAATATAGGACAAACTTGTTCCTTGGCATCCATTCTGAAACTAACTGCAGCTCTTTGTTAAGTGTGAAATCATTTCAGTCACTGTAGTAGCTGACGTGTATAGTGTTGAGTCATCTACATACATAGACACGCTTTACTCAAAGCCAGTGGCATGTCGTTAGTAAAGATTTCAAAATATGTAAGGGGCCTAAACAGCTGCCCTGGGGAATTATGTTGGAGAGGCTTCCATGAAAGAACACGCTCTGTTCTGTTAGACAAGTAACACTTTATTGCAGGGGCCGTCAAGCCATAACACATATGTTTTTTCCAGCAGCAGACTATGATTGATAATGTCAAAAGCCACACAGAAGTCTAACTAAACAGCCCCCTAATCGTTTTATCATCAATTTCTCTCAGCGTCGTTTGTGTTAGTGCTGTACTTCCCTATAAGCATGCTGAAATTATTTTGTCAATTTGTTTACTGTATAATAGCATTGTTAATGGTCAAACAAAATTGTTTCCAGAAGTTTACTAAGGGTTGGTAACAGGCTGATTGGTTGGCTATTTGAGCCAGTAAAGGGGGCTTTGCTATTCTTGGGTAGCAGAATTACTTTTGATTCCCTCCAGGCGTGAGGGCACACACTTTCTAATAGGCTTAAATTGAAGATAAGGCAAATAGGAGTGGCAATATCGGTCACTGTTATCCTCAGTATTTTTCCATCCAGGTTTTCAGACACCGGTGGCTTGTCAATGTTTATAGACAGTAATTGTTTCACCTCATCCACACTCACTTCATGGAATTCAAAAGTACAATGCTATCAGGATTCACGGTAAGACCCAGATGCAGGCCGTGTTGAAGTAACAATGTTTATTACAGCAACAGGGGCAAAGGAACAGGGCAGCAGGCGGGCTCAGCGTCAGGTCAGGCAGAGGTCAGTAATCCAGAGGTGGGGCAAAGGTACTGGACGGCAGGTAGGTAGGCTCAGGGTCAGGCAGAGTGGTCAGGCGGGTGGGTATAGGGTCAGGATAGGTAAGGGTCAAAAACCAGAAGGACGAGGAAAGAGAGACTGGGGAAAAGTAGGAGCTTACACAAAAATGCTGGTTGGCTTGACAAACAGAGAACACAGGTATAAATACACAGGGGATAATGGGGGAGATGGGCGACACCTACAATCACAAAGACAGGTGAAACAGATTAGGGTGTAACAAATGCTTGTCTTTCATAATTTGGTCAGATATACTTGGATGTGTATTGTCAGCGTCTGTTGCTGGCATGTCATGCCTAAGTTTGCTAATCTTGCTAAATAATTCAAGTAATTGGCTATATTAGTGGGTTTTGTGATGAGTCATCTGATTCAATGAATGATGGAGCTGAGTTAGCCTTTTTTTCCCAAAAAGTCATTTAAGGTGCTTCAAAGCTTTTTGCTATCATTCTTTATAATTTATTTTTGTTTCATAGTATAGTTTATTTTTTATTTAGTTTAGTCACATGATTTCTCAATTTGCAGTACGTTTGCCAATCGGTTGGGCTGAAAGACTTATTTGCCATACCTTTTGCCTCATCCTTCTCAATCATAACATTCTTCAATTCCTTATCAATCCAAGGAGATTTAACAGTTTTTACAGTCATTTTCTTAATGGGTGCATGCTTATTAGTAACTGGAATAAGTAATTTCATAAATGTGTCAAGTGCGGGCTCTGGTGGCTCCTCATTACACACCACAGACCAGAAAAACATCAACATATGAATCATTACAAAACTTTTGTATGACCTCTTAAAGCCTTTGGCACTTTGGTTTTCCTAGATATGGCTGCTATATTGTGGTCATTACAGCCTATGGATTTGGATTCTGATTTAAAGCAGAATCCAAATGCAGCATGCAGCATTAGTAAAGATGTGATCAATACATGTTGATGATTTAATTCCTGTGCTGTTTGTAACTACCCTGGTAGGTTGACTAAGTGAGTTTTATCTACGCGAGTTGCAGAGAGAGTCAGAATTTGAATGTCATCTGTTACAAGTAAGTTGATTACTTCATGGACGTTATTTCTTAAAGGTATTTACAGTGGGGAGAACAAGTATTTGATACACTGCCGATTTTGCAGGTTTTCCTGCCTACAAAGCATGTAGAGGTCTGTAATTTTTATCATAGGTACACTTCAACTGTGAGAGACGGAATCTAAAACAAAAATCCAGAAAATCACATTATCATTTTTAAGTAATTAATTAGCATTTTATTGTATGACATAAGTATTTGAATTCCGGCTCTCACAGACCTGTTCGTTTTTCTTTAAGATGCTCACCTGTTCTCCACTCATTACCTGTATTAACTGCACCTGTTTGAACTCGTTACCTGTATAAAAGACACCTGTCCACACACTCAATCAAACAGACTCCAACCTCTCCACAATGGCCAAGACCAGAGAGCTGTGTAAGGACATCAGGGATACAATTGTAGACCTGCACAAGGCTGGGATGGGCTACAGGACAATAGGCAAGCAGCTTGGTGAGAAGGCAACAACTGTTGGCGCAATTATTAGAAAATGTAAGAAGTTCAAGATGACGGTCAATCACTCTTGGTCTGGGGCTCCATGCAAGATCTCACCTCGTGGGGCATCAATGATCATGAGGAAGGTGAGGGATCAGCCCAGAACTACACGGCAGGACCTGGTCAATGACCTGAAGAGAGCTGGGACCACAGTCTCAAAGAAAACCATTAGTAACACACTACGCCGTCATGGATTATAATCCTGCAGCCCACACAAGGTCCCCATGCTCAAACCAGCGGATGTCCAGGCCTGTCTGAAGTTTGCCAATGACCATCTGGATGACCCAGAGGAGGAATGGGAGAAGGTCGTGTGGTTTGATGAGACAAAAATAGAGCTTTTTGGTCTAAACTCCACTCGCCGTGTTTGGAGGAAGAAGAAGGATGATTACAACCACATCGCTCCAGCCAAACTGACAATTGTTCTCCACAGACCTTTGGAAAGTATTCAGACCCCCTAACCTTTTCCACATTTTGTTAAGTTATATCCTTATTCTAAAATGTATTAAATAAATACAAATACTCAGCAATCTACACACAATACCCCACAATGACAGGTTTTTAGACATTGTTGCAAATAAAAAACAGAAATACCTTATTTGCATAAGTCAAATCAAATGTAATTTGTCACATGCGCTTAATACAACCTTACTGTGAAATGTTCACTTACAAGCCCCTAATCAACAATGCAGTTCAATAAATAGACTAAATAAAGTAAAAAATTAAATAAAAAGTAACACAAAATTACATAACAATAACTAGGCTATATACAGGTGGTACTATTCAGACCCTTTTCTATGAGACTCGAAATTGACCTCAGGTGCATCCTGTTTCCATTGATCCTTCTTGAGATGTTTCTACAACTTGATTGGAGTCCACCTGTGGTAAATTCAATTGATTGGACATGATTTGGAAAGGCCAATTAATTAGGGCCGATTTCAAGTTTTCTTAACAATCGATAATCGGCATTTTTGGACATCGATTGTGGCCGACTACATTGCACTCCACGAGGAGACTGCGTGGCAGGCTGACTACCTGTAACGCGAGTGCAGCAAGAAGCCAAGGTAAGTTGCTAGCTAGCATTAAACTTATCTTATGAAAAACAATCTATCAATCTTAAAATAATCACTAGTTAACTACACATGGTTGATGATATTACTAGTTTATCTAGTCCTGCGTTGCATATTATCGATGCAGTGCCTGTTAATTTCTCATCGAATCACAGCCTACTTTCGCCAAACGGGTGATAATTTAATAAGCGCATTTGAGAAAAAAAGCACTGTCGTTGCACCAATGTGTACCTAACCATAAACATCAATGCCTTTCTTTAAAATCAATACACAAGTATGTATTTTTAAACCTGCATATTTAGTTAATATTGCCTGCTAACATGAATTTATTTTAACTAAGGAAATTGTGTCACTTCTCTTGCTTTCCGTGCAAGCAGAGTCAGGGTATATGCAGCAGTTTGGGCCGCCTGGCTCGTTGCGAATTATGTGAAGTCCATTTCTTCCTAACAAAGACCGTAATTAATGTGACAGAATTGTACATAATTATGACATAAAATTGAAGGTTGTGCAATGTAACAGCAATATTTAGACTTAGGGATGCCACTTGTTCTTTCAGTGAAATACTCAACCGTTCCGTATTTCACTGAAAGAATAAACATTTTGTTTTTGAAATTATAGTTTCCGGATTTGACCATATTAATGACCTAAGGCTCGTATTTCTGTGTGTTATAATTAAGTCTATGAATTGAAAGAGCAGTCTGACTGAGCGGTGGTAGGCAGCAGCAGGCTCGTAAGCATTCATTCAAACAGCACGTTCGTGCATTTGCCAGCAGCTCTTCGCTGTGCTTCAAGCATTGAGCTGTTTATGACTTCAAGCCTATCAACTCCCGAGATTAGGCTGGTGTAATCAATGCGAAATGGCTAGCTAGTTAGTGGGGTGCGCGCTAATAGCGTTTCAATCGGTGACGTCACTCGCTCTGAGGCCTTGAAGTAGTTGTTCCCCTTGCTCTGAAAGGGTCGTGGCTTTTGTGGAGCGATGGGTAACGATGCTTTGAGGGTGGCTGTTGTCGATGTGTCCCTGGTTCGAGCCCAGGTAGGGTCGTGGAGAGGGATGGAAGCTATACTGTTACACTGGCAATACTAGCGCCAATAAGAATGGTATGTTTACTTCCGGGTTGGAGCGAGCGGTCGCATCCGCACTTCGCTCCGCAGGTAGTATAACTTTTCATTACATTTCATGACATTTCATTATAGTACAACGGTTTGATTTGTCTAATCTTAGCAATTTCTTCTTAGCTAGCTACATAGCCGTCTTTGTATCAAAGATAATTGCGTAATTATCGTATTTCGTCGTCCTAACGTAGTCTACACTGCTATCTGCCCAGCAGCTAGCCAGCTAGCAAACGTCCACCGTCTACCGAATAGCAGCACTGTAGAAACTATTACACTCAACTGAACGACTTGATTAGTGTAGTGTTAGCTAGCTACATAGTTGTCTTTGCTGTCTTCGTATCCAAGATAATTGTGTAGTTTAGAGTGTGTAGTCTTAGAGTGATTATCTTAATTTACAGAGGTTAGCTAGCCAGCTATTTGTCGTCCTTAACGTAGGAGACACTGCTAGCTAGCCAACAGCTAGCCAACGTCTACCGAATAGAACTTCCGCACTCAACAACCCGGTCGCATTCCGCTTCGCTCCACAGGTAGTATCACATTTTCATTTCATTTCATTACAGCACAACGGTTTGATTTGTTTGATCGTAGCTAGCTACATAGCTAGCTACATAGCCGTCTTTGTATCAAAGATAATTGTGTAGTCTAGAGCGATTTTCTAGGTTAGCTAGCCAGCTATTGTCGTTCTTTTAACGCAACGTAACGTAATCAACACTGCTAGCTAGCCAGCTAGCCCCCGAATAGCAGCACTGTAGAAACTATTACACTCAACGGAACGACTTGATTAGTGTAGTGTCAACAACGCAGCCACTGCCAGCTAGCCTACAAAGTCAACAACGCAGCCACTGCCAGCTAGCCTACTTCAGCAGTACTGTATCATTTTAATCATTTTAGTCAATAAGATTCTTGCTACGTAAGCTTAACTTTCTGAACATTCGAGACGTGTAGTCCACTTGTCATTCCAATCTCCTTGCATTAGCATAGCCTCTTCTGTAGCCTGTCAACTATGTGTCTGTCTATCCCTGTTCTCTCCTCTCTGCACAGACCATACAAACGCTCCACACCGCGTGGCCGCGGCCACCTAATCTGGTGGTCCCAGCGCGCACGACCCACGTGGAGTTCCAGGTCTCCGGTAGCCTCTGGAACTGCCGATCTGCGGCCAACAAGGCAGAGTTCATCTCAGCCTATGCCTCCCACCAGTCCCTCGACTTCTTGGCACTGACGGAAACATGGATCACCACAGATAACACTACTGCTCTCTCTTCGTCCGCCCACGTGTTCTCGCACACCCCGAGAGCTTCTGGTCAGCGGGGTGGTGGCACCGGGATCCTCATCTCTCCCAAGTGGTCATTCTCTCTTTCTCCCCTTACCCATCTGTCTATCGCCTCCTTTGAATTCCATGCTGTCACAGTTACCAGCCCTTTCAAGCTTAACATCCTTATCATCTATCGCCCTCCAGGTTCCCTCGGAGAGTTCATCAATGAGCTTGATGCCTTGATAAGCTCCTTTCCTGAGGACGGCTCACCTCTCACAGTTCTGGGCGACTTTAACCTCCCCACGTCTACCTTTGACTCATTCCTCTCTGCCTCCTTCTTTCCACTCCTCTCCTCTTTTGACCTCACCCTCTCACCTTCCCCCTACTCACAAGGCAGGCAATACGCTCGACCTCATCTTTACTAGATGCTGTTCTTCCACTAACCTCATTGCAACTCCCCTCCAAGTCTCCGACCACTACCTTGTATCCTTTTCCCTCTCGCTCTCATCCAACACTTCCCACACTGCCCCTACTCGGATGGTATCGCGCCGTCCCAACCTTCGCTCTCTCTCCCCCGCTACTCTCTCCTCTTCCATCCTATCATCTCTTCCCTCTGCTCAAACCTTCTCCAACCTATCTCCTGATTCTGCCTCCTCAACCCTCCTCTCCTCCCTTTCTGCATCCTTTGACTCTCTATGTCCCCTATCCTCCAGGCCGGCTCGGTCCTCCCCTCCCGCTCCGTGGCTCGACGACTCATTGCGAGCTCACAGAACAGGGCTCCGGGCAGCCGAGCGGAAATGGAGGAAAACTCGCCTCCCTGCGGACCTGGCATCCTTTCACTCCCTCCTCTCTACATTTTCCTCCTCTGTCTCTGCTGCTAAAGCCACTTTCTACCACTCTAAATTCCAAGCATCTGCCTCTAACCCTAGGAAGCTCTTTGCCACCTTCTCCTCCCTCCTGAATCCTCCTCCCCCTCCCCCCCTCCTCCCTCTCTGCAGATGACTTCGTCAACCGTTTTGAAAAGAAGGTCGATGACATCCGATCCTCATTTGCTAAGTCAAACGACACCGCTGGTTCTGCTCACACTGCCCTACCCTATGCTCTGACCTCTTTCTCCCCTCTCTCTCCAGATGAAATCTCGCGTCTTGTGACGGCCGGCCGCCCAACAACCTGCCCGCTTGACCCTATCCCCTCCTCTCTTCTCCAGACCATTTCCGGAGACCTTCTCCCTTACCTCACCTCGCTCATCAACTCATCCCCGACCGCTGGCTACGTCCCTTCCGTCTTCAAGAGAGCGAGAGTTGCACCCCTTCTGAAAAAACCTACACTCGATCCCTCCGATGTCAACAACTACAGACCAGTATCCCTTCTTTCTTTTCTCTCCAAAACTATTGAACGTGCCGTCCTTGGCCAGCTCTCCCGCTATCTCTCTCAGAATGACCTTCTTGATCCAAATCAGTCAGGTTTCAAGACTAGTCATTCAACTGAGACTGCTCTTCTCTGTATCACGGAGGCGCTCCGCACCGCTAAAGCTAACTCTCTCTCCTCTGCTCTCATCCTTCTAGACCTATCGGCTGCCTTCGATACTGTGAACCATCAGATCCTCCTCTCCACCCTCTCCGAGTTGGGCATCTCCGGCGCGGCCCACGCTTGGATTGCGTCCTACCTGACAGGTCGCTCCTACCAGGTGGCGTGGCGAGAATCTGTCTCCTCACCATGCGCTCTCACCACTGGTGTCCCCCAGGGCTCTGTTCTAGGCCCCTATTCTCGCTATACACCAAGTCACTTGGCTCTGTCATAACCTCACATGGTCTCTCCTATCATTGCTATGCAGACGACACACAATTAATCTTCTCCTTTCCCCCTTCTGATGACCAGGTGGCGAATCGCATCTCTGCATGTCTGGCAGACATATCAGTGTGGATGACGGATCACCACCTCAAGCTGAACCTCGGCAAGACGGAGCTGCTCTTCCTCCCGGGGAAGGACTGCCCGTTCCATGATCTCGCCATCACGGTTGACAACTCCATTGTGTCCTCCTCCCAGAGCGCTAAGAACCTTGGCGTGATCCTGGACAACACCCTGTCGTTCTCAACTAACATCAAGGCGGTGGCCCGTTCCTGTAGGTTCATGCTCTACAACATCCGCAGAGTACGACCCTGCCTCACACAGGAAGCGGCGCAGGTCCTAATCCAGGCACTTGTCATCTCCCGTCTGGATTACTGCAACTCGCTGTTGGCTGGGCTCCCTGCCTGTGCCATTAAACCCCTACAACTCATCCAGAACGCCGCAGCCCGTCTGGTGTTCAACCTTCCCAAGTTCTTTCACGTCACCCCGCTCCTCCGCTCTCTCCACTGGCTTCCAGTTGAAGCTCGCATCCGCTACAAGACCATGGTGCTTGCCTACGGAGCTGTGAGGGGAACGGCACCTCAGTACCTCCAGGCTCTGATCAGGCCCTACACCCAAACAAGGGCACTGCGTTCATCCACCTCTGGCCTGCTCGCCTCCCTACCACTGAGGAAGTACAGCTCCTGCTCAGCCCAGTCAAAACTGTTCGCTGCTCTGGCCCCCCAATGGTGGAACAAACTCCCTCACGACGCCAGGACAGCGGAGTCAATCACCACCTTCCGGAGACACCTGAAACCCCACCTCTTTAAGGAATACCTAGGATAGGATAAAGTAATCCTTCTCACCCCCCCCCCTAAAAGATTTAGATGCACTATTGTAAAGTGGCTGTTCCACTGGATGTCATAAGGTGAATGCACCAATTTGTAAGTCGCTCTGGATAAGAGCGCCTGCTAAATGACTTAAATGTAATGTAAATGTAAGAACATCCAATAGTCAAAGGTATATGAAATACAAATGGTATAGAGAGAAATACTCCTATAATTTCTATAAATCACTACAACCTAAAACTTCTTACCTGGGACTATTGAAGACTTATGTGAAAAGGAACCACCAGCTTTCATATATTCTCATGTTCTGAGCAAGGAACTTAAATGTTAGGTTTTTTACATGGCACATATTGCACTTTTACTTTCTTCTCCAACACTTTTGCATTATTTAAAAGATATTGAACATGTTTCATTATTTATTTGAGGCTAAATTGATTTTATTGAAGTATTATATTAAATTAAAATAAGTGTTCATTCAGTATTGTTGTAATTGTCATTATTACAAATAAATAAATTGACCGATTAATCGGTATCGGATTTTTTTGGTCCCCCAATAATCGGTATCAGTGTTGAAAAATCATAGTCGGTCGACCTCTAGTCTATATAAGGGCCCACATTTGACAGTGCATGTCAGAGCAAAACCAAAGCCATGAGGTCAAAGGAATTGTCTGTAGAGCTCTGAGACAGGATTGTGTCGAGGCACAGATCTGGGGAAGTGTACCAAAACAGTTCTGCAGCATTGAAGGTCCCCAAGAACACATTAGCCCCCATCATTCTTGAATGAAAGAAGTTTGGAACCACCAAGTCTATTCCTAGAGCTAGCCGCTCGCCCAAACTGAGCAATCGGGGGAGAAGGGCCTTGGTCAGGGAGGTGACCAAGAACCCGATGGTTACTCTGACAGAGTTCTAGAGTTCCTCTGTGGGGATAGGAGAACCTCCCAGAAGGACAACCATCTCAGCAGCACTTCACCAATCAGGCCTTTATGGTAGAGTGGCCAGACATAAGCTACTCCTCAGCAAAAGGCACATGACAGCCTGCTTGGAGTTTGCCAAAATGCTCCTAAAGACTCTCAGACCATGAGAAACTAGATTCTCTGATGAAACCAAGTTTGAACTCTTTGGCCTGAATGCCAAGTGTTACGTCTGGAGTAAACATGGCACCATCCCTACGGTGAAGCATGGTGGTGGCAGCATCATGCTGTTGGCGTGTTATTCAGGGACAGGGACTGGGAGACTAATCAGGATCGAGGCTAAGATGAACTGAGCAAACTACAGAGAGATCCTTGAGAAAACGTGCTCCAGAGCGCTCAGGACCTCAGACTGGGGCGAAGGTTCACCTTCCAACAGGACAACGACCCTAAGCACACAGCCAAGACAATGCAGGAATAGCTTCGGGACAAGTCTCTGAATGTCCTTGAATGGCCCAGCCAGAGCCCGGACTTGAACCCAACCTAACATCTCTGGAGAGACCTGAAAATAGCTGTGCAGCAACGCTCCTCATCCAACCTAACAGAGCTTGAGAGGATCTGCGGAGAAGAGTGGGAGAAACTCCTCAAATACAGTGTGCCAAGCTTGTACCGTCATACCCAAGAAGACTCGAGGCTGTAAATGCTGCCAAATGTGCTGAGTACTGAGTAAAGGGTTTGAACACTTATGTAAATGTGATATTTAAAAAATATATATAAATCGTGTCCAATCAATTGAATTTACCACACGTGGAGTCCAATAAAGTTGTAGAAATATCTCAATGATGATCAATGGAAACAGGATGAACCTGAGCTCAATTTCGAATCTCATAGCAAAGGGTCTAAATACTTAAGGTATTTCTGTTTTATTTTTAATAAATTTGCTAAAATGTTCCTTTGTTATTATGGGGTATTGTGTGTATATTGATGAGGGGAAAACAATTTAATACATTTTAGAATAAGGCTGTAAACTAACAAAATGTGGAAAAAGTCAAGGGCTCTGAATACTTTCAGAAGACACTGTATGTAGTTATTCAAATTCAGGGTGACTCATCAGGCAACCAAGACCAAGGAATGGAGAGAGATGACCTGGACGGAGTTCTAGACTTTAGTTTTTTATGAAGCAGAGATGGGTGGCTGACAAGGAAAAAATAAAATACAACATGCACACACACACACTCTTCTATCTCTCTCACACACAGTCTGTAAATGTGTAAATACATTGTCAGATATCTAGACCTACAACTCTCTAGAGTGAGGTAAAATAGGTTTAATTAATTAATTAATATTATCATTAATAACTGACAATTCAAAAATTAATATATATTAGAATAATAAAGCATAAGTGAACAATAGTCACTGTATTGTGATTGTTTAGTATTTTAATTACCAAACAAGTTGTGCCCCAAGGTGGGATCGAACCATGTCTCATTAGCAGCAAAATAAGTTGTTGTTTGGGGTTAACGGCAGATCGAAAAGCATTAAACATGTATGGCAATTCAGATAGCTAGCTTGCAGTTGCTAGCTAATTTGTCCTGGGATGTAAACGTTGAGTTGTTATTTTACCTGAAATGCACAAGGTCTGACAATTAATCCACACATAAAATGGTCAACCAAATCGTTTCTAGTCATCTCTCCTCCTTTCAGGCTTTTCCTTCTTTGGACTTTATATGGCGATTGGCATCTTAACTTTCATAATAAGGTATATTACCACAGCCGACCAACCGATCTCAGTTCATCTTCAATCACTCACGTGGGTAAAACCAATGAGATGGCATGTGGGTATATGCTTCTATAAACTAGGAGATGGGACAGGCAGGACTTGCACCGCGTTCAGCGTCACAAATAGAACTGACTTCTATTTTAGTGCTTGGAAACGCAGACACTCGTTGGCGCTCGTGAGCATTGTGGGTGCAATGATTGAATAACATGTATGTGTACATTTATTTGGAACGTGAGCGGTGTGGTCAGCATATAATGGTCATCACGTGCCAAACTGCATACGTAAAGGCCGTCAAATCAACTCAACTGCATTCCTTCAATATAAAGTTGTTTTGATGAAAATGAAAATGTGTCAGTTTGTTACTTTCACAAGGTTGGAGTAAAAACATGTTAAACTGCTTTAGACATTGGCTCAAATCTAGGTTTTGCCTTTGGATTTCAAGAAAATTAACAGCTAAAGGGGAAAAAAATATTTTTTTATTTATTTTACCTTTATTTAACTAGGCATGTCAGTTACGAAAACATTGTTATTTATAATGACGGCCTACCCCGGCCACACCCGGACGACAGTGGGCGAAGTTAAGTCAAAGACAGTGGATAAATGTTCTGACTATATATTTTTTTTCATTCAAGTACAGTGGGGCAAAAAAGTATTTAGTCAGCCAGCTATACTTATTTTCCACCATCATTTGCAAATAAATTCATAAAAAATCCTACAATGTGATTTTCTGGATTTTGTTTCTCATTTTGTCTGTCATAGTTGAAGTGTACCTATGATGAAAATTACAGGTCTCTCTCATCTTTTTAAGTGGGAGAACTTTTTTTTTTTTTTTTTTTTTTTTTTTTTTTTTACCTTTATTTAACCAGGCAAGTCAGTTAAGAACATATTCTTATTTTCAATGACGGCCTGGGAACAGTGGGTTAACTGCCTGTTCAGGGGCAGAGCGACAGACCTTGTCAGCTCGGGGGTTTGAACTCTCCAACGCTCTAACCACTAGGATACGCTGCCGCCCAACTTGCACAATTGGTGGCTGACTAAATACTTTTTTTGCCCCACTGTATCTCAGTTTTTAGCCCACTCAGTTGGTGGTGGCAATACATCTTTCTGGATGTAGTCCGCCAATAAAATCTTGAAGAAGAAGAAGCAGCATGTTCTCACTAGAGGTGAGGCCAAATGTGAGACAAGAGCCTTTTTGATAGACGTGTGGCAGAAGAGACAGGACTCTGAGCCCAAGGGCCGGCATTTATATGCCCTCCAAGAAAGGTCGGTGGACCAAAATTCAAAGGTCAGATTAGGAAGGAAGAGGTGGCATTTGCTAGATTGCGCCTAGGACATTGTACAAAAGCTCATCATTAGTTCTGGTTGGCAAGCATGTGAATGGCACAGATAGCACAACGAGACAGATATTTCACTGGATGTATAAATATGTAGCATCCGCTTGGTGTTTCCACCAAATATGGTAGTGAAAGGAGGCCCAGCAGCCAGCAGTAGGAGAAGACGGATTTTGGCCTACATTCTGCAAATATCATTGATTAAACATTGGATATCAATAGTTTTCTGTTCACAAAACTAGAATATGTTATGAACATAGTTGACGAAGTTTTGTAGACTTTAGCTTATGCCAAAGTATATATTTTCATTTTAAATGCGTTATTTAGGAGTGCAAAGGCGAATTGAACTATTGAACACGTGTATTTCAGACTAGGTGTTCCCTAACGGAAATATGCAGATGTCTGCTAGAACGGGCCAATAAAATGGGGCGGCAGGGTAGCCTAGTGTTGGACTAGTAACCGGAAGGTTGCAAGTTCAAACCCCAGAGCTGACAAGGTACAAATCTGTCGTTCTGCCCCTGAACAGGCAGTTAACCCACTGTTCCTAGGCCGCCATTGAAAATAAGAATTTATTCTTAACTGACTTGCCTAGTTAAATAAAGGTAAAAAAATACAAATAAATAAAAATAAAATAAAAATACAAGCACTAACTAGCGATATCTTATTGGCCCGTTCCTGCTTGCCTTTGCCCACCTCCTTGATTGTTCTGCCCACAAGGACTAAATTGTTACCATTGGAAACGACAGGCTGTGGTCTATCTTGGTTTAGTTTTAAAACATGTTTGTTAATGTGTCGTTATAATGTTTTAAGTATTTTGAAGTGACTGAAAGATTGAAGTGAAGGGTCACTGAGGTTGGACGAGATTTTGAAGATGGGCCTATTTGAAGAGTAGGGCTATTTTTTATTTTCTCAGAAGTACTGAGTTTAGGTAGGAGGATTTAGAAATGTGGCGCTAATGTTGTAAATCGTAATTAGACCCACACACTCCAGCAGAGTAGGTGTCGGCATGCACCTTAAACGTATGTTTGCGGACCGCCCATTGCACCATAGAAAAAGAAGGTTCTGACTGATAGATAGTCTGACAAACATTTTACGTTACCTCATTAAGCAGTCAAAGGAAGTCATAGCTATCGGTCTGTTTTCTGTGTAAGGACTGCTAGCTACAGTGCACTCTCATGTTTACCCCTGCTGTGAGAAGGAGAACGAGACATTTCTTATGTATTTGTTTTTATTTTATCTCTTGCACCTAGCGTAGCTTGCTATAGCTGTCATCACTTTTTTTTATCAGTGTTGGTTTGTTGTTAGCTATCTAAGCTAGTTAACGTTAGATGTCTTTATGTAACGTTACCAATCTTCATATCGTTAACTTTTCAACTTACTAACGTTAGCTCTCTCTAGCTAAGTATGGACTAACAGTGTTAACTCGTTAGCTATCTTGCTAGTTATCTTTAGATGTCTTTACGTAACGTTACCAAGCTAGTTAAATCTCCATATCGTTAACTATTCTGTTGACTAACGTTAGCTCTCTAGCTAAATATGGACTAACAGTTAGTGGTAACAACTCCTTGTGACAACTTTATTAGTTAGCTACTAAGCTAGGTGCGTTTTAGCAACGCTAGTATTTAATTTACGAACTAGTTGTTTGACCCCCTGAAAAGTCTGCCGGAAGCCAGCAGTGAAATACAGTTCAATTTCAATTTACTATGTGGATTGTGTATATAGTTGATCATTATGCAGGGGGAATATGGAACATATACCGTGGGTCTTGCAGTTCCTCCGGGAGGTCAGTTCCTTACTGCTTACCTCAAGTCAAAGTCCCCCACAAAGTCTTGCTTTTTTGTGCCGTTTATGGCGCACTTGCAGGACTGTTATTTTGACATGAGGGTAAGCGGAGAGGAAGTGGGTCTACAACTGACCCACGTTTGGAAAGTTTAATTAATGTTCTATTATATGCTTTTTCTCAACTTCCCCCCCCCCATCATAAGGACCGACCTTAAGGACATTTGGCAGAGTAAGTTGAAATTACATTTTTATTTAACGAATGGCTTCCGGCTATGGAACGCCGTTTGGGTATTTGCGTATCAAACAATATACACGTCAAAAATATATGCACGTCAAAACACTATTTGACTCGTCAAATAACACAATTCTATTATAGAAGGTTGTGTGTACTGAATTTGCACGTGCAGGCCAAGCGCCACCACTGTCAAAGCTGTACAAAAATACGCCTGTAAACAAGTACACCATCCACGAACGATGTGTTTACCATACCGTGTTGGTAATAAGTAATTATTTGTTCGACCGAATGGGATAACGTCTGTGTGAGCATTTTTAAATAAGATAAGGATCCAACGAACATGATCAATGTTTGCAAGTATATTTGATAATGATGTTATTAGCAACTTTTGGGGTAGCTAGCTTTAGCTTGGTACCTAGCTTGCACCAATGCAACCAGCTTGAAAACAATGACCAGTAGAAACTGCAGTCATTATACATTTTCTTAGCAATGATTTAGGAATCCATGTGAGTAAGTGTTAGCTAGGTTGTCACTTGTTGTTCTATTAAAATCGAACTTCAGTTCATGAAAATAACTAGCTAGCCAGCTACTTAACCTTGTTGCCCAAAGCTAACGTTATAAACAACCAGCTAGCTGAATTTGGCTAGTGAGGCTTGACCAGACCGGGTTATTGTGTTGTGAAGTTAGCCACAATAGTGGAATTTGCTTTTCACCTTCAAAATAAGTCCCTTTTTTGAAAGTGACGCAGAAGGTTACAATTGGTGGAATCATGCCTAATTTAGACAAAACAATGTTAAACAAAGTTGGAATGTGGAGCAGTCTTCGGTGACACCCACAGAACACAACTGAAGAGTTGACGCAAATATTAGCATCATAGCTCTTATTAAATTAAAGGTTAAATAAAATAAAAAGTAAAACATATACAACAAAAAATGCAGGACTTTGACTGTGGGAAATTACCTCCCCGGTCAGAGTATTGACATTTAATATTGCACTGTACCGCCTTACCCCCTCAGAGTAATCAGACTCCAAAACATCCACATTGAATTGTTTTTCCTCTGGAATAGTGTTCAATACACATAGTAGGTTGACTGGTACAATAAATGTGGCTCAATTCAGTGGTTTCAGAGTCCCGCAATAAAAACTACAACGTTAATGTTCTCTGGTTGTCACTGAATAGACTGATAACCCATGTCATTGACCCACAATCCATAGGTAAGGATGTACAGTTAAATAAGTATGCCCTCAATGGAATTTGAAAGTCGACATCTAGTGTGATTTCAACAGATTGTCAAATTAACAATTTGTCTTGTTTTAATTGATATAACATTCCAACCTCGTTTAGCACAATCTTTTCCATTATGGCATGATACCACTATTTGTATTCAATTGTATCACTTTTAATGAGACTTATTTAGAAGTGAACTGCAAATTCCACTATTGTGGCTAGCTTCACATAGGTGGGTCGGACCACCATTAATCAAATAAGAACTGTCTTATAAATTAGGAGTATTTTAGATGACACCCAGCTAGATAGCTAGATCTATCAGTTACCTAATATTAGCAAGCTAACTACCTTGCCTAGCTTGCCTTGTAAACATCATGCAGTGAGGTAGCTAGCAAACCAACCTGGTCTCAGCATTTCATATGATTCTGTACGTAAATCCGGGACATCATACTAAATTAACTGTTACATTTCAAATGGTATGTATTATTTTGTGAATGTTTATCACAATTCATATTATGTTCCAAATTTGCTAAATGTACAATATGTTGTACATTTGCAAAACATATGTCACAAATTCTAGCTAGGTGGCTATGGTTAGCTGATATTAGCTAGAGATAAGGGTTAGCTAACATGCTAAGTAGTTGCAAAGTATCTTAAAAGTAGCTAATAAAATGCTAAAATTGTCTGTGAGATTCTAACTTGCAAGATGTTACTGTTATATGCCCACCTACCCACCCCGACCAACCACCCAGTAACCATTTGTCTTATGTTATATTTGGTATGGTTACATATCAAACTAATTTGAGTGTCCCGGATTTACATTTACTATGTCTCGTCTATAAGAACAGGCTGAGCTAACAGATGGCTTGCCACAGAGTGTATTCAGAAAGTATTCAGAACCCTTTACTTATTTCACGTTACAGCCTTATTCTAAAATGGATTAAATAGTCTGCCGATCCGATCACATCTACACAAGTATTCAGTACTTTGTTGAAGCACCTTCTGGCAGCGATTACAGCCTTGATTCTTCTTGGGTATGACACTACAACCTTGGCACACCTGAATTTTGGGAGTTTCTACCATTCCGCTCTGCATATCCTCTGTCAGATTGGATGGGGAGTGTCACTGCTCAGCTATTTTCAGGTCTCTCCAGAGATGTTAGAACGGGTTCAAGTCTGGGCACTGGCTGGGCCACCCAAGGACATTGAGATTGTCCTGAAGCCACTTCTGCATTGTCTTGGCTGTGTGCTTAGGGTCGTTGTCCTGTTGGAAGATGAACCTTTGCCCCAGTCTGAGGTCCTGAGCGCTCTGGAGCAGATTTTCATTAAGACCTCTGTACTTCACCTCTCTGACCAAGGCCCTTCTCCCCCGATTGCTCAGTTTGGCCGGGCGGCCAGCTGTGAGAAGAGTCTTGGTGGTTACAAACTTCTTCCATTTTAAGAATGATGGAGGTCAATGTGTTCTTGGGGACCTTCAATGCTGCAGACATTTTTTGATACCCTTCCTCAGATCTGTGCCTCGACACAATCCTGTCTCAGAACTCTATAGACAATTCCTTTGACCTCATGGCTTGGTTTTTGCTCTGAAATACACTGTCAACTGTTGGCCCTTATCTAGACAGGTGTGTGCTTTTCCAAATCATGTACAATCAATTGAATTTACCATCTCAAGGATGATCAATGGAAACAAGATGCAACTGCGGTCAGTTTTGAGGGTATACTGCGGTCAGTATTCAGGGTCTGAATACTTACAGTTCCAATCAAAAACACATATGGAATCATGTTGTAACCAAGAAAGTGTTAAACAAATCAAAATATATTTTATATTTGAGATTCTTCAAAGTAGCCACCCTTTGCCTTTGTCAGCTTTGCACACTCTTGGCATTCTCTCAACCAGCTTCACCTGGAATGCTTTTCCAACTGTCTTGAATCAGTTTCCACATATACTGAGCACCTGTTGGCTGCTTTTCCTAAACTCTGCGGTCCAACTCATCCCAAACCATCTCAATTGGGTTGAGGTCGGGTGATTGTGGAGAACAGGTCATCTCATGCAGCACTCCATCACTCTCCTTCTTGGTCAAGTAGTCCTTACACAGCCTGGAGTCAAATGATATTCCCGCTAAGTGCAAACCAGATGTGATTACATATTGCTGCAGAATGCTATGGTAGCCATGCTGGTTAAGTTTCCCTTCAATTCAAAATAAATCACTGACAATGTCACCAGCAAAGCATCACCACCTCCATGCAGTGGGAACCACACATGCGGAGATCATCCGTTCACCTACCCTGCGTCACAGGCACGGTGGTTGGAACAAAAAATCTCACATTTGGACTCAACAGACCAAAGCACAGATTTCCACCAGTCTAATGTTAATTGCTTGTGTTTCTTGGCCCTAGCAAGTCTCTTATTGCTGTCCTTTAGTAGTGGTTTATTTGAATCAGTTTTACCGCGAAGGCCTGTTCCACACAGTCTCCTCTGAGCAGTTGATGTTGAGATGTGTCTGTTACTTGAGCTCTGAAGCATTTATTTAGGCTGCAATTTCTGAGGCTGGTAACTATTGAACGTATCCTCTATAGCAGAGGTAACTCTGGGTCTTCCTGTCCTGTGGCGGTCTTCATGAGAGCCAGTTTGATCATAGCGCTTGATGGTTTTTGCGACTGCATTTGAAGAAACTTTCAAAGTTCTTGAAATGTTCTGCCTTATCTAACCCTATCTTCAAGTAATGACGCTGTCGTTTCTCTATGCTTATTTGAGCTGTTCTTGCCATAATATGGCCTTGGTCTTTTACCAAATAGGGCTATCTTCTGTATTCCACCTCTACCTTGTTACAACACATCTGATTATTTCAAATGCATTAAGATGGAAACAAATTCCACAAATGTAATTTTATCAAGGCACACCTGTTAATTGAGATGCATTCCAGGTGACTACCTCATGAAGCTGTTTGAGAGAATGCCAAGAGTGCAAGTCTGTCATCAAGGCAAAGGGTGGCTACTTTGAAGAATCTCAAAAATAAAATATATTTGGATGTGTTTAACACTTTTGGTTACTACATGATTCCATATGTTAGTTAATAGTTGATGTTTTCACTATTATTCTACAAAGTGGAAAATGTTAAATAAAATAAATACCTTGAATTGAGTAGGTGTGTCAACCTTTGACTGGTACTGTATGTAAATAAGGTCTGCGTTTGTATTAATGTCTAAACTTTCGCTTTGGCATTATGGGGTAGTGTGTTTGCTGAAACATTTTAATTGATTAAAGTTTAGAATAAGGCTGTAAAATAACAAAGGTCTGAATAGTTTGCGACTGCACTGTAGGTTTGCCAGTCGTGAATGCTGCATATAGACTAGCTATTTGCTTATCTAGCTAAGTAAACTTTAATAATCAACTCGTTTCAGGCATACCACAGATGACCTAAGACATGGACATAAGGAGAAACATGTTTGATGCTTTCAAGGATCAAATATGGGAAGGTAGCAAGTCATTTTTTAAAACTTTGCATCTAATTTTCTCAATCATTAATGTACCTGCTAGCAATGATATTGTCATATAATTTATACTGACTCTTCTCTATTCCATATCCTCTCAATGAAGATTTGGGACCTCTGAACCCAAACTGGTTTGAAGAGCTCACTGCTAAAGCTTCCAGTCGGGATTGGGGTGATACAGAGAAAGATAATCCCAGTACTGCAATATCTTGTGGACAAGATGGCAGTTTCAAAACACCATTGGGGAAATGTCCCCTTGATGGTGATATGTTCTCTACCCCAAAGATTTTCAGGCAGAGAAGACCACAGTCTCCTGAGACGTTGATAGAAGATGCAGTGTTTTTTCCTGATCAAGGTAGAGAAATATTTGTTTGCACTGTTCATAATAAACTATTCTAAATTTCATCATTGACTTACCCTAGCCCAAAATGTACTCTTAAGGATTTTTGGCAAGCCTACTCCTTTCACATCCAAGGACCTACACTACTGTTCAAAAGTTTGGGATCACTTAGAAATGTCCTTGTTTTTTAATTTGAAAGAAAAGCATAACAATTGTCAATTTTAAAATAACATCATATTGATCATAAATACAGTGTAGACATTGTTAAAATTGTAAATGACTATTGTAGCTAGAAACACCTTTTTTAAATGTTTAATTTAAAAAAAAATATCTAAATAGGTGTACAGAGGCCCATTATCAGCAACCATCACTCACTTCCAATGGCACGTTGTGTTAGCTAATCCAAGTTTATCATTTTAAAAGGCTAATTGATCATTAGAAAACCCTTTTGCAATTGTTAGAACAGCTGAAAACTGTTGTCCTGATTTAAAGAAGCAATAAAACTATTGAGATGCAACTTACATCTTGATGTTGGTCCCACAGAAAACATTGGTGAAATTAAAATAACTTATTTAAAAAATGGAAAAGTGATGCATGCATATGTAATCACCCTTTTGCTATGAAGCCCCTAAATACGATTTGGTGCAACCAATTACTTCCAGAAGTCACATAATTATTTAGATTGCACACAGGTGGACTTTATTTTAGTGTCACATGTTCTCAGTTTACATAGTTGAAGTCGGAAGTTTACATACACATTAGCCAAATACATTTAAACTCAGTTTTTCACCATTCCTGACATTTAATCAGTTAGGATCACCACTTTATTTTAAGAATGTGAAATGTCAGAATAATAGTGATTTCTTTCAGCTTTTATTTCTTTCATCACATTCCCAGTGGGTCTGAAGTTTACATACTTAATTAGTATTTGGTAGCATTGCCTTTTAAATGGTTTAACTTGGGTCAAATGTTTCGGGTAGCCTTCCACAAGCTTCCCACAATATGTTGGGTGAATTTTGGCCCATTCCTCCTGACAGCTGGTGTAACTGAGTCAGGTTTGTAGGCCTCCTTGCTCACACACGCTTTTTCAGTTCTGCCCACACATTTTCTATAGGATTGAGGTCAGAGCTTTGTGATGGCCACTCCAATACCTTGACTTTGTTGTCCTTAAGCCATTATGCCACAACGTTGGAAGTATGCTTGTGGTCATTGTCCATTTGGAAGACCCATTTGCAACCAAACTTTAACTTCCTGACTGATGTCTTGAGATGTTACGTCAATATATCCACATAATTTCCTGCCTCATGATGCCATCTATTTTGTGAAGTGCACCGGTCCCTCCTGCAGCCAAGCACCCCCACAACATGATGCTGCCACCCCCGTGCTTCACGGTTGGGATGGTGTTCTTCGGCTTGCAAGCCTCCCCCTTTTTCCTCCAAACATAACGATGGTCATTATGGCCAAACAGTTCTATTTTTGTTTCATCAGACTAGAGGACATTTCTCCAAAAAGTACAATCTTTGTCCCCATGTGCAGTTGCAAACCGTAGTCTGGCTTTTTTATGGTGGTTTTGGAGCAGTAGCTTCTTCTTTGCTGAGCGGCCTTTCAGGTTATGTCGATATAGGACTCGTTTGACTGTGGATATAGATACTTTTGTACCTGTTTCCTCCAGCATCTTCACCAGGTCCTTTGCTGTTGTTCTGGGATTGATTGCACTTTTTGCACCAAAGTACGTTTATCTCTAGGAGACAGAACATGTCTCCTTCCTGAGCGGTATGATGGCTGCGTGGTCCCATGCTGTTTATACATGCGTACTATTGTTTGTACAGATGAACGTGGGAGCAATTTCCAAACGCCTGAAGGTACCAAGGATGAGCCAGACTTGTGGAGGTCTACAAAAGATATTTTCCCCTGAGGTCTTGGCTGATTTATTTTTGGAATATTCCATGATGTCAATCAGAGACACTGAGTTTGAAAGTTGGCCTTGAAATACAGCCACAGGTATACTTCCAATTGACTCAAATCAAAGTCTTCTAAAGCCATGACATTTTCTGGAATTTTCCAAGCTGTTTAAACTTAATCTATGTAAACGTCTGACCCACTGTAATTGTGATGCAGTAAAATAATCTGTCTAAACAATTGTTGGAAAAATTACTTGTCATGCACAAAGTAGATGTCCTAACCGAGTTGCCAAAACTCTAGTTTGTTAACAAGAAATTTGTGGAGTGGTTGAAAGACGAGTTTTATTGACTCCAACCTAAGTGTATGTAAACTTCTGACTTCAACTGTAGATAATTTGAACTGATGGGCGCCTCTCTTCCGTAAAGCTTTAACATGGAAATATTCCTAGGTGTGGGAATCTTGTTAAAAAGGTGTCATAATTTTACAATTTCTTTCATGAAAATAAATGAAAGTGAAGTTCCAAAAGTTTCCAAAACCGTATCGCAAGTGAGGATCTTAAACGTGTGGACAGAGCGTCAGAACAGTTGTACAAATTCCTGCTCCGTCATAAGTTCTTTAACTGAGAACCCTTCTTTGGTGAACGAGTGCTAGACCTACCTCTAACCAGTTGGCCTATCTCCTTTTTCTTGATTTTCTATGTTATCCCTGATTACGTGGCTGCGGAATGTGTGCACTGGTATTTTCCATTTTGCTGCTCAGGAACCTCTGCAACTGAAAAAATGGACACAAGCCCATGCTTATTTGGAAAATCAATAGACAGGTGAGAATGTCTGTCTCTTTTGTGCAGATACGTTGGCTTTTCACAAATGTGCTCATCTAAAAGTACACCTTGCTTTGCTAATGCCTGGATCCTGATATTCTGACCACCTGCTCAGAATGTGATGGTTGACATCAGTGGTTCTATTTTCAGCGGGACCCCCAGTAAATCCTATAGAACAAGGCTGCATGGAGACAGTTTTGGTAAGCTGACTGGTGACTTTTCAGTGTTGATCGATGTTGATATTTATTATATTGGTATTTATTGTTTTTATTTAAAATTTGCACAACTTCCTTTTACAGGGCTGCTTGACACACCGAAACACTCTACGGTAGGTGCAGCTGTTCTTGGGAAATCTTTTTAAAACCAAACTAGTGTTTTAAAAGTTCCAATACACTTTTTTTTTTATTAAGATCTTTTTATTTCAGCAGGCACACTCTACCAAACGTATATCTGAAAGTCTTGGTGCACAGTTAGACCCTGATATGTCCTGGACCAGTTCTCTCAATACACCTGTCATGTCGCCCACCATAATTTTGAGTAAGTATGATCCTGTATGAATTTGGAGTTTTATTATAATGGGAGTTTTACATTGGTTGTCTAAAATGGCATGTCCTCACCCTTGCAGCTAAAAGTGAGGAGCATAGTCTAATGTGCCCAGTAAGAATTGCTACGGAAGAGCAGGTTATGGTGAGTATTCCATACAATCCTAGAAAAACTCATGGCAGGTTAAGGATAAACAGATTTTTCTTCCTCTAAAGATGTCTAATGCTATTGACTTGCTGTAATTTTAAAAACTAAATTGGATACATAGTACAATATTGCTCCAGTACATTGGTGTCCCCTTGATTACACTTGGATACTCTACCCATGCTCAAGGCATTTGTGTATCAGACTTGTAGAGAAGGATTTGTCTGCCCTCATATAGTTTGTGCGAAAGCTTTTCCCTTCGGCCAAGGAGTCTAGAAGCACAATGCTGTCACCAGAACAGAATGATAGACCTCTCTGTCAACACAATGGTGAGTATTTGTTGACTGGTAACTACAGTAGTAAATATTGTAGAAGTTACTCTGCACAATAACACTGTGTAACAGATACAAGTACTGATTATTTCTCTGATATACCAACAGGACTGGATTCCCACTTGCCTGGTGTGATTGACATCTCCCCTGGCTTTCAAGACACGTTACCTGGTGACAGTGGCAGCCATTGGAAACAGACTTTACCAGATGCTATTGAAGACGGAGAAATCTCCAGCACAATGACCGGTGTCGTAGATGGAGCCGAGGATGTCATCTCCATATTCTTCAGCAACAAAACTTTGGCTTTACAACAGGTGAAGACCAACGAGAGAATCAAAAGGAAGCCAAGTGGCGCAACTAAGGAACACGTACCTACTTCTACAACGGAACATGACAAAGTATCCAGTGAGAGAGCAGAAGAATACCAACACACCAGGGAAACCTCTGAGCCTCTTGAGTCCAGGACTGACATGAAGTCTGGGGATTTGGTGACTTCTCAGTGGACTCTAATAAATGTACCTGACTTTTCAGGCTATGATATGGATTCATTTCACCATGAGGGGTCTTCCTCTACTAAACACATAATTCCACACGGTGGCAAAGGTGAAACATTCCGTGATTTCACTGGAAGCCAGCAGGAAGCCACTGTCCAGGTGGAGTCTGCTCTTTCCAGAAGAACATTACCATGCACCAGCCAGCCAGAGGGATCTCAATTGACAGGGTCTGTAGTCGAAAGCTCTCTAGAACACACCTTTCCCAGGAAAACAAGGACATTTGTTTACTGTGTCCAAAATCCACTTCTGTCAGTGCAAGAGAAATATGTTACTCAGATGTTACCTGCATCACCTGGAACTGCTCCCAGAGGTAAGATTGTAATGCTGTTTTTTAATCTCATTCCATTTATTGTATTGATTTCTTTCATTCAATGAAACGATTTCACTGATATATATTTATATATATTGATACATATGCTTTTATTCTCTTCCATCATGTTAGGTGAAAATCAGAACATGAAACAAAGTAAAACCATACCAGATGAAGCTGAGGTTAATAATCTTAACAAAACTGCCTTGGATGGGAAAAAGCCGCTAGTTCAGAAAAGTGCAGCTGAAGAAAATATTGTTTCACAAGCACCAAGCAAAGACCCTGATCTTGATATGTCACAGCTTTGCAGGGTATTTGCACAAGATTTTAGCCAAGTAATTGACTACAGTCAACCATGCAGCAAAAGAGCAGATGCTATTAAAAATGGCTTCTCTGCATCAGCTTGTCTCTCAGCAATGAGACTAAGGAACAGAAAACTGTTGAATAGACTAGAATGGGGTCAGGAACCTGAACATTTTAACTCTGGCATCAGTGATGAAATGCATATTCCTGGTTCTCAGTTTAGCAACTCTGCAAACACATCTAGAATGAAGAGTACAGTGTGTGATAGCGGCTTCCCCCCCTCCACCCTTTCTGATGTCACACAAACAGAATCATCCAACGTTCACCCTAGCTCTGAAAAAAGTTATGGAAATCAATCATCTAGAGGGTTTAAAACGGGTAACAACTGGATTATCTCTTTGCCTCCAGAAGCAATCAAGAAAGCAAAAGCATCATTAGATTACTTAATTGAGGAAAATATGACTGATGTTGTTACTGCTGCCAGTGAAGTGAAACCTGTGTTGTCATGTGTGACAGGAAGCCGACTGTCCACAGAAGTGAAGTTCATTAGTCCACTCAACATTGCCAAAAGGTCAAAGCAAACCAGCGTAAAATTGAATGGTCAAGTTCATGTTCCGACCCATCAGAGCATCAATGTTTCGGTTTCCTCACACCCTGGGTCTGGTTTCAAAATGGCCTCCAATAAGAAGATACATTTTTTTTCAGCAAATCTGGAGAAAGACGAGGATCTGTTTAAGGAGATTGAGGATGAAATACCTGCAGTCAATATTCCTGAGATAAGCCTTCCTGAGGAAGGTAACATGTCATGTGGATTGGAGCTTGTTGATGGATCTCATTTACCACCTCTACCCTATACACGCCAGAGGTCTGTTAATAGCCAAGGTCCATTGACAGCCTCACAGAGAGCTGATGTTTCAGAATTGTGCAGTCTCTTAGAAGCTGCAGACAGCCAATTTGAGTTCACACAGTTTAAACCAGCAAAGCTGAACTTCTATGTTCCAGATGGTAGCCCCCCTCGTCAATCTGAGAAAGAGTTAGATCCCGACTTTCTCACAGGCATAGATTTCGATGACAGTTTCAACTCTGATGTTGAGAAGCAATCTGTAAAGATGGTCACCCCTGACAAAAAGACAACTATTTCTCATTGCAAGGAAATTTGCCAAGTAACCACCAAAATTAAATCTAGTGGGGCATCATCCAGCAATTCAACAGAGAAATCCAAAGAACATGTTATCCACAGAAGAGTACTTTACATTCCCAGTTATAGCTCTGAAAACATAGCTGACCATTCCTTTGGTTTGTTGACAAAATCCACAAACAAGAACCATTTACTCGATATGGATACGAACACCAGTGGAATGGAGTGTGAACGCAAAAATCTCCCCAAGTTGGATGTGGGTTTTAAAACTGCTGGTGGAAATGCTATGATAGTTTCAGAGAAGTGTCTGAGCAAAGCAAGGGCCTTGTTTGCAGATTTTGAGGAAAAAAACTGTGCACCCAAGTGTGCAGTAAAAAATACAGAACAAGTTGAAATTTCACCTGTTCAATATAGAGGCGAAGTTGACACAAATGTTTATTCAAATGTGACACATTTTCATGGCCCTGAAAAGAAAGTAGATCTGAAGGAACTACATGATGAATACATTGACAAGATTAAAGTGGACTTTACACATTCTCACACACATGGGGATGGTGGTTTCCAGACAGCCAGTGGTAAAGGAGTGACCATCTCGGCAAAGGCCCTTCAAAAAACCAATGCAGTCTTCAAAGACTGTGACGCTAAGGAAAGTTCAGGTTGTGCATCAAAGCTGAGCAAAACAAGTGTTGTATCAGAGACTGGCAGCAATAATTTTGAGAGAAACAATTGTGGCTTCAGCACTGCTCGAGGGAAGAGACTTGATGTTCCTGCAAAATCTCTACTGACTCTCCTGAATGACTGTGATGAATTGGAAAATTCTAAGCCAGGGAAAATCCCCAGCTTGAATGCAAAGATACCAAGTCAGAATATTCAGCAGAAAAGTGACTGTGATTTTAAGAAACCCAGTATTAAAGCAGCCTCCATATCAGCAAGGATCCCTTTTACAGCAAAAACTCAATTTGATAGTGGCATGTCACATGATGTTCTAGGGGCAAAGAGCAAAATGCTTGAACCAGAAAATTCTCAAACCCATGCTAAAGATCCTTTGAAAAATGGATGTGGGTTCAGCACTGCCAGTGGTAAAATAGTGTCTGTGTCAGAAGGGGCGCTATTGAAAGCACAGGCTCTTTTGAGTGAATGTAATGTAGATGGAGAGGAACTTTCTAAATCAAAGAAAAAGATCAGAGTAGATCTTCATAACCCAACACAGAAGCACAGTGGATTTAAGACTGCTGGTGTCAAAGAAGTTACCGTATCACCTAAGGCCCATAAGCAAGCACAGGCTCTTTTCAACAACTGTGATTTCAATATGGACAGCTTAATCAGTGCTGAAGCAAAGCAAGGGAATATAGATGTAAAGTCTGCTGATGGTCTGATGAACAATCCAGGGAAAAGCTATTGTGCCTTCATGACAGCTGGTGGAGAGAATGTGCATGTATCTGAAAAAGGTATTTTGAAGGCGAAGAGCATTCTGAATGAAAACCTTGATAACTGCACAGACTCAAATGCCATTGAGGAGGCTTGGTTTTCAGATGGTAGATTTTTGTTACTCACTGAAGATGGTACAGGTGTCAAAAAAGGAGCAAGGAACAAATCACATTATTCTGACCTCAACGGGGATGAAAAGAGCTGTGATTTCAGCACTGCCGGTGGGAAGACTGTGCATATGTCCGATGGAGCACTCCAGAAAGCAAAGTCTATTCTGAACGAATGTGATGTAATTGAAAATCCACAACCTGAGAATGGCCACAACGTGCATCTGGAAAAGATTCCAACAAAGGAAATGCATGAAATCTCTCATGGTAGTGCAGCCAGTGGGAAAGGGGTGTTTATTTCAGAAAAGGCTCTTCAGCATGTGAAGTCTGTGTACGTTCTGGGTGAGACTGGTAATGTAAAATATTCAGTTGGCAGTAATCCAGTCGGAAGCCATTTTGGTTTTAGCACAGCCAGTAGTAAAGGACTGTCTGTTTCAGAGAAGGCACTTCAAGAAGCGTCTGATACCCTTGCCAGGGATACTGACCCTCACAAAAGATCTGAAGAAAATAGGCCACTGAAGGTCCCTTCTCCCCATATTAATGTTCAGTGTGTGCCGGTCAAAGCAGTTCGACTGGAGGACCGCGAAGTGATCCAGACCATTGTTGGAATGGAATGTAGTAAGTCTTCGTCTGTAGAATGTCAAGCGGAGTCTTCCTTGTTAAATTTTGAATCCCTTGGATTCAGTGGCTGCTCTGTGACCCAGAGGAGGTACTTTGCCCAGGAGGCCATGGATTGTACCAAGGCTCTTTTAGAGGACGAAGACTTGACCGATCATTGTCCTGGAACACCAATCCAAGCTAAACCCATGTCCTGCAAGGGGAGTTTTGAGATGAGAAGTGGAATTTGGAAAAGGTCGGCAGAGGATTTAGGGATGACAGGTAAGATATACAGTAGCAGTCAAAAGTTTGGAAACACTTACTCATTCAAGGGTTAGTTTATTTATTTTTTAAATTACATTGTAGAATAATAGTGACTACATCAAAACTATGAAATACCACATGGAATCATGTAGTAACTAAAAAAAGTGTTCATTAAATCAAAATATATTTTAGATACTTAAGTCGGGTTTGTTCCTTGTCAATCATTGGCTCATTTGTGAAATTAGCCTTCAGACTATCTTTAATTAAATCATTCTAAAACCTTTATTAATGCAATTGCAGACATAAGTTGACAACAGGAACATAGCATGCATGTTTCCGAGTAAGTTCTGCAAAATAGAAAGGGGTCCGAGTTTTATTATTCCTACAGTCATATATCTTAGTGATGTCACTGCCTACGTCATTACCTTCTACTCATGAAACCAAAACCATGCCTACACAGCTATATAAACAAGTTTTAGTGTTATCTAAAAGCTCCGCAGTAAATGTCCACTCCCCAAGTTGATTTATAGTGGAATGTCTGACTAGTCGCTTATCTCTTAACCTGTTATGGAATAGGAGACGGTTGCGTCCCACTTAAAAAAAGAAATGGGAGAATGCAGCGCGGCAAATTCAAAAAATGATATAAAAATCACATGTAACATACTCAACTAAAGCTACACTCGTTGTGAATCCAGCCAACATGTCAGATTTTAAAAATGCTTTTTGGCGAAAGCATAAGAGGCTATTATCACAATGTCAACCAAGAGAGTAGCATATTTCAACCCTGCAGGCGCTACACAACGCTGAAATAAAATACAAAACATGCATTACCTTTGACGAGCTTCTTTTGTTGGCACTCCACTATGTCCCATAAACATCACAATTGGACCTTTTTGTTCGATTAATTCCATCTATATATATCCAAATGTCCATTTATTTGACGCGTTTGATCCAGGAAAAAACTTTGCCAAAATATTTGAAACTACTTTTGTAATACAACTTTAGGTATTTTTAAACGTTAATAATCGATCAAATTGTAGACTGCGCAATCTGTTTTCAATACAGGAAGTAAACAAACCATGCTCCTTTTTACGTCTTACGCAACTCTCGATAGTGTAACGTTGATGTGCTTCTTCTTCATTGCACAAATGAATAACCTTAACCAAATTCCAAAGACTGGTGACCTCCAGTGGAAGCGGTAGGAACTGAAAACAGGTTCCTAAGAAATATCCCATAGCAATGACAACTCAGTGAACAGTCAGAGGCAGCAAAAAAAAAATCTGAACAGTCCTCGGGGTTTTGCCTGCTACATAAGTTCTGTTATACTCACAGACATGATTCAAACAGGTTTAGAAACTTCAGTGTTTTCTATCCACATCTACTAATAATATACATATCTTATATTCTTGGCATGAGTAGCAGGAAGTTGAAATTGGGCACGCTATTTATCCAAAAGTGAAAATGCTGCCCCCTATACCTTAACAACTCCCCTGCAGCGTTCTGTCTCAGTCTCGCATTTCTCAGACAGTTTCTTAATAAGTGGCAGAGATTAGAAAAGCTTGTGGATCAATATTAAACCTTTATAATGAATATATATAAAATCTGTAGTCTAGGACCCTATAAATGTAAGGAGGGAGAGGTCTTATAACCCCTCCCCTTCTATTAATACAACACAAGCATAATCAATTATTATAATAGATCAAACATTTGGTACAGCCCCTATCATGTTCCCAAGGTGAACCCGACAGTAGCCACCCCTTGCCTTGATGACAGCTTTGCACACTCTTGGCATTCTCACAACCAGCTTCACCTGGAATGCTTTTCCAACAATCTTGAAAGAGTTCCCACGTGCTGAGCTCTTGTTAGCTGCTTGTCCTTCACTCTGCGGTCCAACTCATCCCAAACCATCTCAATTGGGTTGAAATTGGGTGATTGTGGAGATCAGGTCATCTGATGCAGCATTTCATCACTCTCCTTCTTGGTCAAATAGCCCTTACACAGCCTGGAGGTGTGTTGGGTCCTTGTCCTGTTGAAAAACAAATGATAGTCCCACTAAGCGCAAACCAGATGGGATGGTCTATCACTGCAGAATGCTGTGGTAGCCATGCTTATTAAGTGTTCCTTGAATTCTAAATAAATCACTGCCCGTGTCACCAGCAAAACACCATCACACCACCACCTCCATGCTTCACGGTGTGAACCAAACGTGCGGAGATCATCGGTTCACCTACTCGGCGTCTCACAAAGACACGGTGATTGGAACCAAACATCTCAAATTTGGACTCCTCTGACCAAAGGACAGATTTCCACTGGTCTGTCTTGCTCGTGTTTCTTGGCCCAAGCAAGTCTCTCCTTATTATTTTTGTCCTTTAGTAGTGGTTTCTTTGCAGCGATTCAACCATGAAGGCCTGACCAACGCAGTCTTCTCTGAACAGTTGATGTTGTCTCTGTTACTTAAACTCTGAAGCATTTATTTGGGCTGCAATTTCTGAGGCTGGTAACACTATTGAACTTATCCTGTGCAGCAGAGTTTGGGTCTTCCATTCCTGTGGCGGTCCTCATGAGAGCCAGTTTCATCATAGTGGTTGATGGGTGTTTGCGACTGCACTTTCAAAGTTCTTGAAATTTTCCGTATAGACTGACCTTCATGTCTTAAAGTAATGATGGACTGTCGTTTCTGTTTGCTTATTTGAGCTGTTCTTGCCATAATATGGACTTGGTCTTTTACCAAGTAGGGCTATTTTCTGTATACCACCTCTAGCTTGTCACAACCCAACTGATTGGCTCAAACGCATTAAGAAAACAAATTCCACAAATTTACTTTTATCAAGGCACACCTGTTAATTGAAATGCATTCCATGTGACTACCTCGTGAAGCTGTTTGAGAGAATGCCAAGAGTGCAATGCTATCAAGGCAAAGGGTGGCTATTTTGAAGAATTCGAAATATTTGGATTTGTTTAACACTTTTTTTTGTTTACCACATGATTCCATATTTGTTATTTCATAGTTAGGATGTCATCTATTATTCTACAATGTAAACTAAAAACCCTTGCATGCGTAGGTGTCAACTTTTAACTGGGACTGTGTGTGTGTGTGTGTGTGTGTGTGTACACTGTGTATCTATCAGATCTAAAATAACAAATGTGATCAGATATTGTAATTGGGAGGAGCCTAGAGGAGTATTGTTAGACATAACTTTTTACTTGCATATATATACAGGTTTGTGTGTTTACCAATCTAATATTGTTTTGAAGAAAATTATTTACAGCATTGTTCTTTATGTGATATTATATTCAATAGACCAGCCTCCTCTGAAAAGAAAACTCTTGACCAAATTCGACAGAACTGTGGATTGTATTCGACGGTCAAAACTCACTCCAGCTAAAAGCAGTTCAGATGGTAAGACAGTTGACCTTTTCTAAGTAACGAATTATCAAGTAACACAATTCCCTGTACAATGAAAATGAACATTGACAAGATGGTTCATCAATGCATATTTGATTGTTTCAGGTACATTTAAAGACAGGAGAGTCTTCAAATATAATGTGGCTCTTCAACCTAATGTCACAAGGCCATATCGGTAGGTAATCAATTTTAAACAAAGGTATTTCTGAACTAGAGTACAGTACCTGTGTGTATTTGTTGTTTTCACGTAGTTCAAACAACATATGTATTTTGAAATTATTTATCAAATAAAATGCATTCATTCATTCACCTAGCATGAAATCTGTGTCATATTCTCATCACCTATGTTTGCCTTTCCAGCGCTAATCAGAGATGTGTAGACACAAGGCTGAATAAGCCCGAGCCACAGAAGACAACGTCAGATCCAACTGCCAAAGACCGTAAACCAGTTAGCTCCAAGACAGCTGTATTTGTCCCCCCATTCCGGAAGAATGTCAAGCTTGAGTCACTGGGGAGCAGTGGTCTTCAGGACAAGACTAGAGCGCCTGGTGTGTTTGTTTCCCCGTTTCGAAAAAACAACCGCTTAACCAGGGAGGGTTCCTTTAAGCCTTCAGAAGATAATTATTCTCCCTTCATCTCTGAAATGCCTACCAAGACCACATCTGTTCCACTTCCTAAGTACAACCCCATCACTGACACTGGTAGTGATAACGCAAAGGAGTCCATTAAGGACCCACAAAATATTGACAAAACGGACCGAGGTGATGATTGTGGCCATTGCCTTCCTGTCACCCTAGGAGGAGAGGATGCCACTGCAGAGGAGTCTATTGCAGGTCAGCTAGCCCCTGATGCCACCGGTACCCTTCTAGACGTTGTTTATGGTACAAATATAATAATTTATCTTGCCTTTTTATCATCTTTGGGATATTGTAAACAATATTATTAGTTTCAACATGGTGTGACAACACGTGAAAAATTATGCTGATCAATTTACTGGCTTGGGACTAAATGTGTGTACTGAATCAGAACATGTATTTATCCGAAAGTAATTAACAAGAAGGCATTTGAATCGGGACTGATAAATTGTAACCGATGTGCACTTATCAGGAGTCGACTTAATGTCAAAAAATAATGTGTGTGTGTTCAGATGCAGAGTGCTTGCAGCTTGCCCGAGACATGCAGGACATGAGGATAAGGAAGAAGAAGCGGCAGACCATTAGACCTCTCCCTGGCAGCCTGTACCTGGCCAAGACATCTGGGGTGGCCAGGCTGAACCTCAGGGAGGCTGTTGGAGGTTGGCACCCTGTACAACACACACACAAACAGGTACTGTAACTAACACACGCAAACATACTTTTTTTTGCCACTCTATGTGAACCCGTTGGAATGATCTGGATTTCTGCGTAAATTGGTCATAACATTTTGATCTGATCTTCATCTAAGTCACAACAGACAAACAGTCTTCTTAAACTAATAACACACAAATTATTGTGTTTGTTTCTTGTCTTTATTGAATACATAATTTAAACATTCACAGTGGAGGTTGGGGAAAGTATGTGAACCCTCAGGCTAATGACTTCTCCAAAAGCTAATTGGAGTCAGGAGTCCGCTAACCTGGAGTCCAATCATTGAGACGAGATTGGAGATGTTGGTTAGAGCTGCCCTGCCCTATTAAAAAAACACTCAAAACATTTGTTTGCTATTCACAGAAAGCATTACCTGATGTGAACCATGCCTCGACAAAACCGATATCAGAAGACCCAAGATTAAGAATTTTGGACTTGCATAAAGCTGGAAACGGTTACAAAAGTATCTCTAACAGCCTTGATGTTCATCAGTCCATGGTATGACGAATTGTCTAGCACTCTTGCTACTCTCCATAGGAGTGGCCGTCCTGCAAAGATGACTGCAAGAGGACTGCGCAGAATGCTCAATGAGAATAAGAAGTGTCAGCTAAAGACTTCCAGAGATTTCTGTAACATGCTAACATCTCTTTTGACGAGTCTACGATACGTAAAAAACACTAAACAAGAATGGTGTTCATTGGAGGACACAACATAAGAAGCCACTGCTGTCCAAAAAAAAACATTGCTACATGTCTGAAGTTCGCAAAAGATCATTCTGTGAACAGATGAAACTACATTTGAGTTTGTTTGGAAGGAACACACAACACTGTGTGGAGAATAAAAGGTACAGCACACCAACATCAAAGTCTCATCCCAACTGTAAAGTATAGTGAAGTGAGCAACATGGTTTGGAGCTGCTTTGCTGGCTCAGGGCCTGGACAGCTTGCTATCATAAACTTGGGAATTAATTTTTCTGTTGACCAAGACATTTTGCAGGAGAATGTTGGGCTATCTGTCCTCCAGTTGAAGCTCAACAGATGTTGGGTGACTCAACAGGACAACGACCCAAAAACAGAAGTAAATCAACAACAGAATGGCTTCAACAGAAGAAAATATGCCTTCTGGAGTGGCCCAGTCTGAGTCCTGACCTCAACCTGATTGAGATGCTGGGGCATGACCTCGAGAGCAGTTCACACCAGACATCAGAAGAATGTTGCTGAACTGAAACAGTTTTGTAAAGAGGAATGGTCCAAAATTCCTCCTGACCGTGTAGGTCTGATCCGCAATTACAGAAAACATTTGGTTGAGGTTATTGCTGCCAAAGAAGGGTCAACCAGTTATTAAATCCAATGGTTCACATACTTTTTCCACCCAGCACTGTGAATGTTTACACATTGTGTTCAATAAAGACATAAACACATATAATTGTATGTGTTATTAGTTTAAGCAGACTGTTTGTCTATTGTTTTGATGAAGATCAGATTCAATTGTATGACCAATTGATGCAGAAGTCCAGGTAATTCATTAGGGTTCACATACTTTTTCTTGCCACTGTAACACACACAAACAGATATTGTAACCTACACATACAAACATACTGAAACACACAGACAAACAGGTAGTGGAACACAGACTGACAAACGGGTGTTGGAAGACACACACACACACACAGACTGATACTGTAAAAACAGACCGATAAACACACTGGATTGGTAGAGGTGGAACAGGGCTTTTGATGTCTGATTTAGAATATGAACAATGGTGAGTGGCTGGGGGCTTGTCTGTTGAACTTGATAAGTGTGTTTTTTTGGGGGGGGGGGGTAATGACTGATGTCTAATCCTCATTGTGGATATTACTCAGCTGTATGGCTATGGAGTGCACCGGCATGTTTGGGATATCAGCAGTGAGAGTGCTGAGGCGTTCCGCTTTGTTTGCCGACACTTCTTCAGACGCGAGGCGTTTGTAGAGGGGTGCATTCAGCTGGCCGACGGGGGTTGGCTCATTCCTCGCAACGATGGAACTGCAGGGAAACATGAGTTCCACAGGTACGGTTTTATTGATTGTTTGGGACAGGTAGCATTCGTTCCAACTGATGAAGTTGTTAATTTTCAACTTTGCTATGTATTCCCTTGAACATATTTATTATTAATTTGGATTAATGTATGTATGTAACAGGTATACTGATGCTCCATCTACCGCTATATCGAAATAGTTTTTAGAAACAAATTTAAATACATTTGTACTTAAATAACTAGTTAATCAACTTGAATAAATATTTGGTTTATAGGTTACATCACTGATGCTGCAGTTAACACTACATCGCAATACTTTGATGGTGAACTTGATAAAAATGTATACATTTTTAAATAATGAATTAAACTGAACATAAGCTCCCCCTCTACTTCAGAGCGTTGTGTGACAGCCCTGGCGTGGACCCCGAGCTGATCAGTGAGGACTGGGTGTTCAACCACTACCGCTGGGTGGTGTGGAAACGGGCCTGCATGGAGAGGGCATTCCCAGAGGTGATGGGCAGCCTCTGTCTCACACCAGAACAGGTGCTCCTACAACTGAAATACAGGTACAGCAGCAACTGCTCTGGTGCAGGTCGTTGGTGCACTTTCCTTTACTAACGACCTGTATCAATGTGCGCACATCGGTACAGGACGATAGTAGGGGAATACGCACTCACGCCCTGGACCAGAGCTACCAGCAAGTAACCTCATACTGCGTAAGAACATTAAATGATTTTGGATAAAGAGTGTATGTGTTTTGTGTAATGTACATGCCTATTCAGCCTTTTATGTGACCAGGATATTTCAATTTCTGTTTTTATATGGTGAACCCATAACAATGTGTACAGTGAAGTGAGGTTGAAGAGAAACTTGCATACATAAACTGCAGACAAAACAAATTATTGTGCGAACGAAATGTATCACTTATTTGTGTGTGTGCTACACACAAATAAGTGTGCTGTGAACCACAGCAGCAAGTAGCAAGGCTATTGTGTGTGTGTGTGTCAGGTACGACTTGGAGGTGGACAACAGCAAGAGGTCTGCTCTAAGAAAGATCATGGAGAGAGACGACACGGCAGTCAAGACCCTGGTGCTTTGTGTATGTGGTGTTGTCACCAAAGGCCATAACCCAACAAGGTGAAACGGAGTAGAAAAATAAATGACTTTGTTCAATGTGAAGTTTGCCAAAATAAGTCGATTGACTTATTCAAAATTGACTTCATGTCATATAGTTCTGTAGAAATTGTTATGTTATTATTGTTTATAACCTCGGTTCTATGAAGGTCGAGAAGGAAATGCAACAAACCGGTATGGAGCTTGCTTCCCCATGAGTGTGTTGCATTTAGTAAGCGGACTGAAAGAGAACCCTATGTGCATCACATAGGCAGAGCTGGAGTGAGACCAAGACCAAAACCCCACCCGGGAGCGCCGCAGGGTCTAAAGCGAAGTCGTCCCCTGTAGGCTTGATCTGGCTGACGGATGGCTGGTACGCCATCAAGGCCCAGCTGGACGTCCCACTGACCGCCATGCTCCACCGGGGCCGCCTGGCGATTGGGGGAAAGGTGCTGGTCCACGGGGCCGAGTTGGTGGGATCTCAGGATGCCTGCTCCCCACTAGAGGCTCCCGACTCCCTCATGTTGAAGGTAAGAACTGGGTTGTATTCATTAGGCACAAACCAGAAGAAAAGAGACTGTAACTGGGAGGAACTGCTTGTACTTGTCTAATAAGAAACGCTGTTTTCCATTGCGCCCCGCAATGAACTCAAATGTAAGAAGACAATATAGCCGATATGGGCTTAGAAGACACTCAGTATTCAGAATGATATATTCCAACTACATATTACTGCATGTAAATGTACTGTAAATTCCTTTAGAATTCAGTCTGACTGTGCTACCAGTAGGGCTGGCACGGTAATTCTTTAATCGTGTAACCGACGATTATTGAACGTGATAAATCTTTGTTGCTCCTTGTTTTAGCAAGGTGTTGTAGCAAACAAGTCTTCGGTTGCCTAGGCAACACACCTCTCCCTGCAGCAGCCAGGAGTGGAGGAGAGTAGAAAATGTGTGTAAACCAGGCTTTGTTGATAATTTTTTGTGTGTGTGTATGTATGTATGTATGTATGTATATATACATATATATAAAATTGTTCAAATAGCAATTATTAACTGTGACCGACAAATAATTCTTCCAAAATTCCAGAACTGTCACATCCCTAACTACCAATAACAGCTAGTACCACTACTACTACTACGGATCTTCCCGGGTCATTTTCAGTAGGGCACACGAGTCCTGCACAGGCATGATTTTTAGGCCCTATCCATGCCTGATTGCTTCTGCCAAATTTAAGGCCTTGCCCAAAATCAAAAATTACTTCCTCCATTAGTAAATCCATTAGCTGTTCCTCTCTGTCACTCGCTCTCTGAACGCAGCTCGCTCTGCTCATGGATGCTCTAAGTATCCATAGCACCGGCTCTACTGGTGCTGCTCTGCTCAATGACGAGACATGAGAGAGCAGTTAGCTGTTAGCTACTTTTCGTCACTCTAAAATCGGACAACTCAAGGACCGTTATTCTTTTCTGTGAAATAATCTGTCCTGTTTTATACTGTATTTGATGAGGTTGAAGCACTTCTGACACCATGTCATGATCTTAGTCAGATAAGACAGCAGCAGAGCACGAGCAAATGTGTCCGCTTTAAAATGTTAGGGATCAATTTAGTGATATCTGAGCCCTACATGGCCCTAAACCGATACATAATGTCGGGCTCGGTTCGAGTAGGAGAGCTCTGTAAACAAAACATTTTGCCACTGCTGTCGGTGTATGCACACTAGGGACCCCAATGGTATAGCAACAAGTTGGGTTGTACCCACCCTCCCTTAGCCTGTATTTCCATTAACAGTATTGTCCCTTACACACTCCTTTTGGATTAGTTTGGGATTGGGCATAACCTAAGCGAAACATTTTTGTTTTGTTTCAGCAGTGATTTTGAATGCAATTGCTCTTACCAAGCTCCGGGGACAAAAGCAGTTGATAGGCTACAGGGGGAAGCTGTAAGATAATGAATTTAACTGATTGGAAGTGTCTCTTATTGGTTAAGTTCCGATGGTACCTCCGCATTACACTCCATTTTGGACTTATTTCTTCTGTTTTGTGCCTAATGAACACGACCCTGATGTATGTGGTTTCAGATTGGGGCCAACGGCACCAGAGCGGCGCGTTGGTACACTAGGCTAGGGTTCTACAGCAACCCTAGTCCGTTCCTCCTCCCCCTCTCCTCCCTCTACAGCAACGGAGGCCCCGTGGGCTGTGTGGACATTGTGGTGCTGAGGAGCTACCCTACCCAGGTGTGTTTCACTGTACACATTAGCTCTGGTCCATTGTGTTAGTGTGCGTTTACCATTTAGTGGAGGAACATGCACTAACAACCTGAACCAGAGCTAGGCACACATCATCCACTTAATGAATCACCTAAGAAGGCATTGCTAGGGTAAGGAATTTTTCCCAGATCACGTAACCTGAACAAGGAGAAACTCTGGACCCCTAGCTGTGAGTGATGTACTCTGAGAGGGCGTGTTACATATGTATAACTTAGGCCCAGGTAACACTCCTGGCCCTTGGTTAGAGGTTTATTCAGAGAGGTTGTGTGTGTCCCTCCAGTGGATGGAGAAGAAGTCGGATGGAGGGTTTGTGTTCCGCGCAGGCCGTGCAGAGGAGAGGGAGGCACGGCGTCATGGCAACACCAAACACAGAGCCATGGAGATACTGTTCGCCAAGATCCAGACCCAGTTTGAGAAGGAGGAGGATGGTAGGAAATCCTGGTTCCATCTCAAATGGCAACCTATCCCCTATACAGTGCACTACTTTTGATCAGGGTCCATAAGGAATAGGGTGCCCCTATTACTGTCTATTATTACTGACAGGGATTGTTGAGGTTAGATGAGATCTGTCAATCATATTAACAGTTACATTTTCTAGTTTAATTTAGTCCATAGACTTGTTCAGGTTCCTATATCTCAAATATATTTACAATATTATTTTCATGTTCCTGCATGTATTATGTATTGCAAATTCTTATAGAATTTAGTCTGACTGCTACCAATAACATCAACTACTACTACTTCCTACTAATCTTCCAGTCATTTTCAGCAGGGCACACTAGCAAAACATCTGTACATCTGTGTAAGTTCAGGTTCCGCCTCCCCGTTTCACTCAGTTACAAAACCTTTTCCGCCTACTGAACATCACCCAACAGTTTGCAGTAAACCCAGAGGCCGGAGACGGACCCTGCGTGGTCGAGACATTGAGACACTGCTGGACGGGGAGGAGCTGTACGACGCGGTGGAGAATGACCCAGTTTATTTGGAGGTGACCATAATCACCCTGTCCAAATCCATTTGATCAACATTGGTGGGTTTAAATAAAGGATCAGCCTAATGGGACCTGATCAAAAGTGGTGCGCTAAACATACTATACGGTACCATTTGGGGCATAGCCCTTGCTAGGAAGGAGTCTTAGTTATGGTTAAGGATACATGACTGACCATATCAAATCAGTTATGTATAGTCACTTTTATATGATGCTTTATTTCAATCCCACCAATGTTGATCAAACTGATTTGGTTATTAGATGAATGTCTGAAACAAGTGTAAAAAAACAAAACAAATTATGACAGACAACCATGATTCTGGTGTTTGATGTTGACAAAACATTACTCTTTTTGGTCTCTTTGTGTCAATATATCCTCATAACAGTTGAGCAAAACATAATAATTTCATAAATTTATTTATACAGGGAAAAATGTGTACAGTTAAGTTCTTTTAATTCCCAATTTATATTTTTGAGTCCTAAGTAGACCTACTGACTTTCATATTGTTTTGTGCTAGGGCCGTCTGAGTGAGCAGCAACGGGAGGCGTTGAACAGCTATAGGCTTTGTGTTGGTGAGAGGAGGCAAGAGGCACTGCAGGAGCGGTTTCGCCAGGCTCTGGAAAGCACCCGGGAGGGCGAGGGCAGGAGCTGTCACAACCGAGACGTGACCCCCATCTGGAAGCTCAGCGTCGCTGACTCCAGGGCCAAGCCGGGCAGCAATGGTGTGAATGGATCTTTGTATATAGCACAATTCAGACCAAGGAGAAAGTAAAAGGGATACAGATATGGGAAAAGAGAAAGTTATAAGGTCAACACAGGCATTTAACCCTGGACCCCGAAGGGGTAGTAGACCAGTGTCGTCCTTGTTTAATTCTTGGTTCCTCACCTAACCAACACACTCCTTCCAGCAGTGTACCTGTTGAATATCTGGCGCCCCTCCATGGATCTGCAGTCCTTGCTGAAGGAGGGCTGTCGATACAGGGCCTACCAACTATCCACATCGGAGGGCAAGAAACGAGCCGGTAATACCTCCATCCAGCTCACCGCCACCAAGAAAACCCAGTTCCAGAATTTACAGGTAACACTGAACTTAAACGACAGTGTGCGAATACAAATGTAAATTCTAAAATTATTTGCCAATCTCAAATCAACCCTAGGCACTTGTGTATACACTCACCGACCATTTTATAAGGTACACCCATCTAGTATTGGGTCGGGCCTCCAGAACAGCTTGAATTCTTTGTGTCATGGATTCCTGCCAGGAAAACATTCCCCACACCAGTAAACCACCAGCCTGTACCAGGCAGGATGGGTCCATGGACTCGTGCTGCTTACGTGAAATCCTGACTGCTGTTGCTATGATGCAACAGGAACTGGGACTCGTCGGACCAGGCAACGTTTTTCCACACCTCAATTGTCCAGTGTTGGTGATCGTGTGCCCACTGGAGCCGCTTCGTGTTTTTAGCTGATAGGAGTGGAACCCAGTGTGGTACTCTTCTGCAATAGCCCAATATGCCCTTCTGCACACCGCGGTTGTATTGGGGCCCGCCTGTTAACTTGCACGATTCTTGCCATTCTCCTTCGACCTCTCATCAACAAGCTGTTTTTGAACACAGGACTGCCACTGACTGGATGTTGCACCATTATCTGTAAACCCGAGACAGTCGTGCGTGAAAAGCCTAGGAGGACACCCTTATCTAACAATCAATCAAACAGTAACTGAATGCCTTGATGCCTGTCCGCCTGCTTTATATAGGAAGCCACGGCCACGTGACTCACTGCGGTGAACGGGGTGGTGTATGTAATAAACTGGCCGGTAAGTGTAATAAACTGGCCGTTAAGCATAAACAACCTTTGACTTTTTCCACATTTTGTTGTTCCTAGGTGGAATTAAGTCTCTAAGAGTGTTCCACACATGGATTGTGCAACATTTGTCCATTAATCTTAAAAATAAATAAAAAGTCAGGCTCTGTTACATTGGTTGTTGACCAGTAGCTAGGTTTAAATCCAATTCGCTACAGATTTTCATGCATAAATACAATATGGTTATATCAATATTTGTGCATAAAAGCACAAAGATTTAAGTCAAAACACATTGTAGAAGTCTTGCAAATTTTACTCGGCCACTCGCAAACATTCACAGTCTTCTTGGTAAGCAACTCCTGTGTAGATATTGCCTTGAGTCTTAGGTTAATGTTCTGCTGAAAGGTGAATTCAAGCAGGCTGAACCAGGTTTTTCTCTAGGATTTTTTTTTTTATCCTGGAAAAGTCCTTAACAATTACTAGCATACCCATAACATGATGCAGCAACCACTACGAGTGAAAATATGGAGAGTGTTACTTATGTGTTGTATTGGATTTGCCCCAAACATAACACTTTTGTATTCAGGACAAAAAGTGAATTGCAACAAGGCACTAAAGTAATGCAGCAAAAAATGTGGCAAAGGAAACAGAATGCAGATTTTTGATTATTTTTATTCTATACAGTCTTCCTTTTCGCTCTGTCAATTAGGTTAGTATTGTGTAGAAACTATTGTTGATCCATCCTAATTTTCCCCCTCACAGCCATTAAACTCTTAATTGTTTTAAAGTCAGTTGGTCTCATGGTGAAATCCTTGAGCGGTTTCTTCTGGCAACTGCGTTAGGAAGGATGCCTATCTTTGTAGTGACTGGGTGTATTGATGCACCATCCAAAGTGTAATTAAGAACTTCACCATGCTCAAAGGGACATTAATTGCTTTTTTTTTTGTGTGCTTTTTTTTACCAATAGGTACCCTTTGAGGTATTGGAAAACCTCCCTGGTCTTTGTGGTTGAATGTGTTTTGAAATTCACTGTATGTGTGGGGGGTACTAACAGAGTCATTCAAAAATCATGTTAAATCCATGCAACTTATGTGACTTGATAAGCAAATGTTTACTCCTGAAATTATTTAGGCTTGCCATAACAAAGGGGTTGAATACTGACTCAAAGCATTTCAGCTTGAAAAAAAAAAAAAAACATAATTCCACTTTGACTGTGTGTGTGTGTGGGCCAGGGACCAAAAAATCAAAATGTATCTATTTTGAATTCTGTCTAACACAACAAAACGTGGAAAAAGTTGAGGGGTGTGAATACATTCTGAAGACACTCTATTACACTGATTTGATCCTCCTAGGTCCTCACAAGTGCCTAGTGGCAAGGGTTTTAGGGATTGATTTGGAATTGGTTGTCTCGTGTCATTTTCTCCGTCACCCAGGCTTCTGCAGGGTGGTTGTCTGAGATTTTCCAAGCCCGAGAGGCGGTCGGCTTTCGCGTTCTCCTGAACCGGGACTTAAAGCCGCTCTGTGGAGAGGTGGATCTGGTAGGCTACGTCATCTCCATCACAGACAGACAAGGTGGGTTGTTCATCAGGGCACACAACTGAAATGTCCATTTAGGAAGCAACACTGATTGACAATACATTTCACATGCTGTTATGCAAATGGGATAGACAACAGGTGGAAATTGTTTGGGTTGTAGACTCTGTCTCATGCTACCACTAGAGTGAAAGCACCACCAGCATTCAAAAGTGACCAAAACATCAGCCAGGAAGCATAGGAACTGAGAAGTGGTCTGTGGTCACCACCTGCAGAACCATTCCTTTATTGGGGGTGTCTTGCTAATTGCCTATAATTTCCACCTGTTGTCTATTCCATTTGCACAACAGCATGTGAAATGTTTGATTTGTGTGTGATTGACTTGGAGTTACATTGTGTTGTTTAAGTGTTCCCTTTATTTTTTTGAGCAGTGTATATACACACGTGTGTGTATGTATGTATGTATGTATGTATATATATATATATATATATATATTTATTTGTTTATTTGTATGTAGATGTGTATTTATATGTATGTGTGTAACAATTAAGTACCTTGTAATGTGATTGCTTTTCAGCAACAAGCAATTTCTCAAGCAAGATTTTTGCTGGAGTGGTCTGGGTGGGGAGGGGAAAACTGAAAACTAGCTGTTATTGGCAGAGATGTTTGGAACTGTCTTTCTTATTGGTCTATTAACTCATTTAATGCTAGGTGATATGTCAGCAGTCCGGCCAAAACTCCATCCCACCAAGACAGGCTAAAATTTCAGGCGGTCTTTTCAAACCGCTCTTATTCTAAAAAGGCATAGTCATTTATTATTATTATTCCAACCTTGTAGTATGGAAATATGTAAAATGCAGGAAAATCACATTTTTGACTGCACTTGGCATTTAAGTACATTTTTTAGATGTTCGAATATAATTAGTTGTAAAATACATGCCAATACTTTCCACATGTTTTTTTTCCAAATACATTCCAATGTTCAACTACTTGTATTTTCAAAGATATTTTGTCTAAATACTTACTTCAAAATGTGATCACAGGTCTTGGACAAATACATAACCATATATGGCAATGGTATATCAAGAACAAGAGTGAACAGATGGATTTGACCAACTCTGTTGACATGCTGTTGCCTGCAGGTCAATCTCCAGTGGTGTATCTTGTGGATGGCTGGCTGGACTTTGTCAAGGTGCGCTGCTGCAGCAGTCTGGTCCAGCAGGGCTTGGAGGAGGTGGTCAAGCCTCTGGCTCTGGTGGCCCTCAGTAACCTTCAGCTCAGAGCCCATCCCTCCTCCCCCACCCCCATCCGCAGCGCCATCCCTGGCCTATACGCTGGAGATCTAGTCTCGTTTTCCACCAACCCTAAGGAGCCACATCTACAGGAGGCTGCTGCTCAACTCAGGACCCTTGTCCAGGTAGCTAGGGATTGAGGGCATTTGAAGGTTTCGAAACATCACAATCAAACCTGAAGTGTGATAGACAGAAAAGCTATTATACAGGGAAATTGGACACGTTATTCCTGTGAGGTCAAGATTTGTCTTCCTCACTGCTGCTGATTTGAGGATATTTTCAACAAACTGATGTTTGAATCTATTGTGTGTGGTTTGAGCAGGGCCAGGAACACTTCTTCAGGACTGCAGAGGAGAGGTTATCTAACTTAGTCCAGGTGTCTGTCCAGTGTCTTCCTCCGCTGCCATGGAAAGCAGCCAAACCAGATTCAAGGACTACTGTGAGTTTTTGTTGGTTTCCCAATCAGACAACTATTCTGGTCAACCTGGAATGACGGTAAATAATAATGTACATTCCTATGTACATAACACAAGTCTGTATCAATGTTATTCACCACTACACATCAAGTCACATCTACACATTGTACATTCAATTAACAAAGAATGTGTGTCAGGGTTCTTGAATTCAAATGAGTACTTGAATTCAAAAGTACTTGAATTCAAATGAGAGAACAGACAATGATTTTTTTATTTTTTATTAAAAATGTATTGGTCTTGCGAATTAATTTCTGGGCAGACTACAGAGTATAATTTCCTCGTGTTTCGTGCTGTCGTTGCCAGGCGAGCTCGCTGATTCTACCCACACTGCCACTCAGCCAGGAAGGTACAGAACTGACTGATTAGGTGCCGCCAAATGTAACATCGATAGCTAAAATGCTGGGTAGATTCAATCCTGCCTTTTATGGGTATGTCTGGATCTTTCATTTCAGCTCTTGAAACATGGGACCAACACTTTACATGTTGTGTCTTATATTTTTGTTTTGTGAGTATGGGTGAATCGGCCTTGAAGAGTCACATGAAGGGGGGACAAATTGTGACTTTCTCAAAACAACCTCCTGAGATTTTTTGGCAATCGCCTCATTCATATATCAAGCGGGTTCTGGTGACTGTTCACATGCCGTTTTCCTCACACAGCCCACCCACCCTTCTCCCGCCGGTGACACTAAAGCTGCCACTCGGAAGCTAGGCGCTTTTTCGTAGCTATTAAGTAGGGGATTCAAAAAGTAATTCAGCTGTAATGGGACTCCCAATCACGGCTGGTTGTGATACAGCCTGGAATCTAACCATGGTCTGTAGTGACGCCTCTAGCACTGAGATGTAGTGTCTAAGACCGCTGCGCCTCTCGGGAGTAATGTAAATATGAAATGTGTGTTCATCAGTAGGCATCTCCCAAAATCATCAGTACTGACTTAACACTCATGTATATGTAGTGAAACAACATATTATTGAGTAGAACTTGTAAGGTAGTGATGAATAGTTAGAATTTTTTTCCATGAGGTTGTCGATCTACTGGCAGCAACGAGAAACAATTGCATAGTACTAACTATTACAAATTGATGGTCCTTGAAAATAAATATTAGTGCTTGAAAAAGTACTTAAGTCCTTGAATTTGACTTGCCACTGTCTGTACGAACCTGTAGTGTGTGTGTTGTCTTTCAGATGACACCCCAGCAGTCAGTTCGAAGCGTTGGCCCCTTCACCCCTCTGAACAGCGTCGTCCCCCCTCCACCCGCCTGCTTCTCAGGGGGGGACAACAAAGATCCCAAGAGCTTGAAAAGAAAGAGGGGCCTGGACTACCTGTGTCGCATCCCCTCTCCCCCTCCACTCTGCCCCTTGGGCACCATGACATTACCCTCGCCGTGCGTCAACAAGACCTTCAACACCCCTCGCAGGGCTGAGACCCACCAGATCCTAAAGACACCTCTGGCCCCCGCTCCACAGCATGTCCACCTGCCCCTAGAGGATGAGTGGGTGGAGGATGAAGAGCTGGTCATGATTGACACTCAGGCCTTACACGATGGCATAGAGAGAGACACGTGACAGAGAATGTATTGGACTGTTATTTTAAAGGTTTCAGAAAACATCAGCACAAAGCTGGTCAGCTTCTCCGAGCCCACATGTTGAATTTGTGTGTTGGGAATCCACCTGGAAAGATGTAGTGCCTTTTGTAAGCTACGGGAGGGGGGGATTTTAGAGGCTAACCATGACATGATTGGTGCCAGGTGAATGTTAACACTAGCAAATGTTGGAAAATTATCATATGGAGTTGTTTGTAACATCAGGCTGAATCAAGTTAGGATTTGGTCCATCTTGCCTTTTTGGGCCAAGGTATTGATGCCAACAAGGAGCCCAACAAAATGTATCGGACAGAAAAGGGGTTGTCTTGGAGAACTCCTGAAATAGTTTAGTGAAATCGCATTAGAAGAACCGTCACGAACTGTATAATATAAATGAAAAAATACTGTAACATTTACGTCCTTGTGTTTATGACCGTTTGTGCTCACATCTGCATGTTCACAATAAATGTATTGGTAATATGAGTATTTTACTGGTGTGGTCAAACACTTAAACAACAACAGCAGGTGGCGATGTTGCTGCGAAACTGCCTCCATTTTTTCACAAACAGTCGGTCTTTATGATAATTTCCATTAAAATGTTACCTAGCTAATTTAAAATCATGAAAATGTAACATGTAATACTTCGTCACTTTATGGTAAGTAGCTAATATATTAGCACAATTCTGGCAGCTGCCTATAGCTATTTTATCAGTTATCAAAATCTTGCAACGCAGTAACTTTGCAAGACTTGCTATAACATTGGCTAGCTTGCTAATATTTGTAGCTATACTCTTGTAGCTGTATGCTCTTAGTTTCATCTAGATTGTATATTTTGAATTGCTTTAACTAACCTCAGCCATTCTTTGAAACTAGCTATTAGTTAAAGCTTGATGCTTGTCAATGAAGTGCAGAAATAATGTTTCTTTAAAAAATATCTTAACTTTCTGGCACTGATTTCAGCTTTCACTAACAAGCTAACTTGCTTGGCAAGTATTTGCTAAGTATTGCTAATCAAACCCATGAAATACAATATGTAGTAGAGGGATTTTTTTTCCTTCGTAGCATGCTGATTCAAAGGATTTACCCCAATTTCTCGATGGCATTTCCATGAGACAAGTCTGAAACTTCTCTCACTGGAAAAAAATGGAGAATGGCTGGAGTGTTTAAAAGTGGAGACGAATGGAGCCTCTGCAACAGACAGGTCCTGGCATAAAGGGCAGATCCAGTTATCAAAAATCTTGTTACCAGCTGCGCTGCCTTCATTGGACCTGTACAGTTGAAGTTGGACATTTACGTACACCTTAGCCAAATACATTTTAAACTCAGTTAAACAATTCCCGACATTTAATCCTAGTAAAAATTCTGTCAGTTAGGATCACCACTTTATTTTAAGAATGTGAAATAATGGTATAGAGTGATTTATTTCAGCTTTTATTTCATCACATTCCCAGTGGGTCAGAAGTTTACATACACTCAATTAGTATTAGGCAGCATTGCCTTTAAATTGATTCACTTGGGTCAAATGTTTCAGGTAGCCTTCCACAAGCTTCCCACAATATGTTGGGTGAATTTTGGCCCATTCCTCCTGACAGCTGGTGTAACTGAGTCAGGTTTGTAGGCCTCCTTGCTCACACAGGCTTTTTCAGGGCTCCCAGCAGGTCCTACATTTCCACAAGTTCCCTGTCCCTGATGGGTACAGGAACTCTCCAGACTTGGATGACCATGGTTTTCCCCCCACAGCACTCTAAAAGAGAGAGAGGGGACTATGGTTGGAGTGATGAATATGAACAGCAGGGTAATGACCAGCAAGGTTCCTCTCAATGGCAGCAGAGGTTTGACAGAGGATCAGCACCAACCACCAGAAGATACAACATATGACTATGATCCTTCTCTGGTTCTCATTCTGATGAGGGGAGCCCCGGTGTTACGAATCCCTTTTGGCCCGACGGTCTAGGGGGGGATGGTAATGAGACCCGTAACATAACTCATGCAAATTATTATTGTGACAAAGTAAAAGTGTGAAGGAAATAACCACGACAACAGAAATCTACCGTCAAACTCTAGGTTTATTTATAAACACACGGTAATGGGGGGGAGCAGGAAAAGGGGCTGAGCTGGACCCAAGGAAAGAAACAATAAGTATACAAAAACACACCCCTAAGCTAGACTAGCCTACTTTAACAACAGCTAACTAACCAAAAATACAGTGGGTGGTCCACCCAGTTCTAACTAGTGTATTTAAACAAAGTTAATAATATATAATATAATAATATATATATAAAGTTCACCTACGGGTAGTGTATGCCCATGGGCAACTTGTCTTGGTTTCCCCCTTTTCCCACCAGCAACAAACAAATACCATAACCAAAAATAATACTCACAGGTGATGACAAAGTGCTATGAAGTGCTTTAAACAAAAGAGAGGTTAAGACACAAAGCGAGAGTGAAACACAGAGACCTACAGACATGGCATTTACAGAGAGATTGAGCTGAGCTTTAGAACAAACAAATGATGGGGTTTTTAAACCATGGGGAAGGAACTGTGATAGGTCAGGAAATAGGAGGAGGTGTGTCTTCTGATTGCTGATTGATTGGGGAGTGATGGTTTTCACCTGTGAGGGGAGAAGGAGAGAAAAGAAACACACACACAGGATACACACACACACAGGATAACTGTATCCGTAACACTCCCACCCTTAAAAGAGCAACCCTAGGGGTTGCGACTACAGTACTTCAATGAATACTCACAACTAAGCAACAACCTTGCAAAACATACAGAAATCATTTTCACACACGAGACAAAGCATCTGCCAACACATTATCGTTAACAAAAAAACTGGTTACCCGATTTTGTCTTCGGTAACGGTCCGACACAATCAACCACCACATGCTCGAATGGTTCACCTATGACAGGTATGGGACAAAGAGGAGCGGAAGGAATAACCTGATTTGGTTTTCCTGTTATCTGACATGTGGCATGTCCGACAGAACTGAGCCACATCTTGTTTTAAACCCGGCCAAAAGAAATGTCGAAGGATCCGATCATAAGTTTTTGTGATTCCTAAATGACCAGACCACTGGTGATCATGAGCAAGGGATAACACATTTTGTCGAAAGGCTGTAGGAATCACTATTTGGTAAACAGCATTCCAATCTCCATCCGCGTCAACATGGGATTTCCATTTACGCATGAGGAGATTACCATCAATGAAGTAAGCCACGTTCTTCTTCTTCACATCTTCCAATGAGACAACACTAGAAAAACATTTAGCAAGCTTGTTGTCAACCTTTTGGTTAGCAATCAGCTGCTCACGAGTGACTGGTAACTGTATTGCATCAGCAATAAGTTCAACGTTCTTTGCTTCTTTCCTGGGCTGTTTGTCAGAGGTGATCAGCTTCTCAGAGGTATCACACAATCCATCCTCTTGATCAACCTCTTTGAACAGAACAGTGTTCGACAAATCTATCTCGTCACCCTCTTGTCGTGCCTGAGCACGAGTGACAGCACAAGCGGGGAACACATGTGCATAACTCTGTACCAGCTCATTCGAGAGAGAGTGGTCACTTTTATCCAATACTTCCAATACGGGTACTACCTTTCCTCTGGCAATATCGTTACCCATTATAAAGTTCACACCTTTCACTGGCAACATAGGACGTACCCCCACTCTGAATATTCCACTGATTAACTCAGAGTGTACTTTCACAAAGTGCAATGGCACTGGGACAAAACCCATTTCAATACCCTGCACTAACACACTGGAACCACAGTATGTATCGTCAGATAAGGGCAACACATCAGACGATATAAACGACTGCGCCGCACCAGTATCTCTAAGGATTTTAACCGGTCGCTGAGACGCTTCGTCATTCGTTAGGGACACAAACCCCTCGAAAATGAATGGTTCATAACTGCGGTCGGGGACTGAGACTTTCAAACTACAGTTACCCTGAGGCACCTGTTTTGTTGCAGACCTCTTAACCGTACGAATTAGAGCAACACCTGTTGGTGGCTTGGCACGAAGAGGCATCCCTTGTTTGCGTTTAAGCAGGAAGCAATCATTAATCATATGTCCTACTTTATGGCAATAGAAACAGGGACGCTCATTCTTCTGGCGTGCTTGATATACTACTGCTGGCCGACTAGGGCTAAAGGTAGGAAACTCAGTGGCTCTACTCTCGGTTTGAGCCGAAAACACACTCTTGTGCGTCAACACAAACTCGTCTGCCAACACAGACGCTTCTGCCAGACAGGATACTTTCTGTTCGTTTAGGTAAACTACAATGCGTTCGGGTAAGCAATTTTTAAACTCTTCCAACAAGATTAACTCCCGGAGAGAGTTGAAATCAGTTACCTTACTAGCAGCATGCCATTTATCAAACAGATTTCCCTTGTCTCTAGCAAATTCCACATAAGTCTTACTAGAAGACTTTCTATGAGACCTAAATCTCTGTCGGTATGCCTCAGGCACAAGCTCATAGGCACGAAGAACAGTAGCTTTGACCACTTCGTAATTCAAACTGTCCTCCAGAGGTAACGCTGACAAAACCTCTTGGGCTTTACCAGTTAATTTACACTGAAGTAATAGGCACCATACCTCTTCAGGCCATTTCAATGCTACGGCTATACGCTCAAATACACAAAAATAGGAGTCAACCTCTGACTCTCTGAACAAAGGTACTAAGGCAATCTGCCTACTAATGTCAAACGTGTTTGAGGACACAGTAGGTGAGGACGGCTCACAAACAGGCACAGTAGGACCGGAGGCTAGCCTCGCTGTCTCTGCCTCCAGTTCCATCTGGCGCATTTTGAACTCCAACTGCCTTTGTTCTCTGTCTGCCTCAATTTTACACATCTCCAAATGCCGTTGTTCTCGTTCTTTTTCTGCCTCTATTTTACACATCTCCAACTGGAGAGTCTCTCGCCTAATTTGGGCTCTCTTCCACCTCCAGTTGGAACTGTGCTAAACGGACATCCCTCCTGGCATCACCATTTGACAGTGGGGAGAGTGGATCAAAACGGGACAATGTGGCTGGTGTTTTAGCCTCTCCCTCATTATCAGACACCAATGGGCTTACAGGAGCAGCAACATCCCCTACAGGGGTAGTAGGCTCAGGCAGCGGTAACACAAGCACCTGCTCTTCCAACAATACATTTAATACTAGCCGTTTAACCTCCGCCTTAACTAAACTCTGCGGAATCGATACTGAATAATGGTCAGCCAAGGTCATTAAATCAACTCTACGACATTTGTCAAAAACCTCCCACGAAGGGTTATCCAAAAAGGATCTCAAATCAAAAGTAGTCATTTTACACTACTTCACAAGTGCCAAAGAAAATAGCAAACACTAATGCTACTTCAGCTATGACACTCAACACTGAACTATACCACTACAACAATCTACATGAGCGGCATGGGTGTCAGTTATGACAGATCCCGGATGAGATCCCACTTATGTTACGAATCCCTTTTGGCCCGACGGTCTAGGGGGGATGGTAATGAGACCCGTAACATAACTCATGCAAATTATTATTGTGACAAAGTAAAAGTGTGAACGAAATAACCACGACAACAGAAATCTACCGTCAAACTCTAGGTTTATTTATAAACACACGGTAATGGGGGGGGAGCAGGAAAAGGGGCTGAGCTGGACCCAAGGAAAGAAACAATAAGTATACAAAAACACACCCCTAAGCTAGACTAGCCTACTTTAACAACAGCTAACTAACTAACCAAAAATACAGTGGGTGGTCCACCCAGTTCTAACTAGTGTATTTAAACAAAGTTCACCTACGGGTAGTGTATGCCCATGGGCGACTTGTCTTGGTTTCCCCCTTTTCCCACCAGCAACAAACAAATACCATAACCAAAAATAATACTCACAGGTGATGACAAAGTGCTATGAAGTGCTTTAAACAAAAGAGAGGTTAAGACACAAAGCGAGAGTGAAACACAGAGACCTACAGACATGGCATTTACAGAGAGATTGAGCTGAGCTTTAGAACAAACAAATGATGGGGTTTTTAAACCATGGGGAAGGAACTGTGATAGGTCAGGAAATAGGAGGAGGTGTGTCTTCTGATTGCTGATTGATTGGGGAGTGATGGTTTTCACCTGTGAGGGGAGAAGGAGAGAAAAGAAACACACACACAGGATACACACACACACAGGATAACTGTATCCGTAACACCCGGGATCTGGGAAATCAACACTATCCAGGTCTGTTTTTATCAGGGAAACATTGTCGGGGAACAAAGGTTTTAGAAAAAGTATATAGACCGTTCAATAATCTGCCCCCCCCGTTGGTGCATAAACAATATGATATCAGTTCTGTTGGTGTCTGGGATTATATCTGATGATAGGACGACATAAATTGCAGCTCAGTGTAAATTTATATCTTGCATTTTCCTTTTCCGAATGGGCGGTTATTAGAATGCATAAGATTCTGTATTTATGGTAGCATAGCTTCTCAATGGCCGATAGACCCAATCCCTTTGTCCCTCAGTCTTCCCGCTCTTTCATTCAAACCCAACCCCCTTCCTTTGTGTAACCAGCTGTCATATCAGGTTAGCCCACTAGGTGCTTGTCATGATATGATTAGTAATCAATGTATAATCTATCGTGTGTGTGATTTATTTAGTAAATAAATAATTAAGCCAATTTGTGTATTCCTCAACTTGTTAGCTAGGGTTCGTGCAGATAACCGAGTACTTACGACAATCCGAATGAGACCGATCGAGGTGACGATTAATATTGATATAAAAGATCTTCAAGAGTGGATTCAGGAGATAACCGCTCTGTATAAATTAATTATTCCGTGGTGCCCCAGGTTATTAATGGTTTACTTGTTGCATGGTTTAATTCAATCACGTAATCAATTAAAGGTTAGGTTATCGATTTGATAAAATAGCATGTCATATAATTAATCATAGAGACTCTACTCATGTTTGAATGTATTTCTCTCTTTTTTTTCAAGCATTTGTTTTGAGCCATTGCATGTGTGTTACTCTAGGGAACTGCTGTCGACAGGCTCCAGTGGGCTGAGTACAGATGACTACTTTTCCCTGGAGGAAGGCTACCCCTACGACCCCAGTCTGCTTGGGGCCGCACACTATTGGAACCAGAACAGAGGTTGGCTCATAGCAGTGTCTTTGCAAAAGTCCATTGTTGCTATAGTTTTAAAATGTGTTTTTAAGCTATATTCTGATTTTATTGAACACCCAGAAAGAGAGAATGACAGTGGGAAAGATAGAAATTGTGTCAAGGGGTAGTAGGCCTGATTCAAACCTATGCCGATACTGAAGACGCATGTTGGAAGCTGAGGCATTCATGTTAGACCAGCCAGGCCACCATCATTGGTATTAATATTATGTATTGTTTAATTGGATATCGTGTTTGTTTTGTAAACATGTAAAAAAGATGTATGGATTAATAGTTTTACATCAATGCTTTGTATTCTTTCAGCCAAAGAAGTCATGTGTAAACGCTGTTCTCCTGTCATTATTGATAACACAAACATGCAAGCTTGGGAAATGAGGCCATACGTTAAACTGGTAAGTTTTTATCCTGTTATATTGTCTGTTGCAGAATCCATTGTTCAGTTATCAAAAATCGACCCATTTTATGTACATTTTTATAAATATGATGAATACTTATTTTTCACAATGCAGGCCTTGGCGAGAGGATACAGTATCAACTTTAATGAGCCTCACACCAGTTGTAAATTTGATCCCATAGAGTTAGAAAAGTAATTCTGTCCATGATTGTCTGCATTAATAATTAAAAGATACCTGTACTAATGTCATGTAAGATGCCATGCCCATGTATTTAGAGAATATGCATTGTACAAATTATACACAGTACATCAAAGGGCATTCACTCGCTAGAATGCAGAGGAAAACTGGTCAATTTAAGAGTGTGCTACTAAATTAATGTCAACCTAGTTTTCTTTGCCCCATGTCATAAATCACATACAATTATTCATTACATTATTCTTTACAATATTATAACCTTACTTAGCAGTGATGATGAAATAAGAACGTTTGTTTTTTTTGTGACCATGCAAGTTTAGACTGACTGTCGCTATCAATTTCGGCGTTTGAACGTGGGGTAACATTTGAAGGCGTTTCCACACTGGAGCAATCAAAATGAACTTGATACCCTGGTCAGTTTCATCTCCAGATCATTGGCTTTCTTTGGCTATAACCACGATCAATCTATGTTGAGAGGCTGTTTATATGGTGATTTATACGCCCACACCAGCAGAAATACACTTTTTCGATCTGAAAGACGATGGCCAGAGTTTACCCATGTTGTAGTACATCCAAATATTTCAAAAGGTTGTCATGTTAGCCAAAGTATGATAAAGTTGGAAATCCGAAGTGAGACATTAGTGTAAATCTGTGTCAATGCGCTGTCTTTTCTTATGAGATGACATGTGTCGTGGAAATATTCAGTCAATAATATTTCTCAAATACCGGAGCCTGAGCCGAGCTGGTTCATGAAGTAACTCCCTTTCCAGCCTTGGCACACACAGGTTTCATCCTTACACATAATAACTCCTCTTTATGTTAATGATTCATCCCCTCTGGCATTTAGCCACCATTATCTTTTTGCCTTGCACAAATTTTAGTTTGGTTTCATTTTAGGGCATAGAATTAGAGCATTAGCAATGGTACAAAAATATGGTACAAAAATGGTAAAACGGTATAAAAATAAACAGACATGACCACTCCCAAGACAGGTGCATGTCTAATGCCGTCTAATGACCGAGACACACAGAGTGCACTGATTTTACTCTAAGGTGTATGTATATGTATTAGAAAATGTCCAATACGTGCAATTTATTTTTAGCCTGTTATATTTCATGGCTGGTTTTTATTTGAATGTTCGCAGCACTGCATTGGTTATTAATCAGAAATACCTGAAAAGTTATTCCTCTTTACAACTGAGTGGAGCTAAACAGCCTTGCAACCACTTAGCTGCCTGAGCCCATTGTACAAATTAAAACAGTGGTTGCTAACTGTGTTTTTGTACCTACACTTTTTTTTAAACCAGAATTATTCTAATTCTTTGGATAATTTGTCGATTTTCACTTATTTTCTATCTCGTCTGTATTAATTATATATATCTAACCATTTTATAAATGGTGTAAATGCGTTATATGTTTGCATTTTGTATCCCCTCTCCCCCCGTTGCCCCAAGATCAATGTTTTTGACACCGACAAGTTTTTCTTTACTACATGCTTAATCACTGCTTTGATTGTGTCTATCCTATAATGAAAAGGCACCTGCTAAAGAAAATTCAAGGAACTTGTTTATATACACATGACCAAAATTATGTGGACACCTTCTCATCAAACTTCTCATTCTAAAATTATGGCCATTAATATGGAGTTTTGCTGCTATAACAGCCTCCACTCTTCTGGGAAGACTTTCCACTAGATGTTGGAACATTTTTTTTTTTTATTTATTTCACCTTTATTTAACCAGGTAGGCTAGTTGAGAACAAGTTCTCATTTGCAACTGCGACCTGGCCAAGATAAAGCATAGCAGTGTGAACAGACAACACAGAGTTACACATGGAGTAAACAATTTAGCAAGTCAATAACACAGTAGAAAAAAATGGGCAGTCTATATACAATGTGTGCAAAAGGCATGAGGAGGTAGGCGAATAATACAATTTTGCAGATTAACACTGGTGATAAATGATCAGATGGGCATGTACAGGTAGAGATATTGGTGTGCAAAAGAGCAGAAAAGTAAATAAATAAAAACAGTATAAAAACAGTATGGGAATGAGGTAGGTGAAAAAGGGTGAGCTATTTACCAATAGACTATGTACAGCTGCAGCGATCGGTTAGCTGCTCGGATAGCTGATGTTTGAAGTTGGTGAGGGAGATAAAAGTCTCCAACTTCAGCGATTTTGCAATTCGTTCCAGTCACAGGCAGCAGAGTACTGGAACGAAAGGCGGCCAAATGAGGTGTTGGCTTTAGGGATGATCAGTGAGATACACCTGCTGGAGCGCGTGCTACGGATGGGTGTTGCCATCGTGACCAGTGAACTGAGATAAGGCGGAGCTTTACCTAGCATGGACTTGTAGATGACCTGAGCCAGTGGGTCTGGCGACGAATATGTAGTGAGGGCCAGCCGACTAGAGCATACAAGTCGCAGTGGTGGGTGGTATAAGGTGCTTTAGTGACAAAACGGATGGCACTGTGATAGACTGCATCCAGTTTGCTGAGTAGAGTGTTGGAAGCCATTTTGTAGATGACATCGCCGAAGTCGAGGATCGGTAGGATAGTCAGTTTTACTAGGGTAAGCTTGGCAGCGTGAGTGAAGGAGGCTTTGTTGCGGAATAGAAAGCCGACTCTGGATTTGATTTTTGATTGGAGATGTTTGATGTGAGTCTGGAAGGAGAGTTTGCAGTCTAGCCAGACACCTAGGTACTTATAGATGTCCACATATTCAAGGTTGGAACCATCCAGGGTGGTGATGCTAGTCGGGCATGCGGGTGCAGGCAGCGATCGGTTGAAAAGCATGCATTTGGTTTTACTCGTTTAGGAGCAGTTGGAGGCCACGGAAGGAGTGCTGTATGGCATTGAAGCTCGTTTGGAGGTTGGATAGCACAGTGTCCAATGACGGGCCGAAAGTATATAGAATGGTGTCGTCTGCGTAGAGGTGGATCAGGGAATCGCCCTGATCGAACATTGCTGCAGAGACTTGCTTCCATTCCACCATGAGCATTGGTGAGGTCAGCCACTGATGGTGGGCGTTTAGGCCTGGCTCGCAGTCAGAGTTCCAATTCATCCCAAAGGTGTTCGATTGGGTTGAGTTGGGGGCTCTGTGCAGGTGTTGGGGTTAATTTCCTTGTTCCTTGTCAATCATTGACTCATTGGTGAAATTAGCATTATGACTCTTTAACCTGTTACTCCTACCCAATACTTTTTCGAACATTCTGTTAAAAATCGCACAACATTACTGCGCCCTGCTACTCATGCCAGGAATATAGTATATGCATATGATTAGTATGTGTGGATAGAAAACACTCAGACGTTTATAAAACTGGTTAAATCACGGCTGTGACTATAACAGAACGTGCATTTCATCGAAATGCGCAGGAAAATCTGATCACTGAAAATGCGAAAATATATCCATGCGCCACTAGAACCCATTGTTGAATGTGAACCACATTAAATGGGGCCGAGCTTCCACACGATGTCAACAGTCTTGTCATTTGCCTACGATTTGTTTCTTGGTCAAACGGGCACAAGGTAGCGCCTTTCTTCCGGTCTCCGACCGGATATTTTGGTTGAGATTTACCCGGACATTATATCCAGACGTACAGCTATAGAATATACATCGCCTCGTGATCAATTTGATCGCTTATTAACGTTTACTAATACCTAAAGTTGCATTACAAAAGTATTTCGAAGTGTTTTGTGAAAGTTTATCGTCAACTTTTTTAATTTAAAAAAATGACGTTACGTTATAAAACGCTATTTTTTTCCTTGATCACAGTGTTCATAGATCGATATCTAGGCTATATATGGACCAATTTAATCGGAAAAAATACCCAATAGTGATGTTTATGGGACATCTAGGAGTGCTTAAACGGGCACGTCTTTTTATCCAAAAATGAAATACTGCCTCTAGAGTCTCAAGAGGTTAAAGTGCTTTGATGCACTTGTACTGACCTCACCTTCTGGATGATAGCGGGATGAACAGGCAGTGGCTCAGGTGGTTGTTGTCCTTGATGATCTTTATGGCCTTCCTGTGACATCGGGTGGTGTAGGTGTCCTGGAGGGCAGGTAGTTTGCCCCCGGTGATGCGTTGTGCAGACCTCACTACCCTCTGGAGAGCCTTACGGTTGTGGGCGGAGCAGTTGCCGTACCAGATGGTGATACAGCCCGACAGGATGCTCTCGATTGTGCATCTGTAGAAGTTTGTGAGTGCTTTTGGTGACAAGCCGAATTTCTTCAGCCTCCTGAGGTTGAAGAGGCGCTGCTGCGCCTTCTTCACGATGCTGTCTGTGTGGGTTGACCAATTCAGTTTGTCTGTGATGTGTACGCCGAGGAACTTAAAACTTGCTACTCTCTCCACTACTGTCCCATCAATGTGGATAGGGGGGTGTTCCCTCTGCTGTTTCCTGAAGTCCACAATCATCTCCTTAGTTTTGTTGACGTTGAGTGTGAGGTTATTTTCCTGACACCACACTCCGGGGGCCCTCACCTCCTCCCTGTAGGCCGTCTCGTCGTTGTTGGTAATCAAGCCTACCACTGTTGTGTTGTCCGCAAACTTGATGATTGAGTTGGAGGCGTGCGTGGCCACGCAGTCGTGGGTGAACAGGGAGTACAGGAGAAGGCTCAGAACGCACCCTTGTGGGGCCCCAGTGTTGAGGATCAGGGGGGTGGAAATGTTGTTGCCTACCCTCACCACCTGGGGGCGGCCCGTCAGGAAGTCCAGTACCCAGTTGCACAGGGCGGGGTCGAGACCCAGGGTGACGAGCTTGATGACGAGCTTGGAGGGTACTATGGTGTTGAATGCCGAGCTGTAGTCGATGAACAGCATTCTCACATAGGTATTCCTCTTGTCCAGATGGGTTAGGGCAGTGTGCAGTGTGGTTGAGATTGCATCGTCTGTGGACCTATTTGGGCGGTAAGCAAATTGGAGTGGGTCTAGGGTGTCAGGTAGGGTGGAGGTGATATGGTCCTTGACTAGTCTCTCAAAGCACTTCATGATGACGGAAGTGAGTGCTACGGGGCGGTAGTCGTTTAGATCAGTTACCTTAGCTTTCTTGGGAACAGGAACAATGGTGGCCCTCTTGAAGCATGTGGGAACAACAGACTGGGATAGGGATTGATTGAATATGTCCATAAACACACCAGCCAGCTGGTCTATGCATGCTCTGAGGGCGTGGCTGGGGTTGCCGTCTGGGCCTGCAGCCTTGTGAGGGTTGACACGTTTAAATGTTTTCCTCACGTCGGCTGCAGTGAAGGAGAGTCCACATGTTTTAGTTGCGGGCCGTGTCAGTGGCACTGTATTGTCCTCAAAGCGGGCAAAAACGTTATTTAGTCTGCCTGGGAGGGAGCAAGACATCCTGGTCCGTGACTGGGCTGGTTTTCTTTTTGTAATCCGTGATTGACTGTAGACCCTGCCACATACCTCTTGTGTCTGAGCCGTTGAATTGAGATTCTACTTTGTCTCTATACTGACACTTAGCTTGTTTGATTGCCTTGCGGAGGGAATAGTTACACTGTTTGTATTCGGTCATGTTTCCGGTCAACTTGCCCTGATTAAAAGCAGTGGTTTGGGCTTTCAGTTTCACGCGAATGCTGCCATCAATCCACGGTTTCTGGTTTGGGAATGTTTTAATCGTTGCTATGAGAACGACATCTTCAACGCACGTTCTAATGAACTCGCTCACCGAATCAGCGTATTCGTCAATGTTGTTGTCTGACGCAATACGAAACACATCCCAGTCCACGTGATGGAAGCAGTCTTGGAGTGTGGAATCAGATTGGTCGGACCAGTGTTGAACAGACCTCAGCGCGGGAGCTTCTTGTTTTAGTTTCTGTCTGTAGGCAGGGATCAACAAAATGCAGTCGTGGTCAGCTTTTCCGAAAGGAGGGCGGGGCAGGGCCTTATATGCGTCGCGGAAGTTGGAATAGCAATGATCCAAGGTTTTTCCCGCCCTGGTTGCGCAATCGATATGCTGATCAAATTTAAGGAGTCTTGTTTTCAGATTAGCCTTGTTAAAATCCCCGGCTACAATGAATCCAGCCTCCGGATAAATGGATTCCAGTTTGCAAAGAGTCAAATAAAGTTCGTTCAGAGCCATCGATGTGTCTGCTTGGGGGGGAATATATACGGCTGTGATTATAATCGAAGAGAATTCCCTTGGAAGATAATGTGGTCGACATTTGATTGTGAGGAATTCTAAATCAGGTGAACAGAAGGACTTGAGTACCTGTATGTTGTTATGATCACACCACGTCACGTTAACCATGAAGCATAACGCCCCCACCTCTCTTCTTACCAGAAAGATGTTTGTTTCTGTCGGCGCATTGCGTGGAGAAACCCGCTGGCTGCACCGATTCCGATAGCGTCTCTCCAGTGAGCCATGTTTCCGTGAAGCAAAGAACGTTAGTCTCTGATGTCCCTCTGGAATGCTACCCTTGCTCGGATTTCATCAACCCTGTTGTCAATAGACTGGACATTGGCGAGAAAAATGCTAGGGAGTGGTGCACGATGTGCCCGTCTCCGGAGTCTGACCAGAAGACCGCTCCGTTTCCCCCTTTTACGAAGTCGTTTTTTTGGGTCGCCGGCTGGGATCCATTCCGTTGTCCTGGGTGAAAGGCAGTACACAGGATCCGCTTCGCGAACGTCATATTCTTGGTCGTACTTATGGCCTGGGGTACTAATGTAAGAAATAACACGTAAAAAAAAAAAAAAACTGCATAGTTTCCTAGGAACGCGAAGTCATCGGGTCAGTTGCTGTAATGACGCCATTAGTGTCCTTGTAAGGGGTGACAGTCCCCCACAAATCGGAAGATGTATAATCGGAAGCAGAGTACACTTTGCGCGCCGACGCTTTTACTGCTCTGGTGGCTGCAGTGCTTGCGGAAGTGTCCGAAGGACAAGAGCAGTTCATCACAGCAACAATATTGCACGACTCCAAGGAGGAGGGAGGATGCTCATTCACAGAGACTGCTGGCTCGAAATCATGAAAATAATGGTCAATCAGGTTTGCTGATGGAATGTATTGACATCTCGTAATATCTCCTTGGATCGGATTCTGCACCAAGAGGTTTCTAAACGTCTTTTTCCCAAGTGATACTTTCAACACATACCCCTCATGGATGACTGCGCTGCAGCTAGCGTTGGAGGAAGACAATGTGGTCAGTGAAAAAAGCAATGTGGCCTGTGACCATAAATGTCAGTGGGAGTAACCGATCCATAAAGTCTGCTCCAAGTAGCAGGGGTTCAGATTCGAGGCTGGTAACATACACAAAATGAACGAGCAATACGTCCTGGAAGTGTAGTTTCAGCATGACTCTCAATGTGAGAGGCGAGGTAGTCTGAGTGAAACCTCGAAGTGTAGTGTCGCATCGTTCCACTTTTAACCAATACTGACGCCAACCAGTTGGCTTCAAAGCCCTTTTGAGATCATCGAACAATGTTTGAGTTAAGAACAAATTCTTATTTTCAATGATGGCCTAGGAACAGTGAGTAGATGGATAGATATTAGAAAAACACCTTGAGGATTGATTATAAACAACGTTTGCCATGTTTTTGTCGATATTATGGAACTAATTTGGAATATTTTTCGCCGTTTTCGTAACTGCAATTTCCGGGCGATTTCTCAGCCAAACGTGAAGAACAAACGGAGCTATTTCGCCTACAAAAATAATATTTTGGGAAAAAATTAACTTTGGCTATCTACCTGGGAGTCTCGTGAGTGAAAACATCCGAAGTTCATCAAGGATAAACTATTTAATTTGATTGCTTTTCTGATTTTCGTGACAAGATTGCCTGCTGCTAGCAAGGCATAATGCTATGCTAGTCTATGATAAACTTACACAAATGCTTGTCTAGCTTTGGCTGTAAAGCATATTTTGAAAATCTGAGATGACAGGGTGATTAACAAAAGGCTAAGCTGTGTTCCAATATATTTCACTTGTGATTTTCATGAATAGGAAGATTTTCTAGGAAGATGTATGTCCGTTGCGTTATGCTAATTAGTGTCAGGCGATGATTACGCTCCGGACCCGGGATGGGGAGTCACAAGAAGTTTTAATAAAGCTTTTTAGCCTTTTCTTCGCAATCTTTGTATCAGAGTCTATAGACAAAGTCTGTGGGCTTGTTTCTTGATCAAGCAGGCCCTGGATAGGGTCTTGAGTGAGAGCGGGATAAATTAGATGTTTAATGTCCTTGTAAGGGTGTTAATTCCTGCAGACCTGGTATCCGGCAATTCCCCGTCTAGTCCTATCTTTTACCCTTTTCTCAAATGTTTCTCGCTTTAGTTCTTCATATAGTGGAACTTCTAGAGAACATTGGTCTACGTTTTGATCATCCTTTAACCCTTTGTTACCCTTGTGCTCTGACACTTTGTGTGGGTTGGGTGCAGGAACGTAGAGAACAGGTCGATTGTAGTGGTAGTCATTTCGATGGCGATGTACTTTACAGTTATTTCGACCGTGGTTATTGGTTTCATCTCTCAATGCTCCAATACCTGATAATGCACCCTCCTAACTGGAGTGAGTGCTCCTGGTCAAACTTCAAGCCGAGTGGTCAGGGCTCTTAGCGTTGCGAGCTTTTGATGCTTCAATTGCTGTGCTTGCAAGCTCCCTGAGTTATAAGATAGGCAAGCCAACGTGGGCTGTAGGGCCCAAGAAGGTAATGAAAGTGGGATACATGTTCGGCAGAAACATTTGTTTGAATGGTAACATTTACATTTACATTACATTTAAGTCATTTAGCAGACGCTCTTATCCAGAGCGACTTACAAATTGGTGCATTCACCTTATGACATCCAGTGGAACAGCCACTTTACAATAGTGCATCTAAATCTTTTAAGGGGGGGGGGGTGAGAAGGATTACTTTATCCTATCCTAGGTATTCCTTAAAGAGGTGGGGTTTCAGGTGTCTCCGGAAGGTGGTGATTGACTCCGCTGTCCTGGCGTCGTGAGGGAGTTTGTTCCACCATTGGGGGCCAGAGCAGCGAACAGTTTTGACTGGGCTGAGCGGGAACTGTACTTCCTCAGTGGTAGGGAGGCGAGCAGGCCAGAGGTGGATGAACGCAGTGCCCTTGTTTGGGTGTAGGGCCTGATCAGAGCCTGGAGGTACTGAGGTGCCGTTCCCCTCACAGCTCCGTAGGCAAGCACCATGGTCTTGTAGCGGATGCGAGCTTCAACTGGAAGCCAGTGGAGAGAGCGGAGGAGCGGGGTGACGTGAGAGAACTTGGGAAGGTTGAACACCAGACAGGCTGCGGCGTTCTGGATGAGTTGTAGGGGTTTAATGGCACAGGCAGGGAGCCCAGCCAACAGCGAGTTGCAGTAATCCAGACGGGAGATGACAAGTGCCTGGATTAGGACCTGCGCCACTTCCTGTGTGAGGCAGGGTCGTACTCTGCGGATGTTGTAGAGCATGAACCTACAGGAACGGGCCACCGCCTTGATGTTAGTTGAGAACGACAGGGTGTTGTCCAGGATCACGCCAAGGTTCTTAGCGCTCTGGGAGGAGGACACAATGGAGTTGTCAACCGTGATGGCGAGATCATGGAACGGGCAGTCCTTCCCCGGGAGGAAGAGCAGCTCCGTCTTGCCGAGGTTCAGCTTGAGGTGGTGATCCGTCATCCACACTGATATGTCTGCCAGACATGCAGAGATGTGATTCGCCACCTGGTCATCAGAAGGGGGAAAGGAGAAGATTAATTGTGTGTCGTCTGCATAGCAATGATAGGAGAGACCATGTGAGGTTATGACAGAGCTATGTAACAGCTCTTCCATTCCTGTTTCAGTGAGTAGGCCAAAGTAAACTGAACGAAGCCTATGATCTGAGCATGTTTGACATTGTTAGCCAGTGAGCTATCGTGTTTGCGAGTCACAGAACCACTGAATTCTAATTTCAAAGCTGTGGCAAGTTTAGCTTAGTCGTTTAGCACGTGGTGCTGTTTTAGACGAATGAACCTCGTCAAGTCTATTTGACATTTGCTTCAACAAGATAAAGCCTGTCAGAACCCGTAGCATTCAGGAACCCATCCAATGCGTCCTCTATGTCAGCTAGGAACGTCTCAGTATCGTTTGGCTGACCTGGAATGGGGTCTAAAGTGGGGAAATTCTTGACGAGTTGTCAAGGCGTTCCGTGGCCGCTGGCGGAGAGGGGAGGGTTGGCTTCATCCTGTGAGGAAATTGGCGCCAATAGGAGAAGCAAAGCTTTGGCTGTGTTGGCGAAGAGGCGCCATATTACTCAGTTACGAATGGCCAAGAGAAGACTGAGGGACACATAAGGGAGGCCAAGACTGAAACCTCCTATCATCTCCACTTCTTTGAGTACCGGACTCCGGTTGCTTGGTTGGGTAGTCGCGCTGTAGCTCATGACCGTTCTGGAATTCCACCAGATTGTGCCTAAGGGTGGTATTCTGCTGCATTGCAGAGTCCACTTGAGCACTTAGAGTACTGATTTTGGACACATGAGTGTCGCACTTGCTCCTTTCGGTCTCAAACTTATCTGTCATGGTTTGCAGATAGAGCTCCTGAGTACAGAGCGAGAGATTCAGTGATGAGATTTCCTCCGCATGCTTAGAAATCAATATTTCCATCTTCATCACCTGAGTTCTCTCATCATTCATTTGGTCAGCGACTTCAATGAGTTCTGCTGATTTGTCGTCCAACTTAGTCATTGTGTTCATTATCTGATCGTCTTTGGTCTGCAGCATTTGGAGTAGAACTTTGTTACTTTGAGTAACGTTCAACCAAACTGCATGCATGTTATCAAATTGCATGCTCCTGTTTGTAGATAACTCGACAGATTTATTTCGTTTGGAGTGGGCTACATCATATTTAGTTTTGGCTAAATCGAGTTCTTCCTGGAGACAACGATTTTGTTGAAGAGTTTGTGCTCGTTCATCATCATAAGTATTTGCCATTCTTTTTAATTGTTTAGATTTCAAACACAGTTCCTTGGCTAGCAGAATGTTTTAATTTCCTGCTTTTGTCAATAGTTGCTCGGTTCTCTCCACCTGTCATGTCAGTGATGTCTTGCACATGCTTCAGCTGTGCACTGTGGTATTGGACCGATGCCAATCTTTGATGGCGATACATAAGGGCTAAAGTGGAGAGCGTTTCGCAATTTCTGCTGTTTTTCCGCTAATGGCAAAATTAGGGTCGGTATCGCTGCTGATGTCAGATATGAATCCTTTTATGGGAGGAGGTTCACTAATTAGAGGAGGAGTGGTGAACACCTCTGATAGCTTGCACAATAATATTTAGAGGAAAAAATCTGCTTTTTTTCAAAATTTGTGTTGGGAATTCATTGGAAGCTGCAAAGATGATTTTAATCTATTTATAGATGTTAATGAACCATCCGTACTGTATCAGTAATGTGGGAGTTGGATGTGAATGAATTTAGCAAAAGCAAATTGATTAATCAATGATAATGATTAATCATACCTGGTTAGGCTATCTGGCAATTAAACTTTAATAAAACTGAGAAGTTGGTTCATATAGGTTAATATGGGAACGTTTAAAATGTAACCAATTAAATTGAATGAGACGATGATATCCAATCAATTGAGATTGTCTGGATTATCATAAGTGTAAACCGTAGTTTAAATGTTGAGGTACATTCATCACCAGATTCACATGTCCCTAAGGCCAAAGCCACATGGGATTCCCGCTGGAGGCAGGACTTCATTCAGTACTGGGTAGTCCTGAATGAACTTTGCATTTGCAAATTTGATGGATTTAATCAATGTTAATGATACATCAAACCAGTATAGGTTATTTGGGAATTAAACTTTAATTAATCTGAGAGCCTTGTTGCTCTAGGTTAATGTGGAAAAGTTGAAATTGTCTCATTGTAGAAAACCAATCAATTTAGATATTATTTAAAAGATCTATCTGAAAAGGTAAGTCTGGCAATTTTTCTTATTAGTTCAATTGAATGAGATATCTATATCCAATCAATTGCAATTGGCTGCTTATCATAAGTAACCACGTGATGCACTTTTGGGTGTCACCTAAATTAAATACAGAATCTTATGCATTCTAATAACCGGCCATTCTGAAAAGGAAAATGCAACTTACACTTTTTACAATTTACACTGAGCTGTGCTTCGATAAATGGGTCAAAGATGGAAGACTGGTTTACCCAGCAGAGATCACCATTGTCCTTAGATTCTTCAATCTGGTCATAGTGTTGTAGAGTGGATACGTTGAAGTCCCTGTCGTTCTCTGGAGATTGTCTGTCCTTTCCTAGGTCACGTACGTTTACAGCTGCAGCTGATAACTCAACGTCTAGGATGTATCTTCTTCTTTAGTGAATAAGATTTCAAAGTTCATACCAAGTTGCCATACTCAGCTCGTGCTGTATTCTAGCAGGTCTAGTCGAAATTCATCCTTCCAGCGTGGTGATCGTCACCTCCACATTGAAAAGAGCCCTTTTAGATGTATGGACACCAGTCCTTACGTCATCGGGAACTGAGGTTGACTTCCGTACTGTGGGAGAGAAGGGCGTGTTACATAGTTCTCAACCAATGTCTGTTCACTTGGGCGTGGCCACTGAGTGAGCATAGTTTACTTATGAAAACAATTCTCTCATTTAGAATCTAAAATTACATTTAGTCTTTTCACAAATAGTTTCATATTTAAACATTTAAACAATTCCATGTGAATCTGATCACTAGAATGTGTAGACATTCCAATGTCCAATTTATGTCATCCTATCATCAGATATAATGTACCAGACACCAACTGATCTAACATTATATTCTTTATGTACCAATGGACATTTTCAAATGGTTGATAAAGGGAAATATTGTTCCATTCCCCAACCTTTTGATGTTACCGTTCATCTCTGTGTTAACAAAGGGCTTTCCAAGAGTCCATTCTGTATAGTGAAGAAAAAAGGTATTTATGGTGTGGGGGGGGTGGTCATAAACCTCACCCAACAGGGCAGCGTCATGACAGTGCCTAGGGTCGTTGTCTGTTTAAAGGTAAACCTTCACCCCAGTTTGAGGTCCTGAGTGCTCTGGAACAGGTTTTCATCAAGGATCTCTGTACTTTGCTCCGTTCATCTTTGCCTCAATCCTGAATAGTCTCCCAGTCCCTGCCTCTGAAAAACATCCCCACAGCATGATGCTGCCACCACCATGCTTCAACGTAAGGATGGTGCCAGGTTTCCTATACAGACAATGACTTCATCAAACAACACTGTTTCACAAGGCATCAGTGGCATGACAGGAGATGTTTTGAATCAATTATTGCTTTGCATACAAGCCAGTGAATTCTATGCGTTATAGCTGGATGACTCAACAGACGTGGTAGGCTTGGCACAGCTCCTGGTATATGTCCGTAACGTTTACGGGGGGGTCAATTAAGGAAGACATCCTCTTCTGGAAACCAGGACAACAGTAGAATATATTTCTTAAGTACTGGACAGCTTTGTGACATCAAATGGACTTCGGTATCTGTACTGATGGTGCAAAAGCCATGACAGGGAGACATAGTGGAGTGGTAACGCGCGTGCAAGCAGTTGCTCCCGACACCACTTGGGTACACTGCAGCATCCACCAAGAGGCTCTTGCTGCCAAGGGAATGCCTGACAGCTTGAAAGATGTGTTTAGCCAATGTTTAAAAACAGAATCCTGAACCTCTTCCTCTTCCTCACTAGAGTTTATTCCCCCGCTCCCCATAATTTGTCCTGCCTCAATTAGAACTCAGAAAATAAAACTCCTGACATTCCATATGTGAGTGTACCGCTTTAAGATTTCTTGTCTCTGGGAGACATGGAAATCCCCTTAAACCCAAACGTTTACTACAAACAAAACCTAATAATTATGATAATCCTATTGTACTCCCTCAAATCATTCGTTTTAAATTTCCTCAATGTTTCATGTAACTCATTCAGTTTTTCTCCAAATAGTCTCCGCCATTAGACCCACACAACTGTGATAAACGTGCACTGTCCCATTTTAAAATAAAACAAACTCAGCCTGCAATCCACTTTGCAATCCACCTTGTGGACCTCATTGTTCCCCGTAATGAAAACAGATAATGTTTAGAATACGTTAACTTCTTGTTCAAATTCACTGGTGTTACCTAAACAATCAAACCAAAAATCTATAACTGGGAACTACCACAACTTTTTACGATTCAACTATTCAGACCTCCCTCGATTCAACTATTCAGACCTCCCCTTATAGCCAAATATAGCCCAGTGAACGCCACCAATCCGTGATGGCCACCTAGCAATTGTGTTGCTAGTTTTAGCATCTTTTCAGACTACCCTGACGATATTCAGCTACTTTTAAAAATGTATTTGGAACTTCTGAAAAGTGACAAAGCTATAATGCACACATTTTCCCTCTAAATGACACAAACAATTTTCTCTGTCACCCTCAGTCACAACATCATTGCCTGGCGGCAAGAGTGCATTGTGAGTGATGTCAGTAACAGGCGCTCAACCCGTGCCCAAGCCGCAGCGACTTTCAAAGGAATTGCAAATCATTGTTGGCTAACTGCAGCAGCAGTAGTACGGGTTCGATAAACCAAACCCAATTTATCACAAATGTTGGATCTTGAATAGAACTTACATCAATCAACATCTCTCAATCAAAATTGTACTGCCAGAAGTACAGAAAAGAGTGTACCTGAACAACGGTCAAATCAATTTGAGTAACATTATTGTGTATTCAACGTAATGACGCAGTTTTACGTTATCACGAAACAATTCAACCTACCTCTTGGCAAAGATGTATCCCCTATTTGGATTGAGTTTTGCTTTAATTCTATCGTAAAACCAAAATTTTAACGTAGCATGCACTTCACTAAATTTATAAGAACATTTCAATGGGCACAACTCTATCATAATTGTCTCTTTATTATTATTTAGAATTCATTAGATTTAGGTAACTGTCTCTTCAATGATTCAGTAATTTAAATTCGACTCAATAAGTTATTCGAGTAGGCTATTTAGGCAAGACAGCGTATTCCAACGACATCGCCCGCTCTTATTTAGAATGGATTGGTCTTTCAATTTAACCCAAACAATCTGTTAAAAAGTTCAATTTACCCCTTCTATCAATTTAAAGCAAACAAGCTATTAAAACGTTCAGTTTATATCTTATACAATCACTAGCGACCGTATCTGTTCAGGCAAAACATACAAATAGTTGAATTACAATCAAAAACTCAAAATTTAGTCCCAGCATTGGCTGGGAACAGAACCCGGGCCTCGCGCATGGCAGGTGAGAATTCTACCACTGAACCACCAAAGACATGTGAATGTTTAAGACTCTCCGCAAATAAACCCTCTTTACAATTGTCTGTATTCGTAACTCCGGCACAGAGACAACAAAAATAGCCCTAAATTAAAGGTCCAAGCTTTTCCTCAGCGAGGATTCTCATTAATCTCGCTTTTGTTGTTTCTGACTCTCTCTTTTTCTCCCGATTGTCGCGCCTGACCTTCCCCTTAGTTAAATTACATTTACATTTACATTTAAGTCATTTAGCAGACGCTCTTATCCAGAGCGACTTACAAATTGGTGCATTCACCTTATGACATCCAGTGGAACAGCCACTTTACAATAGTGCATCTAAATCTTTTAAGGGGGGTGAGAAGGATTACTTTATCCTATCCTAGGTATTCCTTAAAGAGGTGGGGTTTCAGGTGTCTCCGGAAGGTGGTGATTGACTCCGCTGTCCTGGCGTCGTGAGGGAGTGTGTTCCACCATTGGGGAGCCAGAGCAGCGAACAGTTTTGACTGGGCTGAGCGGGAACTGTACTTCCTCAGTGGTAGGGAGGCGAGCAGGCCAGAGGTGGATGAACGCAGTGCCCTTGTTTGGGTGTAGGGCCTGATCAGAGCCTGGAGGTACTGAGGTGCCGTTCCCCTCACAGCTCCGTAGGCAAGCACCATGGTCTTGTAGCGGATGCGAGCTTCAACTGGAAGCCAGTGGAGAGAGCGGAGGAGCGGGGTGACGTGAGAGAACTTGGGAAGGTTGAACACCAGACGGGCTGCGGCGTTCTGAATGAGTTGTAGGGTTTAATGGCACAGGCAGGGAGCCCAGCCAACAGCGAGTTGCAGTAATCCAGACGGGAGATGACAAGTGCCTGGATTAGGACCTGCGCCGCTTCCTGTGTGAGGCAGGGTCGTACTCTGCGGATGTTGTAGAGCATGAACCTACAGGAACGGGCCACCGCCTTGATGTTAGTTGAGAACGACAGGGTGTTGTCCAGGATCACGCCAAGGTTCTTAGCGCTCTGGGAGGAGGACACAATGGAGTTGTCAACCGTGATGGCGAGATCATGGAAAGGGCAGTCCTTCCCCGGGAGGAAGAGCAGCTCCGTCTTGCCGAGGTTCAGCTTGAGGTGGTGATCCGTCATCCACACTGATATGTCTGCCAGACATGCAGAGATGCGATTCGCCACCTGGTCATCAGAAGGGGGAAAGGAGAAGATTAATTGTGTGTCGTCTGCATAGCAATGATAGGAGAGACCATGTGAGGTTATGACAGAGCCAAGTGACTTGGTGTATAGCGAGAATAGGAGAGGGCCTAGAACAGAGCCCTGGGGGACACCAGTGGTGAGAGCGCGTGGTGAGGAGACAGATTCTCGACACGCCACCTGGTAGGAGCGACCTGTCAGGTAGGACGCAATCCAAGCGTGGGCCGCGCCGGAGATGCCCAACTCGGAGAGGGTGGAGAGGAGGATCTGATGGTTCACAGTATCGAAGGCAGCCGATAGGTCTAGAAGGATGAGAGGAGAGGAGAGAGAGTTAGCTTTAGCAGTGCGGAGCGCCTCCGTGATACAGAGAAGAGCAGTCTCAGTTGAATGACTAGTCTTGAAACCTGACTGATTTGGATCAAAAAGGTCATTCTGAGAGAGAGAGCGGGAGAGCTGGCCAAGGACGGCACGTTCAAGAGTTTTGGAGAGAAAAGAAAGAAGGGATACTGGTCTGTAGTTGTTGACATCGGAGGGATCGAGTGTAGGTTTTTTCAGAAGGGGTGCAACTCTCGCTCTCTTGAAGACGGAAGGGACGTAGCCAGCGGTCAGGGATGAGTTGATGAGCGAGGTGAGGTAAGGGAGAAGGTCTCCGGAAATGGTCTGGAGAAGAGAGGAGGGGATAGGGTCGAGCGGGCAGGTTGTTGGGCGGCCGGCCGTCACAAGACGCGAGATTTCATCTGGAGAGAGAGGGGAGAAAGAGGTCAGAGCACAGGGTAGGGCAGTGTGAGCAGAACCAGCGGTGTCGTTTGACTTAGCAAACGAAGATCGGATGTCGTCGACCTTCTTTTCAAAATGGTTGACGAAGTCATCTGCAGAGAGGGAGGAGGGGGGGAGGATTCAGGAGGGAGGAGAAGGTGGCAAAGAGCTTCCTAGGGTTAGAGGCAGATGCTTGGAATCTAGAGTGGTAGAAAGTGGCTTTAGCAGCAGAGACAGAGGAGGAAAATGTAGAGAGGAGGGAGCGAAAGGATGCCAGGTCCGCAGGGAGGCGAGTTTTCCTCCATTTCCGCTCGGCTGCCCGGAGCCCTGTTCTGTGAGCTCGCAATGAGTCGTCGAGCCACGGAGCGGGAGGGGAGGACCGAGCCGGCCTGGAAGATAGGGGACATAGAGAGTCAAAGGATGCAGAAAGGGAGGAGAGGAGGGTTGAGGAGGCAGAATCAGGAGATAGGTTGGAGAAGGTTTGAGCAGAGGGAAGAGATGATAGGATGGAAGAGGAGAGAGTAGCGGGGGAGAGAGAGCGAATGTTGGGACGGCGCGATACCATCCGAGTAGGGGCAGTGTGGGAAGTGTTGGATGAGAACGAGAGGGAAAAGGATACAAGGTAGTGGTCGGAGACTTGGAGGGGAGTTGCAATGAGGTTAGTGGAAGAACAGCATCTAGTAAAGATGTGGTCGAGCGTATTGCCTGCCTTGTGAGTAGGGGGGGAAGGTGAGAGGGTGAGGTCAAAGAGGAAAGGAGTGGAAAGAAGGAGGCAGAGAGGAATGAGTCAAAGGTAGACGTGGGGAGGTTAAAGTCGCCCAGAACTGTGAGAGGTGAGCCGTCCTCAGGAAAGGAGCTTATCAAGACATCAAGCTCATTGATGAACTCTCCGAGGGGACCTGGAGGGCGATAAATGATAAGGATGTTAAGCTTGAAAGGGCTGGTAACTGTGACAGCATGGAATTCAAAGGAGGCGATAGACAGATGGGTAAGGGGAGAAAGAGAGAATGACCACTTGGGAGAGATGAGGATCCCGGTGCCACCACCCCGCTGACCAGAAGCTCTCGGGTGTGCGAGAACACGTGGGCGGACAAAGAGAGAGCAATAGGAGTAGCAGTGTTATCTGTGGTGATCCATGTTTCCGTCAGTGCCAAGAAGTCGAGGGACTGGAGGGAGGCATAGGCTGAGATGAACTCTGCCTTGTTGGCCGCAGATCGGCAGTTCCAGAGGCTACCGGAGACCTGGAACTCCACGTGGGTCGTGCGCGCTGGGACCACCAGATTAGGGTGGCCGCGGCCACGCGGTGTGGAGCGTTTGTATGGTCTGTGCAGAGAGGAGATAACAGGGATAGACAGACACATAGTTGACAGGCTACAGAAGAGGCTACGCTAATGCAAGGAGATTGGAATGACAAGTGGACTACACGTCTCGAATGTTCAGAAAGTTAAGCTTACGTAGCAAGAATCTTATTGACTAAAGTTATTAAAATGATACAGTACTGCTGAAGTAGGCTAGCTGGCAGTGGCTGCGTTGTTGACTTTGTAGGCTAGCTGGCAGTGGCTGCGTTGTTGACACTACACTAATCAAGTCGTTCCGTTGAGTGTAATAGTTTCTACAGTGCTGCTATTCGGGGGCTAGCTGGCTAGCTAGCAGTGTTGATTACGTTACGTTGCGTTAAAAGAACGACAATAGCTGGCTAGCTAACCTAGAAAATCGCTCTAGACTACACAATTATCTTTGATACACAGACGGCTATGTAGCTAGCTATGTAGCTAGCTACGATCAAACAAATCAAACCGTTGTGCTGTAATGAAATGAAATGAAAATGTGATACTACCTGTGGAGCGAAGCGGAATGCGACCGGGTTGTTGAGTGCGGAAGTTCTATTCAGTAGACGTTGGCTAGCTGTTGGCTAGCTAGCAGTGTCTCCTACGTTAAGGACGACAAATAGCTGGCTAGCTAACCTCGGTAAATTAAGATAATCACTCTAAGACTACACGCTCTAAACTACACAATTATCTTGGATACGAAGACAGCAAAGACAACTATGTAGCTAGCTAACACTACACTAATCAAGTCGTTCAGTTGAGTGTAATAGTTTCTACAGTGCTGCTATTCGGTAGACGGTGGACGTTTGCTAGCTGGCTAGCTGCTGGGCAGATAGCAGTGTAGACTATGTTAGGACGACGAAATACGAAGTTGCAATAGAAGTGCTGACTGTTTCACTTTGTTGTCCTCTTTCTTTTCCTTTTTCTTCTGTCCTTCTTTTGTCCTTATTTTGTCTTCCTTTCTTCTGTTAACTAGATATTTTTGTTGTTATTCTTTGTAAGCTAGCTAGCTTCTTCCAGGAGAGTCCCTAGCAACTGCTTAGCAACAAGTAAACAATTCTGCTAGCAATTCAGCTAGCTAAGATAACTGTACAATTTTATGAAAAATAGTTAATTTTTCAAAAGCCTGTCTTTTTTGGTTTGTTCCTTGTTTTGTCTTCTATTGAGTCTTGCAGTTTTCTCTTGATTTTTTCGATGTACTTCACTCTAAAAAAACATTTAAATCTCAATATATACAGGAGCTCATTTTTCAGCAGCTGCTCAATTTAGAACTCCGGAACATTTCACTAACTAACTAACTAACTAATTTCATAACTAGGGCCTATGGTTTTTCCTGGACTCGTTATGTTATCAGGAATAACTCTTGACCCTAGGGATGGATCAAACATCGTAATTGTTGATTGCCTGCCTCACACTGTAGTCAGCAGTGTGCCATAGCGCTGTGTGGCATGGTCCTCATGATTTGTGTGTGTGTGCTCGTGTGTGTTCTTCTTGTAGTGAACCTGTTCTCGCTGCTGCCAGAGTATGTGGTGCCATACGCCATCCACCTTCATGGAAAAATGTACCGATAAATTGCCCAGAAATGCCGTCATTGTACAAAAAGGGGCACACCTCCCCACACCAATGAGCAAAAGCATATATTGTTTACCTTAAACAAAGGATCAGTGTGGTTTCATGAGATAACAAATTGATAGCATACATTGAAGGCTAAATTGTAATGGTGATGTAAAAAATGTGCAACTCAATAACATACATAAGCCTACATAAGTAAGTAAATAAATTAACAACTAATTAAAATACTAAATTGAAGTCACTGGTATTTTAGATACAGTATTCAATTGCTCATACAATTAAGCAGGATTAAGCAGTCTCAAAGTAGGCCAGCGGATAGGTGAATTAATTGTTCCATTTCATGATAAAAGTATCAACACTAATACTAGATACCTAGTACTTAAGAAACGTGTTGAAAATTCCAAATTGTTTGCATAGTTAACTTAGACACAGCTCTGATACACTTACCCCACTAGACATGCCACCAGGGGTCTTTTCACTGTCCCCAAATCCAGAACAAATTAAAGAAAGCGTACAGTATTATATAGAACTCCCTTCCATCTCATATTGCTCAAATGAACAGCAATCCTGTTTTCAAAAAACAGAAAGCAACACCTCACAGCACAACGCCTCTCCCCTTTTTGACCTAGGTAATTTGTGTGTATGTATTGATATGTAGTTCTGTCCTTGAGCTGTTGTTGTTTATTAATTGTCTATTAATGTTTTGTATTATGTCATGTTTCATGTTTTGTGTGGACCCTCGGAAGAGTAGCTGCTGCTTTCGCAACAGCTAATGGGCATCCTAATAAAATACAGCAAAAACATACCTTCAGGAACATTGTAAAGATTAGCAGCAGTCTGGGATGCCTGTCATGTCTGCCATCCAGATTTCCTGTTATAAGAAAATGGGGTAAAATCATTCCAAACAATATCAAAATGACTTTGTACTGTTATATTATGTTGGAGCAAACCATTGAGAGGCTGAAGTAGCAAGCACATGCACATTAAGAGAATATGATATCCAGGCCATATGACACCCAGACCATACTCTATTTATGTAGGAATACATTAACCAAGACCATACATGCATTCATGACAGCTGAACATGCTGTGGTCAGCAGGGTGCAGGAATAAAGATGTAGGCAGGATAACTGATGACTAACATGTAAAACATGGGCATGCAGTATATACATTATTTTTAGAACATGGAAAGAGTTCTGCCATCGTTGTGACCAAAAGCAGATACTAAGGGGGAGTGACTTTGTATACATATGTGATGTACACCAATACTATGTATGTATAAAAGCAGAGCCAGTGCTAAGAAGCGGCGGCTTTCCCGCGGACCAGCACGGCTTTAATAACTTGCATTAAAGTCTACATTGAATTCAACAGTTTCTTCTGAGAGTATTATATTTCTATAGACAGTATTATATTTCTGTAACGATTATCTACGACATATTTGGCGAGCTTGCCAGGAGATCAAAGGGACCTGGGGACGTTCCAGGCTGGTGACAGTGTCTTTGGACAAAATTACAAACGGGTGGCCACCCAGCTATTTGAAAAGGTAAGCTTGGTCTTACATAGTTGATTGTTTGTATAAATTGGTTCAGAGATACTGTCCCAGCAAGAGGGGCGTCAAGTAGGTCTCTATTTAAATTTCCTAAATACCCAGTAAATGCTAAGAGCTTGTTGAATTCAATGAACTGCATGCATGTGTGATTTTGGGGGTTGTTAAAAGTGAATTTATGTATGCATGTGTAGTGACTAATTGGGGGGCGGTGATCCTTGCCGGTGCCGGGTGTTTAGCGGAGGGGGGGGCTTGCACCTGTTCTGGTCGGATGACTGGTGCGGCTGTTCGCTCTCTCTGGCTGAACTGCCTGGCCTGGTGAGGGGCTGCTGCTGTCTACCCATATGGTCAAAATAGATCAATAAGTAGGTAGAAAAGTCCACGAATACCGCCCTTAAGGTGAAAAAGGGGTCTGCTTAGGTGGCATTCATGGTTACCGCCCCAATAGATTAGAAAGGGGGTCTGCTCGGATGAATAGAGTGCAGAAAAACGTTGACCCGATTTGGCAAGGTTAAACTGCAAAACAAATCCTGCGAATAGAACGCTCCGTCTGTCTGAACGGAGGTCTCTAAATGAGCAGGTCACGCCATAATACAGCTCTGAGAAAAAATATATATAAAATAAATAAATAAAAACAACAGAGGTCTGCGTTGGATGGGTGAAAAGGGTATGAAGACACGCTGATCCGATTTGACAGTAGTAGTGTCATACCCTGAGAAAACCTATAGGATATAAACCGGTTTAAGAGGCCATAGGTCGTTTTAGGTAAAACGGAGTGTGTGAATGAACAAATGTGAATTAAACGTCTGAATGGAAGTAAGAACGTGTGTGTGCGTGTGTGTGTGCGTGTGTGTGTGTGTGTGTGTGTGCCAACTGATCAGGGAAAGGAATGCGCAAGCCCCTCTGTGACAGTTGACTGAGTGTAATTTCAGAAGGAGAGTGCATTTAACTCACTGAGAGGGGGATAGAATCAATGGATATTGGAAAAATAAGGATAAGATAGAAACTACGTAAAGATAGATATATATATATATATACACTGACATAATAAATGTGTTAATAACTATTCTGGAACGTGTTAAAAAGTATTAAACGGTTATAACGGTCTGTGAAGTAGAGAGAAAGAACACATAGGTAAAGCACAAATTATACTATATGGTAAAAATTCACCTAGACTGTCTCGAAGAAATAGTAAAAACAAACACATAAAGTAAGGGATATGGCCTAGGTATATACATTACAGCACCGTGAAGGACGGTAGGAGGAAGCAGGGCTCTGCACCAGGAGAGCCTGCAGGATAATAATAGCCTGAAGGAAAGGCAGAGGTGTCAGGTTACAGGAGCCAGAAGAGAGTGGGATTGGATAAGATTATCAAAATAGTATAAATTAGGAATAAAAACAATAAGAAACAGTAGAATAGAATATAATAAGTAAGAACCAATAAGTAAAAAGTGTAGATATTATAAATAATTAATTTAAAAGGAAAAGTATCAGATAGGATTAAAAACACTTGGTAAAGTTAAAAGAGACAGAGTAGACAACTGAAAAAATGAATAGAACACCAGTAGAGATCTTAGGGGCGAGGCACCTCCCGAGAAAAAATAAATAAATAAATAGTGGCATGAAAACAAACAGACTGTTTCTCCCTGGAATATAGAGAGCCAAATTTAATAAATCCACGGAGTCCCTGAAAGAAGAGCACGTTAATTCTAACAATTCGGCTTTAATATGAAAGAGCAAACTGGATAATGTAGGGCAACATTACCCGGTAAACAGGATAAATAAAATAAACAATTAAGGGAGGCAATTATGAATTGAAACGATCACATAAAACCATAATAACAAGCTCAATTTAATAATAATAATAATATATGCCGTTTAGCGGACGCTTTTATCCAAGGCGACTTGCAGTCATGTGTGCATACATTCTGCGTGTGGGTGGTCCCGGGAGTCGAGCCCACTGCCCTGGCGTTACAAGCGCCATGCTCTACCAACTGTGCTACAGAAGGGGTAATTTACCAGCGTTTTGATGTTAACATTCTACCATCAGAAAATACATTACGATGGGGGACAGATATGAATCTGCTTGCCCTCGCAGACGTGCGAGTGGTCAGCAGAGATAGAGAATATCTCAGCGTAAGAAATAGCTCCCTGTTTTAGATGAGGAGCTAATGGGTATGGGAAGAATGAGTGTGAGGTGACCCTGGAATTTAGTGCGGTAGCAGAGAATACAGCTACACAGGAGTTTGCATCTTTTTCAAAAAAGCAACAACTAATCGTTTTGAGGTTAGTAAGAATTACATTTTCATCAAGCGGTGTATAAGTCTTTGATCAATCAATAAGTGGTTCATGGAAATTACAGTTGATATGTGATGAAATACGTACTAGATCACGTTTTACCTAACCTTAAGTAATATACCGATGGGATTTACTAACGGTCTCACTTGGAATCATGTTGCATTGAAACAATAGTTTCAGGGGTGATAAAATACGTGGTGGATTTGTTATTAGCGTCAAAAGACGGGGAAATAAATGTATATGAAAAATCACCACCTTGGTAAAATTAGCTGGAGGAAAAGAAAAATGTAACATATTTGGTGTTTTTCAATTTCTAAGGGAAAAAAAACCTGGGATCAGGAAGAAACTATGCATTCTGTGCATGGCTAAACTAATCTCGCATGTTCAGAAAAACGTAAGGGGTTTTCAGTTTTGATAGACATTCTATACCGTCATTCTCTGAAACTGCTAATACGCTTATAGAATTAAATCATTGTATAAGTAATACTATTGGCTTGCTGATTAAAAGGTAACATTGTGAATGCTAATGAAATGTACACTTTCTTTTCCAGAAAAAGGGGTTTCATTTTCTCTGGTCAAAATGCCCTTGGAGACTGCGATACTGAGGAAAGCAGTTAGTAATAGTCAGCCGCTTTAAAAGTAAACGTATCTGGATACGGCTATAAATGGAGTTCCGTGTTAGTGGATTTAATTTGAAAGGGGTCATTTTCAATTCAGTTTCAAATTGGGTGAGCAGAAGGATTGAAATATTTATTTTTCTGAAAACGTTTTAAAACGTTTAAGAAAAAGGGAGTGTCAAATGCCCTTGAACCCTAAGAATTTCCCGTGAAGACTGATCAACTTCACTGGAAATTGTTGGAACAGGTGGGATGTCATTATAAAATGACTAAGAAACACCAGTCTCTACTCAAAGTGTACAATTACTTTGAGACTCTATTATTTCCTTAGGAAAATTATGAAGGGATGTAATCTTAAATTGACTAGTTACTCAAATAGGGTTATTTTTATTTAACATGTGGTCATAGGCAAAATTATCAGTTCCCTGGGGTTATGGTCTTTGGGTAAATACACACATGTGCTTTGTTCATTCTGCATATAGAAGGGAAGTATATGTTAACAGGGGATGACAGTTACTCCAAATGGTTTATGATATAGGTACTGGGATAATTTCATTTTGGGTTTCAACACAAAATTTGCAACATTGGAATATTGGAGTGTGGGTGTCTGCTAGGGTTATGTTGATAATTACATAATCTGAAACTCGTCTGAGAGATTGCCAGTAGAATAAGGAAGTTATCATGGAAGGTGACGTCAGAATGCTTTAATGCATGGGAGAGATATTTTTATCACAACAAGTGTGTGAGATGCTCAAACGCACCCTACTGGCTGAAAAGTGAGGGATAACTGTGTCTGATGGCCTGTGAACTATATCTGAAATAGACATGCTGGAATGATGTGTGTTGAATTAAGAAGGTGGAATTTGAGTTAAAGTAAGCAATAGGGACTGTTATTCTGAATTTGGGTTGGACAATTTATACAACTTTTTAGTTATGATTTGGATATAGAACTGTTTAAATTTACTAGGCCTAGGAAAGCTCTGGAAACTAATCCTGAGACAGGGAGGTTGACAGAATTGACAGAATATTAGATTAAGGGTTTTGTTTATTTTGTTTATTATGTCATTAGAACTTTAATGTTAAGTTGTATTGATATAATTAATTGAAAAGGTTTATAGTCTGTTTCGCGATAACACCAAGGATGGAGAAGAGACCAGGTTTAATTACATTAGGAGCAGTGGTAATTTTTTGCAATTATGCAGTTATCATTTATTTATTTTAATTTATTTATTTAAAAAAATAATAAAAAAAAATAAAAAAAAAATATATCAATCTCTTGGTTGGTCAATTTATTTTTGTTTTGAGGAACATAAATGTATATTGTTCCTAAGGAGGGATATAGATATAAATTGACTAAAATTGAGTTGAGAATGTTTTAGGAAATTAGGAGTAGTGACTTATATGATATGGGAACTGCATTGGGGATCTGAGGGGGATCATAAATGAAGGTTATGATAGTGTAGGGGTGTTATTTCTAGAAACTATGTATATTATTAGAGAAGATACCTCACAGAAAAGGAAGGACAGCTGGCTGTGAAAAATGTAGAAATATAAAATATAGAGACAATTCTAAAAAGAAAATGTAACATTATACAGATTATGGTAAAAGTAATAAGTGATGGAATTCTGAACATTATAGCAAAAGTTTAAGAAACTTATAACTGAGTTTTGTTAGGATTGGATATTCTTCCAACTGGAAGACACTTGACTGATTACATGTTATTCTTACAGCAGTTGCTGTAGGGACCATAATTCGGCTATCATTATGTATAACTATATCAATGGCAGGAGGCAGGGTATTTGAGACAGCATGTTTACTACAGAGGGCTGTTATTTAAATATTACAAATCCGTGATCTTGCTATAAGAAGAAAGTCTGTTGTCAGGAAATAACCCATGTGTTAGTGTGTATGTCCTCAGAAAAAGAAAACAGCACATAAGAGGCCAGATGGAAGGGCATGGACTGAACTCTGGAGACTGAGTGTACACAAAGATACACCAGGCTGGAGGTATACCATACAGCACCTGCAATGGTAAAGATCGCTATGGCTCTCTTCGGTGGGTGAATAATTCTCACAAAAAGTAAGGTCCAGCTGAATAATGGGTGAGCTTGAAAACACCATGACAGAGGAACCAAGTTAGAGAGAAAGACTAGATTCCACTGTAAACATACTGGGTTTGGTTTGGGAGCTACTTGTTTTATTTGTTAATGCATCATGATGTGAAAAAGGATAGATGTTAGGGTACTCTAGACAACATGTTGAAGTCATTGATGTGAAAGCATATACAGTGTTAAATTACTTCAAAAAGAGAAATTGTTGATTAAGGATATGCATATGCTTATCATTTGAAATGGAGCAGATGGAAACAAAATTTTAAAAAAATAAATAAATAAAATAAAAATGACATGATTTGGGAACACCTCTCAGAACCTGGGGCCGAAAGAGGAAGACTGGGTAAAAGCAAGAGGAAGCTTATTAGAGCTTTTATTTTTGTGGAGTCCAGCAGAAAAGCATCCTGGAGGCATAGAGTCAGGTGAAGAGAGAGTGGGAATTGTCATGGTCTCAGATTTCGGTATTCGTGAATATATTTATGCAAAACACATAACATTGTCAATACTGTTATGTTCTGTACTTTGCTTTCCAAGTCGTATGTTTAGGAACCTGAACCAGGACGAGAGGTTCCACGTCTGATGATCCAAGGGGACCAGAGGGGCCTTGTCCAGGTGATACCAGGAGATCTGGTCTACATTCGAGTGTTCCGGAAAAAGTGGGATCAGCCAAGGAGAAAAGGACCCAACGAAGTGGCCAGAGCAACAAGAACGACCGTCCAAGTGAAAGGAAGTCCGACGTGGTACCATCTGAACCACTGCACCAGAGTCCCATCAGAAACAAGGAGACAACCGCACAGCGATAAGAACACAGAGGATGCTGATTCAACAGGCGGGAGCCCGGAAGGAGCAGGAGCAGCAGAGGAGATTGAGACGCCGGGGAGGAGCCAAGAAACCAGCAGACCAAGTGGAAGCCAGGATACGACAAATGCACTGTCTGCTGCACTCAGAAAAGGACGAAGAAGAAACAACACTGGAGAAAAAGCCTGCAAACAATCAATATTCTCTCCAGTGGGGCCAGAGAGTCCAGGGTTGGGGGAAAATAACAGGCCTGCTACTCCTAATGACATACATGTTGAGGCAGACCTCCCTGACAGAAGCCCTCCACAGTGGGACCCCGAAATACCACCTACAGAATGGGAACAACTCTTCCCTGAAATCGATGCCTATCCAGATGGAAGCCCAGTCCAGTCAAAGGAGGGAGCTCCAGGGGAAGGAACAGAAAGGGAGACCCCACAAGAAGGAGGAGAAGGAAGAGTCTCGCAGGCTGAAGAAGAGGATTTCCCCACAATTGACTTTTCAAATCTTGAATGGTCCCCGTAACAGACAATTGAAGATAGAACAACAAAAGTATATTGACATTGCCATGACAAGAGCAACAGTAAACACTGGTACAGGAACAACAGACTCACGCACAATTAAGCAGTATGGTGAAAACAGGAAGAGAAGAGAGGAACCCGCTGAACAATCTAAGAAGACTGACAAGGTTAGCATTTCTGTTCCACCTCAAATCATAACAGAAACAGGAGAACAGAAGTCAATCTCAATCAAGAGGATCAAACCTCTGCCTGAGACTACATTCTGTGGATGGACACATCATCAGACAAAGGGAGAAGTCATCTGGGACCCGAAAGGATGTGACCTGACTGTAACCAAAAAAGAAGATGAGTGGTTGCTTACCTTGAATAAGATCGAACATGTTGAAGGTGAAGAATTATAGTTGAAATAGCAAGAACAAGGTTAACTGAAGGAAGTAGTGTAACTGTTATTAGAATTGGTCCTACGCCAATACCTGAACAGGAGGAGCCTGTGACAACCAGAACAACGACAACAACAGTGGCAGCTGTTACAAAGACTACGGTAGTCACCACTAGGCTAATGTCTACTGCTCTTACCAAGCAGTCCACTGTACCCACAAAGAAACCCGAAGCATCAGGGTCAGGAGGTTTTTTACTGACATTTGGAACTTTCTAGCAAACTCTAACAATCTACCTCGAGATAAGGACATTGCAATTCCAACTGAGACTGTAACTCCAACTGATACTTTAACCCTAGAACTGCACAAGGACAAATCATTAAAGATATTAGTAAAAAATGAATGGTATGAATGGGCTCAATATACAGCATTAAAATTAAAACTGACAAATTGCTTATTATGTGCACCCTCTCCGCTGACAGAATTAGTGTTGGTACCTAATCCTTATGATTATAGGGACTGTGCTGACTTTAATAGGAACTTTTGTCATTTGAGTAGATCAGAAAGGCCGTATTGTCCAGCTGAATGTTTGTAAGTATGGAATGCCTTGCAGTGCTGTCGGAGGACCTCTAGACTGTTCCTTTGGTAATCCTAATTGTCTATATGGGGTTACTCCAGGGGGTGGTTATGCTTGCCATGGGTTGTGAAAAATATAAATAAAAGAGCACGTAGTCATCACGCTGTTCCTTTGTTGTGCTATGTAGCAGAAAGGGGAGTCTATTGTCTGTTAGGAAGCCAAATGTTTTGTGTTGTTTTGTGTTTATTTTTAATATATATATATCCATAAATATATATCCTTTTGTTTAATAAAAGTTAGGTTTGCCTTCTACAATAAGGATCATTGTTAACATGTGAGGTAACAGAGGGGATTCCGGTTACAAGTGTCTACGGACCATGTCCTTAATCTTCTAACAGGTCTGGTTATCTTTGATAATAGTTGTTAGAGAGGTGTCTGCAAGGGAGGATCATGTTAAGATGTTTTATTTTAGAATGATGTCATATTGCATTTATTTTTACAAACTGCAGGAAGTTTATTTTAACAGAACCATATTCATTGTATTATTTTCTCTCAATTCTACATAACTGAGATAACCTCAGCCAAGGCTATGTACTACATGCTCATTGCTTTTTCACAGTATATTCATTTATTGAAAGTGTTTTATTTTTGTTTCCAACTGTATCTTTTACTCCTATTTGTGTTATTGATTGGAGAAGTTTGGTCCAGTTGGGATGTGTGACATATTCATATTCATTTCATCTTCTATTTGTATGTATATAGTTGATGTTAGTTTTGCCTTCATCCTTTTTGGTGTTCTTTAAAGGGTTTTTATGTGAGACTGTTCAGTCTCAGAGGGGGAATTATGTTGGAGCAAACCATTGAGAGGCTGAAGTAGCAAGCACATGCACATTAAGAGAATATTATATCCAGGCCATATGACACCCAGACCATACTCTATTTATGTAGGAATACATTAACCAAGACCATACGTGCATTCATGACAGCTGAACACGCTGTGGTCAGCAGGGTGCAGGAATAAAGATGTAGGCAGGATAACTGATGACTAACATGTAAAACATGGGCATGCAGTATATACATTATTTTTAGAACATGGAAAGAGTTCTGCCATCGTTGTGACCAAAAGCAGATACTAAGGGGGAGTGACTTTGTATACATATGTGATGTACACCAATACTATGTATGTATAAAAGCAGAGCCAGTGCTAAGAAGCGGCGGCTTTCCCGCGGACCAGCACGGCTTTAATAACTTGCATTAAAGTCTACATTGAATTCAACAGTTTCTTCTGAGAGTATTATATTTCTATAGACAGTATTATATTTCTGTAACGATTATCTACGACACTACCCACTAAATAAACCCCACAGACAATATTAAACCAATATCTCAAATAAGGAAATTGCATAAACTGTCCCGGGAGTGTATATTTGAGTTATTAGGTACACTCATCTAGTACTGTATCGCAATAATCAAGGTTTTGTTGTTTTTACAAGGGTTTACGTTATAATGTTGGCAAATGCAGCATCTCGCTGTCTGTCAGCCCATAGTGAACCGAACCATGCCCCAATGGCATCACAGCACATGCACAAAGTGATCTACAAATCACAATCATGGACTGCCTTTCCCAAGTTGTAACCACGCCCATGAAGTGTAGCGGCAGGCATTCTACCCAAATGGATAATGAGGAAGCCAGCTCAGCTGAATTAAATCATTCCCAAAAAGGATAGCAATGTGTGTTCTGTCATATGGAAGTGGTTCGGGGTTGAGAGGTCAGATGTTCAACAAACCAATATCAAGTGCAAAGTGTGTCGAAAGACAATTGCTACGAAATGTGGCAGCACAACGTACCTCTTCCAGCACCTGAGACAGAAACATTCAGTGGAATGGGAGGAATGCGTGAAACTACACGATGCTGATACTTCCAGTTGTCCCACTCCCAAAATGTCTGGTAAAAACAATAGCTGTGTTCAAATACTCAGATATTATTTCACCCGTTGACCATACGGGTGAAATAATAGCCCAGAGTCTCAGATAGTAAAAATAAAGAAAAACCCTGGAATGAGTAGGTGCCCAAACTTTTGACTGGTACTGTATGTCTAGCTTTCTAACCAGGATATCCATGCTGTTGTTGTCCCCAGGTGCAACGGAAGACAGGCAGGTGAAGAGAATGTGTTTTTCTCCACTGTCAGGAGGCCTGTGACCAGGAAGACAAGGTCAGTTGGAGAGGAGCTGTACATCAATTTGCCTAGGCTGTGTATCTGTCCTTGATTGCCACACAAACATCCACCTTGGTTTGTCTAACAGTGTTATGTGTGACGCCGACCACGTGAGTGATCCAAACTGATTAAAATAAATGTAAATAGTCTCTCTTGCCTTTGTACCCCCTGTGCCAGGAGGCAGTTGTATAAGCTTGTTTCTCCCAGCTCTAAGATATCGCACCAGCTCTAACTGTCATAGTGAATGTTCAGAATCAACTTTTAGCAGTACTGTATCAGTCATTTTACAGTATTTTTTTCCCTTCTGTATCATTCTGTGACAAGGATGAACAGTGTCTTAGATGAAATTGGTTCAGTTTTAATTTTATACTTGTCGTTTTTGTTCCTTCATTTGTGTACTCCTGTTTGTGTTTTATTGTGCATGTGCAAAGGCACCTCTGCAGAAGATGAAAAAACAACAAGCTATGAAGCGAAGATTAAATCAAGTATTTGGTCCATTTTGCGGGCATGTATTGTTTTATCAGTGTTTTAAGATGGAAAATGAAGAGTATTAAACAGAAAATAATATATTTTCAACTAATTAAATTTGTTTTTTTTGGCCTTGTGCAGAGGAGAATGCAATTTCTTAATATATTTTCCAGTCTGTTTAAACAAAATATTCTATATGAAATGTGTTTCCTTCATATTCCTCTGTGGAACATGGAAGCTCTGCCAGGGGTATTGGTCATGCTGCATGATGGCTGTGTCCCAAATAAAATGTTATTTATTACATGCTTCATAAACAACAGATGTAGACTAACAGTGAACTGCTTACTTACAGGTCCCTAAAGATAATACAACATAAAAGTAGTGACATGAGGAATATATACACAATGAACAATGTGTAAAAATAACATGGCTATATACAGGGAGTACCAGTACCGAGTCGATGGGCAGGGGTACGAGGTAATCGGAGTAGATGTACAGTACTGTACATATCAGTACGTGTATAGGGACTAGGCAACAGGATAGATAAGACAGTAGCAGCAGCGTATGTGGTGAGTGTGTCTGGTGTCCATATGCATGTGTGCGCATGTTGTGTGTGTGTGTTGGGGTGTCATTGTAAGTGTGTGAGAGTTAGTGCAAAAAAGGGTCTATGCAGGCAGTCCGTGTAGCCATTTGATGAGCTATTTAGCAGTCTTATGGCTAGGGGGTAGATGCTGTTCAGTGTCCTGTTGGTTCACAGACTTGGTGCACTGGTACCACTTGCCTTGCGGTAGCAGAGAGAACAGTCTATGACTTAAATGCTTGGGTGGGCACTGTCGTGCCCTCTTCACAACTGTATGTGTGGACGATGTTAATTCCTTCGTGATGTGGACACTGAGGAACTTGAAGTTCTCAAACCGCTCCACTACAGCCCCATCGATGTGGATGCGGGTGTGCTCTCCCCTCCGTTTCTTATAGCCATGTCTTTTGTCTTGCTAACGCTGAGGTAGAGGTTGTCCTGGCACCACACTGTCAGGTCTCTGTCAAAAGTAGTGCACTAAATATATATTTTTTTAAATTCAACCTTTATTTAACTAGGCAAGTCAGTTAAGAACAAATTCTTATTTACAATGACAGTCTACAGCAGCCAAACCTAGACAACACTGGGCCAATTGTGCACTGCCCTATGGGACTCTCAATCACGGCTGGTTGTGATACAGCCTGGATTCGAACCAGGGTGTCTGTAGTGACGCCTCTAGTACTGAGATACAGTGTATTAGACCGCTGCGCCACTCGGGAGTCCAATATATAAGGATTAGGGTGTGTTTGTCAAAAGTAGTGCACTGAGTATATAAAACATTAAGAACTCTTTCCATGTCACTACAGATCCTGGTTCGATACCGGCCTGTGTCGCAGCTGGCCACAATCAGGAGACCCGTGAGGCGACACACAATTGACCAAGCGTCGTCCGGGTTAGGGGAGGGTTTGGCCGGCCAGGATGTTCTTGTCCCATTGCGCTGTAGCGACTCCTGTGGAGCATGCACACTGACGCGGTAACTTGTTAAGTTCACTTCAATCAGTGTAGATGAAAGGGAGGAGACAGATTTTTAAATTATTTTTCTAAAGCCTTGAGACGATTGATATATGAATTGTGTATGTGTACCATTCAGAGGATGAATGGACAAGACAAAATATTTTAAGTGCCTTTGAATGGGGGGTATGGTAGTAGGTGCCAGACTCACCGGTTTGTGTCAAGAACTGCAACGCTACTGGATTTTGTTACGCTCAATAGTTTCCTGTGTATATCAAGAATAGTCCACCACTCCAAGGACATTCAGCCAACTTCACACAACTGTGGGAAGCATTGGACTCAAAAATGAGCCAGCATCCCTGTGGAATGCTTTCAACACCTTGTAGGGTCCATGCCCTGACGAATTGAGGCTGTTCTGAGGGCAAAATATTAATAAAGTGTTCCCACTCAATATTAAGAAAGTGTTCCTAATGTTTGGCATACTCAGGGTATATAGGGTGCAATTTGGGAAGCAACCTGTTCTGAATACCTACCACATCACTGAAATTACAAGGGACACAACATGTAATCACTGCCCCAGTTGAACACAAACTAACACCCAAATATCCCAGAATGCGCATGGCACAAATTCTGGGACATCTTAATGGAGTGTCCTGAATCTGCCAGGTATATGTTATAATCTGGTGGTAGTAAATGGTAATCCCAGCCCAACTGGTTCATGGAAAAGCACCTTTGTGTATCATAGCCGTGATTTGTTTATTGTTCCTGTAGTATTGTGATGATTGTGCATTCAGACCATGCTCCTTTGAACAGTTTTGTCTGACAGGACATGTGCGCACCCAGTTAACAAAGTTCCCCCAACTTTAGAGAACATTCCTTTAAGAGTCTCATTAGGTCATTAACTATGTTTTCATAGGAATGTTCCCCTGATGTGCAAGGAATGTTTCCAAGAGACCATCCCCTTAATGTCAATTAGAATTTACCTAGAACGTGGTTACCATGTTTTCAGAATTTAAGATATTAATGTTCTGGGCATGTTTCAGTGGAATGTTGCAAGAACATTCATGTGTCCAGTTTTCTGTGGGTCATGAGAATAATCCATCAACATCCCACCAACAATACGCAGAACATCGTCACTGTATGTGTGTGTATTGTGTGTTGGTCATGTGAGATAGCTGACCAATGGCAATCATGGATTAGATGCCGCCAGTATGATTTGGTCGCGGACTGAATGGTAGTTGAATTAGTTAGCATTTTAGCTAACCCGAACCTTTGTTTTAACCTGCTATGGAAACTCAATTCTGACATAAACTGTACCCCATCTAGTCAAAACAGGTTAGAACGGCAATTTATTTCAGCGTTTATCAACGAAGCCTTCCTATTTGTCCATCTTGCTGTTGTTGCTGACATGTAACCGAAATGAAAAATTGTCAGACAGAAGAATATACGGTAAATATGATGCATGTTAAATTGTTTTAACGTTGCCGATTGAACGGAATACAAATTTGAGTATGCTACACGAAGAACCGTATATATAGCTTTTCGTAGGGTAAGGGTACATCAATGTAGTCAACCCAGATCTAAAAGATTGATCTATATTGTGATCCCTGAGTCCCTCTATAGCGTTATCAGCCTAATAGAAGTAAAATAATCTGTTTGTAAATACTGTATGGGGAAATTCCACGTTAACAGAGTGATACTGAGACTCAGATTTCTCTGCTCAGATGCAACGTTTGGTAACAGAATGATGGCACAAACCTTCATTCTGTTACTAAACTTTATATCTGCCCTGTACAAGTAAATATGGTTTTGTACAATATTCAGTGAACATTGTTAAATGTAGTCCTGCATAGAGTTGTGTGGTTTGTTTAACTTTGCACTCCTTGGTTTTTGTTTTAAAGTGATAAATCTGAATCTTATTCACTCTGTTAGAGGAATTGCCCTATGGAACTCTAGGGACCATAGTCAATCATTGGGTAATGAGTCACCAACTGTCTCTAAGTGGCATGCTTCACTGAAAAACTGGTTCTGTTGTGGTTTATGAGACTTAGTATTGTGCTCTCCCTCTTCCAGTGATTTAGCCATTGACATAGCTTTTAGTCCAGGACTAGGCTTAATGTGTCCAGGAGACCTGCCCTTATAGCACAGGTGGTAGATGTTCTGCATGTTCCCTATTTACATTTACATTTAAGTCATTTAGCAGACGCTCTTATCCAGAGCGACTTACAAATTGGTGCATACACCTTATGACATCCAGTGGAACAGCCACTTTACAATAGTGCATCTAAATCTTTTAGGGGGGTGAGAAGGATTACTTACCCTATCCTAGGTATTCCTTGAAGAGGTGGGGTTTCAGGTGTCTCCGGAAGGTGGTGATTGACTCCGCTGTCCTGGCGTCGTGAGGGAGTTTGTTCCACCATTGGGGGCCAGAGCAGCGAACAGTTTTGACTGGGCTGAGCGGGAACTGTACTTCCTCAGTGGTAGGGAGGCGAGCAGGCCAGAGGTGGATGAACGCAGTGCCCTTGTTTGGGTGTAGGGCCTGATCAGAGCCTGGAGGTACTGAGGTGCCGTTCCCCTCACAGCTCCGTAGGCAAGCACCATGGTCTTGTAGCGGATGCGAGCTTCAACTGGAAGCCAGTGGAGAGAGCGGAGGAGCGGGGTGACGTGAGAGAACTTGGGAAGGTTGAACACCAGACGGGCTGCGGCGTTCTGGATGAGTTGTAGGGGTTTAATGGCATAGGCAGGGAGCCCAGCCAACAGCGAGTTGCAGTAATCAAGACGGGAGATGACAAGTGCCTGGATTAGGACCTGCGCCGCTTCCTGTGTGAGGCAGGGTCGTACTCTGCGGATGTTGTAGAGCATGAACCTACAGGAACGGGACACCGCCTTGATGTTAGTTGAGAACGACAGGGTGTTGTCCAGGATCACGCCAAGGTTCTTAGCGCTCTGGGAGGAGGACACAATGGAGTTGTCAACCGTGATGGCGAGATCATGGAGCGGGCAGTCCTTCCCCGGGAGGAAGAGGAGCTCCGTCTTGCTGAGGTTCAGCTTGAGGTGGTGATCCGTCATCCACACTGATATGTCTGCCAGACATGCAGAGATGCGATTCGCCACCTGGTCATCAGAAGGGGGAAAGGAGAAGATTAATTGTGTGTCGTCTGCATAGCAATGATAGGAGAGACCATGTGAGGTTATGACAGAGCCAAGTGACTTGGTGTATAGCGAGAATAAGAGAGGGCCTAGAACAGAGCCCTGGGGGACACCAGTGGTGAGAGCGCATGGTGAGGAGACAGATTCTCGCCACGCCACCTGGTAGGAGCGACCTGTCAGGTAGGACGCAATCCAAGCGTGGGCCGCGCCGGAGATGCCCAACTCGGAGAGGGTGGAGAGGAGGATCTGATGGTTCACAGTATCGAAGGCAGCCGATAGGTCTAGAAGGATGAGAGCAGACGAGAGAGAGTTAGCTTTAGCAGTGCGGAGCGGAGCGCCTCCGTGATACAGAGAAGAGCAGTCTCAGTTGAATGACTAGTCTTGAAACCTGACTGATTTGGATCAAGAAGGTCATTCTGAGAGAGATAGCGGTAGAGCTGGCCAAGGACGGCACGCTCAAGAGTTTTGGAGAGAAAAGAGAGAAGGGATACTGGTCTGTAGTTGTTGACATCGGAGGGATCGAGTGTAGGTTTTTTCAGAAGGGGTGCAACTCTCGCTCTCTTGAAGACGGAAGGGACGTAGCCAGCGGTCAGGGATGAGTTGATGAGCGAGGTGAGGTAAGGGAGAAGGTCTCCGGAAATGGTCTGGAGAAGAGAGGAGGGGATAGGGTCAAGCGGGCAGGTTGTTGGGCGGCCGGCCGTCACAAGACGCAAGATTTCATCTGGAGAGAGAGGGGAGAAAGAGGTCAGAGCATAGGGTAGGGCAGTGTGAGCAGAACCAGCGGTGTCGTTTGACTTAGCAAACGAGGATCGGATGTCGTCAACCTTCTTTTCAAAATGGTTGACGAAGTCATCTGCAGAGAGGGAGGGGGGGGGAGGAGGATTCAGGAGGGAGGAGAAGGTGGCAAAGAGCTTCCTAGGGTTAGAGGCAGATGCTTGGAATTTAGAATGGTAGAAAGTGGCTTTAGCAGCAGAGACAGAGGAGGAAAATGTAGAGAGGAGGGAGTGAAAGGATGCCAGGTCCGCAGGGAGGCGAGTTTTCCTCCATTTCCGCTCGGCTGCCCGGAGCCCTGTTCTGTGAGCTCGCAATGAGTCGTCGAGCCACGGAGCGGGAGGGGAGGACCGAGCCGGCCTGGAGGATAGGGGACATAGAGAGTCAAAGGATGCAGAAAGGGAGGAGAGGAGGGTTGAGGAGGCAGAATCAGGAGATAGGTTGGAGAAGGTTTGAGCAGAGGGAAGAGATGATAGGATGGAAGAGGAGAGAGTAGCGGGGGAGAGAGAGCGAAGGTTGGGACGGCGCGATACCATCCGAGTAGGGGCAGTGTGGGAAGTGTTGGATGAGAGCGAGAGGGAAAAGGATACAAGGTAGTGGTCGGAGACTTGGGGGAGTTGCAATGAGGTTAGTGGAAGAACAGCATCTAGTAAAGATGAGGTCAAGCGTATTGCCTGCCTTGTGAGTAGGGGGAAGGTGAGAGGGTGAGGTCAAAAGAGGAGAGGAGTGGAAAGAAGGAGGCAGAGAGGAATGAGTCAAAGGTAGACGTGGGGAGGTTAAAGTCGCCCAGAACTGTGAGAGGTGAGCCGTCCTCAGGAAAGGAGCTTATCAAGGCATCAAGCTCATTGATGAACTCTCCAAGGGAACCTGGAGGGTGATAAATGATAAGGATGTTAAGCTTGAAAGGGCTGGTAACTGTGACAGCATGGAATTCAAAGGAGGCGATAGACAGATGGGTAAGGGGAGAAAGAGAGAAAGACCACTTGGGAGAGATGAGGATCCCGGTGCCACCACCCCGCTGACCAGAAGCTCTCGGGGTGTGCGAGAACACGTGGGCGGACGAGGAGAGAGCAGTAGGAGTAGCAGTGTTATCTGTGGTGATCCATGTTTCCGTCAGTGCCAAGAAGTCGAGGGACTGGAGGGAGGCATAGGCTAAGATGAACTCTGCCTTGTTGGCCGCAGATCGGCAGTTCCAGAGGCTACCGGAGACCTGGAACTCCACGTGGGTCGTACGCGCTGGGACCACCAGATTAGGGTGGCCGCGGTCACGCGGTGTGGAGCGTTTGTATGGTCTGTGCAGAGAGGAGAGAACAGGGATAGACAGACACATAGTTGACAGGCTACAGAAGAGGCTACGCTAATGCAAGGAGATTGGAATGACAAGTATAACTGTAGGATTGCTCAAGCCCTGCTCTGGCTGTTCCTCTTTAATCGCTACTCTGCAGAGGAAGTAACACTAGCTGACTGTGAATGGCCTTGTATCGTCATTAACCTAACTGACTCGCATTGCACAGCAGAAAGCCTTTAGTAACTGCTGAGATTTAAAGTTCAGTAGGCTGTGTCTGTTCAAATCATAGAGATAGATGGAGGGCGCATCTTTATATCTGTGCCATTATAGAATCTGTGACAGTTTGGGCAGCGCCATTGAGGCTACAACAGAGGAATCCCCACCCAGTTGACTACTTTGGCTACTTTAAAATGGTGGAAGCATGGCGGAAGCACTCAATGGCGCTGCCCATGCTAAAATAGCCTTTTGGCCACCAGAGGCCTCATTCTCTATGGTTCAAATGATGAAACATTTGATTCTGAGCGAAATATCGCGTCATATTTGGAACTGTATTTATTGAGAGTTGGTGTTGAATGTTTAGTTCATCTTGTGCACATTTGCGGCTGAATGTCGAATTACAGTATAGGCCGACAGATGGAGGGGAAAGGACAGCGATGAAGGGTCTCGCCAGTTTCAGAAAGTTCCTTCACAACAGTGTGTGTCAGCTTAGTGCTCATGGTGAAAACTGATTCTGCTGGTAGTGGCAACCTACTAGATTTGGATGATATAGGGTTGATGATTGGCTCGCCGGCCTAGAAGTAAACCTCAGTTGATGACAGCTCATTGTTTACAGTTAAAGTCGGAAGTTTACATACACCTTAGTCAAATAGATTTAAACTCAGTTTTTCACAATTCCTGACATTTAATCCTAGTAAAATTCCCTTGTTTAGGTCAGTTAGATCACCACATTATTTTAAGAATGTGAAATGTCAGAATAATAATAGAGAGAATTATTTCTTTCAGCTTTTATTTCTTTCATCACATTCCCAGTGGGTCAGAAGTTCACATACACTCAATTAGTATTTGATAGCATAGCCTTTAAATTGTTTAACTTGGGTCAAACGTTCCGGGTAGCCTTCCACAAGCTTCCCACAATATGTTGGGTGAATTTTGGCCCATTCCTCCTGACAGAGCTGTTGTAATTTGTCAATTAGGCTATTCTTAGACCATTTTTTTAAACGTTGTTGCAATTACATGGCTTACAATTACCCAGCTTTCCAATGGTGCAGATTTTTTTTAGTCCAGGATTCCCCAACTGGCGGCCCAAGTTTGCAGAGCAAAAAAATACAAATGTATTAACTTTTTTATTTCTTTCATTGTTGGATATAAAAGATTGTAAGGCTATCTACAGTGCCGGTGGAAAGGTGACAACAACATAAATGCTTTGTTAGCTATAGTTAACTGTAGCAGTTTCTCACAAGTTATTCTAATTGGCTATCTAGTTAGTCTGTCTGGAATTATTTTCTGCACATTAATGCTAGAGGCTTTTTTACCCAAATGTATCAATTGAAAGTGTGAGTTCACAGCTCCTGAGACATGGTTAAGAAAGATTGTTTTGAACACTGACATAAACCTTTTTGGTTAGGACCCTGGGTCTCGACCCCGCCCTGTGCAACTGGGTACTGGACTTCCTGACGGGCCGCCCCCAGGTGGTGAGGGTAGGCAACAACATCTCCTCCCCGCTGATCCTCAAAACGGGGGCCCCACAAGGGTGCGTTCTGAGCCCTCTCCTGTACTCCCTGTTCACCCACGACTGCGTGGCCACGCACGCCTCCAACTCAATCATCAAGTTTGCGGACGACACAACAGTGGTAGGCTTGATTACCAACAATGACGAGACGGCCTACAGGGAGGAGGTGAGGGCCCTCGGAGTGTGGTGTCAGGAAAATAACCTCACACTCAACGTCAACAAAACTAAGGAGATTATTGTGTACTTCAGGAAACAGCAGAGGGAACACCCCCCTATCCACATCGATGGAACAGTAGTGGAGAGGGTAGTAAGATTTAAGTTCCTCGGCATACACATCACAGACAAACTGAATTGGTCCACTCACACAGACAGCATCATGAAGAAAGCGCTGAAGGAGGCTGAAGAAATTCGGCTTGTCACCAAAAGCACTCACAAACTTCTACAGATGCACAATCGAGAGCATCTTGGCGGGCTGTATCACCGCCTGGTACGGCAACTGCTCCGCCCACAACCGTAAGGCTCTCCAGAGGGTAATGAGGTCTGCACAACACATCACCGGGGGCAAACTACCTGCCCTCCAGGACACCTACACCACCCGATGTTACAGGAAGGCCATAAAGATCATCAAGGACAACAACCACTCGAGCCACTGCCTGTTCACCCCGCTATCATCCAGAAGGCGAGGTCAGTACAGGTGCATCAAAGCTGGGACCGAGAGACTGAAAAACAGCTTCTATCTCAAGGCCATCAGACTGTTAAACAGCAACCACTAACACTGAGTGGCCGCTTACAACACACTGACTCAACTCCAGCCACTTTAATAACGGGAATAGATGGGACATTATGTAAAATATATCACTAGCCACTTTAAACAATGCTACCTAATATAATGTTTACATACCCTACATTATTAATCTCATATGAATATGTATATACTGTACTCTATATCATCTACTGCATCTTTATGTAATACATGTATCACTAGCCACTTTAACTATGCCACTTTGTTTACATACTCATCTCATATGTATATACTGTACTTGATACCATCTACTGTATCTTGCCTATGCTGCTCTTTACCATCACTCATTCATATATCTTTATGTACATATTCTTATCCCCTTACACTGTGCATAAGACAGTAGTTTTGGAATTGTTAGTTAGATTACTTGTTGGTTATTACTGCATTGTCGGAACTAGAAGCACAAGCATTTCGCTACACTCGCATTAACATCTGCTAACCATGTGTATGTGACAAATAAATTTTACTTGATTTGAAGTTGTGGCCAACGATCAAGATAGCATGAATTGAGGGAAAGGCTGCCTACTTCGTCGGAGAACTAGGCTTCATCAACAGTTCAGAAATCCATATTCCTCCCTAAAATCTCACCAGAAGGAACAGATTGATGGTTTCAGCCATTGTATTCTCATTTTCCTTATATTGTTTACCTAACAAGCAGGTGACTATTTTTCAGAACACTCCGGTACCTCAATAATGTATTAGCTTGTTCTTGTATGACCAGACCAGAATACCTATTTAGTTTACAAACTTACGAAGAAGGCTGAAAGATGTATTTATTTTTTATATATACAGTAACTAAGATACTGTTTTAAAGGGCATACAGGTCTGCTCTGACTTTACATGGGTATTGTTCTATTTAGTTATTAATACTTATTTCCAAGTGAAAAAGGTAGGACCATGTATATGTAAAACATTTTTTATTAAAAAAAATGTATGATCAGTTTTCATATGCACTTAATATAGTAGGTACCCTTTTATTTAAATATTATTTTGTATTTTATTTCTCAGAATAGTTCCTGGGTTTTTAGTCTCTCTTACTACAAGAACCCTTGGTTTGGTCTTGAACATAATTTCCAGTTGAGTTCAATTTCAAAGCCAGATAACGTCTAGCTCAAAGTTTATGGAATAAGCTATTTTCACTTTAAATAGACTTAAATGGTGCAGATCTCGGTTCTTTATTGTTTACGTTCACTGCTCCTAAGTCTTTGACTCATCCTACTACAGTTTATACTTTTATATCATCTTTGTTGTTTTGTCTTTGTCTATAGAAAAATCTTATTGCAAGAACTGGGAGCTCTTTAAATTTGAGGTGTCCAAATACCTTAGAAAATATGGTAATCATTAAGATAACTTCCCTTTCTCAGAGGTCCCCAGCTGGCCTCTCGGGGGAGGAGAAGATGGAACTAATTGAGTTACAAAATAAACTGGATAATATATATAGATTAAAAGCAGAAGGAGCCTTTATTAGATCTAGGAAAAAATGGATTGAGGAGGGAGAACAGAATTCACTCTATTTCTTTAGACTTGAGAAATTTCACTCTAAAAATAACACTATCCATAAGTTAAACATGGGTGTTATTACAGATGACCAAAAATTAATCGCTAAATACTGTAGCAATTTTTGCAGAAAATTGTATAGCTCTACGTACTGTCAGGAATCCACAGATATGTTTTTTAACTCACTGAATAATGTTCACTCTATCGGTGATATAGAATCTAAACAGTGTGACGAACCCATCAAAGTTGAAGAAATTATAGAGTCTATCAAACATCTAAAGAACAATAAATCACCAGGTGTTGATGGAATTACATCAGAATTTTACAAATTATTTTCTGAACAAGTAGCTCCCTTCCTATTTGAAGTATTTTTAGAGAGTATTAAAAACAATGTTCTCCCTCCTACAATGAGTCAGGGGTTAACAATACTGATACCAAAGTCTAAAAAAGAAGTGCTGCTCATCGATAACTGCCGTACAATTTGTCTTCTTAATAATGACTAAATATTAGCCTTACTAACTGCAAAAATAATTAAAGAATTCATGGCTGCAATCATTGGTGAAACACAGTCTGGCTTCATGAGGAACAAACATATTTCTAACAATGTCAGACTAGTATTAGACATACTTGACTACTCAGACCTAATAACCGAGGATAGCTTCATATTATTTTTAGATTTTTATAAAGCATTTGACACAGTAGAGCATCAGTTTCTCTTCCACTCCCCTGTTAGACTTGGCTTTGGGGATTTTTTCTGTAAGGCTATTAAGACTCTCTATGCAAACGGTAACAGCTCTATCAAATTGAAATATGGCACCTCACCTAGATTTGAGTTAAAGAGAGGAATTAGGCAAGGTTGTCTTATCTCTCCGTACCTATTTTTATGAATCACCCAACTTCTTGCAATTTCTTTAAATAATAGTCCTGTACAAGGTATTTCCATAGCTGATAAATAAATTTTTATAAGCCAGCTGGCTGACGATACTACACTTTTCTGAAAGACGCTAACCAAATTCCTATATCGATCAATGTGATTACAATCCTTTTCCAAAGCATCTAGTCTACATCTTTTTTACATTTACATTTAAGTCATTTAGCAGACGCTCTTATCCAGAGCGACTTACAAATTGGTGCATTCACCTTATGACATCCAGTAGAATAGTCACTTTACAATAGTGCATCTAAATCTTAAGGGGGGGGGGGGTGAGAAGGATTACTTATCCTATCCTAGGTATTCCTTAAAGAGGTGGGGTTTCAGGTGTCTCCGGAAGGTGGTGATTGACTCCGCTGTCCTGGCGTCGTGAGGGAGTTTGTTCCACCATTGGGGGCCAGAGTAGCGAACAGTTTTGACTGGGCTGAGCGGGAACTGTACTTCCTCAGTGGTAGGGAGGCGAGCAGGCCAGAGGTGGATGAACGCAGTGCCCTTGTTTGGGTGTAGGGCCTGATCAGAGCCTGGAGGTACTGAGGTGCTGTTCCCCTCACAGCTCCGTAGGCAAGCACCATGGTCTTGTAGCAGATGCGAGCTTCAACTGGAAGCCAGTGGAGAGAGCGGAGGAGCGGGGTGACGTGAGAGAACTTGGGAAGGTTGAACACCAGACGGGCTGCGGCGTTCTGGATGAGTTGTAGGGGTTTAATGGCACAGGCAGGGAGCCCAGCCAACAGCGAGTTGCAGTACTCCAGACGGGAGATGACAAGTGCCTGGATTAGGACCTGCGCCGCTTCCTGTGTGAGGCAGGGTCGTACTCTGCGGATGTTGTAGAGCATGAACCTACAGGAACGGGCCACCGCCTTGATGTTAGTTGAGAACGACAGGGTGTTGTCCAGGATCACGCCAAGGTTCTTAGCGCTCTGGGAGGAGGACACAATGGAGTTGTCAACCGTGATGGCGAGATCATGGAACGGGCAGTCCTTCCCCGGGAGGAAGAGCAGCTCCGTCTTGCCGAGGTTCAGCTTGAGGTGGTGATCCGTCATCCACACTGATATGTCTGCCAGACATGCAGAGATGCGATTCGCCACCTGGTCATCAGAAGGGGGAAAGGAGAAGATTAATTGTGTGTCGTCTGCATAGCAATGATAGGAGAGACCATGTGAGGTTATGACAGAGCCAAGTGACTTGGTGTATAGCGAGAATAGGAGAGGGCCTAGAACAGAGCCCTGGGGACACCAGTGGTGAGAGCGCGTGGTGAGGAGACAGATTCTCGCCACGCCACCTGGTAGGAGCGACCTGTCAGGTAGGACGCAATCCAAGCGTGGGCCGCGCCGGAGATGCCCAACTCGGAGAGGGTGGAGAGGAGGATCTGATGGTTCACAGTATCGAAGGCAGCCGATAGGTCTAGAAGGATGAGAGCAGAGAGAGAGAGTTAGCTTTAGCAGTGCGGAGCGCCTCCGTGATACAGAGAAGAGCAGTCTCAGTTGAATGACTAGTCTTGAAACCTGACTGATTTGGATCAAGAAGGTCATTCAGAGAGAGATAGCGGGAGAGCTGGCCAAGGACGGCACGTTCAAGAGTTTTGGAGAGAAAAGAAAGAAGGGATACTGGTCTGTAGTTGTTGACATCGGAGGGATTGAGTGTAGGTTTTTTCAGAAGGGGTGCAACTCTCGCTCTCTTGAGGACGGAAGGGACGTAGCCAGCGGTCAGGGATGAGTTGATGAGCGAGGTGAGGTAGGGGGAGAAGGTCTCCGGAAATGGTCTGGAGAAGAGAGGAGGGGATAGGGTCAAGCGGGCAGGTTGTTGGGCGGCTGGCCGTCACAAGACGCGAGATTTCATCTGGAGAGAGAGGGAGAAAGAGGTCAGAGCACAGAGTAGGGCAGTGTGAGCAGAACCAGCGGTGCCGTTTGACTTAGCAAACGAGGATCGGATGTCGTCGACCTTCTTTTCAAAATGGTTGACGAAGTCATCTGCAGAGAGGGAGGAGGGGGAGGGGAGGAGGATTCAGGAGTGAGGAGAAGGTGGCAAAGAGCTTCCTAGGGTTAGAGGCAGATGCTTGGAATTTAGAGTGGTAGAAAATGGCTTTAGCAGCAGAGACAGAGGAGGAAAATGTAGAGAGGAGGGAGTGAAAGGATGCCAGGTCCGCAGGGAGGCGAGTTTTCCTCCATTTCCGCTCAGCTGCCCGGAGCCCTGTTCTGTGAGCTCGCAATGAGTCGTCGAGCCACGGGGCGGGAGGGGAGGACCGCGCCGGCCTGGAGGATAGGGGACATAGAGAGTCAAAGGATGCAGAAAGGGAGGAGAGGAGGGTTGAGGAGGCAGAATCAGGAGATAGGTTGGAGAAGGTATGAGCAGAGGGAAGGGATGATAGGATGGAAGAGGAGAGAGTAGCGGGGGAGAGAGAGTGAAGGTTGGGACGGCGCGATACCATCCGAGTAGGGGCCGTGTGGGAGGTGTTAGATGAGAGCGAGAGGGAAAAGGATACAAGGTAGTGGTCGGAGACTTGGAGGGGAGTTGCAATGAGGTTAGTGGAAGAACAGCATCTAGTAAAGATGAGGTCGAGCGTATTGCCTGCCTTGTGAGTAGGGGGAAGGTGAGAGGGTGAGGTCAAAAGAGGAGAGGAGTGGAAAGAAGGAGGCAGAGAGGAATGAGTCAAAGGTAGACGTGGGGAGGTTAAAGTCGCCCAGCACTGTGAGAGGTGAGCCGTCCTCAGGAAAGGAGCTTATCAAGGTATCAAGCTCATTGATGAACTCTCCGAGGGAACCTGGAGGGCGATAAATGATAAGGATGTTAAGCTTGAAAGGGCTGGTAACTGTGACAGCATGGAATTCAAAGGAGGCGATAGACAGATGGGTGAGGGGAGAAAGAGAGAATGACCACTTGGGAGAGATGAGGATCCCGGTGCCACCACCCCGCTGACCAGAAGCTCTCGGGGTGTGCGAGAACACGTGGGCGGACATCTTAACATTAATAACATTAACATTAATAAATGTGAACTCATAGCTGTCAAATATTGTGTGACACGTTAATATTATGGTATACATATTTAGGCATAACCATTACAAAGGATCAGAAGTCTAGAGGCTTACAAAATTTTAACCCTCTTTTTTTTAACCCAGAAGAAGCTAAATCAATGGCTACAGAGGGACTTATCTTTTAAAGGTAGAGTCCTAATTACCAAGGCTGAAGGTATCTCTAGACTAACACATGGCGCTCTATCTTTATATCGTGACAGTAAAATAAGCAAGGAGATAGACCAGATGCTTTTCAACTTTCTGTGGAGAAACCGTACCCATTACATTAGGAAAACTGTTGCAATGAACACTTATAAGAATGGTGGGCTGAATTTTCTGGACTTTACTGCCTGAAATAATACTTTTAAGATCAACTGGATAAAACAATTCCTAAGAAGACCCACTTCTATCTGGAATTTTATTCCTAATTTTATTCCTAGTCTTCTCTACTTTTGGTGGCCTTAACTTCATGTTTTTTGCAATTATAATATTGAAAAAGTTCCAGTGAAACGTTTTGCTTTTCATTGGCAGGTTTTCTTGTCATGGTCTTTAATTTATAAACACAATTTTTCTCCACACAGATATTATATATGGAATAATTGTGATATATTGTATAAAAATACTTCTTTGTTTTTAGAAATAATATCCAATTGATGAGACAACTGGTAAATGCAGAGGGTCTTTTACTCAGGTATAAGGAATTCTTATCACTTTATAAGGTCCCTGTAACACCTAAAGATTTTGCAATTGTTTTAGACTCCATTCCCTCAGGTGTTGCTCTGTTATTCAGAAACGTGTCAAGACCTGACCCTCAGAGCCTACCTTCTATTGACCCTGTTGACTCATCAGTAGGAAATATTTGTTTATCTTTTGGTCCATTCAACAACAGAGCGATGTCAATCTTGTTTCAGCAGGATGTTGTATCTATACCTTATGTCATGCCTTATTGGAATGGATTTATTGATAATATCGGTTGGGAAAAAGTTTGGAGGTTGCCACACACTTACCTACAAAATTAAGGACGTTTCCTTTAAAATGATTCATAAATATTATCCTGCCAACCGCTATATGAAGGAGTTTAAGGAAAACATCAACTCAAATTGCTCCTTTTGTAATGACCACCCAGAAACAGTGTTGCATCTTTTTTGGCATTGTATTCATGTATGAAAACTGTGGTAAGACATCAGTAGATTTATAATTGAACACATTTATGAAGATTTTACACTATTGTGGATAGATGTACTGCTTGGATTCTTTGCATACGATAGAAATAAGCTGAAACATTTTTATGTAATTAATTTCATTATTCTTTTGGCCAAATTTCATATACACAAATGTAAATTTACAAAAAAACAAAACTAATTTTCTTACCCTACAAAAAGAAATTGAACTGTATTTTAAGACAGTTAAATACCCTACTAACAAAAAAGCTGTTAGAATTGTAAGTGTATGTATGTCCCTTAAGGTCCTTATGTAATTGTAATGTGATATTGTACCCCCTAGCTCGATTGTCCATTGTTTATAATTTATATATACTTGTGTTCCCTCATGTACTTTCTGTATTGATTTGTTGTTAATAAAAAAGACAACATGCATAGTAAAGTTTGCTTAACTATATATCTTTGTCTGTCGTGACTACAACCAACACAAAGCATATTGAAACAGCTACTATGCTGTTGTTGTCTTAGGTCTCTCTTTATGTCGTGTTGTGGTGTCTTGTGATCTGTGTTTTGTCCTATATTTGATTTTTTAATCCCAGCCCCCGTTCCTGCAGGGTGCCTTTTGCCTTCTGGTAGGCCGTCATTGTAAATAATGAATTTGTTCTTAACTGACTTGCCTAGTTAAACAAAGCTTAAATAAAATTAAAATAAAACAGAAGTACCAAAGAATTTCAATACAAGTAAAGACTCATAGGAATCACGTATATCGAAGCGCGACCAAAACTAAACGCATGCGCATATTACGGCCCCAGTCCTTTGACGCTATTTGAAACATCGCAGGACTGTTTTTCTTCAGGTACTTGCTAATGTTTATCAATTAGCTATTGTTTTAATTTGTTGACCTGCATGGTACACTATCATTGCTGGCTAGCTTTCTGACCAGATGGTATTAGTTAATTAGCTAGATCTTGACGTTCAAGTTGTGGTTGCTAACTACCTAGCAGGTTGGCCTATTATTTTGTCGGTGCAGATTTCTTGTTTCAGAATTTATTGAGTTAACCATGATTAATCTGCGAGCCTAAGTACTGAGCTGATTGTCCATAGTGTTTTTCAGACAAATGGAAGGCGAAGAGGACGAATTCTTCTCCGGGAACCACTCTGGTAAGAACTGCTTTGATTCCGCCTCGGCGGGAGCTAGCTTGCCAGCTAGGTCCTATTGGTTTGTTGTTTACTGTACCAGCAACGAGTTGTCTGTTCTTTCGTGTATTATGGTTCCCCGCAAGGCAGGTTACAGGCCTAGTTTTGTCGCTTCTGGACTTCTGGTCAGTTGCCACAAAGAAGAACTTGGGAAAATTACAACTGGCCCAGAACAGGGCAGCACGGCTGGACCTTAAATGAATAATACGCATGTCAATAACGCGTGGCATCATTTGTAGTGTTGTGGTCGGTTTTTCTTAACTTTTTACTATTTTCTACATTGTATAATAATAGTGAAGACATCATAACTATTACATAACACATATGAAATCATAGAGCAACCATAAATATATATTTATGTGAGATTCTTAAAATAGCCATCCTTTGCCTTGATGACCGCTTTGCACACTCTTTGCATTCTCTCAACCAGCTTCACCTGGAATACTTTTCCACCAGGTTTGAAGGACATCCCACATATGCTGAGGACTTGTTGGCTGCTTTTCCTTCTCTGCGTTCCGACTCATCCCAAACCATCTCAATTGGGTTGAGGCCCGGCGATTGCGGAGGCCAGGTCATCTGGTGCAGAACTCCATCACTCCATCCTTCGTGGTAAAATAGCCCTTAAACAGCCTGGAGTTGTATTGGGTCATTGTCCTGTTGAAAAACAAATGATAGTCCCACTAAGCCCAAACCACATGAATGGCGTATTGCTGCAGAATGCTGTGGTAGGCATGCTGGTTAAGTGTGCCTTGAATTCTAAATAAATCAGATGGTGTCACCAGCAAGCACCCTCACACCATAGCACCTCCCCCTCTATAATTTACGGTGGAAAATACACATGCGGAGATCATCCGTTGACCCACACCGCGTCTCACAAAGACACAGCAGTTGGAACCAAAAATCTTACATTTGGACTCCAGACCGAATGACAAGTTTCCACTGGTCTAATGGCAATTGCTCATGTTTCTTGGCCCAAGCAAGTCGCTTCTTCTTATTGGTGTCCTTTAGTAGTGTGTTTTTGGCAGCAATTTGATCGTGAAGGTCTGACTCACAGTCTCCTCTGGACAGTTGCTGTTGAGATATCTGTTACTTGAACTCTGAAGCATTTATTTAGGCTGCAATTTCTGAGGCTGGTAACTCTAATGAACTTATCTTCTGCAGCAGAGGTAACTGGGTCTTCCATTCCTGTGGCGGTCCTCATGAGAGCCTGTTTTGTCATAGTGCTTAATGATTTTTACGACTGCATTTGAAGAAACGTTAAAAGTTCTTGACATTTTCCGGATTGACTGATATTCTTGTCTTAAAGTAATGATGGACTGTTGTTTCTCTTTGCTTATTTGAGCTGATCTTGCCATAATCTGGACATGGTCTTTTACTAAATAGGGCTATCTTCTTTATACAAAAACATGTAATGATGAAGTCAGTCTCTTTGAGCCATGAGTGATTGACATGTGTATTATTTATGTTAACTCTGCATGTACATTTTAAGGGCCAGCTGTGCTGCCCTGTCCTGGGCCAGTTGTAATTTTCCCAAGTTCCTCTTTTTGGCACCTGACCACACAACTGGGCAAGAGTCCATGATCAACAAAACTCAGGGCCTGGAGTGCCTGCCTAGTTGATATTGTTGTTAACAAGGCAGCGCAGCGCTTTAGTATGGGCAGACCTCTCCCCGTCTGAGCTACTGTTGCATCAATATTATTGTTTACATTGTCGTCATGCCCATTGTATATGATACCAATAGTTGTAAACATTCATTCTGGAATGCCAAAAAATGTGTTTGTTGTGTCCTGGTCTTGTAGATGGTGGTGGCACCCCTGTACAGGATGAAAATGCTCCTGGTTCAGATGCGGAAGAGGAGACAAGAAATGAGTCGTGCCACTCAGAGGTAAGGGGATTGTCATCTAAGCAAGACGTGTTCAACACCAGTCTAGTGTGGTGGTCAAACCCTCTTGATTTCCCAACCATCTTGCACATACAGATTAACATTTTAAAAATATGTATAATATCCCAGGGCTCTATGCGGACCTTTTTTTACAAGGAAAAGTGGAGGTGCACACAGACATTTAGGAGCACAATAAAGCTAGAATACATTTTTCTAGGCGCGTTGGTGCTCCTAAATTAAAATGTCAGATCGCACAGCAAAATATTTAGGCTCATATGCAAGTGAAATGGTGGCACTGTAGAACCCTGTATCTATCCCAACCGTAGACTTATGAAGCATTTTATATTTCCACTTTTTTTTATGCAGGATGAGAATAGTCATGGTGAGGCAGCAGCTCAGGCCATGGAGACAAATGGTTTGGCCAGTGGGTCAGACAACGAGGGCCACAAAAGGGAGGACAGTGACTCTGAGGAGGAGGCACCAGTCAAACGCAGCACCTCAGACATAGAGTGCACCCCCCCAACCAAACGCAGAGGCAGCAACTCGGACATTGAGGGGCCCCCAATCAAACACAGAGGCTGTACCTCTGACATGGAGGAGAAAGAAACCAAGCAGGCTGCAGCCGGGAGTGACTCTGAGAACGAGGATCAGCCCCCGTCTCCATCACGGAGCAGACACTCAAATGCACGCAGTGATTCTGAGACTGAGGTGCCCAAACACAAAGCGCAGATCAAGTCTGATGGAAAGGAGGAGGAGTGCGGTGAGAAGAAAGGGAAGTGGAAGGCTGTAATGCATTCCGATAGTGAGGATGAGGTGGAGGCTCGGTCAGTGAAAGCAGCTGCAGGCAGTGGCCAGGAGACGGATAGTCCCGCAAAACGGGTGGTGGACTATAGTGAGGATGATGACGCAATGCCAAGTAGGTGCCATCTACATCAGCGTATTGGGATGGGGGAAAACAGTTGACTCCTGATAAGTACACAATCAATCAATCAATCTACTGATCCCTATTCGAATATATTTTCTATTCACTTTCTCCAGATATCGGCATGCTCTGGATTAGTACACACATTCATACTACAACCGTTCAAAATGATTGCACTATATCAAGTAGGGGTGTGACATTAAGTGAAATTCAGAAGATAAAAAAGTTTTACAAAATTAATCACCACTCACAGGTCCCGATCATCATAAAGGGGGAAATTAAACATACCTAACACAACAATACATTAGTGTTAGTAGGAGGAGATATGCATCTTTCAAATTATTTACATTTTAGTAATTTAGCAGATGCTCTTATCAAGAGCGACTTACAGTAGTGAGTGCATACATTTTTCATACTGGTCCCCCGTGGGAATCAAACCCCCAACCCTGGCAGTGCAAGTGCCATGCTGCATCAACTGAGCCATCCCAGACTGCCACAGTTATAAAGCGTTCTGCATGTCATTATCATTCACAGTTGGGAAAATGGCAGAGAGTGAGACAGGGAAGCGAGAGCAACAAAGTCCTGTATGGCAATACTTTGAAAAGTTAAATGAGAAAGTTGTGTAATGCAAACTTTGAGGTGGAATTGAGTTCTAGTGGCAGTACACGTGTCAGGTGCAATGCTGAAGGGAGGCACTGTGAGACCCAACCTGTTGCTTGCAGCAGTGCGATTAGGGACAGAGATGATTGCAGTTGATGTGCAGCCCATGTCAATGGTAGAGGATGTCGGCTTCAATGTTGCCTTAATGGCATGTAATAGAGCCAGACTACAAGATGCCAAACTGTGAATGTCTGGATGTAGACATTGTATAATGATTGCTCTGTAGGTACAAAGTGCAAGCTCTCAACACCAGATTGTTGGAAGTTTATGAACACGCTGTCACACATCACTGCAACGAGCCATCACATTGAGAAGTGCGAACAGGCACACAGCAGAGAATTGGTGCAGTAAGCCTTACCAGACGGCGCTCACCAGTAGTAAGGTGAGTGCCTTCTGGTAGGGTTTCCACTAGATCAAAAAGTCATTATTGTCTATATTGTAAAAATGCATAAAAATAAAACCAATAACCAATAATCTTGTATTTTCAGCTGTTTTGAAGCTGGTGTACAAAACTAAAGGTAAAAGTCGCAAAAACAAAACTTAAGCATAGAAACTTAAGCATAGAAATAGCGCATACAGAATGAATCTACTTCTCCTTAAACTTGCTTTCAATGAGAATTACAGATCTATAACTCACATTTCAATGTGAAATTTGTGTTGCACAAAAGGTTACACAATGCTGCTTTAATAACCTCTTTGTGCTAGGGAGCAGTATTTTGACATCCGGATGAAAAGCGTGTCCAAAGTGAACTGCCTGTTACTCGGGCCCAGAAGCTAGGATATGCATATAATTTTATAAAGTTTCTAAAACTGTTAAAATAATGTCTGTGAGTATAACAGAACTGATATGGCAGGCGAAACCCTGAGGACAAACCATCAAAAAATAATAATAATTTGGCCTACTACTTTTTCCAATGGAACTGCCAGATTGCAGTTCCTAGGACTTCCACTAGAATTTGTAGTTTTTCTAAGTGGCTCCCATTTTGGCTGTAGTGTTTTCATGCGCATGGATGAGAGAGCGTTCTTTTTTTGTTTATCTCCTGTAAAGACAATAACGATTCTCCGTCTTAAAATGTATTGTTTATTGATGTATTAGGGTACCTGAGTTTTGATTATAAACGTTGTTTGACTTGTTTGGAGAAGTTTATTGGTAAAGTTTGGGATTAATTTTGTATGTGTTTTGAAGGAGGGAAACCGGTGGATTATTGAATGAAGCGTGCCAGCTAAACTGAGTTATTTATCAAACAAAAGGACCATTTGTGATGTAGCTGGAGTGCCAACAGAAAAAGATCTTCAAAGGTAAGGCATTTATTATATCGTTATTTCTGACTGTCGTGGCACACCTGGCTGGTTGAAAATGTTATTCATGCTTTTGTATACGCGGTGCTGTCCTCAGAGAATCGCATGGTGTGCTTTAGCCGTAAAGCCTTTTTGATATCTGACACAGAGGCTGGATTAACAAGAGGTAAGAAGTTAAGAGGTTGTATAAATAGGCGGGGTTTATGACTCTGTGGCTGTGGTAACTAGTGACGACCGTCTGGTCGAACTGGATTGCGGTAGATTGAACTGCATTGCCCCTGAGTGGTCATACGGAGGACCATATCTGAATAGTGAAGTCACATAAATCATAACATTTTCTTATCATTTAACAATTAATAAATGTCAGTTTAAACGTTAACCACATTTTTTACATTTGTCACATGCGTCGTTCCCCGGTTCAAATGTTTAAACGTTGTGGTTATTTCCACGTGTAGCAGAGAAATAACAACAAATAAGGCACTGACTGATAGCTGTTAGCTCGTATGCTAACCGTAGCTAGCTAATTCAAGTTATGTGAGGACCATTTCAGTTAAGACGGGCAATACTGAAAGGCAGATGAAAAATAATTATTTCAGAAAGACTACCTGTCGAGATGAGTTTCAGCAAAACCATGCCTATACAAGATGTTGACACTTTTCTGACTTTTTGATAATGTCTGATTTGTTGTTGTCTTGTCTGACTTTTGACCTTTTGATAATTCCAGCAACCCTGTTGGATTCCAGACGTCATTAATATGTGGATATGCACACGGACATGATCAAAAAGCTATATTTGCTCAAAAAGCTACAGTGGGGCAAAAAAGTAGTTTGTCAGCCACCAATTATGCAAGTTCTCCCACTTAAAAAGATGAGAGGCCTGTAATTTTCATCATAGGTACACTTCAACTATGACAGACAAAATTAGGAGAAAAATACAGAAAATCACATTGTAGGATTTTTAATGAATTTATTTGCAAATTATGGTGGAAAATAAGTATTTGGTCAATAACAAAAGTTTATCTGAATACTTTGCCAACAAAGGGTATATAACAATGACTGAGGTCAAACGTTTTCTGTAAGTCTTCACAAGGTTTTCACACTGTTGCTGGTATTTTGGCCCATTTCCTCCATGTAGATCTCCTCTAGAGCAGTGATGTTTTGGGGCTGTTGCTCCCTCCAAAGATTTTCTATGGGGTTGAGATCTGGAGACGGGCTAGGCCACTCCAGGACCTTGAAATGCTTCTTGCGAAGCCACTCCTTCGTTGCCCGGGCTGTGTGTTTGGGATCATTGTCATGCTGAAAGACCCAGCCACGTTTCATCTTCAATGCCCTTGCTGATGGAAGGAGGTTTTCACTCAAAATCTCACGATACATGGCCCCATTCATTCTTTCCTTTACATGGATCAGTCGTCCTGGTCCCTTTGCAGAAAAACGGCCCCAAAGCATGATGTTTCCACCCCCATGCTTCACAGTAGGTATGGTGTTCTTTGGATGCAACTCAGCATTCTTTGTCCTCCAAACACGATGAGTTGAGTTTTTACCAAAAAGTTAGATTTTGGTTTCATCTGGATCATCCAAATGCTCTCTAGCAATCTTCAGACTGGCCTGGACATGTACTGGCTTAAGCAGGGGGACACGTCTGGCACTGCAGGATTTGAGTCCCTGGCGGCCTAGTGTGTTACTGACGGTAGGCTTTGTTATTTTGGTCCCAGCTCTCTGCAGGTCATTCACTAGGTCCCCCCGTGTGGTTCTGGGATTTTTGCTCACTGTTCTTGTGATCATTTTGACCCCACGGGGCGAGATCTTGCGTGGAGCCCCAGATTGAGGGAGATTATCAGTGGTCTTGTATGTCTTCCATTTCCTAATAATTGCTCCCACAGTTGATTTCTTCAAACCAAGCTGCTTACCTAATGCAGATTCAGTCTTACCAGCCTGGTGCAGGTCTACAATTTTGTTTCTGGTATCCTTTGACATCTCTTTGGCCTTGGCCATAGTGGAGTTTGGAGTGTGACTGTTTGAGGTTGTGGACAGGTGTCTTTTTTATACTGATAACAAGTTCAAACAGGTGCCATTAATACAGGTAACGAGTGGAGGACAGAGGAGCCTCTTAAAACCTCTTGAGGATAGGGCGACGCTAGCGTCTCAACTGGCCAATTTCCAGGGGAAATGCAGAGCGCCAGATTCAAATAAAATGCTATAAAATTCAAACTTTCATTAAATCACACATGTAAGATACTCATTTAAAGCTACACTCGTTGTGAATCCAGCCAACATGTCAGATTTTAAAAATGCTTTTCGGCGAAAGCTTAAGAAGCTATTATCTGATAGCATGCACCCATCTACACCAGTAGTAAACAAAAGAGCTAGCGTAGCAGGCTGAAATAAACGCTGAAATAAAATATGCATTACCTTTGACGATCTTCTTTTGTTGCCACTTCAATATGTCCCATAAACATCACAATTGGTCCTTTTGTACGATTAATTCCGTCCATTTATAAAGCGCGTTTGATCCATAAAAAAACAGCTTCCAAAAAACGCAACGTCACTACAAAATATTTCAAAAGTTGCATATAAACTTTTCCAAAATATTTCAAACTATTTTTGTAATACAATGTTAGGTATTTTTAAACGTTAATAATCGATCAAATTGTAGATGTGGCAATCTGTATTCAATACATGAACGAAAAGAAAAAAGCTCTGCTCTTCACATCTTGCGCAACTCACAAAAGTGTCCCCTGTTCAGAGTTGGCCTACTTCCTGATAAAACAAAGGAATAATCTCAGCCATATTCCATATATTTTTTTATGCAGACTAGCTCAAAAATAAGTGAAATTATCCAATGGATAATGATAATTTTCTGGCCTAAAACGTGGAGGTGTAAAAACATAGTTAGTTTTCACCACATTTTAATTCGCTCCATGTTTCAGGCAGCCAAGTGTAGGCTACGGCGAAAAGTTGTAGCCATCCCTGTGTTTTGAGAGCGATTTCTGATTTTGCCAAGTGTTTGTCACGGTTTGTGCAAGAAACAATAACTGATTCGATAAATTGAACTAAGTGCTACGCATAAGCTATATATGAATAGGCTACATGTAGGCCATCAACTCTCAGTGAATGCTTTTGTTTGTTTTGTGCGTATGAATGTAATATTGCCGAATGCGGCAGTAAAAATACTTTGCCTATTTAATGCAACCCTTGTTGTTAATAGATCGCAAAGCAGCATACAACTCACCTAAACGGTTGGAAATAAGTGAACTTCATCCATCGCCTTAGCTCAAATCTGAAGGCCGGGGTGCATTTAGGGCCTACTGCGGATCGCAAAAATATCCTATTGATAATGATCACACTTCCTCAATTCAAATATTATGGTGACACCAAGCTCGCATTATCATTGTGGCCCTATTACCTGGACATGTTGAAATCCTATCTTAATGCCTAGAATAAAAACTTCCAGGCTTCCGTCATAACTGTCAATTGATTGACTGAAAAAATATAAATAATTACAGGGGGCAGGTTGGAAAAATCGAACCCTGTTCGAATTGTCCTCTGGCACCCTGTTCTCTTTTGTCGTCTGGAATAGCTGCCATTCTGGAGTAGTAATTAAATAACCAAAAATCTCTAGTAATACTAGTCCACTGCGAATAGTTATTCAGTCACGTGCATGTGATGCATATGTGTCAAGTAAAGAGGGCAAGGGTTGAGGGACTAGGGAATGTTTTTCCTAAACAAATTGGGGATTTGGGGATTTCGGTAACAACTTTTCAGTCAATTTGTTGTAATTATGTTGCAGCTTTAGCAACACGGTCAGCGTGATAAACACTTTGATGTTCTTTGGTGGTTGCTGCAGCATGGAGAGAGACAATGGGTGCTAGTCAGTCACTTGCAGTCTTTTTTATTTATAACTTTAAAAAAAATAGGTCAGTAAGTAAATCAATTGCTGGTCGGACTCCCTCTAGTCATTTGTGTCTTAAATATTTCATCAAACCGGGTACTTAAAGCATCAAACAAGCTCAGTGAATATAGTTGATTTGATTAAAACGCATATATGGAAAATCATGTTTCAACATTTCGACCACGGAAATCTAATTCGCATTAGTCTATGGAAAGAAGAGACAGACGAACACGATGATGTTGTCCATTTTCACCCCTGTTGTAGAAATTCAGTACTGAGAGAGACTTGATCATTTCTTCAAACAATCATCTTTATTTAATATCGATTCATTATTGTAATAATGAAACAGTCAGCCCAACAGTCTTGTTCTGACTGTTAGGCTGAGAGCCTAACTGGAAATAAAAAAAACAGATATTATATAGGACCTAAAAATGCTTAGTCACAATGGTTCTATTTCCCATAAGCCACCTTGGCTATCTATACAGGATGGTTTTTTACCCAACCCGGATTAGTTTCCCAGGTGCCAGGAAGATGAGACAATGAGGCATTGTTCTAAACTATTCCAGGCTATCTCGGGTCACACACACACCACATCTTGTCCTATGGAATGCCAGCTTTTATGTTTTTATCACCAACATCAGTAGTCAGCTTGAAGCTATCTCCAGTAAAACCCCTGTCTTCAACACCCAGACTAGCTGCAGGGTGCTGAAGTGGAGACCATAAAGCACAGTATTAGCACGACAGAAATGCCTTACTGTTTGTTAAGAAAATAATTGTTACATATCCAACAAATAAGGTGAATACATAATTGTTCTATCCCAACCCCACAAGTGTCTTGGGACTCATCTGAAGTCTGTACAGCCTACTTGCCAACTTCTGTCTGTAGCGTCCAAACACACACGGGCCCCTTTTTGGAAAGGTGACTCTCACGAACACATACAGTACCGGTCAAAACTCATTCCAGGGTTGTTTTAAAAAAAACTATTTTCTACATTGTAGGATAATAGTGAAGACATTAAAAATATGAAATAACATATGGAATCATTTAGTAATCAAAAAGGTGTTAAACAAATCAACATATATTTGAGATTCTTCAAAGTAGCCTCTGTTTGCATTCATGACAGCTTTGCACACTCTTGGCATTCTCTCAACCAGCTTCATGATATAGTCACCTGGAATGCATTTAAATTAAAAAGCGTGCCTTGTTAAAGTTAATTTGTGGAATCTCTTTCCTTAATGTGTTTGAGCCATTCAGTTGTTGTGTTGTGTCAAGGTAGGGTTGGTATACAGAATATGGCCCAATTTGGTAAAAGACCAAGTCCATATTATGGCAAGAACAGCCCAAATAAGCAAACAGAAATGACAGTCTATCATTACTTTAAGACACAAAGGTCAGTCAATCCGGAACATTTCAAGAACTTTGAAAGTTTCATCAAGTGCAGTTGCTAAAACCATCAAGCGCTATGATGAAACTGGCTCTCATGGGAACCGCCACAGGAATGGAAGACCCAGCGTTATCTCTGCTGCAGAGGATAAGTTCATTAGAGTTAACTGCACCTCAGATTCTGGCCCAAATCAATGCTTCACAGAGTTCAAGTAAGAGACACATCTCAACATCAACTGTGTCCTTGATCTGATGAGTTGGTTTCAACCGCTGTGTCTTTGTGAGATGCAGAGTAGGTGAACAGATGATCTCCGCTTGTTTGGTTTCCACCGTGAAGCATGGAGGAGGTGGTGTGGGGGTGCTTTGCTGGTGACACTGTCAGTGATTTATTTAGAATTCAAGGCACACTTAACCAGCATGGCTACCACAGCATTCTGTAGTGATACACCATCCCATATGGTTTGTGCTTAGTCCCACTATCATTTGTTTTTCAACAGGACAATGACCCAAAACACACCTCCAGGCTGTGTAAGGGCTATTTGGCCAAGGAGAGTGATGGAGTGCTGCATCAGATGGCCTGGCCTCTACAATCACCTGATCTCAACCAAATTGAGATGGTTTGGGATGAGTTAGTCCGCAGAGTGAAGGAAAAGCAGCCAACAAGTGCTCAGCATGGAGTATTGTTGAGTGTGAAAACCCCAGCAGTGTTGCAGATTATGACACACTCAAACTGGTGCCCCTGGCACCTATTACCATACCCTGTTCAAAGGCCCTTAAATATTGTCTTGCCCATAGGTTACATTGCGGGGTGGTAGATGCCCAGTCTCTCGTATAGCTCAGCTCAGGTGTCTGCATACACCATAGACACATATATTTGTCACAGACACGCCTTGGTTTTACTGCCCATTGGGGACCGAACATTTATTCCTTTTCAAAATCCTATGTTCCTTAACCCCTAACCGTAAAAATAACCCTATTTGTATCCCTAAACCTAAAGGCGTTAGCATGCCAGGCGAACCAAACGAGTGTGCTCGCATACTCCCTTAAAAGTCCTTTGTTTGAAAAACTGTAAGAAATATAGTACTGTCAATTTTTTGATGCCATAGCCAGTATACATACACTTCCTCAAAATAGTCAGAATGAATATAAGATGACCCAAGAAATGTTATACTTTGTTTTAGCAGAGGAGATCTTAGTTGTGCAATTTTATATCAAAGATGTTTGCAGTATTTCTCAATTAAAAAATGTGCATGAAAACAAGTCCTCTTGTTGAATGACAACATACTTTATTCAATAATCTGTACTGTTGACCAATCACCGACAAAGGGGCATAGACTTCGGCTATCAACTCTGGCTTGCCTCAAATTTTTTGTGTGCGCCCGAACAGCCGAGAAAAGCCTTGCTGAAATCCAAATCAAACAAACATGTTTTATTTTGGGGACTGGCGAAATGTCTCGTTTTAAATATATATACATTTTTTTTTAAATCCCCCTTGTTTTACTATCCTTGTGAGGACTTTTGGAACCCAAAATGATAGTGAAGTTAGACCACACAGAATTCAGCTCGGACAGACACAGGCAGGCATCAGCTTGGACAGATCCAGCTCAGAGAGGTCCAACTCATTCATGTACTCTATCAGCAGCATATTTTAATTTAGAATGGATAATTAATGTGTTTATGGAAGAAATGTTAGGGCATTGAATCGAAATGAATCGCACCAAATTGTTTCAAAATGTATTGTTACTTTTCTCAATGAAAGATGCACATCCCTGCACTGTATCTATCAGGTCTCTAACTCCATCTGTTGGTTTCAAAATGTGATTTTGTTGAATGTGTATGTGCTGTTACAGTGAAGAGGAAGAAAGCCATCCTGTCAGACAGTGAAGATGAGGAGGAAAAGGCTGACGAACCAGGTAAAATGAAAGACCGGCAGCTGGACCAGTGCAATTGGGTGGCTCTGGTCAAAAGTAATGTACTGTATGGGGAATAGGGTGCCATTTAAGATACTCACCATATCTTGAAGTCTATGATGGTTAGCGAGTGTGTGGAGATTAAGGCTGCATCTTAAATTACTCCATAGTGTACACTGTGGTGTGTGTTAGGTCTATGTATTTTTTTTTTTATTGAGCTGCTCTGTTGGCCAGGTCTCCCTTGTAAAAGAGGTCTTCTGACCTCAATCGGACTTCCTAGATAAATAGTTGTGGTCAGAGCCGTGGGGCTCTATGATCATAATGATGGTGACTCCTCTTCCTCAGCGTCGAAGAAGAGCCGCACCGTATCTGACGACGAGAACTCTGACAGTAACGCAGGCTCAGAAGCGCCCGACAAAACCATGGCCAAACTGCGGGAACTGGGCTCAGAAAGCGAAGACGAGGATGATGGACAGAAGGCGACAGGAGGGAAGGATGAGAAAACACTGTTTGGTAGCGACAGCGAATCGGGTGACGAGGAAGAGTAAGTATTCCGATCCCTACACTCACACTCAGTTTGAGTTTTGAATTTCCTTATATAAATGAGAAATTGCTGTTTGCTTTTTACCAACTTTGTCATTCTTTCTGTAATGATAGCACTGTACAAGGTATTATTGTTATTTTTATTCTGTAACTTGACATAAATAAAATTGTATTGGATTTTGGATTTTTTACATGCTTCATAAACAACAGGTGAAATGCTTACTCACGGGTCATTTTCAAACAATGTAGAGTTAAAGATAGATGACAAAAAAATCTATTAAAATAGTGACACAAGGAATAAATACACAGTGAGTAACAAATAACAATGAGTAAAAATACCTGGGAGTACCAGCACCGAGTCGCTGTGCTGGTGTATGAGGTGGTTATTATTATACCTTTATTTGAAACAAGGAACACAGACTGAGACCAAGGTCTCTTTTACAGCTGAGCCCTGCGTATACATGTTTACACATACAGTTTTGGTACAATGATTAAGAAATTACACAAGACAAACAAAGCGATCACAGATAACATAAAAAAATACAGTAGTAGATTGTTACATTTACACACAGGTTATTCCCCTAATAGCACAAGAACTTGCATTACCTGAATCAGTTGCAAGCAATACAAAAATAAAAATCCTCCAATAATTGTTTAAAATGGGCAAGGGGGACAAGTCTCAAGTTTAAGTTTAGTCTGCAGGCTATTCCATAAGCAAGGAGCATAACAGGAAAAGGCAGCCATTTACCCAACTCTGTGGAGATCGCAGGGTCGTCACGTGTAATCCTTGCTTGAGACCTGGTTTTATGAATTATAGTTATAATGTTGATGAGTGATGATAAGGTAGTTTATTCAGAAGTGCTTTATAGACACACGAGAGCATGTTGTTCTCGTCTCATGGACAGCGACGTCCAACCCACATTTTGATATAAATCACAGTGGTGAGTTCTGTAGCTAGCACCCGCAATAAACCTAAGTGTGCAGTGATAAGTAGCATCCAGCGATTTATGTGTGGATGCCGTAGCATGCATGTAGATGATATCCACATAATCTAATACAGACATAAAAGTAGCTTGCACAATTTGTCTTCTATTTGTAGAGGACAAACATGTCCTGTTTCTATAGAGGAAGCCTAGCTTGATTTTTAGCCGTTTACAAAGTTCGTCAACATGCATTTTAAAAGACAGTTTATCATCCAACCATATCCCCAAGTATTTATATGCAGAGACCTGATTAATTCGAGAGCCATCTAAGCTTGCAAGTGTATTTTCAACCAACTTTTTGAACCTATTCAAAATTAAAAAATGTGTTTTCTTTTCATTTAAAACAAGTTTCAGCTTTATAAAAGACCCTTGTAAAATCTTAAAATCTGTCTCCAATTGTGATAATGCTTGGTCAGCTGTTGAAGCAGTAGTTACATGAGTGTCATCAGCATATAAATGTATTTTACACTTATCTCATCACCGATATTGTTTATGTAGAGCGTGAACAGTGATGGACCAAGTATAGAACCTTGTGGGACCCCTTTAACCAACTCCAATGGCTCTGACTGGATGCCGTCGACTCTAACAGCCTGACTTCTATCCTTTAGATAGTCATGAAACCAACAACAGGCTTCCGATCCCAGTCCTATTAATGACAGCTTACCCAAAAGTATCGCATTGTCTGCAGTACATGCGATACATATGTACTGAAAGGATGCGTATATATTCTAGACTGTATGGTTGGTTCTGATTTGTAGGGTTCCTATGCTCTCTCTCATATAGGAAAATGATTGCAGACATTTTTGGTGACTCAGGTGATGAAGAGGGGGAAGAGTTTACGGTGAGTTCTACTAACTTTACAAATCAAATTTCAAAAGTTTGGACACATACTCATTCCATGGTTTTTCTTTATTTGTAGTATTTTCGCCTCCCGAGTCCATACGGGAGTTGCAGCGATGGGACAAGACTGTAACTACCAATTTGGATATCACAAAATGGGGTATAAATAAATAAACAGCCTTGATGGCCTTAATGTAGTTTTCAGTCTCTCAGTCCCAGCTTTGATGCACCTGTACTGACCTCGACTTCTGGATTATAGAGGTGTCCACAGGCCGTGGCTCGGATGGTTGATGTACTTAATGATCTTTTTGGCCTTCCTGTGAAGGTGCTGTAGGTGTACTGGAGGGCAGGTAGTTTGCCCCTGGTGATGCGTTGCAGGCGGTGCAGGTCCTGTACCAGGTGGTGATACTGGATGCTCTCAATTGTGCATCTGTAAAAGTGTAATAACACACAATTATAAATACACAGTGAGTAATGATAACTTGGTGTACCAGTGATGTTGTTAGACTTGCCCCAAACATAATGTTTTGTAATCAGGACAAGACAAAAAATTGTCCTTTTTTTTGCAGTATCACTTTATAGTTCCTTATTGCAAACAAGTTTTGGAATATTTGTAATTCTCTACAGACTTCCTTTTCACTCTGTCATTTAGGTTAGTATTGTCGAGCAATTGCAATGTTGATCCATCCTCAGCTTAATGGCTGTGATAGGAGAAAACTATGTAACTTTTGTAGCCTTTGGTCTCATGGTGAAATCACTAAGCCTTTTTCTTTTTCACCGGCAAATGAGTTAGGAAGGATGCCTGTATCTTTGTAGTGACTGGGTGTATTGATACACCATCCAAAGCGTAATTAATAACTTCATCATACTGAAAGGGATATTCAGTGTCTGCTTTTTTTCCTCCACATCTACCAATAGGTGCACTTCTTCTTTGCGAGACATTGTAAAACATCCATGGTCTTTGCTTGGAATTCACTACTCGACTGAAGGAATTTACAATTATTTGTATATTGGGTACTCATAAATTGTTAACCACTGTTATTGCACACAGAATAAGTCTATGCAACTTCTGTGATTTGTTAAGCAAATTCTTACTCTTGAACGTATGTAGACTTGCCATAACAAAGCGGTTGAATACTTAGTGACTCAAAGGCATTTCAGCTTTAACATTTATTTTTTGTTTATTTCTAAAAAATGAAAATTACACTTAGACTTTGTGGTAGCTATTTGGTTAACTATTTAACAAACTATTTTGCAGTATCATGGCTTGGGTGTATAAGCTATTCAGGGTCCTGTTTGTTCTAGCATCGTTACCGCATGCCCTGCGGTAGCACAGAGGAACAGTCTATGACTTGGGTGGCTAAAGTTTGTACATTTTTAGGACCTTTCTCTGACACCGCCTGGTGTAGATGTACTGGGCCGTATGCACAACAGAGGGTAGCCACTTGCGGGTCAGATGTCAAACAGTATGTTTGTCTTGCTGTTCTGCCTCCTCTCCTAGTGTTCTGTCTCCATTTGTCCCGCTAGCAATCCTATCCCTGCACTTTTTACAGATCTTAAAGTACTGGACAAGTGAGAGCTAGCCATAAAGCATATTTATCCTATAACTTGTATTATTCAGGAACATAAAATACAGTCAAAAATGAGAGAAATACTGTGAAATTGTTTTTTTTTTACCATATCCAGTCCTTTCAGATCTGTGAACATCAAGGGTCCCAATCACAGATTAAGCTTGTCCTGGACTAAAAAGCATTCTTAATGGAGAATCTCCATTGAAATGGATTTTAGTCCAGGATTAGACTTAATCTGTCTGGGGAAACTGCCCCCAAATGTTTAGGGACTTTGGGGAATTGTCCAGACACCGAAACTATACCTCATCTTTGATTCCCGATCAAAACGACTGATGTTGTTTCTGCACCAATAGGGTTTCAATCAGGAGGATCTGGAGGGGGATAAGAACCAATCACAGGCCTCGGCAAAGAAAGCAATGGAAGACGACTCGGACTCTGACGAGGGCGTGGACAGGGGTGGTGTCCAAGAGTGAGTATCTCATGAAGTCTTTGTCAATATTTTCAATCAATCGATTTCCTCTTGCCACTATACTTTCAGTCTATAGTGGAGGCATGGCTAACGGGCTGACTGTCTCTATTCAGCACCAGCTTCATGTCAGACTTTGACGTGATGCTGGCTCGTAAGAAGGCCCAGAGCGGGAAGCGACGACGGAACCGCGACGGGGGAACGTTCATAAGTGATGCTGATGATGTGGTCAGTGCCATGATCACCAAGATGACAGAGGCTGCAGAGGTGAAGTTCAGGCCCCAAACCTTGTATGTGTTCTGTCAGCTCTTCAATGCAGATGCGGGTGTACCATTCTAACTGTGATTTACAGGAGGACAGAACACTGAATGCTCAGAAGAAGCCAGCCTTAAAAAAGCTGACCCTCCTCCCCACTGTAGTTATGCACCTGAAAAAGTGAGTCCATCTATGACTCTCGATACTACCACAAGCATAGTCTATATTCATTGACTTTACAAAACATTAGGAACTTTCCATGACAATGACCAGGTGAAAGATGTGATCTCTTATTGATGTAACTTGTTAAATCCACTTCAATCAGTGTTGATGAAGGGGAGGAGACCGGTTAAAGAATAATTTCTAAGTCTTGAGACATGGATTGTGTGTGTGTTCCATTGAGGGTGAATTAGCAAGACCTAATATTTAAGTGCCTTGGAATGGGGTATCGTAGTAGGTTCCAACCTCTCAAGGCTGTTCTGAAGGATGGCTGTAGTCTTTGACTGTTAACTATAAACTTGATGTCCTCTAGCCTTGTCTACAAGGCTTCCTGCCACCAAATGCGCCTTGGTTGGGTGTTGTACAGCCCAAATTTGAATTCTGCATGACAAGCCAGGGGTTATGCGTTTGCTTGTTGTTGAACAGCAAATTACACATGCTCTGAGCACTTTGTCGGTGGATGCACCGCCCCCTTCCCTCCAGCTCCCCATCTCCCTCTCATGCTGAGTCTGACTCGCTAGTAGGCCTACAGTGGGGGTGCTGGTGGTGATGCTGAACAGGTGGGATTAGCAGCACTGCAAGCTAAGAGGCATTGCCATCAGGAACAGTTTGCCTCTCATGCCTCTCCTCCGCACTGACCGATCTCAGGCTCGTTCTCTGGATTTTCAGACTTGGAAAATGTCATCAACCTTGATTGCCTTTTCTTATCAATTTAAAAATATATATTTGGCTTTCCCACATTTCAAATTCAGTAGGGAGACGACTGGCCTAGACAACGTGACGTGATTTACGTAGGGACCTCACCAGCTGATCACCACTACCAAGACCTGTGTCAGGATCAGTTACTTCCAACACTGGCCCTCCCCATAACCTCTATGTACAAATAATAGCGCAAGTCTGGGATCAATGTGGCAGGATGGAATGCTTACACAAAAGGATCATCCTGCATTTACTTGATGGTCTTTCTGGGGGGCAGGGGAAGTGATTTTAACCCTGATCGCTTTTATTAGAATGTCTACAGTGCAAACAGTGAAACAATTAATAAATCATGCCGCGAGAGGTACCGGATCGGGGAAATAAGTGTCGGAACAAACAGAGTCCAATCTGAGCAGTGCCGGATCCTGTTCCGGCAGGATCCAGCTCAAATTAAGCACTAGCTTTATGTTTGGATTTTTAATACATTTAATACATGTTTTTTTTGCGCAGGCTGTACACACTTCATTAGTCTCATTCAATTTGACAAGCGCTTGATAATGCCTCAAATTTCACGGCAGCATCCCCTTTGTGGCTGTAATGCCCCCTAAAAAATCCATGCCTTTTGCAGCCAGTGGCCGTTGTGCCCTTGGCCTGGAGTGCTACGTTGTGCCCCTCTCACTGAGCACTATGCACTCCTAAGCACCTCTCACTCAGATGGCTCTCCATCGGTTGATCGGGTCTTTCTCACAGGCTACAAGTGAAGGGACACATCGGGGACGCAACTGCGCGCATCCTTATGCAATTCCGAGATGCATATGGAAGACTGTCCAAATTTTACTTTTCGTCAGCCAACAAGATGAGTAGGCCTAAAAGAACAGCAAAAGCACTAGCCTATGTCAATCTACTAACCCCCATAATACAGAAGTTTACATTTACTGTATGATAAATAAATATTCCAAACATAGTTTGGGACAGTTGTGGGACACTATAGATCCCAAATTAATACAACCCCACTAGCATCAAAAAAAGCTTTTTTATGCAATGTGGCTGACGCAACAAATCAGAACATTTAGCTTAAATTGTTGATAAACTGAGGCTATTTCTTCACATTATAAGCAGAGCAGTGTGTACATGGCAGTAGGCTATAAGCGTGAATGTTCCATTACCCGAAAACACCATTATCAAAGGTGACCAAAGGTGATTATACATGTCATGCTTTTATTATAACAGTGCGTTTTTATGTTAAATTCTAACCCACACTTGAATCTCACATGCTGCTTAAGTGTGCCAGTTAAACTCTAAACACCTTGAAAAGCAGATTAATGTGCGTCATTTTAAGAAGTTATTTGGTCACTTTAGTTGTGATACAAACCTTATCAAAACATATAGGTCTATGGGCTAGGCTACATGAGGTGTGCGACTATGATTCGAACGGCATTGTTTCTTATGCTGGGCATCATTCACAAGTGATAGTTTAATAGGCTAATATTGTCACCTATTGTTGATTTAATCTAGTCTTTACATATACAAAATTATGTATGTGTTAAATTTATTTTGATTTAGAATGGACACTTATCATGCATCTGTCTCAAAACAGGCAGCGGGTTAAAATAAATGTAATCTATGCACTTAAATATCAAATGGTGGATGCTTTTCCGGTGCATAATTTTCATGCCAGCCAGGTAGGCTTTACTCCTGTTGTGAAGATAAACAATGTGCTTAATATTTGGAGAGTTGAGAGAAATATAGTAGGCCTAGGCTATAGAAGGCTTAGGGGATCCTCTTTTTAGTAGAGGCCATCAATCTGTTTTCTCACGTAATTGCCTATTGAAATGTTGCTCAAAATGAGCTCATGGGCTCTCATGAAGTGTTTGATTAGATTTTAGAACACATTTGCATTGATGTCAGAGTGATTAGAGGGACAATGGAGTGCTGAGTACCAGGCAGTTAGCATGTTTGGTGGACTGCTAATGACCATCAGCAGCATTGGAGCTTGGAGAAGCCTAATTACCGTGACAAAACGGTCACATGGAATTTGACTGTCGTCATGACTCGTGACCCCCGGTGTGGTGGTAATAGTCACCGTAACAGCTACATACACAATCCATGTCTCAAGGTTTAAAAATGATTCTTTAACTTGTCTCCTCCCCTTCGTCTACACTGATTTGAAGTGGATTTACCAAGTGACATCAATAAGAGATCATAGCTTTCAGATCAGTCTATGTAATGGAAAGAGCAAGTGTTCCTAATGTTTCGTACACTGTGTGAGAAATACCACATGGAATCATGTAGTAACCAAAAAAGTGTTAAACAAATCAAAATATATTTAATATTTGAGAATTTTCCAAGTTTCTTCAAGTGCAGTCGTAAAAACCATCAAGCGCTATGATGAACTGTGTCATGAGAACCACCACAGGAAAAGATGACCCAGATGTTACCTCTGCTGCAGAGGATAATTTTATTAGTTACCAACCTCAGATATTGCAGCCCAAATGAATGCTTCACAGACTTCAAGTAACAGACATTTCACCATCAACTGTTCAGAGACTGCGTGAATCAGGCCTTCATGGTCGAATTGCTGCAAAGAAACCACTACTAAAGGACACCAATAATAAGAAGAAACTTGCTCGGGCCAAGAAACACGAGCAATGGACAGTAGATCTGTCTACTGTCATTTGGTCTAGAGTCCAAATTTTGAGATTTTTGGTTCCAACCGCCGTGTCTGTGAGACGCAGTGTATGTGAACGGATGATCTCCGCATGTGTGGTTCACACCGTGAGACATAGAGGTGTGATAGTGTGGGGGTGCTTTACTGGTGACACTGTCTGTGATTTATTTAGAATTCAAGGCACACTTAACCAGCATGGCTACCACAGCATTCTGCAGTGATATGCCATCCCATCTGATTTGCGCTTAGTTCCACATTCATTTATAGGACAATGACCCAAACACACACCTCCAGGCTGTGTAAGGGCAATTTGACCAAGGAGAGTGATGGAGTGCTGCATCAGATGACCTGGTCTCCCAAATCAAAAGTAACAGTCAGGATCTGGTGTGGAGACCAGCTGCATTAAGTACTGCAGTGCATCTCCTCGTGGACTGCACCAGAGTTGCCAGTTCTTGCTGTGAGATGTTACCCCACTCTTCTACCAAGACACCTGAAAGTTCCCGGACATTTCTGGCGGGAATGGCCCTGGCCCTAGCCCTCACCCTTCGATCCAACATGTCCCAGACCTGCTCAATGGGATTGAGATCCGGGCTCTACGCTGGTCGTGGCAGAACACTGACATTCCAGTGTCGCAGGAAATCACGCACAGAACGAGCAGTATGGCTGGTGGCATTTGTCATGCTGGAGGATCATGTCAGGATGAGCCTGCAGGAAGGGTACCACATGAGGGAGGAGCATGTCTTCCCTGTAATGCACAGCGTTGAGATTGCCTGCAATGACAAAAGGCTCAGTCCGATGATGCTGTGACACACCGCCCCAATGACGGACCCACCACCTCCAAATCGATCCCGCTCCAGAGTACAGACCTCGGTGTAACGCTCATTTCTTCAACGAGAAACGCAAATCCGACCATCACCTCTGGTGAGACAAAACCGCGACTCGTCAGTGAAGAGCACTTTTTGCCAGTCCCGTCTGGTCCAGCATTGGTGGGTTTGCGCCCATAGGCGACTTTGTTGCCGGTGATGTCTGGTGAGGACCTGCCTTACAACATGCCTGCATGCCCTCAGTCCAGCCTCTCTCAGCCTATTGCGGACAGTCTGCTGATGGAGGGATTGTGCTTTCCTGGTGTAACTCGGGCAGTTGTTGCCATCCTGTACTGATCCTGTGCAGGTGTTACACTTGATCTGCCACTGCTAGTATGATCAGCTGTCCGTCCTGTCTCCCTGTTGCGCTGTCTTAGGTGTCTCACAGTACGGACATTGCAATTTATTGCCCTGGCCACATCTGCAGTCCTCATTCCTCCTTGCACAGATGAGCAGGGACCCTGGGCATCTTTCTTTTGGTGTTTTTCAGAGTCAGTAGAAAGGTCTCTTTAGTGTCCTACGTTTTCATAAATGTGACCTTAATTGCCTACCGTCTGTAAACTGTTAGTGTCTTAACGACCGTCCCACAGGTGCATGTTCATTAATTGTTTACGGTTCATTGAACAAGCATGGGAAACATTGTTTAAACCCTTTACAATGAAGATCTGTGAAATTATTTGTATTTTTACAAATTATCTTTGAAAGGGGATGTTTATTTTGATTTGTTAACACTTTTTTTGGTTACTACATGATTTCATGTGTGTTATTTCATAGTTTTGATGTCTTCACTATAATTCTACAATGTAGAAAATAGTTTTAAAAAGTACATTTTTAACTTAAATGAGGTGTGTCCTAAATTGATTGGTACTGTACGTAAGTACATGCATGCAGTGTGTGTGTGTGTGTATATATATATATGTGTGTATACATATGTGTATATATACAGTGCCTTGCGAAAGTATTCGGCCCCCTTGAACTTTGCGACCTTTTGCCACATTTCAGGCTTCAAACATAAAGATATAAAACTGTATTTTTTTGTGAAGAATCAACAACAAGTGGGACACAATCATGAAGTGGAACGACATTTATTGGATATTTCAAAAAAATTTAACAAATCAAAAACTGAAAAATTGGGCGTGCAAAGTTAATCCCGTCTGGATTACTGCAACTCGCTGTTGGCTGGGCTCCCTGCCTGTGCCATTAAACCCCTACAACTCATCCAGAACGCCGCAGCCCGTCTGGTGTTCAACCTTCCCAAGTTCTCTCACGTCACCCCGCTCCTCCGCTCTCTCCACTGGCTTCCAGTTGAAGCTCGCATCCGCTACAAGACCATGGTGCTTGCCTACGGAGCTGTGAGGGGAACGGCACCTCAGTACCTCCAGGCTCTGATCAGGCCCTACACCCAAACAATGGCACTGCGTTCATCCACCTCTGGCCTGCTCGCCTCCCTACCACTGAGGAAGTACAGTTCCCGCTCAGCCCAGTCAAAACTGTTCGCTGCTCTGGCTCCCCAATGGTGGAACAAACTCCCTCACGACGCCAGGACAGCGGAGTCAATCACCACCTTCCGGAGACACCTGAAACCCCACCTCTTTAAGGAATACCTAGGATAGGATAAAGTAATCCTTCTCACCCCCCTTAAAAGATTTAGATGCACTATTGTAAAGTGGCTGTTCCACTGGATGTCATAAGGTGAATGCACCAATTTGTAAGTCGCTCTGGATAAGAGCGTCTGCTAAATGACTTAAATGTAATGTAATGTAATGTTATTCAGCCCCTTTACTTTCAGTGCAGCAAACTCTCTCCAGAAGTTCAGTGAGGATCTCATGTATATACATATTTTCCACCACAATTTTCAAATTCATAAAAAATACTACAATGGTATTTTCTGGATTTTTTTTTCTTCTAATTTTGTCTGTTATAGTTGAAGTGTACCTATGATGACAATTACAGGCCTCATCTTTTTAAGTGGGAGAACTCGCACAATTGGTGGTTGACTAAATACTTTTTTGCCCCACTGTATGTGTGCGCACAGACTGAATGATTAGAGTTTTTAAATTCAAATGTAGTACTATTGAGTTAATGTGTAGCACGTTGGTGATTGGCGTTTTGCCTGCATATATGGTCTGATGTGTGTTTTCAGGCAAGACCTCAAGGAGACGTTCATCGACAGTGGAGTGATGTTGGCCATCAAGGAGTGGATTGGCCCGCTGCCAGACAAGAGTCTCCCGGCCCTCAAAATCAGAGAGGATCTCCTCAAGATCCTACAGGAAGTAAGTGATTCCATTTCTGACAACTCCCCCCTGAAACGTCACCATGGTTTTTAATCTTTGTAAAGACCTGTGTTTTCATACAGTTTTCGGTTCTCCCCCCAGCTCCCCAGCGTGAGTCAGGAGACTCTTAAACACAGCGGGATTGGCCGAGCCGTCATGTTCCTCTACAAACACCCCAAGGAGTCGCGCCCCAACAAGGACCTCGCCCTCAAACTCATCAGTAAGTGCCTAGATATCTACGCTCAAAAACATAAAATATGCATACAATAATGTACATTTTGGTGACATTAATAGCTGACCGAATATTGTCTGACTCTGAAAAGGGAAGTAGGTTATTAAAGGGATAAAAACATTTCTTATTTTCACTCACCTGTTTCATAGCTTTGGTTTTTAGTTAGTTCCAGTGGCTTCTAACGAGCATGCAATAGGACACGGTCCCCCTGTAGAGGTAAATATTGTTTGGGTGTTTGTAGAGTATTGGTATTGATACGTGCCATGTCTGCACAGACGAGTGGTCCCGCCCCATCTTTGGCCTGACATCCAACTACAAGGGCATGACGCGCGAGGAGAGACAACAGAGAGACCTTGACCAGCAAATGCCGCAAAAAAGACTCCTCAGGTAAATGTGTGCACACCCCAGGGTTTCCTTTAGGAAAATGTGGCGCTGGATAAGGTGACTGGCAATTTATTTGAAAAAATATATACACTACCGTTCAAAAGTTTGGGGTCACTTAGAAATGTAAATGGTTTTTGCAAGAAAATCACATCTTTTGTCCATTTAAAACAACATAAAATGGATAAAAAAAAATACAGTGTAGACATGGGTAATGTTGTAAATGACGATTGTATCTGGAAACGGCAGATTATGATTATTTTTTTAATAAATCATTTTAATGGAATATCTACATAGGCGTACAGAGGCCCATTATCAGCAAGCATCACTCCTGTGTTCCAATGGCACGTTGTGTTAGCTAATCCAAGTTGATCATTTTAAAGGGCTAATTGATCATTAGAAAACCCTTTTGCAATTATGTTAGCACAGCTGAAAACAGTGGTTTCTGATTTAAAGAAGCAATAAAACTGGCATTCTTTAGACGAGTTGAGTATCTGGTGCATCAGCATTTGTGGGTTCGATTACAGGCTCAAAATGGCCAGAAACAAAACTTTCTTCTGAAAGTTGTCTATTCTTGTTCTGAGAAATGAAGGCAATTTCTTGTATGGAATAGCCAAGAAACTGAAGATCTTGTACAACGCTGTGTACTTCTCTCTTCACAGAACAGGGCAAACTGGCTCTAACCAGAATAGAAAGAGGAGTGGGAGGCCTAGTTTGAGAAACAGACACTTCACACGTCCTCAACTAGCAGCTTCATTAAATAGTACCTGCAAAACACCAGTCTCAACGTCAACAGTGAAGATGAGACTCCGGGATGCTGGCCTTCTAGGCAGAGTTCCTCTGTCCAGTGTTTGTGTTATTTTGCCCATCTTAATCTTTTCTTTTATTGGCCAGTCTGATATATGGCTGTTTCTTTGCAACTCTGCCTAGAAGGCCAGCATCCCGGAGTCGCCGCTTCACTGTTGACATTAAGACTGATGTCTTTTTTTTCTTTTCTATTAAGTCTTTTTTTCCATGTTTACATGGTTGGATTTTGCCTATAGGCTACTTTGAAGCAAGGTAAGACATACCTCATAATGTAATAAAATGTTCAGGGTTCAAACAAGTGTTTTAAAAATGCATACTGCCCCCTGCTCACATTGTAAAGTGGTGGTTGACGCACTGATAGCCTGTTGCCTGCACTTTAATGGTGAATGGGATGCGTGCTTCAACTACCAGTTGAGAAATAAAAATGGTAGTGCATTTCAATCGTGTCCCAAAACTGTTTTTAACTGGATTTATAATTGTTGCACAATAAATGGGCATATAAAACCACGTTGTACTCCAGCTGAGGAACTGCAGGTGAAATCCCACTCAAAATAGGCTGTGCGTGTGTGATAGTCATCATGCATCTTATTTATCCAACAACTAATGAAAATACACGGGCCAAATTCATTCCATAAAATTATGCAAATTAACCTATAGACCGATAAGCATGACATTCAAATGTATTTCCATCAATTTAATAAAAAGCATTATTTTGCAATGGAATTTATTTTCTCCTGGTCTTTTTTATCTGCCTATTGCCGACTAACGAAAACCCTGACACGCGTAGATGTACCACACACTCGTTATACAATATACTCCTGAAACACACATGCGGTTGTTTCACATTATCACTGGAGACATGATCTGTTCACTCCAACCAACCCCCTCCCACCCTTTCCAGCTCATTGTCCCACTGTCCTATCAAATCCTCCATCTACTTTTCAGTCCTCTCTCCTCCTTTCACTGTCATTCTCATGTTTGTCAAATCCCCTCTTTCCATGACATCTGTCTATACTTCTCGATATGGTCCCTCCTTCCCTTCCCCCCAGTCAGCCCCAAACGGTGGATAGGTCCAAGGAACCGGATGTCTTCTCCCCGCAGCAACTCAGGTTCAGTGTGGTTGCATGGTTGCTCCACCTCCCGAGTGACTTTGGCTGCAGTCAGATTTTCAACCTCTCCAGGTTGTTATGCTTGATGTCGTCCGCCCCCCCCACACAAAGACGATGATACAGTTGTTGGTATGAATGATAGAGTCAAATTGAGCCTAGCTTTACTGAGGCTTTGTTGTGTCAGTGGCTTAATTTTGAGTTTGTTTCTTTTTCCATTTTGTTTGGGATTCGAAAGGCTACTTTGTAAATGTATTGTTTGTGTGGGAGATTCTCTTCATTTGAATCATGCTGGATCAGTGTTTGCTGTTGTAACTCTAACCATGTCTGTCAGAAGCTAAAATGGATCACTGGGCCAGGGTTTCGATCTTGGCATAAAGCAGAGTATAGCTTCCCTCAGTTAGTAGTGAAGGTTGTCTGGCCATTTGCCCTCTCGCTCACCTTAACCCTACCCTTTGTGCTCTTCATACCGTTTTGCTCTTCAAATGACATCTCTTTCCAGCTGAGGAATGAACAACTCGTTTTTTGGGGTGTTTAGTTTTTCTTCGTGTAGCCTGTATGTTTTGTTTGGGTGTGCATCATGTTTTGATAGTTCAATGCTGTATTGATACTAGGTTATGTTAGAACCTAAAGAACTGAGTCAGTTCAGGCAGCAACACAAGTGACATTAAGAGTCATTTTCCTATTTGCTATAGCTTATTTCATTAAATGTTATACAGAACTCAAGAGTAATGTAGTCTAGACAGAACAAAGAATTCCACCAAAGCAGGGCAAAATGTCCTGTCAGAAAATATTGTTGCTCTCCCCCTCTGGTGCATGGGTCTTTATTAGAGGTCGACCGATTTAATCGGCATGGCTGATTTAATTGGGGCCGATTTTTACAGCTATAACAATCGGCATTTTTGGACGCTGATTATGGCCGTTTACATTGCAATCCACGAGACTGTGTGGCAGGCTGACCACCAGTTACGAGTGCAGCGAGGAGCCAAGGTAGGTTGCTTGCTAACATGAAACTTATCTTAACATAATCACTAGTTTAACTAGCTTGTCCTGCGTTGCATATAATGCGGTGCCTGTTAAATTATCATCGAATCACTTCACTAAGCGGGTGATGATTTAACAAAAGCGCATTCATGTAAAAAGCACAATCAACGCACCAATGTACCTAACCATAAACATAAATGCACAAGTATATTTTTACACAAGTATATATTTTTTAAACCTGCTTATTTAATTAAAATAAATTCATGATAGCAGGCAATATTAACTATGGAAATTGTCACTTTGCTTGCAAAGTCAGGGTATACAATGGGGCAAAGAAGTATTTAGTCAGCCACCAATTGTGCAAGTTCTCCCACTTAAAAAGATGAGATGCCTGTAATTTTCATCATAGGTACACTTCAACTATGACAGACAAAACGAGGAGAAAAAATCCAGAAAATCATATTGTAGGATTTTTAATTACTTTATTTGCAAATTATGGTGGAAAATAAGTATTTTGTCACCTACAAACAAGCAAGATTTCTGTCTCACAGACCTGAAATGTCTTCTTTAAGAGGCTCCTCTGTCCTCCACTTGTTACCTGTATTAATGGCACCTGTTTGAACTTGTTATCATTATAAAAGACACCTGTCCACAACCTCAAACAGTCACACTCCAAACTCCACTATGGCCAAGGCCAAAGAGCTGTCAAAGGACACCAGAAACAAAATTGTAGACCTGCACCAGGCTGGGAAGACTGAATCTGCAATAGCTAAGCAGCTTGGTTTGAAGAAATCAACTGTGGGAGCAATTATTAGGAATTGGAAGACATACAAGACCACTGATAATCTCCCTCGATCTGGGGCTCCACGCAAGATCTCACCCCGTAGGGTCAAAATGATCACAAGAACAGTGAGGAAAAATCCCAGAACCACACGGGGGGAACTAGTGAATGACCTGCAGAGAGCTGGGACCAAAGTAACAAAGCCTACCATCAGTAACACACTACGCCGCCAGGGACTCAAATCCTGCAGTGCCAGACGTGTGCCCCTGCTTAAGCCAGTACATGACCAGGCCCGTCTGAAGTTTGCTAGAGAGCATTTGGATGATCCAGAAGAAGATTGGGAGAATGTCATATGGTCAGATGAAACAAATGTTTTGGTAAAAATTCAACTCGTCGTGTTTGGAGGACAAAGAACACCATATCTACTGTGAAGCATGGGGGTGGAAACATCATGCTTTGGGGCTGTGTTTCTGCAGAGGGGCCAGGACGACTGATCCGTAGAAAGGAAAGAATGAATGGGGCCATGTATCGTGAGATTTTGAGTGAAAACCTCCTTCCATCAGCAAGGGCATTGAAGATGAAACGTGGCTGGGTCTGTCAGCATGACAATGATCCCAAACACACCGCCCGGGCAACGAAGGAGAAGCATTTCAAGGTCCTGGAGTGGCCTAGCCAGTCTCCAGATCTCAACCCCATAGAAAATCTTTGGAGGGAGTTGAAAGTCCGTGTTGCCCAGCAACAGCCCCAAAACATCACTGCTCTAGAGGAGATCTGCATGAAGGAATGGGCCAAAATACCAGCAACAGTGTGAAAACCTTGTGAAGACTTACAGAAAATGTTTGACCTCTGTCATTGGCAACAAAGGGTATATAACAAAGTATTGAGAAACTTTTGTTATTGACCAAATTCTGATTTTCCACTATAATTTGAAAATAAATTCATTAAAAATCATACAATGTGATTTTCTTTCTTCTCATTTTGTCTGTCATAGTTGAAGTGTACCTATGATGAAAATGACAGGCCTCATCTTTTTAAGTGGGAGAACTTGCACAATTGGTGGCTGACTAAATACTTTTTTGCCCCACTGTATGCAGCATTTTGGGCTGCCTGGCTCGTTGCAAACTGTGTGAAGACCATTTCTTCCTAACAAAGACCGTAATTGTACATTGAAGGTTGACACGATGCGCATGTGTAGTTCGGCGCGAGAAGAGGGTTAGACCCGCTGACGTGTTTCTACGTATGAGCTTAGCTAGCCAACGTTGCCATGACATCGTCTATAAGTGTGATCTGGGATTTTTATTGAAGAAGCAGTTTCTGCCTGTCTTTGCTACTACTCTCAAACTTGAACCCTTTGAGAACAGGGAAGTGGTAGTATGGCATGTGTTAAGACTTAAGACCAGTGTGCAGAGTGCTACTGTAGCTGAACATTTACATTTGGTAAATTGTGTGTGGCGTAAGCAGGACCAGAGAGAGTTGACAGTATCTCTCTCTCTCCCTCTCTACAGCTCAGGGGGACAGACTCCTCATAGAGACCTGGAGAAAGTACTGACAGGAGAAGAGAAGTGAGTAGCTAGGTCCTTTTTATGTCTGTCTTGAGTCTGTGTATGTTGCTTTCTGCTGACACCCATCCTGTGTTTGTTGCCCGACAGAGCTCTGCGCCCAGGCGACCCTGGGTTCTGTGCCCGAGCCAGGGTGCCTATGCCATCCAACAAGGACTACGTTGTGCGGCCCAAATGGAACGTAGAGAGCGAGTCCAGAGCAGTGAGTGTTTGGCTGTCCATCTGTGCCAGAGAGAAGGACCCATGATAGTTGTCCATTTATTTTGACTGTCTTGACCAGACCAATCATTTTCTCATCAGACCTGCATTCTGGACATGACCTAGAAATTGTTATTTTAGTTATGTTACCTTAGGTGTGACTGTGAACTGGGTCTGAATTGTAGCTTGTTAGCTGTTTTGTCACTACTTGAGCATCAGTAAAGGAAGGATGGTAAGGAGTTGAATGTGATTGGTTCCCGACTGTAGACAGGCTTTAAGAAAGGGTTAAGCCGATTGGAAAAGCACAAGCGTCGCATCGCCCAGCAGAGGTCACAGCGGCGCATCATGGCGGTGAAGATCAATGTGGATGGCAATGGCATGCCCCTGTAGTACCTACTGTCACCACACGGGGCAGTAAGTGCCACCTGCATGACTCTCGCTGGTCCTGGGTAGGAGAGCAACCCTCCCACCAGGTCAAACGGCTCTGCACGCTGTTGCCAGCCACCTAATAATTTAATAAGTACGCTGGTTTTAAGACATTAGGCTATACCAGCATGCCGCTTGAGTTTCTGTGTCCGGCGTGGGGAATGTGTTACTATTCAACTTAGTGTTGTTTTAAATACTAGGGTTTCGAATGCAGAACATTCCAATTTTCATGATTCCAAAAAGAGTGCTTGTGTCTTGGTAACCTCACTCGCTAGGTTTATAGTGGTGCTACAGTAGATTACCACTACGGCAAATATATATATATATATGTTGTCGAAGAAACACTGTTTTAGTGAGTAGTTTAACTTTCTCCCCTTCACTAATCCTCTCCTCCTCCCTCTGTCTCCCAGGCCCCGGTTAAGAAGGGCATGTCACGGGTGGACAAACAGTTGCGTCGCTTTGCCGACATCAAGCGTATGACGAAGACTGGTCACGCAGTGAAAATCAGCGTCCAGGGCAACCAGATGCCCCTCTGATTTTTAAAACTTCTAGTTTTTTTCAGACTTTTTTTATTTATCCTTTTTTATATGTTGCTCCTATAGCATGGTCCCAGTTCAAATTATTGTTCATTACTTTCTTGAAGTGATTGGCTACAAGAAAGCATAGGTTTCAATTCAGAGCTGTGATTATTCCAAGGAAGGGATGATAGAATAATGCAATTATTTCTTTGATTTGGGCCAGGGTCCCAGTTCTGTGTGCTTTAGCCAACTCCTCTAACTAGCATGACAATGTTTAGAAGAGTTGGCTAAAGCACATGGGACCATTCCCTATTACAAACCCCCTCAGCCCACCCTGAATGTATGATAGTGGTGTGGATTCACAGGCTGGTTGGCCTTCGGTCCTCTAGACTGGGATAGATTCAATACGGAGTGTGGAAGATTCACGTTGTAGCGCGATTGAGCAGACATTTAGCGTTTACCAAACATTGCCCTTAAATTGCAATTGCTCCATATTGAATATACATTAGGCCTTCATTGTTTTACTTTGTTTCTGAAGAAGCTGGACAGACTTAGGAGCTTGCCTGTGTGCTGGTTGGTTCCGAAGTTACTTTCATAATAAAGAGGGTTTCACCAGATCTCTTGATTTCTCTTCTTTATTTGAGAAAGGTTACCTTAGGCCTTGAACTATATCAATTTCATTTCACTACTGTTGATGTCTTAAAAACATGACGCATTGATTTGAGTGAAATAATTCAAACTACTTATTGCAACACGTGTATTGTTCAGTTTCAATAACAGTCCTAAAACGTTGCATTACTTGAGGGTACATTGTTTTTAATGGGGCAGGGAAACTGAAAGTGCTCTGGGAACCAAATTAACAATATGCACAGTTTGTATGTGGTCAAATCTTTAACTTGTAATATGTTATTCACAATAAAATGAAATAAGGTAACTAAACTTTTTGAAGCTCTATTCATTGCATTTCTATCTGCAGTTTATCCTCTGAACTATCTTCTGAACCCCCTGATGCAACTCATTCCATAACTTGTGCATTTCTGTGGAGCTAAATGGATTGGACATATGTACCCTATATGGTTTAAATTCCTCCTCAGAAGGCAATTTAATGTGGAGGGCAATTAAAATCTACATAAATTGTTTAGGGTTTGACTTGGAATTCATTATCAGCCACTCCCAATTTGTTCCTTGTCCCTAACCCTTTGATCTTTGCAGGTGTGTAAGCAATATGGTAGAAGCGCCACCACTAAACTGCTTGCACCTATCCAGACCCTTCAGATAATCAAAGCGCCAAGGGGTAGGGAATGAATTGGGATTGTCTCAGAGCTGCACCTCAGGTATGTGAACTGTTATGCGCCTGCCTTTCTATAGTATCTTGTATCCAATGCAGGTAGTTCCCTAGCCGGGTGTAGATGCCATACTTCCCCTTGGCGGCACACTTCTCCCCCCAGCTCACCACCCCTGTGAGGAACCAGGTCCCGCGGTAGTTGACCACAAAGGGACCCCCACTGTCCCCACTGCAGGCATCCAAGCTGGCCTCCAGGTAGCCCGCGCAGAACATGTTGTCTGTGATGACCTGCTCCGTGGAGCGGATGCACTTCTGCTGGTCGACCACGGGCAGAGCGACTTTCCTCAGGAAGCGTGAGGAGCGCCCGAGGTACTGTGTGGCGCCCCAGCCTGTGACCAAGCCCCTCACATCCTCCCTCTGGAGGTGGTGGGCCAGCTGACCATTGGGAAGGCAGGCGGGCACCGCCACAGGGCTCAGCGCCACAGGGGCAGAGAGGTAGACGAGAGCAATGTCGCTATCGAAGGTGTAGTCATGGAAGTGAGGGTGGACGACGACCTTCGCCACTTTGATCTTCTGCTCGTTTGGGTCGGGACGTCGCTTGTCATAGTCCCCTGTAAAACACAGACAGTTTTTAAACGGGCACAATGGCTCATCAACATGTTGCACTTGTTGAGTTCTGAGAATATGAAATATACTTATTCATGTCACTAGGGGAGAGTGGGTAATGTATGACATTGACATTATGTCAGGATATGTTTTTGTTAGCCAGGAGGGATCCTCTGGGAGGAGAAGAGACAGTCTGGTACCAGGAACCATGACAGCTGTGAGTTTGGAAGGAGTGAGCACTTTGGGGTAGAGGTCAGAGGAAGAACAGATATCACCAAGGTTCTGTCTAGCAACAGATGCATTGGCTGTTCAGATGTGCAGGAGACTCAGAAGGAAGGGTTAAATATCAGTGCTTGTGTGAAATGTCGTCTGATGCAGCTGTATTGACCCCCTGGGAGAACTTGGTTAAGCTTTCATTGTGTTAGGTTCTAATTCTCAGAGTAAAAAAACTCAAAGGAAACTCAAACTGCTAGAGCATTTGACAGTATGCTCACTACTTATAAACAGTGGATCACACAGCCTCACCGATAGTCACATGGTCAGGGGTTTCCTGCATGCAGTGTGCGGCACTGACCACCCACCGCTGACTGATCAGAGTTCCCCCGCAGAAGCCATACCCATCCTCCCTCCAGAGCATGACCTGCAGGGACATGGAACAGGTAGGACTAGTATTAGGGGCCTGCCACAAACACTATTGTCATCATCATACACTACATGCATTATGATTTCTGAGATTAGTGCCTGCAGTGCCACAGGATTGTGTCAGTAGAGCTCCAATCAAGACTATCTTACTAACGGGACATTAAAAATGAAAATTGTATGTTTCATCAAGTTGTGGCTAAACAACGACACGGATAACATGCAGCTGGCTGGGTTTTTGGTCCATCGTCAAGATAGAACAGTCACCTCCGGTAAGACTAGGGGTGACGGTCTGTCTATTTGGTGCACAAAATCTAATATTAAGGAAGTCTCAGTTTTGCTCGCCTGAGGTAGAGTATCTCATGATAAGCTGTAGATCACATTTTTTTGTAGCTGTCTATTTACCACCGCAAACCCGATGCTGGCACTAAGACGGCACTCAACGACCTGTGTAAGGCCATAAGCAAACAAGAAAATGCTCACCCAGAGGAGGCGCTCCTAATGGCCGGGCACTATAATGCAGGGAAAATTAAATCCATTTGACCTCATTTCTACCAGCATGTTACATGTGCAACCAGAGGAAAAAATACTCTAGACCACTTTTACTCCACACACACACAGAGATGCTACAAAGCTCTCCCTCCCCCTCCATTTGGCCAATCTGACCATCACACTATCCTGCTTACAAGCAAAAACTAAAGTAGGAACTACCAGTGACTTGCTCAATAAGGAAGTGGTCAGATGATGCAGATGCTAAGCTACAGGACTGTTTTACTAGCACAGACTGGAATATGTTCCGGGATTCTTCCGATGGCGTTGAGTACACCACATCAGTCACTGGCTTCATCAATAAGTGCATCGATGATGTCATCCCCACAGTCACTGCACGTACATACCAGAAGCCATGGATGACAGGGCACATCAGCACTGCCGCGTTCAAGGAGCGGGACTCTAACCCGGACGCTTATAAGAAATCCGACGAACCATCAAACAAAGCATCAATACAGCACTAAGATTGAAACATACTACACTGACGCTCGTCGGACATGGTTGGGCTTGCAAACTATTACGGACAACAAAGGGAAGCACAGCCGAGAGCTGCCCAGTGACACGAGCCTACCAGATGAGCTAAATAACTTCTATGCTCGCTTAGAGGCAAGCAACACTGAAGCATGCATGAGAGCATCAGCTGTTCTGGACAACTGTGTGATCACCCTTTCCGCAGCAGATGTAAGACCTTTAATCAGGTCAACATTCACAAGGCCGCAGGGCCAGACGGATTACCAGGACGTGTACTCTGAGCATGTGCTGACCAACTGGCAGGTGTCTTCACTGACATTTTCAACCTGTCACTGAGTCTGTAATACCAACATGTTTCAAGCAGACCAAATTAACCTGCCTAAATGACTACTAATGTGGTGTACTTACGTCTGTAGCCATGGACTGGCTGGTCATGGCTCACAACACCATTATCCCAGAAACCCTAGACCCACTCCAGAAACCCTAAACCCACTAATTTGAATACCACCCCAACAAATCCACATATGCAATCTCTCTTGCACTCTACACTGCCCTTTCCCACCTGCATAAAAGGAACACCTACGTGAGAATGCTATTAATTGATTACAGCTCAGCGTTCAACACCATAATATAATATAATATATGCCATTTAGCAGACGCTTTTATCCAAAGCGACTTACAGTCATGTGTGCATACATTCTACGTAGTGCTCTCAACTCAGCTAAGGACCCTGAGACTAAACACTTCCCTCTGCAACTGGATCCTGGACTTCCGGACGGGCCACCCCCAGGTGGTAAGGGTAGGCAACATCACAACTGCTACGCTGAACCTCAACTCAGGGGTGCTTGCTCAGTCCCCTCCTGTACACCCTGATCACTCATGACTATGGCCAAGCACGACTCCAACACCATCTTTAAGTTTTCCGACGACACAACAGTGGTAGGCCTGATCACCGACAAGGATGAGATGGCCTATAGGGATTTCAGAGACCTGGTAGTGTGGTGCCAGGCTAGCAACCTCTCCCTCAACGTGATAAAGACAAAGGAGAAGATTGTGGACAGGAAAGGAGGACCGAGCACGACCCCATTCTCATTGATGGGACTGTAGTGGAGCAGGTTGAGAGCTTCAAGTACCTTGGTGTCTACATCACCAACAAACTAACATGGTACAAACACACCAATACAGTCTTGAAGAGGTCACGATCAAACCTATTCCCCCTGAGGAGACTTTGGTATGGGTCCTCAGATCCTCAAAATGTTCGACAGCTGCACCATCGAGAACATCCTGGCTGGTTGCATCACTGCCTGGTATGGCAACTGCTCGGCCTCCGACCTCAAGGCACTACAGAGTGCAGTGCGTACGGACCAGTACATCACTGGGGCCAAACTTCCTGCCATCAAGGACCTCTATACCAGGCGGTGTCAGAAGTAGGCCCTACAAATTGCCCACGCTACGGCATGGCAAGCGGTACCGGAGCGCTAAGTCTAGGCCCAAAATGCTTCTTAAAAGCTTCTACCCCAAGCCATAAGACTCCTTAACAGCTAATCAATTTGCTACTCAGACTATTTGCATTGTCCCTCCCACCACCATGTTTATGCTGCTGCTACTCTCTGTTTATTAGTCATGCATAGTCACTTTACCTCTACCTACATGTACATATTACCTCAATTACCTCGACCAACCTGTGCCCCCGCAGATTGACTCTGTACCGGTACCCGCTGTACAAAGATTCACTTCTGTTTTTATTTTAGTAAATAATAATTTCAGTTTATTTTAGTAAATAATTTCTTAACACATATTTTTCTTCAACTGCATTGTTGGTTATTAAGGACTTGTAAGTAAGCACTTCACTAACACCCTTTTGTATGTGGTACATGTGACAAACAAAATGTGATGTAGTAACCAAGAAAGTGTTAAACAAATAATAATATTTTAGATTCTTTAAAGTAGCCACCCTTTGCTTTGATGACAGCTTTGCACAGTCTTGGCATTCTCTCAACCAGCTTCATGAGGAATACTTTTCCAACAGTCTTGAGTTTCCACAGTTGCTGAGCCCTTGTTGGACTGCAGAGTGAAGGAAAAGCAGCCGACTCATCCCAAACCATCTCATTTGGGTTTAGGTCAGGTGATTGTGGAGGCAAGGTCATCTGATGCAGCACTCCATTACTCTCCTTGGTCAAATAGCCCTTACACAGCCTGGAGGTGTGTTTTGGGTCATTGTCCTGTTGAAATAATAATAATAATAATATATGCCATTTAGCAGACGCTTTTATCCAAAGCGACTTACAGTCATGTGTGCATACATTCTACGTATGGGTGGTCCCGGGAATCGAACCCACTACCCTGGCGTTACAAGCGCCATGCTCTACCAACTGAGCTACAGAAGGACCAAAACAAATGTCCCACTGAAGCGCAAACCAGATGGGTTGGCATAATACTGTGGTAGACATGCTGGTTAAGTGTGCCTTGAATTCTAAATAAATCACCTACAGTGTCACCAGCAAAGCACTGCCACACCATCACACCTCCTCCATGCTTCACGGTAGGAACCACACATGCGGCGATCATCCGTTCACCTACACTGCGTCTCAAAGACACGGCGGTTGGAACCAAAAATCTCAAATTTGGACTCATCAGGCCAAAGGACAGATTTACACCAGTCTAATGTCCATTGCTTGTGTTTCTTGGCCCAAGCAAGTCTCTTATTATTATTGGTGTCCTTTAGTGGTGGTTTCTTTGCAGCAATTTGACCATGAAGGCCTGATTCACACAGTCTCCTCTGAACAGTTGATGCTGAGATGTGTCTGTTACTTGAACTTTGTTTGGGCTGCCATTTCTGGAATGAACTTCTCCTCTGCAGCAGATGTAACTCTGGGTCTTCCTTGATGGTTCTTGTGACTGCACTTGAAGAAACTTTCAAAGTTCTTGAAATTTTCCAAATTGACTGACCTACGTCTTAAAGTAATGATGTACTGTCGTTTCGCTTTGTTTATTTGAGCTGTTCTTGCCATAATATGGACTTGGTCTTTTACTAAATAGGGCTATCTTCTATATTCCACCCCTACCTGGTCCTTCTGTAGCTCAGTTGGTAGAGCATGGCGCTTGTAACGCCAGGGTAGTGGGTTCGATGTATGCACACATGACTGTAAGTCGCTTTGGATAAAAGCATCTGCTAAATGGCATATATTATTATTATTATTATTACCTTGTCACAAGACAACTGATTGAGCAAAGAAAGTAGAAGAAAGAAACCTGTTAATTTAAACGCATTCCAGGTGACTACCTCCTGAAGCTGTTTGAGAGTATGCCACAAGTGTGCAAAGCTATCAAGGCAAAGGGTGGCTACTTTGTAGAATCTCAAATATAAAATACTTTAACACTTTATTGGTTACTACATTATTTCATAGTTTTGATGTCTTCACTATTATTCTACAATAATAAAAAAAATAACACCCTTTAATGAGTAGGTGTCCCCAAACTTTTGACTGGTACTGTATTTATAAAAAATAATGCCACCTCGTAGCCCTGTGTTGTAGGCCTACCTGCCATGGGCTTCCTCCCTGCCTCTCCAGCTGTCCTCCCACTATCCGGTTGTCTTCATTAACACCCTCCATGTATTCAGTGCTGTTCCCACCTGGCTGCGTTGAGTTAATCCCAGACAGTCTGGAAGTTGAGTTCCCTTCTACCTCCATGGAGATGTTGAGGTTCCCGTCAGAGTTGCGGAGGGTCAAGGCCTCGGACTCGTCCAGCAGAGAGCGATGCAGGGAAGCCTCACTCTGCTTCTTCCCACAAGGGAACGCCACTGGCAATGAAAATGTACAGTACAGGAAAACCATAACTATCCAGAGCATATGCCTCTAGAGACTGTAAAGAAATAGGTGATTTGTTTATCAGTGCTTTGTCTACCTGCTTCAGAGCAGGTCTTGCCGTCTTCATCTAACTGGTAGCCCTCTGCACAGCTGCACTGGACCCCTGTGGTGCGCTCCTGGTTGGTGCAGTAATGCAGACAGCCGCCATTCTTAAACTGGCACTCAAACACCTCTGGAGGAACAGAACAAGTTTCAACAGAATGGCCATTTTGTGGTATTAGAAGAGTAGAAAATAATTGACTCCTAAATTGTATTTTATTGAGCAGGCAATTAGCTCTTCTTTTTTTAACCTGAAGGATCCTACAGTATCAATCAAAATTAGCGTACAAATACTTCCTACTATAAGTACAGTAATTAGTTTGCTAGCGAGTTTTATAAACAATTCTATTGTTTAGATAGGGCATTCAGACCCCTGGACTTTTTCCATATTTTGTTACGTTACAGCCTTATTCTAAACTTTGCATGTCAGAACAATTATCAAGCTATGACAAAGGATTTGTCCGAAAGAGACAGGATTGTGGTGAGGCACAGATCTGGGGAAGGTTACCAAAACATTTCTACAGAATTGAAGGTCCCCAAGAACACAGCAGCCTCATCATTCTTAAATGGAAGAAGTTTGGAACCACCAAGACTCTACGTAGAGCTGGCCGCCCTGCCAAACTGAGCAATCGGGGGGGAAGGGCCTTGGTCAGGGAGGTGACCAAGAACCGGATGGTCACACTGACAGGACAACCATCTGTGCAGCACTCTACCAATCAGGCCTTTGTTACAATGTCCAGACGGAAGCCACTACTCAGTTACAAGGCACCTGAAAGACTCTCATCTGGTCTGATGAAACCAAGATTGAACTATTTGGCCTGAATGCCAAATGTCTGGAGTAAACGTGGCACCATCCCTATGGTGAAGCATGGTGGTGACAGCTTCATGCTGTGGGGATGTTTTTCAGCGGCAGGGACTGTGGGAAAGATCGAGGGAAAGATGAACGGCGCAAATACAGAGATCCTTGATGAAAACCTGCTCAAGAGTGCTTATGACCTCAGACTGGGGGCGAAGGTTCACCTTCCAACAGGACAACGACCCTAAGCATACAGCCAAGGCAACGCAGAAGTGGCTTTGGGACAAGTCTCAATGTCCTTGAGTGGCACAGCCGGACTTGAAACGGACTTGAACCCAATCGAACATCTCTGGAGTGACCTGAAAATAGCTGTGCAGCGAAGCTCCCCATCCAACCAGACAGAGCTTGAGAGGATCTGCAGAGAAGAATGGGAGACACTCCCCAAATACAGGTGTGCTACGCTTGTTGGGTCATACCCAAGAATACTCAATGCTGTAATCGCTGCCAAAGGTGCTTTAACAACGTACTGAGTAAAGGGTCTGAATACGTATTATAATTTTGATTTCCCAAAAATCTGTTTGCAATGTTATTATTGGGTATTGTGTGTAGATTAATAGATAAAAATAATTTAGAATAATGGGGTCTGAATACTTTTGTAATATGTTGGTTTTCCCTTAGATGGGAGAAAAATGTGAAAGCAATGTGGAGAGTTCACATTACACTCATTCAACTACGAAAAGGGTTGTACAGTAACTTCTGCAAGTGGTTTTCCAACAACTGTCCTGTAAATTGTCCAGTGAGGTCACATTCACAAAATAATCTGCCGTGCCACAACAGTTGGGACGTGTTGTACAATGATTGTAGACCAGAGGAGGCTGGTGGGATTAGCTATAGTGGGATGAGCTACAGGAGGATGGGCTCATGTTCATGACTGGAATGGAACAGAGTCATATGTTCGATACCGTTCCATTTATGCCATTGCAACCTCCTATATTTCCTCCCATTTGCCACCTCTGTTGTAGATGTGCCAGTGTGAACAGCACCAGTCCTGTAACAAAGCAATATTCAGTGTGGATTCCAGTCTATGACTGGGAGGTCCAGGGTCATGTAATTCAGGAGGTGAGAGTTTATAGACACAGGAAAACAGATGTATTATGACTGAGTAAAACCATACCTATTGCACAGGTTTTCCCATCGTAGCGTGGGGGACACAGACAGAGGTATCCATCCCGATCGATGGTGCAGATTCCTCCATTCTTACATGGGTTGTAGTGGCAAGGATTTAGATCTAATTCACAATTCATACAGAGACATCATCACAAGCGTTCCTTTCAAGTGACAATGCGGATTTCTGATATTTCAAAACTGAAAATAATCTAATGAAGCAATACGGTACTCACTCTTATACCTATACCAAAACTCCATCTGTAAGATAAAACAAAAGGGATTTACAGTCAGTTTAAATGTGGTATTTTGAGCTGTATGTCTGGTTACTTACACCTTGCATTAACACGTGAGCGGGGGGGGGTTTAGGGTCATGAAATATTTTGTGAATGAAGGGCGGGTGGGTTCAATAAAGAGAAAATTATGCATAAAAAAAATCCATAAATGTATACATTATTGTGCAATTCATATTTATAGGCTACATTGAGGTTTTCATCTGCCATTAGTGGGTAAGCTTAACAGTGGGTTTTGACCAGAGTCATAGCTAGCTAGTTGCTCTAGCTAATGTTCTTTTAAAAGAGGCTTTCTCACTTTGATGACAGACTGGCTAAACTGAGAAAAGTCCAGGAACAGTGGTCCAAAACTCATAACATGAATGTTAGCTTATTATTAGTTGTAATATATTAATTCATGCTATGTCAATGTCATTTTAGAAGGGAGTGTACTAATCTTATGAAGGCATCTGTAAATCATGTGCAATGGAGTGTATGAAGAAGACTCTCCGGAAAATCTGTCTCCCTCCAGCAGGTGGCGTTTTTCGTCCATCAAGCAAGGACTATTTGTATGAAGGTCAATAAGTGTCGAATTTGGTCAACAAAAACATTAATGGTTATTTGATCGAATAGAAGTTGTTTCGATGCATATTCCGACCATTTCTCTTCATTGAATATAGGTGGTTTATGTCACCAACACTCATTGAATATTCAAAAAATGATTACAATAATGAGATGTATCCACCAATCCAAAGAAAGAATAGGAAGCTAGACAGCCCTCTGTGCTGCTTTGTAACTCCCCAGTGTTCGGTTAAGGAGAGACATTTTTAATTTCACCTTTATTTAACCAGGTAGGCCAGTTGAGACAAGTTGTCATTTACAACTGCGACATGGCCAAGATGAAGCAAAGCAGTGCGACAAAAACAACACAATAGAAAAAGCAATATACTGTGTGTGCAAAATGAATTAAAGAGGTAAGGCATTAAATAGGCCAATAGTGGTGAAGTAATTACAATTTAGCAATTTACATTGGAGTGATATGTGCAATTAGAAAATACTGATGTGCAAAAGAGTAGAAAAACAAATATGGGTATGAGGTAGGTAGGTCGTTGGTTGGATGGGCAATTTACAGATGGAGCTGCAGCGATCGGTAAGCTGCTCTTACAGCTGACGCTTAAAGCTAGTGAGGGAGATATGTCTCTATAGCTTCAGTAATTTTTGCAATTCGTTCCAGTCATTGGCAGCAAAAAACTGGAAGGAAAGGTGGCTAAAGGAGGTGTTGGCTTTGGGGTGAAATATACCTGCTGGAGCGCGTGCTACGGGTGGGTATTGCTATGGTGACCAGTGAGCTGAGATAAGGCGGAGCCCTACCTACAAATACTTTTAGATGACCTGGAGCCAGTGGGTTTGGCGACAAATATGTAGCGAGGGCCAGCCAACGGGAGCATACAGGTCGCAGTGGTGGGTAGTATATTGGGCTTTGGTGACAAAACGGACAACTTGATATACTGTCAACATGTATCTTGTCAGTACATCAATATATCTTTGGCAGTATTCATTAAATAAAATAGCTTAATTTTACAGACACAGTGGTAGTAAAGTACTGTGTGCTTTAATTTAGAGAAGGCTATTTTTCAGTAACTTCAATTTCAAATCAAATCAAACACATGCCGCGTTTACATAGCATGGCACGAGGTAAACGGCAAACCGGATGTCATTGTTTTCAATGAGAGCACGACGATAAATAAGCACGACGATAAATACTGTTGAGGCTGGCGGTGAATGCCGCCACGGCAGACAGGACTTTCTGCCAAAGTCATATTTTTCCTGCTGTAGTGTTGTTTAATACACCATAGCAATACATACCATCGCACTGGCTTGCTTTTGCCATCACCTTCTTTCTTGCTTTTTTATCCCGCTATGCCAACAGGTATGACGGTTTTTGCGTCCCTCACCTAAACGCAGCATTTACTACAGGCCAAGAAAGCAACCCAATAGAGCGACTGTGGTTGGTTACTCTCCATCGACTCAAGTCAGAGAAAAGAGCAGGACCAAAGAGTGGAAAGGGAGATATACATTCTGAGACAGCCAAGAGAGTGCTTCATTGAAGACTACCTCCAGAAAAATAAGCATTCTCTTGTGTTGGTTCCATGTCTTGCAGGTAAGTTTCAACCAGTGTTTAACAGAACATACATTTAAATAAAACATTATTAATCAGGGTTGGGCTCTATTCAGAATTTTGAAATGGACTCCTATTTGAATTGGCCACAGGATATAGAGTTTGAGTGACAGGAAGTAGCATTTAATTCAGTCAGAGATACTGGATATAATGAAGAGATCCTTGTCTCTGCCCAAACAATAGGAATTTCAATCAATTAAATTCCATTTACTTTAATAAAAATTTGGTATCTTGTTGACTACTTCAATTCAAACTCAAGATTTTAATTGGAATTTGAGGCATTTTCAATTAAAATCTGAATTGAGCCCAACCCTGGTAAATCAAATCAAATCAAATGTTATTTGTCACATACACATGGTTAGCAGATGTTAATGTGAGTGTAGCGAAATGCTTGTGCTTCTAGTTCCGACAATGCAGTAATAACCAACGAGTAATCTCGCTAACAATTCAAAAACTACTGCCTTATACACACAAGTGTAAAGGGATAAAGAATATGTACAAAAAGATATATGAATGAGTGATGGTACAGAGCGGCATAGGCAAGATGCAGTAGATGGTATCGAGTACAGTATATACATATGAGATGAGTATGTAAACAAAGTGGCATAGTTCAAAGTGGCTAGTGATACATGTATTACATAAAGATGCAGTAGATGATATAGAGTACAGTATATACGTATACATATGAGATAAATAATGTAGGGTATGTAAACATTATTATGTAGCATTGTTTGAAGTGGCTAGTGATATATTTTACATAAATTCCCATTATTAAAGTGGCTGGAGTTGAGTCAGTGTGTTGGCAGCAGCCACTCAATGTTAGTGGTGGCTGTTTAACAGGCTGATGGCCTTGAGATAGAAGCTGTTTTTCAGTCTCTCGGTCCCAGCTTTGATGCACCTGTACTGACCTCGCCTTCTGGATGATAGCGGGGTGAACAGGCAGTGGCTCGGGTGGTTGTTGTCCTTGATGATCTTTATGGCCTTCCTGTGACATCGGGTGGTGTAGGTGTCCTGGAGGGCAGGTAGTTTGCCCCTGGTGATACGTTGTGCAGACCTCACTACCCTCTGGAGAGCCTTACGGTTGTGGGCGGAGCAGTTGCCGTACCAGGCAGCCCGACAGGATGCTCTCGATTGTGCATCTGTAGAAGTTTGAGTGCTTTTGGTGACACGCCGAATTTCTTCGCCCTCCTGTATTAATGTGATTAGTAATATACTATGTTTTCCATTTAGGATATGCACAGTTTGATGGTCAAGAGTGACGGAGGCCTCGAACTGGACAAAGATTTTTTATTTAATGAGTCCGACGCAAAGGATATACTACACTCCGGAGACCAGGCCCAAATCCCAGTCATTTGCATGAAGAAAAGGCGGAGATACAGAGGGAGAAGGTCGGGGTACCTTGTTAGGATTAATAAGCGAGTTAATAAATCACCATTACCATCGGGTTCTATTGGCCAACGTGCAATCACTGAAACTCGATCTGAGGTTGAGACTATCCTACCAACAGGACAATAAAAACTGTAATATATTTTGTTTCACCGAGTCATGGCTGAACGACGACACGGAAAATATAGAGCTGACTGGGTTTTCTGTGCATTGACAGGACAGAGCAGCTACGTCTGGTAAGACGAGGGGTGGGGTGTGTGTCTATTTTTCAATAACAGTTGGTGCGCAATGTTTAATATTAAAGAAGTCTTGCGGTATTGCTTGCCTGAGGTAGAGTACCTCATGATAAGCTGTAGACTACACTATCTACCTCATCGATATTATTCGTAGCCGTCTATTTACCATGACAAACTGATGCTGGCACTAAGACCACACTCAATGAGCTGTATAAGGCCATAAGCAAACAAGAAAATGCTCATCCAGAACCGACGCTCCTAGTGGCCTGGGACTTTATTGCAGGCAAACTTAAATCTGTTTTACCTCATTTCTACAAGCATGTTTCATGTGCAACCAGAGGGAGGAAAAAATTATAGACAACCTTTACTCCACACACAGAGATGCATACAAAGCTCTCCCTCCATTTGGCAAATCTGACCATAATTCTATCCTCCTGATTCCTGCTTACAAGCAAAAACTAAAGCAGGAAGTACCAGTGACTCATACAATACGGAAGTGGTCAGATGACGCGGATGCTACGCTACAGGACTGTTTTGCTAGCACAGACTGGAATATGTTCCGTGATTCATCCAATGGCATTGAGTATACCACCTCAGTCATCGGCTTCATCAATAAGTGCATTGACGACATCGTCCCCACAGTGACCGTAAGTACATATCCCAACCAGAAGCCATGGATTACAGTCAGTGTTCGCATCGAGGTAAAGGCTAGAGCTGCCGCTTTCATGGAGCAGGACACTAATTCAGACACTTATAAGAAATCCCGCTATGTCCTCAGACGAACCATCAAACAGGCAACGTGTGAATACAGGACTAAGATTGAATCCTACTACACTGGCTATGACGCTGGCAGGATGTGGCAGGGCTTGCAAACTATTACGGACTACAAAGGGAAACCCAGCCACGAGCTGCCCAGTGACGCAAGCCTACCAGACGAGCTAAGTGCCTTCTATGCTCGCTTCAAGGCAAGCAACACTGAAGAATGCATGAGAGCACCAGCTGTTCCGGACGACTGTGATATCACCTTCTCTGTAACCGATGTTAGCAAGACCTTTAAGCAGATCAACATTCACAAGGCCGGAGGGCCAGATGGATTAACAGAGTGTGTACTCAGCATGCGCAGACCAACTGGCAAGTGTTTTCAAACTCTCCCTGACCGAGCCTGTAATGCCCGTGTTTCAAGCAAACCCAAGAATGCAAAGGTAACCTACCTAAATGAAAAAAGCCCCGTAGCACTGACATTGTTTAGCCATGAATGGCTCACGAACAGTGAGCTGCCCTGAATCTATTAAAACTTCTATTTCACTAACTTCACATTTTAGAGAAATGGGTGAATCCTTCTCTGCCTACGGATCTTTGGATTTTTACTCTTGGCCTGGCACAAGTAATGTTGAGATATTCACACTGGCCCAACTTAGATTGCTTGTCAAAGGATATTTGATACAATGTAACTTTTGGAACTTTAACCATTTGCATGAATTAACATGGGTTTGAATGAGAACCATAGGAATACACTGGTTGCTATTCAAAATTGTCCTGCTCCTTGGTTAATCAAGCTATAAGACAACTTTAAAACGTTCAGACTATCCTAACTTCAAATCCTCTAAAACCTTTATAAACTATACAAAAATGAATTGGCACAAAATATCACACCAACAGTAACGCTTGATCTGTTCAAGCTAGAGACACCAACCAAATAACATGTTCAGGCTATCCTAACTTTATCAATTATAACCAGGGTTTGGAACAAATTCTTTTCCAATCATTTCATTCTGAACAGAACCATTATTTTTTAAATTCAGTTCCACTGTTCCGACCAGCAAAATTAAGTTCTGAACCAGTTCTAACAACAACAAGTTCTGGTTTATATCATTCCTTTCTGTTTCTTGTTAAACCTCTGAAGTATATATATATTTTTTTACATTTAGCTCAACATTAAACTACTTCACCAATCAGATAGAGCAGCTTGCTGTGGAGCAGGTAAGCGATTTAATATGTATAGGAAAGTAGTTAAAAGCAAATTGTATTTTGAAGTAACAGCATGGTTTAATCATGCTGAGCAGGTTCGAATTATCACGCCCGTGTAGGCATGTTTTGCATCAGCTGAAAGTTGATTGGATTTGGAACCAGGTTGCCAACAGGGCATGAGCCAAGTGCCCAATTCAAAGCCTACTGAGATGTTGGCTCAAAACAAAAGTGACGTAATTAAGCACGTGTAGTAATTAAGCACTGTAAAGTCCATGGAGAATAAGAGCACCTCCTCCCAGCTGCCCACTGCACTGAGGCTAGGAAACACTGTCACCAACGATAAATCCACGATACTTGAGAATTTCAATAAACATTTTTCTACGGCTGGCCATGCTTTCCACCTGGCTACCCCTACCCTGGTCAACAGCCCTGCACTCCCCACAGCAACTCGCCCAAGCCCCCCTCATTTCTCCTTCACCCAAATACAGATAGCTGATGTTCTTAAAGAACTGCAAAACCTGGACCCCTACAAATCAGCCGGGCTAGACAATCTGGACCCTCTATTTTTTTTAAAATTATCTGCCGAAATTGTTGCCACCCCTATTACTAGCCTGTTCAACCTCTCTTTCGTGTCGTCTGAGATTCCCAAAGATTGGAAAGCAGCTGCGGTCATCCCCCTCTTCAAAGCGGGGGACACTCTTGACCCAAACTGCTACAGACCTATATCTATCCTACCATGCCTTTCTAAGGTCTTCGAAAGCCAAGTCAACAAACAGATTTACCGACCATTTCGAATCTCACCATACCTTCTCTGCTATGCAATCTGGTTTCAGAGCTGGTCATGGGTGCACCTCAGCCACGCTCAAGGTCCTAAACGATATCTTAACCGCCATCGATAAGAAACATTACTGTGCAGCCGTATTCATTGATCTGGCCAAGGCTTTCGACTCTGTCAATCACCACATCCTCATCGGCAGACTCGACAGCCTTGGTTTCTCAAATGATTGCCTCACCTGGTTCACCAACTACTTCTCTGATAGAGTTCAGTGTGTCAAATCAGAGGGTCTGCTGTCCGGACCTCTGGCAGTCTCTATGGGGGTGCCACAGGGTTCAATTCTTGGGCCGACTCTCTTCTCTGTATACATCAATGAGGTCGCTCTTGCTGATGGTGAGTCTCTGATCCACCTCTACGCAGACGACACCATTCCGTATACTTCTGGCCCTTTTTTGGACACTGTGTTAACAACCCTCCAGGCAAGCTTCAATGCCATACAACTCTCCTTGCGTGGCCTCCAATTGCTCTGAAATACAAGTAAAACTAAATGCATGCTCTTCAACCGATCGCTACCTGCACCTACCCGCCTGTCCAACATCACTACTCTGGACGGCTCTGACTTAATACGTGGACAACTACAAATACTTAGGTGTCTGGTTAAACTGTAAACTCTCCTTCCAGACCCATATCAAACATCTCCAATCCAAAGTTAAATCTAGAATTGGCTTCCTATTTCGCAACAAAGCATCCTTCACTCATGCTGCCAAACATACCCTTGTAAAACTGACCATCCTACCAATCCTCGACTTTGGCGATGTCATTTACAAAATAGCCTCCAATACCCTACTCAATAAATGGGATGCAGTCTATCACAGTGCAATCCGTTTTGTCACCAAAGCCCCATATACTACCCACCATTGCGACCTGTATGCTCTTGTTGGCTGGCCCTCGCTTCATACTCGTCGCCAAACACACTGGCTCCATGTCATCTACAAGACCCTGCTAGGTAAAGTCCCCCCTTATCTCAGCTCGCTGGTCACCATAGCATCTCCCACCTGTAGCACACGCTCCAGCAGGTATATCTCTCTAGTCACCCCCAAAACCAATTCTTTCTTTGGCCGCCTCTCCTTCCAGTTCTCTGCTGCCAATGACTGGAACGAACTACAAAAATCTCTGCAACTGGAAACACTTATCTCCCTCACCAGCTTTAAGCACCAACTGTCAGAGCAGCTCACAGATTACTGCACATGTACATAGCCCACCTATAATTTAGCCCAAACAACTACCTCTTTCCCAACTGTATTTAATTTATTCATTTATTTTGCTCCTTTGCACCCCATTATTTTTTATTTCTACCTTGCACATTCTTCCATTGCAAAACTACCATTCCAGTGTTTTACTTGCTATATTGTATTTCCTTTGCCACCATGGCCTTTTTTGCCTTTACCTCCCTTCTCACCTCATTTGCTCACATTGTATATAGACTTGTTTATACTGTATTATTGACTGTATGTTTGTTTTACTCCATGTGTAACTCTGTGTCGTTGTATCTGTCGAACTGCTTTGCTTTATCTTGGCCAGGTCGCAATTGTAAATGAGAACTTGTTCTCAACTTGCCTACCTGGTTAAAAAAGGTGAAATAAAAATAAATAAAATAAAATATTGATAGCCCCTCAATGGCAAGGCAAGCTCTGTATAGCGCAGATCACTCTCCTACTATATGACGAGCCTTGTCAACTACCGTGATTACGGTGTGAAAGAAGCCGGCGAAGGGGGTGGCTGCCGTTTTATGGGCTCTTAACCAACCGTGCAATTTTGTTTTGTTTTTTCATATTGTTTAACTTATTTTGTACATTATTGGGTTTGACATTTTGAACATTGAGATATTAAATAAATTATAGGAAAGAAGCTTAGAATCAAAGGAGAAAGAGACTGGGCCTCTGTAGAAAGACAGATAGCTGTGGAATGTGTTGGGGGACGGGAGCAGAGCATCGTGTTGATAAAGGGGAGACAGATGGACATCTGTGGATTAGATGAAGGAGGGGTTGAGGTCAGGAGGTGAGGACAGATTTCCTTAAGTGAATAATAAGGGTTTGGTATCCTGTTACCCTCTTTCTGTTGAACCATAAGATGTAAGGATTGGGGAGAAGGCTTGTCTTAAGTAGGATGTATATAACTGATGGAGAGAAATGTTTTGGTGTCTGAATACAGCTGTACAGAACCTTTGGGAAGAATTAAACTTGGTTAAAGCTTCTCTAGTGTCCGTGAGTTATTTACTCTGAAAAATAAGAACCTAACAACATAATTTTGCTGCTACTGTCTCTTATCACCGAAAAGAGCTTCTGGACAGTGATTACTCACCTTAAACTGGACAAAAAAAAATTACGAGTCGGTACTATTGGCCAATGTGCTATCGCTGGATAATAAATTGGATGAACTACAAGCACGTATATCCTAGCAACAGGACATTAAAAACAGTACTATCTTATGTTTCACCGAATCGTGGCTGAACGACGACATGAAAATAACATATGCTGCTGTTCTATCGGCAGGATAGAACAGCAGCTTCTAGTAAGATAAGGAGTGGCGTTCTATGTATATTTGTAAACAACAGCTGGTTCACGATATCTAAAGAAGTCTTGAGGTTTTGCTCGCCTGAGGTAGAGTATCTCATGATAAGCTGTAGACCACACTATCTACCTAGAGTTGTCAACTATATTATTCGTAGCTGTCTATGTACCATCACAAACCAATGCTGGCAATATGACGGCACTCAATGAGCTGTATACGGCCCTAAGCAAACAGGAAAAAGTTAACCCAGGGGCGGCACTCCTTGTGGCCAGGACTTTAATGCAGGGAAACTTAAATCCGTTTTACCTCATTTCTACATGCATGTTAAATGTGCAAAAAGAGGGAAGAAAACAATACACCAGTGGTTCCCATTTATAGTCCCGTACCCCTTCAAACTTTCAACCTCCAGCTGTGTACCCCCTCTAGCACCAGGATCAGCGCACTCTCAAATGTTGTTTTTTGACATCATTGTAAGCCTGCCACACACACACTATATGATACATTTATTAAACATAAGAATGAGTGGGAGTTTTTGTCACAACCCGGCTCGTGGGAAGTGACAGAGCTCTTATACGACCAGGGCACAAATAATAATATAATAACAATCAATAATTTTGCTATTTATTTAACCATCTTTCATATAAAACCTTGTTTGTTCATTGAAAATTGTGAATTACTCACCGCAGGTTAATGCGATGGGTGTGCTTGAAAGGATGCACATAACTATGCAATGTTGGGTTGTATTTGAGGGAGTCTGCCTTAAATCATTATCCACACACAGTCTGTGCTTCTATTTAGTTTTCATGCTAGTGAGGGCCGAGAATCACTCTCACATGGTTGTGAGAGGGTATCAGTGTCTTTACAGCGCGATTTGCCAAGGCAAGATACTCTGAGCGCATCCCAATCCAGAAATCTGGCAGTGGCTTCTGATTAAATCCAATTTTCATAGAACCGCCTGATGCAATTTTGATGAGGCTCTCTTGTTCAGATATAGGTAAGTGAACTGGAGGCAGGGCATGAAAGGGATAATGAATCCAGTTGTTTCTGTCATCTGTTTCAGGAAAGTACCAGGTGCTTCGCTATATCACATTTGACAATGTCCGTAAGCATGAGTTAATTTGAACACAAAAAAATCATACAATGATGGAAAGACCTGTGTGTTGTCCTTGTTAATGCAGACAGAATTTTGTCCCGCACATTGTATAGAGTTGCGTAGAGTCCCTGAATTCTAAGATTCAGATCATTCAGACGAGAGAACACATCACCCAGACGTCATCATGCAAGCGGTCAGACAAGTGAAAATTATGGTCAGAAAAGAAAACTTTAAGCTTGTTTCTCAATTAAAAAAATACATGTCAATCCTTTGCCCCTTGATAGAGCATTTCTGTATGTTGTAAAAGCGTTACATGGTCGCTGCACATGTCATTTCATAGTGCAAAAAATACACGAGAGTTCAGGGACCTTGCTTTAACAAAGTTAACCATTTTCACTGTAGTGTCCAAAACGTCTTTCAAGCTGTCAGACATTCCCTTGGAAGCAAGAGATTCTGGTGGGTACTGCAATGTACCCAAATGGCATCGGGGAGCAACTGCTTGAATGCACGTTTACCACTCCACTATGTCTCCCTGTCATGGCTTTTGCGCCATCAGTACAGATGCTCACATGAGCAGCATCTACGTTTTGCTACATATGGACCGTTAGTGGAATTCCTGCGAGAGAGTAATGGTTTAATGTGATTGGATGTTAATTATTTGACTAGGCTACCTGTATTTGACATTGTGTTGTTATTTCGCTGAACACTAGATGGTTTAATTTGATTTTTGGCAGTGAAACGAGGCTATTCAGGTGAGAAAAAAACCTCACCCAAATGTATAGCCACGTTGGAAAATATAAATGGACTGTTTGAAAATGTGAAGAAAATAAATGTCGTACCCCCGACGGCATTGCGCGTACCCCAGTTTGGGAATACCTGCTGTAGATCACCTTTACTTCACACACAGAGATGCGTACAAAGCTCTCCATCGCCCTCCATTTGGCAAATCTGACCAGAATTCTATCCTCCTGATTCCTGCTTACAAGCAAAAATTTAAGCAGGAAGCACCAGTGACTCGATCAATAAAAAAAGGGTACACCACATCGGTCACTGGCTTCATCAATAAATGCATTGATGACGTCGTCCCCACAGTGACTGCACATACATACCACAACCAGCAGCCATGGATTACAGGCAACATTCGCACTGAGCTAAAGGTTAGAGCTGTCACTTTCAAGGAGCGGGACTCTAACGCGGAAGCTTATAAGAAATCCCACTATTCCCCCCGACGAACCATCAAACAGAGGACTAAGATCGAATCCTCTACACCAGCTCCGACGCTTGTCGGATGTGGCAGGGCTTGCAAACTATTACAGACTACAAAAGGAAGAGAGAGCTGTTCAGTGACACGAGCCTACCAGATGTGTTAAATTACTTCTATGCTCACTTCGAGGCAAGTAACACTGAAACATGCATGAGAGCATCAGCTGATCTGAAACAACTGTGTGATCACGCTATCCGGAGCAAATGTGAGTAAAACCTTTAAACAGGTCAACATACACATACGGATTACCAGGACGTGTACACCGAGCATGCACTGACCAACTGGCAAGTATCTTCACTGACATTTTCAACCTCTTCGTGTCTGTAATACTAACATGTTTCAAGCAGACCACCATAGTCCCTATGACCAAGAACACTAAGGTAACCTGCCTAAATGACTACCGACCCGTATCACTCACGTCTGCAGCCATAAAGTGCTTTGAAAGGCTGGTCATGGCTCACATCAACACCATTAACCCAGAATGCTATTCATTGACTATGGCTAAGCGTTCAACACCATAGTGCCCTTAAATTTCATCACTAAGCTAAGGTCTATGGGATTAAACACCTCCCTCTGCAACTGGATCCTGGACTTCCTGACGGGCCTCCCCCAGGTGGTAAGGGTAGGTAACAACACAACTGCCACACTGATCCTCAACATGGGTGCCCCTCAGGGGTGCGTGCTCAGTCCCCTCCTGTACTCCCTGTTCACTCATGACTGCACTGCCAGGTCTGACTCCAACACTATAATTAACTTTGCAGATTACCCAACAGTGGTAGGCCTGATCACCGACAATGACGAGACAGCCTATAGGGAGGAGGTCAGAGACCTGGCCATGTGGTGAAAGGATAACAATCTCTCCCTCAATGTGATCAAGACAAAGGAGAAGATTGTGGACTACAGGAAAAGGAGGACCGAGCACGCCCCCATTCTCATCGGCGGGGCTGTAGTGGAGCAGGTTGAGAGCTTCAAGTTCCTTGGTGTCCACATCACCAACAAACTAACATGGTCCAAGCACACCAAGACAGTCGTGAAGAGGGCACGACAAAACCTATTCCCCCTGAGGAGACTGAAAATATTTTTTGGCATGGGTCCTCAGGTCCTCAAAAGGTTCTACAGCTGCACCCGAGAGCATCCTGACGGTTTGCATCACTGCCTGGTATGGCAACTGCTCGGCCTCCGACCTCAAGAGACTACAGAGGGTAGTACGTATGGCCCAGTACATCACTGGGGCCAAGCTTCCTGCCATCCAGGACCTCTATACCAGGCGGTGTCAGAGGAAGGCATAGACTGCTTTCTCTGCTACCACACAGCAAGCGGTACCGGAGCGCCTAGGACCAAGAGGCTTCTAAAGAGCTTCTACCTCCAAGCCATAAGACTCTTGAACATCTAATCAAATGGCAAACTTTTACGCTGCTGCTACTCTGCTATTATCTATGCATAGTCACTTTTAAAAACTCCACCTACATGTACATATTACCTCAATTACCTTGACTAACCGGTGCCCACGCACATTGACTCTGTACCAGTACCCCTGTATATAGCCTCGCTATTATTATTTTACTGCTGCTCTTTAATTATTTGTTACTTTTATTTCTTATTTGTAGGTATTTTTCTTAACTCAATTTTTCTTAACTGCATTGTTGGTTAAGGGCTTGTAAGTAAGCATTTCACTGTAAGGTGTATTTGGCGCATGTGACATAACATTTTAGTTGATCTGCTGACCCAAGCAAATAGAGAGATTTTCATGGCCCTCTGTGTCCAGAACGAACGCTGTGCAAAAACTTGGGTAGGGCGAGAGCTTTGAGCAAAAGCAAACAACTCCCCCTGCAAGGGGAGGCCTTTCTCTCGTCAACGGTTATGTGGAAGCTATTATATTGGCCTATAAAAAGCGGGTTTACAGCCTCCAGAGGGTCTAAGGGCTAACTCCATCAGAGGTATGGCTACCTCTTAGGCACTGTTCAAAGGAATCTCCTTGCATGAGATTTGCTATATGGCTTGTTGAGGGATGCCCTCATACTTTTATGAGGTTCTATCGACAAGCTGTCACTGCACCCTCTTTTGTGCATATTGTCCTTAGCGTCGGGACCTCCAAGGGTTGATATTGAGAGTACCTGGCTTCGGCGAGCGTGTGCGATATGGGAGTTGGTCTTATCACACTAGTGAGATGTCAAAACAAATAATTGAAAGTGAACTAAAGGCTACTTGTGTAACCCGTTCTCTGATATTATGAGTGAGACATCTAACCACATTCACCTAACTTGCAAGCTCAGAGGTCAGGCGGGTGACTCTTTAGTATGAGGTGAAGGGCTTCGATAGACGTATATGATTGGTTCTTCAAGCTACTTAGGAGATTCTGGTTAATTCCACTAGTGAGATGTCTCACTCATAATATCAGAGAACCGGGGTTACGCAAGTAACCTTAAGTTTGTCTTCCAGTCAAGATGATCCAATCACTATCTAATCAAGGCTCGGTGAGTCTACACATGGTATTAAAATGTATCTCTTATTGGTCCACTGTGACCAGATGAGGGCATAATCTGGAAATAGGACATGTTAGCGCAAAGTATAAACAGAGCGTTCATAAGCTCTGGTCCAGGGCATCAGTGCGCATTCCCTGGACCAGAGCTTTCATGTGATGGCGCTGTTCTAGTACCGTCTTCTCCTTGGTCTGGAAGATCTCGGCAGCCTCCTCCTGGGAGCAGGTTTCCTCATAGCACTCCCGCTCCAGGTTGCCGGGCATCATCTCCTCAAGGAAGAAGTTGGCTCTGGGCCGCCGGGGCCCTCGGAGCAGCTGCTCTGCATCCCTCTGCTCCAGAAACACTGGGTACAACGGAGTAGGGTGAAGTCGCCACTAGACGTTGATCTGGAATCAATTTAGCATTTTCCCCACTTATGGTTAAAGTTAAGATTGGGGGAGGGGAAGCTGATCCTAGATCTGTACCTAGGGGAAACTTCACCCCAGAGCGGGCACAATGCTTTTGTCCTGTGTGAATCAGTTGGTAAGAGCATGACACTAACAATGGCAGGGTTGTGGGTTCAATTCTCGCAGTGATCACAACACATAAAACATGTCTGTTAAGTGGCATTCATATACAATACTGACATCTGCAACCCAGACATTGACAAGAGCCTCAAGAGCAGAGATTTGCTGGTTTTAGTTGTGTAGCTTAAACATATCACTGAATTTAGTTATATTTTAACGTATGACACCCATCACAAACGTAAATATCTCAATAAGTATCTAGTAAGCTGGAATTGAAGTGGTTTAATTAAAGATTGCAAATACAGTACAATAAATGGGCACGTTCCACTCTTGACTACAAGGTGAGGTGTTACCTTTTGATTCAAACAGGGAACAGACAGAAACCAGAAGTACTGTAAGGAGCCAACCGTCAGACTGTGACATTCCTCCGCTCCAGGTAGAAGTTGAAGGGGTGAACTGGGATCAGCTAGACTTTTCTGTGTGGACACAAGTATACAAAATGGTAAGAAAGGCAGGAACTGGAATAGTAAACCAGGACTGCTTTATCCATATTACCACATAGAATTTCCTTGGTAAAACAACCAAATTGACAGCGCTAATCTTTTTGCAGTTGTGGTCTGAATTACTGAGAATCAGTGTCCATGTTTAATCAGTGTCCATGTAGTACATACTTTGAGATATCTACTCTGTGCCTGGAGCACACATTACCCTGGAGCACACATAGATTACTAATGAAGATGTAGTTATGAGAAATAACCTACCGTTTTCTGTGGGTGTCTGCTAAAATGGTGGCTTTTCCCCACAAGCTCGGATATTGATCTTTAACGTGAATCTAAATGTTGACATAGTGAATCATTGGCACTGGCCAGGGCAGCGTTCAAGGCACTCAACAGTTTTGCGCTATTCATCATACTATTCATTTATCATGTCTGCTTCTAAAGTATCATGAGACTGAATGTCTTAATGAAAAAAAAAAATTCTGCCATAGTTCTAAAGTGTGGTCAGGGAAGCCGTATACATGTTAAAAACAATGTTGGACCTTAAATTTATGAACTAAACATTTTTAAACATGGCTAAACATTGAAATCTTGAACGTAATCTCCCCACGTCTACCTTTGACTCATTCCTCTCTGCCTCCTTCTTTCCACTCCTCTCCTCTTTTGACCTCACCCTCTCACCTTCCCCCCCTACTCACAAGGCAGGCAATACGCTCGACCTCATCTTTACTAGATGCTGTTCTTCCACTAACCTCATTGCAACTCCCCTCCAAGTCTCCGACCACTACCTTGTATCCTTTTCCCTCTCGCTCTCATCCAACACTTCCCACACTGCCCCTACTCGGATGGTATCGCGCCGTCCCAACCTTCGCTCTCTCTCCCCCGCTACTCTCTCCTCTTCCATCCTATCATCTCTTCCCTCTGCTCAAACCTTCTCCAACCTATCTCCTGATTCTGCCTCCTCAACCCTCCTCTCCTCCCTTTCTGCATCCTTTGACTCTCTATGTCCCCTATCCTCCAGGCCGGCTCGGTCCTCCCCTCCCGCTCCGTGGCTCGACGACTCATTGCGAGCTCACAGAACAGGGCTCCGGGCAGCCGAGCGGAAATGGAGGAAAACTCGCCTCCCCTGCGGACCTGGCATCCTTTCACTCCCTCCTCTCTACATTTTCCTCCTCTGTCTCTGCTGCTAAAGCCACTTTCTACCACTCTAAATTCCAAGCATCTGCCTCTAACCCTAGGAAGCTCTTTGCCACCTTCTCCTCCCTCCTGAATCCTCCTCCCCCTCCCCCCTCCTCCCTCTCTGCAGATGACTTCGTCAACCATTTTGAAAAGAAGGTCGACGACATCCGATCCTCGTTTGCTAAGTCAAACGACACCGCTGGTTCTGCTCACACTGCCCTACCCTGTGCTCTGACCTCTTTCTCCCCTCTCTCTCCAGATTAAATCTCGCGTCTTGTGACGGCCGGCCGCCCTACAACCTGCCCGCTTGACCCTATCCCCTCCTCTCTTCTCCAGACCATTTCCGGAGACCTTCTCCCTTACCTCACCTCGCTCATCAACTCATCCCTGACCGCTGGCTACGTCCCTTCCGTCTTCAAGAGAGCGAGAGTTGCACCCCTTCTGAAAAAACCTACACTCGATCCCTCCGATGTCAACAACTACAGACCAGTATCCCTTCTTTCTTTTCTCTCCAAAACTCTTGAACGTGCCGTCCTTGGCCAGCTCTCCCGCTATCTCTCTCAGAATGACCTTCTTGATCCAAATCAGTCAGGTTTCAAGACTAGTCATTCAACTGAGACTGCTCTTCTCTGTATCACGGAGGCGCTCCGCACTGCTAAAGCTAACTCTCTCTCCTCTGCTCTCATCCTTCTAGACCTATCGGCTGCCTTCGATACTGTGAACCATCAGATCCTCCTCTCCACCCTCTCCGAGTTGGGCATCTCCGGCGCGGCCCACGCTTGGATTGCGTCCTACCTGACATGTCGCTCCTACCAGGTGGCGTGGCGAGAATCTGTCTCCTCACCACGCGCTCTCACCACTGGTGTCCCCCAGGGCTCTGTTCTAGGCCCTCTCCTATTCTCGCTATACACCAAGTCACTTGGCTCTGTCATAACCTCACATGGTCTCTCCTATCATTGCTATGCAGACGACACACAATTAATCTTCTCCTTTCCCCCTTCTGATGACCAGGTGACGAATCGCATCTCTGCATGTCTGGCAGACATATCAGTGTGGATGACGGATCACCACCTCAAGCTGAACCTCGGCAAGACGGAGCTGCTCTTCCTCCCGGGGAAGGACTGCCCGTTCCATGATCTCGCCATCACGGTTGACAACTCCATTGTGTCCTCCTCCCAGAGCGCTAAGAACCTTGGCGTGATCCTGGACAACACCCTGTCGTTCTCAACTAACATCAAGGCGGTGGCCCGTTCCTGTAGGTTCATGTTCTACAACATCCGCAGAGTACAACCCTGCCTCACACAGGAAGCGGCGCAGGTCCTAATCCAGGCACTTGTCCACTCCCGTCTGGACTACTGCAACTCGCTGTTGGCTGGGCTCCCTGCCTGTGCCATTAAACCCCTACAACTCATCCAGAACGCCGCAGCCCGTCTGGTGTTCAACCTTCCCAAGTTCTCTCACGTCACCCCGCTCCTCCGCTCTCTCCACTGGCTTCCAGTTGAAGCTCGCATCCGCTACAAGACCATGGTGCTTGCCTACGGAGCTGTGAGGGGAACGGCACCTCAGTACCTCCAGGCTCTGATCAGGCCCTACACCCAAACAAGGGCACTGCGCTCATCCACCTCTGGCCTGCTCGCCTCCCTACCACTGAGGAAGTACAGTTCCCGCTCAGCCCAGTCAAAACTGTTCGCTGCTCTGGCCCCCCAATGGTGGAACAAACTCCCTCACGACGCCAGGACAGCGGAGTCAATCACCACCTTCCGGAGACACCTGAAACCCCACCTCTTTAAGGAATACCTAGGATAGGATAAAGTAATCCTTCTCACCACCCCCCCCCCTTAAAAGATTTAGATGCACTATTGTAAAGTGGCTGTTCCACTGGATGTCATAAGGTGAATGCACCAATTTGTAAGTCGCTCTGGATAAGAGCGTCTGCTAAATGACTTAAATGTAATGTAAATGATGTATGTAAATGTAATCCACATGATGGTATTGACTAAAGAAACACATCCAAAGACCCAACTCACACATCTTTATTACAGGATGGCGGTATTTCAATATACAAGACAGACATATTTACAACCAAGTGGGTCGGGCTTATGTACATGGAAAAAAGAGGTATAGCATACAGTATTATTTCTAATGTATAAATTATCAATAAATACTGGAACGGAAGAGACCGCTTCCCAGGGGTTCTCGACAATCAAAGAAGAAAGGGACAACCCCAAATGTTGCGAGGAGGGAAATTATATGACCATACAGACCATAATGAAAACAATTGCATCACTGCACAGCCAGACATAAAACAGAACATGGACATCCACACGGGACTGAGTGGGAGAGAACATGACTAGGCCAAAGAGTGTCTCCTGACCCAGGGACTTGACCAGGAAGAACACTGGGCCATACTTATTATACCCTAGATATTACCGAATCCCAAATAAACCCTTAATCCCTACCTCCTATTCGTTTGTGCAGACTTAAGAGGATAGGTATAAGCAATTGGCGACAATTCCACCTGGCCTGTCGGGGGGGCAAAACTGAGCTGCCACCATATTGTTTTTTGACCGATCCAATCCTGTCATATCTACACAAATGCCCACAGGGGTAGGGACTAGTGGCTGATTTGAGTTTCAGGATATAACATGGTCAGGAAAAACCAGAGGCCTTAAACATTACCGGACAGTTTCTTGGACCCAGATTGAGCCCACTCTTGGACTAAAAAGCACTTTCGAGGTAGATTCTCCATTGAGTGTGCATGTTTAATCCAGAAATAGGCTTAACCTGGGTCCGGGAAACTACTTTAACCGAGGTGAATCATCTTAAGGCAGTGTTCGAAAAATTATCTTATTGACATGCTCCACACACCAAGAGATCTGCCTGATATGTGACAGTTTGTAGATTATTTAAGGCATGGTCAAGTTTGGCTTTTCCCTACAATACATAAGTGTTGTGTTCAGTAGGAGGGAAACCTTTTGAAATGGGGAGACTACCTGAATCTCTCATGTGCAATAATAAACACGAACATCGGGGGCCCATCACTCTCTAAAATGACATTTGGTGACAAAGCAGGGTCGTCGCTTTCGTCTAATTTACCAGTCCCGCATTCAACCTAGGTAGTTAGAATTGTAATTGTTATTCATATAAAAAGGACAGGGACGATGAGAGATGGAGGAGAAAGAGAAATTACACATGCACCTGGGAAAAGGCTGAAGGTTGTTGGAGTGATTGGTTGATTGTCGCTGCTTATCCTTGTAGTTCAGACCTCTTCCAGTCTATCTGTTTTTCTTTTGGGAACATATTACCTGGCATCCCACGTCATTTTCAGAAACATTCTGGTTCAAACACATTCAAACTCAACATATCCAGTACAACGCATAAGAAATAAATAGATGCATATTTCAATACAAAAACTCAGCCTCTTCCATAAGTCTTTTCCATGATCCAGTCAGTGGAAACTATGGAAATATAACCTATGGTGCCCACTCTATATGTTCAAAAGACACCTCCTAGTATCATGCAGTGCATTACCTCTTGACCTATGAAGCTCTGGTCAAAATTAGTGTCCTATATGAGGAATAAGGTCATTTGAGATGCAGCCTTGCTAGTTTCTGAATCTTCCTTGACTTGGCAAACAAGCTTCTGAAATGTTTCAACTGTTTAAAAAGGTAAATTGGTCAAACGTTAATTGGTGGAGTCTGGCGCTGGTTTGTTGATAAGGCATTCAGGGTAGTTGAGTTATTCTGTCAGCAGACTTTGTTCCTGGTAGACCTTCCACTCTTAACTGACATCATTGAACACCCCTCCCCAGTGGCGATAGTGGTTTTGCCTCCTCCGTTTGCAGTTCAGTTGGTTGATCCCAGAAATGGACGCTGCAGAGATGGGGTGTGAAGAAAGGCACTGTGGTAAATTTTATTGGTTGACTAAACTCATATCCATATTTGAGTGTATAGAGGTCCCGTTGGGTTCAAGCTGTTCAAGGCTCGGTAGAGGTGTGTGTACAGCATGGCTGGGTACAGTCAGTTTAGGTAGAGGGTCTGGTGCAGCACACACAGTTGTACAGGAGAGAGCCTAGGCTTCGCTGGCAGTGCTGCTGCGACTCAACTCTCTGATACCCTGGAGAATACGCTTCATGTGACCAACCTTCGTCACCCCCAAGTCCTGCAATGGATGGACACACACACACACACAAATTAGATCAAACACCAGGACACACATGTGGACCCGTGTACCATGTAGGGTCAGAACTTTTTCCAGATGTCACCTGGCAGGGAAAACCAAGCTCTTTATAGACTACAAATAACTTAAATCAATGAACAGGGAGTTAAATTAAACACCCGTGGTAAAGCCCCATAGTAGTGAAACATAAGAAAGCTCTACCTGGCACCTGAAAGAATGGTTGCGTCCCAATAACATATCCTTTCACATGACGTGTGCACTCGTTCACAATGTTGGGGAAACTACTCTGAAAATATAGTTTACCAAGCTACCAATTACTTCACACTGGAATAAGTTAAGCTACAATAAAGCTACCCTTAAGAAATAGTTTACTTAACTAAAGTAAATTTCAACAAGTAGTTCACTACATCCAAACTATACTGAAAAAAAATGTAAACGCAACATGCAACAATTTCAAAGATTTTACTGAGTTACAGTTCAAAAGAGGAAATCAATCAATTGAAATAAATCAATTAAACCATAATCTATGGATTTCACATAACTGGGAATACAGTTCTGCATCTGTTGGTCACAGATACCTTTAAAAAATAAAAAACTAGGGGGATCCCGAGTGGCGCAGCGGTCTAAGGCACTGCATCGCAGTGCTATAGGCTTCACTTCAGACCCATGTTCGATCTTGGGCAGTGTTCTTGTGGCGGGCAGATTAACCTCGGTCGTCAGGTGAACAGAAGAATGTACGCACTTACACATGACTGTAAGTCGCTTTGGATAAAAGCGTCAGCTAAATGGCATATATTATTATTATTATTATTATTATTAACAGTGTTTCCTCCGACACAGCTGGCCTCCAGGTTAAGCGGGCGGATGTTAAGAAGCACGGTTTGGCGGGTCATGTTTCGGGGGACGCAAGACAAGACCTTTGCCTCCCGAACTGGTTGGGGAGTTGCAGCAATGAGACAAGATAGAAATTGGGGAGAAAAAGGGGGTATACAAATTTAATAAAAGTAGGGCCGTGGATCAGAAAACCAGTCACTGTGACCACCATTTGCTTCATGTAGCGCGACACATCCACTTCGCATAGAGTTGATCAGGTTGTTGATTGTAGCCTGTGGAATGTTGTATCACTCCTCTTCAATGGCTGTGCGAAGTTTCTGGATATTGGCAGTAACTTAAACACGCTGTTGTACACGTCAATCCAGAGCATCCCAAACATGCTCAATGGGTGACATGTCTGGTGAGTATGCAGGCCATGGAAGAACTGGAACATTTTCAGCTTCCAGGAATTGCGTAGATACCTTTTACCATTAACATGCTGAAACATGAGGTGATGGCGGCGGAGGAATGGCATGACTATGGGCCTCAGGAGCTCATCACGGTATCTCTGTGCATTGAAATTTCCATTAATAAAATGCAATTGTGTTCGTTGTCCGTAGCTTATGCCTGCCCAACCATAACCCCACCATGGGTCACTCTGTTCCCAACGTTGACATCAGCAAACAGTTCGCCCACAGGACGCCATACACATGGTCTGCGGTTGTGAGGCTGGTTGAACGTACACTGAAGGCTGCTTTATGGTAGTGAAATTATCACTCAATTATCTGGCAACAGCTCTGGCGGACATTCCTGCAGTCAGCATGCCAATTGCACACTCTCTCAAAACTTGAGACATCTGTTGCAAAACGGCACATTTTAGAGTGGCCTTTTATTGTCCCAAGCACAAGGTACACCTGTGTAATGAGCATGCTGTTTAATCAGCTTCTTGAAATGCCACACCTGTCAAGTCGATGGATTATCCTGGCAAAAGAAAAATGCTCCCTAACAGGTATTTCAACAAATTTGTGCACAGAATTTGAGAGAAATAACATTTTGTGCGTAAGGAACATTCCTGGGATCTTTTATTTTAACTCAAGAAACATGGGACCGACACTTTACATGTTGCATTTTTATTTTTGTTCAGTATGCTTTATGAAAAATTATCATATCTAAATCTGAAATGTCATAAATTACAAAGTACACTCTGGAGTCAGATGTTAACATAATGTGTCATTTTGCCTTTTTAAACACAAAAACGATGTTTCAAGTGAAAATTAGGCAGTTCTGATGCCAAAAAAAGAATTGAAATTTTGCCTACTTTACCTGTATTTTCTGTTCTTTTTGCAAAAAAGGAAGTGTGTAGTTTCAGTATTTAGCTACTCAGCAAAAACATAACTAACTACTGAAAACACTACGAATATTTGAATTTAGTTAAACTACCACCAAGCTACAGCAAAATGTAATTAAATGACTAGTTAAACTACATGTAGTTCTCTACTTCCCATCACTGCTCTTTCACTACTTCCCACAAACCTAAAAGCATTGGATTAGTGGAGGCATGGGCTAGTGGGAGTTTCTTATGCCACTAATTTCCTTTCAAATCAGTGAAGGGAAGTAAACAAGTGCACACTTTGGGAAGAAGGATAGATATTTGGGACAGCCTGTATGTGTGTAGTACCTTGAGATCCCTCCTCTCCAGGTGCAGCAGCTCGGCGCCGCGCACGTCGTGCCCAATAAAGATCTCCTTGTACTCGGTGAGACAGATGAGCTCCAGCCAGGCGGCTACCTCCTCTGTGCCCCACTGGTGCACTGCAGAAAGCAAGACCCCCTTCAGACCCCCAACCACACCACGGAAAGACACCACAGAGAGACGCCACAGCCCTGCACATCCCTTAACCGCAGCTCTAGGATAAGATGAATCTACCCTAAATCCTAACTTTGACCATTACAGTGATGATGGTGTGTGGAATGTTGTGGCGACCTCAGAAAGAATTGAATGTGATTTTCAAAGAGTGTTGACCATGATTTGTCATTGTCCAAACATGATTTAATACAGTGTTCCAGAGTAATTCCTGTGAGAGAGAGTGCGAGAAAAAGAGAGGTAGATAGTACCTGGCAGTGTGAGAGTGGCACAGGCCTCCTTGTTCTTGTTGTTTTTGTCCTTCTTGAACTTGGGGACGAGACGGAACTTGGCACTGCGGCTGCGCTTGGAGAAATCCGTCAGGTGTCCCTGCAGAAACACAGACAGGTGAGACAGCTAGACAGACAGGTTAGAGAAAAAGACAGACAGCCATACAGCCAGACAGACCAGACCAGACAGGTTAGAGAGAAAGACAGCCAGACAGATTAGACATTGGGTGATACAGACTGTCCAGTACTATGGACCCACAGAGTTGAACAGTTTACTCTAGCCCAGCACTAACACACTGACCTGATTCAATTAATCAATCACCAAGATCTTGATCAAGTAGCCCATTTACACTTGTACCTGTAAACGGGTTGAAAATAGTAGATTTGGACACTGATAAGTGCCTAAATGGGAACACAGTGGCTATACAGTAACATGCTATACATGACGTCAGAGCTCGGTGTCTCTGCTTCACAGACCTGTATTGGTTTTGACTGACAGCCGTTCTGAACTTGAGCACAGTGCACAACAAGAAGTAGCCTCCAAATGAAAGCCTAACACTGTAAACCGAGGTTCGCTAGCCAGCTATTTGTCGTCCTTAACGTAGGAGACTCTGCTAGCTAGCCAACAGCTAACAGCTAGCCAACGTCTACTGAATAGCACTCAACAACCCGGTCGCAGTCACAGGTAGTATCACATTTTCATTTCATTTCATTACAGTACAATGGTTTGATTTGTTTGATCGTAGCTAGCTACATAGCTAGCTACATAGCCGTCTTTGTATCAAAGATAATTGTGTAGTCTAGAGCGATTTTCTAGGTTAGCTAGCCAGCTATTGTCGTTCTTTTAACGCAACGTAACGTAAACAACACTGCTAGCTAGCCAGCTAGCCCCGAATAGCAGCACTGCAGAAACTATTACACTCAACGGAACGACTTGATTAGTGTAGTGTCAACAACGCAGCTACTGCCAGCTAGCCTACTTCAGCAGTACTGTATCATTTTAATCATTTTAGTCAATAAGATTCTTGCTACGTAAGCTTAACTTTCTGAACATTCGAGACGTGTAGTCCACTTGTCATTCCAATCTCCTTTGCATTAGCGTAGCCTCTTCTGTAGCCTGTCAACTATGTGTCTGTCTATCCCTGTTCTCTCCTCTCTGCACAGACCATACAAACGCTCCACACCGCGTGGCCGCGGACACCCTAATCTGGTGGTCCCAGCGCGCACGACCCACGTGGAGTTCCAGGTCTCCGGTAGCCTCTGGAACTGCCGATCTGCGGCCAACAAGGCAGAGTTCATCTCAGCCTATGCCTCCCTCCAGTCCCTCGACTTCTTGGCACTGATGGAAACATGGATCACCACAGACAACACTGCTACTCCTACTGCTCTCTCTTCGTCCGCCCACGTGTTCTCGCACACCCCGAGAGCTTCTGGTCAGCGGGGTGGTGGCACCGGGATCCTCATCTCTCCCAAGTGGTCATTCTCTCTTTCTCCCCTCACCCATCTGTCTATCGCCTCCTTTGAATTCCATGCTGTCACAGTTACCAGCCCTTTCAAGCTTAACATCCTTATCATTTATCGCCCTCCAGGTTCCCTCGGAGAGTTCATCAATGAGCTTGATACCTTGATAAGCTCCTTTCCTGAGGACGGCTCACCTCTCACAGTGCTGGGCGACTTTAACCTCCCCACGTCTACCTTTGACTCATTCCTCTCTGCCTCCTTCTTTCCACTCCTCTCCTCTTTTGACCTCACCCTCTCACCTTCCCCCCCTACTCACAAGGCAGGCAATACGCTCGACCTCATCTTTACTAGATGCTGTTCTTCCACTAACCTCATTGCAACTCCCCTCCAAGTCTCCGACCACTACCTTGTATCCTTTTCCCTCTCGCTCTCATCTAACACCTCCCACACGGCCCCTACTCGGATGGTATCGCGCCGTCCCAACCTTCGCTCTCTCTCCCCCGCTACTCTCTCCTCTTCCATCCTATCATCTCTTCCCGCTGCTCATACCTTCTCCAACCTATCTCCTGATTCTGCCTCCTCAACCCTCCTCTCCTCCCTTTCTGCATCCTTTGACTCTCTATGTCCCCTATCCTCCAGGCCGGCGCGGTCCTCCCCTCCCGCCCCGTGGCTCGACGACTCATTGCGAGCTCACAGAACAGGGCTCCGGGCAGCCGAGCGGAAATGGAGGAAAACTCGCCTCCCTGCGGACCTGGCATCCTTTCACTCCCTCCTCTCTACATTTTCCTCCTCTGTCTCTGCTGCTAAAGCCATTTTCTACCACTCTAAATTCCAAGCATCTGCCTCTAACCCTAGGAAGCTCTTTGCCACCTTCTCTTCACTCCTGAATCCTCCTCCCCCTCCCCCCCCCTCCTCCCTCTCTGCAGATGACTTCGTCAACCATTTTGAAAAGAAGGTCGACGACATCCGATCCTCGTTTGCTAAGTCAAACGGCACCGCTGGTTCTGCTCACACTGCCCTACCCTGTGCTCTGACCTCTTTCTCCCCTCTCTCTCCAGATGAAATCTCGCGTCTTGTGACGGCCGGCCGCCCAACAACCTGCCCGCTTGACCCTATCCCCTCCTCTCTTCTCCAGACCATTTCCGGAGACCTTCTCCCCTACCTCACCTCGCTCATCAACTCATCCCTGACCGCTGGCTACGTCCCTTCCGTCCTCAAGAGAGCGAGAGTTGCACCCCTTCTGAAAAAACCTACACTCAATCCCTCCGATGTCAACAACTACAGACCAGTATCCCTTCTTTCTTTTCTCTCCAAAACTCTTGAACGTGCCGTCCTTGGCCAGCTCTCCCGCTATCTCTCTCTGAATGACCTTCTTGATCCAAATCAGTCAGGTTTCAAGACTAGTCATTCAACTGAGACTGCTCTTCTCTGTATCACGGAGGCGCTCCGCACTGCTAAAGCTAACTCTCTCTCCTCTGCTCTCATCCTTCTAGACCTATCGGCTGCCTTCGATACTGTGAACCATCAGATCCTCCTCTCCACCCTCACCACCTTCCGGAGACACCTGAAACCCCACCTCTTTAAGGAATACCTAGGATAGGATAAGTATTTCTTCTCCCCCCTTTAAGATTTAGATGCACTATTGTAAAGTGACTATTCTACTGGATGTCATAAGGTGAATGCACCAATTTGTAAGTCGCTCTGGATAAGAACGTCTGCTAAATAACTTAAATGTAATGTAAGATCGTATTTTATAATTTAGGTAGTCATGTTGGCAATAGAACAAGCTTTCAAATTATGCCCAATTTACCAGATTGCGATTTATAATGGACCGTTTTTGGATTGTGGAAACAACAACAGTAATTGTGTAGGCGGTGATGCAGCGATATGTTCCAAAGAAAACAACTACAAATGCACATAAAATCAACAGTGTCTTTTGTTTTGGATTCAGTCTTTTGTCAGGTGAACTGTTGTGTTCTCTTTAGTCTAATACTTTCCCCATAATCTCCAAACGGTTCCCTTTTAATTGTTACCATGGTTATAGATGCTTTCCATATTTCCACTTCTCTAAGAAATATTTCAATGTAGCCCTATCCATTTAGGCCAATTCCCACAAGTGTAATGGGTTAAATCAGGTGTGGTATTACTGGACTGGGACTAAGATAGAAAAGCACTGAGCTAAGCGGCTGGTGTGTATAGCGTGTGTGTGAGTGATTGTGTGTTTGTGGTCGCATCTAGATCTACCTCATCATCCCCAGGTTCGATGAGCTGACACAGCCAGGGTATGTCTGGGAGTCTGCGTAGCTGCTGGGCCACAGTTCCCAGGGCTCCAGTTAACTGCTCCTTCTGAGGAGGATCCAACTGCTGAAAAGACATACCCATTTACAAAAACATAATAACCCCCCCACACACAGACACATGCAGCTGCACCTACACACAAACAGACAGACCGACAGACAGGCAGACAACAGCTTTGAGACTTACCAGGCACATCTTGCCTGCCAGTAGCAGCTCTGTCTCACTGTGAAGGGCCTTGACGTTACTGACCATCTGAACCACAACACTGCAGTTCAGACCCTGCGTAGAACAGAGACGAACACAAACACATTACAAACCACAGAAGCAGGGGTACAATGTGCATTAAATGTGTGTGACTGTGTATATATTTGACTGATTGATTGTCATACATGTACACCATTTAGTGCCAGCCCATATGGGCTTAATCCCTAGACACAAATCATCAAATCACAAAACATAATGACATTTGACAATTTAAGATATACTGTGCATTCAGAAAGTATTCAGACCCCTTCACTTTTTCCACATTTTGTTATGTAACAGCCTTATTCTAAAATGTATTGATGGAATTGGCTAAACTTTGATCACTGAGATAGTAAATTAATGATAGGAAATGAAAGAGAATGGGTTTTATGTCAGAAGTTAATGGTTCTCTAAAGAAAGACAGATGGCTTTGGAATGTGTTGGGGGGATGAGAGCAACGTGGGAAACAGGGGAGACAAATGGGCATTTGTAGATTAGACGAAGGAGGAGTTGAGGTCAGGAGGTGTGGACAGATTCTCTTAAGCGCGTTTGATCCATAAAAAAACAGCTTAGAAAAACACAACTTCACTACAAAATATTTCAAAAGTTGCCTATAAACTTTGCCAAAATATTTCAAACTACTTTTGTAATACAACGTTAGGTATTTTTAAACGTTAATAATCGATCAAATTGTAGATGGGGCAATCTGTATTCAATACATGAATGAAAAGAAAATAGCTCTGCTCTTCACGTCTTGAGCAACTCACAAAAGTGTCCCCCGTTCCGAGTTGGCCTATTTCCTGATAAAACAAAGGAATAATCTCAGCCATATTCAAAGACTGGCGACATCGTGTGGAAGCGGTAGGAACTGAAAATAGATTGATATTAAATATCCAATGGCAAAAGACAAAATAGGGAAGAGAGATGGGGGGGAATCTGAACAGTTAGTCCTCTGGGTTTTGCCTGCTACATAAGTTCTGTTATACTCACAGACATGATTCAAACAGTTTTAGAAACTTCAGAGTGTTTTCTATCCACATCTATGAATAATATGCATATCTTATATTCTGGGCATGAGTAACAGGAAGTTGAAATTGGGCATGCTATTTATCCAAAAGTGAAAATTCCGCCCCCTAGCTTTAAGAGGTTAAACCTCTTGAGGACAGGGAGACGCTAGCGTCTCAACTGGCCAATTGCCAGGGGAAATGCAGAGCGCCAGATTCAAATAAAGTGCTATAAAATTCAAACTTTCGTTAAATCACACATGTAAGATACTCAATTAAAGCTACACTCGTTGTGAATCCAGCCAACATGTCAGATTTTAAAAATGCTTTTCAGCGAAAGCATAAGAAACTATTATCTGATAGCATGCACCCATCTGCACCAGTAGTAAACAAAAGAGCTAGCGCAGCAGGCGCTACACAAAACGCTGAAATAAAATATAAAATATGCATTACCTTTGACGAGCTTCTTTTGTTGGCACTCCAATATGTCCCATAAACATCACAATTGGTCCTTTTGTACGATTAATTCCGTCCATATATATCGAAAATGTCCATTTATTAATGACAACCAACCCAATCAACAAAACAAACCAAAACCAGGTTGGCCAATAGGTATCAACGTTGGAACCAAACCATCCCCTAGTAAGAGGACGGGTGTGGCGCGTGGGGAAAGGTTTACTGATATGGATGTTGACTTGTTAAAATCCATCAATGAAAGGCTTGACAAACTTGATATCTTGGATATATTACGAGAGGACATCAATGCATTATGTGCTAGTCTAGAACTCAGCCAACGTCAGATTGATGATCTAAGGAAAGAGAACACGGCGCTGAAAGGTACTGTAGACTCTATTCATAGCAAGGTGGAGGGAGTGCAAAGGGAGAATAAACAACTTAAAGAAACCTTGCTTGATGTACAGTGTCGATCAATGCGGGACAATCTCATATTTTCAGGGATACCGGAGAATGACAACAGCAGAGGCTGTGAGGACACAGTCCGAGACTTTATGTCAACTCAACTAAAACTGCCCACTGATGTTGTGCGTAATGTCACTTTCTCCAGAGTCCATAGAATAGGTAAGGCCTCTGGAAATAGGCCACGGGCTATTATCACATGTTTTGAGCAAAAGGAAATGATGAAGAACATGGGCAGAGACAGATTTTTGGAATGAATGATCACTTCCCCACTGAGATCAATGAATGAAGAAAAAAACTATATCCCATCACAAGGAAAAGCGTTGCCTGAATCAACGAGTCTCCATGGTGATGGATAAAGTTTATATCAACGGTCAATTGTATCAGGAGTCTAGAGTAACTCCCTGGATATTTGAATGTAATGTTCAAATTTGAGTTTGTGTGTTGTAATGTAGTGTATCATGACAACTTCAACTATAATGAATACATGCTCTATTGATCTTCACTTGACAAGGAAAGGGTTGCATATAGCTCAGGTTAATGTATGTAGCCTTCCTAACAAAATACCTGAGGTTTTTAACTTGGTCAACGTAAATAACATTTACATTTTGGCTTTGACCGAAACGCATTTAGATGCTTCTGTAAATGATGGGCAAATTAACATTTATGGATATAGTCTACTGAGAAGGGACAGGAATAGGAATGGTGGGGGTGTAGCACTGTACATTCAGAATCATATACCTTTTAAGAGGAGGGATGACCTTAATGTATGTCAAGTAGAGGCACTATGGGCTCAAGTACATCTGCCTCACCAGGCAGCCATATATTGGTAGGGCGTGTGTATAGACCTCCTAGCTCTAAGGTGTCATATTTGGATGACTTATGTACTGGGTTTGACCAGGCCACAGATAGCAGATATGTATTTATCTTGGGTGATTTTAATATACATTGTAAGGATCACAATAATTCAAATATAACAAAATTGATGAGATATGCCAAGAACTGTGGTTTGAAACAAATGGTTAATGATACTACTAGATTATCAATTAAGTTGGGTCATCGTTCAAACACATGCATTGATCTGATCTTCTGTAATAAGTGGGCTGGACGGACCATAATATTGTGACCATAACCATGAACACCAAGGTTCCAAAGAAACACCGTAGGATTGTGGTCAAGAGAAATTTTAAAACATGTTATCTAGAGGAAGATTAAATCACAATACAGAACGTTTTACTGATTTGCTCACTGAGGTAATGGACCATCATGCCCCCATAAGAAAGAGTACAGTTGGTGCTCGTCCATCTCCATGGATTGATGATGAACTGGGTGAAGCTTTTTCTCAAAGAAATATGGCAGCCAAGTCAAAATCTGAAATTAATTAACAGAATTATAGAACATTACGTAATTATGCAGTTAAATTGAATCGAAAGAAAAAAAAGTTATTTTACAACAATGCTTTTATTGACTGTAAAAATGATTCTAAAAAGGTTTGGAACACAGTTAAGGGCTTACTTGGTACATCTATCTCATCATGCCCATCTAGTGTGGAGGTTGACGAGAGAAAAATAACAAAACCTGTTGATATTGCCAATCATTTTGCAGATTTTATTTTACAAAGAAAATGAATTTACTTTCTTCCAAACAAGCTGTTGTCCAATGGATTGATTGATGATCATATTATGAGCAAAAAGATCTGCTCTTTTAGTCTGTAAACTGTGTCAGTGGAGGTGTTAAACATATTGAAGTCATTACTTGATTGTAAATCTACAGATTACAGTCTTACGGACAATTTTTTGCTTCGCTGTGCTGGTCCCCAGATTGCAGTTCCACATAATTAATTGGTCACTGGAAAAGGGGATGTTTGCAAATGTATGGAAGCATGCGAAACTGTGTCCTATTCCGAAAGACTGCAAAGAACCCATTACTCCTGCCAATAGTCGACCAATTAGTCTACTCCCTACACTCAGTAAGATATTGGAGGGTATTGTGAGTAGACAAATATGGGAGTACGTGGAAATGAATGATCTGATTACAGCCAATCAACATGCTTATCGCAAAAACCATTCCACGACCACTGCATTGGTTGACATGACTGACCAGTGGCTTAATGCTATGGATAATGGCACGTTTGTGGGTGTACTATTTTTAGATTTCAGTGCAGCATTTGATTTAGTGGATCATTAAATAATTTTGACAAAATTAATGCATTGTGGTTTTAAGGAGGTTTTAAGGAGGTAGCATTGAATTGGGTACAGTCATATCTAAACAGTCCACCTATATCAATGGTTAATTTTCTTCCCCTCGTGTTAAACTATGGAATACCGCAGGGCAGCTGCCTTTGGCCACTTCTTTATTTAATATATACCAACAACCTTCCCTATGCCTTAGCTGAAACTCAAGCTGCTATATTTGCAGATGATAGTACAATTTATGCAGCAAGACAATCGGTTCAACAGGTACAGCAAGCTTTACAAGGAGATTTGGAGAATATCAATGAGTGGGTTTGCCAGAACAAACTTGTTTTAAACACCAAGAAAACCAAAGTTATGTTGGTCTGTTCCACTTGGAAAAGGCCAAAACAGGATGGGATACAATTAAGTATGGGAGGAGTACAAATTGAAGAAGTGGCAGAAACCAAACTATTGGGAGTGCAGTTAGACAACTGCTTATAATGGTCATCTCAAATAACTAATCTATATAAAACAAATGTTTTATTTAAAACAGGAAAAATTATTAAGCAAATAACACAAGCATTAATTGAGTCAGGTGAACTACTGTTCTGTGGTCTGGGGAAATGCATCATCAAGTGAACGGCAAAGTTCTATTCACAACGGTATTCAGTTGGTAAGAGACAGACATTCCGTAAATACTAGGAATAGATTGTTCACCATCTATGCATTATTCAGACAGAAAAGAGAAATAGGCAAAATAACATTTCGATTGTCAAAGACCCCAGTCACCCAAGTTATAGACTGTTTTCTTTGCTACCGCACAGCAAGCGGTACAGGAGCACCAAGTCTAGGACCAGAAGGCTCCTTAAGAGAATGCCAAGAGTGTGCAAATCTGTCATCAAGGCAAAGGGTGGCTACTTTGAAGAATCTAAAACATAGTTTTATTTGTTTAACACTTGTTTGGTTAATATGTGTTAATTCGTAGTTTTGATATCTTCACTATTATTCTACAACGTATAAAATAGTCCAAATAAAGAAAAACCCTAAGTAGGGTTAAATGAGTAGGTGTATCCAAATGTTTGACTGGTACTGTAAATATACTTGAAAATATATTGCATAACCCGAAAATTGTTGTCAAGCAATGATCAACAACCAATTTGACAGAGCTTGAAGAATAAAAAATAAAACAATTGGCAAATGTTGCACAATTCAGGTGTGGAAAGCTCTTCAAGACTTACCCAGAATACCTCAAAGCTGTCATCGCTACTAAAAGTGATTATATTCACTCAGGAGTGTGAATACTTTTGTAAATGTCATATTTCTGTATTTCCCTTTCAATACATTTGCAAAAATGTCAAAAAACATGTTTTCACTTCGTCATTTACGGAGCATTGTGTATGGATGGGTGAGAATTGTTTTTACCTAATATGAATTCAGGCTGTAAACAACATAATATGAATACTTTCTGAAGGCACCATATGAGCCAAAAAAGATCTCCCGCATTTGGCACATGTATGTTGGGCACCCCTGTATTACTAGAAGTTGGTTGACTGGTATAAAAGGTAGAACAGGAACTCCACGTACCCCTGTGCTCTTGGAATTGGCGTAGACCACGTCCATGGCCTTTGAGCTTGCGTTGACGGCATGGGCCAGCTCCTGCTCCATACTGTGGTGGGACTGAGCGATTTCTCGGATACTGGGAACACGTCACGACATCGAACATCTAATGTTACTGTGAAACTACACTGCAAGCATATCACAAGCGTTCTGTAAGTGATGTTTTTGGCATACTATCTGTATAGTATGGGGCGGCAGCGTAGCCTAGTGGTTAGAGCGTTGGACTAGTAACCGGAAGGTTGCGAGTTCAAACCCCCGAGCTGACAAGGTCGTTCTGTCGTTCTGCTCCTGAACAGGCAGTTAACCCACTGTTCCCAGGCCGTCATTGAAAATAAGAATATGTTCTTAACTGACTTGCCTGGTTAAATAAAGGTAAAAAAAAATATTTTGGCCGTTAGGTAAACCACGAGGGAATTGGTCTAGGACAATTTTCAATCTAAATGGAATTCAACCATACCCTGCTTTAATCCAATGTTATTATTAATTATTAATGTTCTCTTACCTGTGGATGAGGGCGCCGGCCGCCTGTCCAAACAGGTTGATCTGGGAGGCTTCTTCCTCGGATACGATCTCCGGCTGCAATGCATACTGGGGCAGCGGCCGGGGGAACTCGCACCGCTGCTTGTCTTCCCACGACTTCAGCGTGCTCTCGAAGGCCTGAGACAAGCAGGCAACAGGATGAATAGAATAGGATAGAATAGCTGTATTCTTCCCAGAGGGAACTATAGTTGTGGTACGTTAGATGTGATACGTCAATAAAAAATATGACCGCAATATAACAGCAACATTCACACAAGACATACAAATACTATACAAACAAATCATGTCAAATCTTTGAACCGTGAAAGGTTCAACGAATTGTGTGAGGGGTAGGAATGGGTGGATTTCTCCATTCCCTTCTCCAGCCGTTGTATTGGGCAGTTCAATGGTGAGAAATGCCTCAGTCCCTGGAGCAAACACGTTGTGCTATCCAGGAGCATGTGTACAGGACATCAATAAGCTGCTCCCAAACATTATAAACCAGCATCAGGAAATTAAGTATATGATAGTTCATGTGAGATTCGATGACATTATGAAGGGCAGCTCAGAACAGCTGAAGATGGATTTTAAAGAACTGATTGGGTCACTGCTTGACAAAAAGAATCGCCCCATAATATCTGTCCCTCTGCCCTCCCTAAATCGTGGCATTGAACATTTCAGCAAACTTTTAGCCCTCAATCACTGGCTACTAGACAATTGCGGCTCTGTGGGTGTAATATTTATTGACAATTTTGATACCTTCTGGAAACAAAACTCATTTTATAAGGATGATGGGATCCACCCAAATCATTCGGGTTCCTGGATCCTTTCACAGCATTATAAGGCAGCGTTGAGACAATGACCCAAGCCCAACTCAGTTAATTCCTATCATTATGTCGCTGAGTTGTCATAATGCTTCAGCAAATATACATTATCCCAGGGGCGTTGGAAGACACAATATAAGTAACCTAACTTAAATCCCTGTAACTACCCTGATGCTTCTGCTGATCCCACAGCTACATTGGTTCCTCCTTTAAAAGTTGTGTCATACTGCGGCACACCTTGTGGGCTGCTGCAGCATTCTGTGGCACGTTATCTATTTGTCAGCCATTTCTTCTGTTAACTTCATTGGGATAGCGGGCAGCATTGGGAAGTTTGGATGAAAAGCGTGCCCAGAGTAAATTGCCTGTTACTCAGGCCCAGAAGCTAGGATATGCATATAATTGATAGATTTTGATAGAAAACACTCTACAGTTTCCAAAACTGTTACAATAATGTCTGTGAGTATAACATAACTCATATGGCAGGCGAAAACCTGAGAAAAATCCAACCAGGAAGCGGGAAATCTGAGCTTTGTAGTTTTTTTTAAATGATTGCCTATCCAATGCCCTGTGTCTGTGGGGTCAGATTGCACTTCCTAAGGCTTCCAGTAGATGTCAACAGTCTTTAGAAGTTGTTTCAGGCTTATATTGTGAAAGGGGATCGAATAAAAGCTGTTTCAACAAGCGGTCAAGCTGAAAGACATTAGTTTACTCTCGCGCAAGGCCGTGAGCGCGACGTTCGTTCTCTTTCCTTTCTAATGACGGAATTGTCCGGTTGGAATATTATTGAAGATTTATGACAAAAACATCCTAAAGATTGATTATATACATCGTTTGACATGTTTCTACGAATTTAATGGAACTTTTTTGACTTTTCGTCCAGACTTTGTGCCCGCGCTTTGTGCAATTGGATTACTGGACTAAATGTGCGAACAAAAAGGAGGTATTTGGACATAAAGATGTTTCTGTGGACATTACGGATACTATTTCGAATTTTCTTTTGCGTTGTCATGACCGCTCGAGCCTGTGGATTTCTGAACATAACGCACCAAACAAACTGAGGTATTTTGGATATAAAAAACATCTTTATGGAACAAAAGTAACATTTATTGTGTAACTCGGAGTCTCGTAAGTGAAAACATCCGAAGATCATCAAAGGTAAGCGATTCATTTTATTGCTGATTTTCGTGACCAAGCTACTTTGATGTTAGGTGTTCATAATGTTGTCTAGTGATCGATAAACTTACACAAACGCTTGGATTTCTTTCGCTGGAAAGCATATTTTCAAAATCTGAAATGACAAGTGGATTAACAAAATGCTAAGCTGTCTTTTGCTATATTGCACTTGTGATTTCATGAATGTAAATATTTTTAGTAATATTATTTGAATGTGGCGCTATGCAATTCAGCAGTTGTTGATGACAATTATCTCGCTAACGGGATAGGTAGCGTCAAGAAGTTAACTAACATATTCCTCTCAAGTGTACATTTTTAGCTTGACTGTTATAATTACTTAAATTTGCTTCCACCATAATGTTTTGTCAGCCATCTTTGCTGAAGAAAGTCACCAGGGACGGGTGCGTCAAATTCGTTATTGGAACCACTCGATATGACTGGTCATATAGAAACCTTGGGACCCAAATGCATAATGAGTGCTCTAACTCCCCCTTGCGGTGGTCTGGAGCAATGAAGCCGTGACTCCGGGTACCTCTAAGTCCTGCGGTGTAAGCTCGCAACTTTTAAAGGAGGAACCACTGTACTGTATGCAGTATTCATGTGCCTATGAAGCAGAGTTATACTGTTAGCACTGTGGCGGTGTGCCTTAGTAGGAAGTCCACTTTGTGCAGCTCACCCTGTACTAACATAAATAGCATGAGTAGAGCTGTTACGGTGACCGTATTAGCGCTACACCAGCGATCACTAGTCATGACGGAGGTCAAATTCCACGTGACCATGTAGTCACAGTAATTAGGCTTCTCCAAGCTCTGATACTGCTGATGGTCATTAGTAGTCTATAAAACTTGCTAACTGCCTGGTACTCAGCACTCTATGGTCCCTCTAATCCCTCTAACATTTAAAATGTGTGACCCCATAGATGTGTACTCACTCGGTCTCTGGTGAGAGTCTGCGTTCGGTTCTTGTGGATAATCTTGATGTACCCCGGGGGCTGGATCCAGGCCTCTCCGTCCACCTGCACCGGCACGCCCTCATCCCCAAGGATGGTGATCTTCACTGTACGACACTGCAATAGGAGAGCAAATGGGGAGAAACATTCAAACCAAGAAAATTGTATAAAAAATCTGAAGGATCAATGGAAACAGGATGCACCTAAGCTCAATTTCGAGTCTCATAGCAAAGGGTCTGAATATGAATATAAATACATTTGCAAAATTTTCTAAAACCTGTTTTCCCTTTGTCATTATAGGGTATTGTACGTAGATTAAAAAGGAAAATCTATTTTAGAATAAGGCTGTAACGTAACAAAATGTGGAAAAAGTCAAGGGGTCCGAATACTTTCCGAATGCACGGTACATTAGATTAACACAAAGGCCTGCACACTGTATATGCTTCCATTTAAAAAGGGATAGTTCACCCAAATTACAAAATTACTAATTGGTTTCCTTACCCTGTAAGCAGTCTATGGACAAGGTATGACAGCAATCCATGATTTGCTTTTGTTTACCTGGCCACTGTTTCCAAATGCAAACTTTTTACAATTTGTGGTCCAAATCCAATGCAAGCCAATGGATACTGTGGATTTGCTGTCATACCTTGTACATAGACTGCCTACAGGGAAAGGTAACCAAAATGTTATTTCCTGATTTTGGTGAACTATCCCTTAAATAAAAATATTAAAAATGTTTTCAATTACTTTGGTGCATTTTACAGATGTAAGTGGTATATTTTCAAAAAGTACAAAAGTGATGACACTTGTATTTTGTTCAGTACCTTTGATTGTGCATTCATTGGAGCTGAACACATCTTTCACCCCTGAGTCATTCATGCAACATTTCTGTTTTCCATGAAATACCATGAGAACATTTTGTTTAATTCAATAGCAAAAAATGCAAGGTACATTTTCTAAATAATGTTTTTTCCAGTGTCTGAAAAGGAATAGTAGATGGTAAATATAATTTTCCATACAGTATTAGGCTATACAATTTTTCTTGACATTATCTTTTTGTTTTGCAAACCACATTTTTTATGCTTTGTTTTCAATGTCAGGTTGAGAGCGTGTTGAGAATTATTTCAGTTTTACAGTTGAATTATTCTTACTGAATACAGAACATACAAATTGACAAATCATAAAAAAAAGGGTATTGTATTGCAGTAGCACGGTGTGTGTATGCCATTTCTGCCCCATGTAACAATGTATAACATCTAATTTTCTATGTGACTTTTCAACTGAGATAATGAGTGGAGTATATTGTTAAATATAACCCAGGTATTTCAGCAGTGCATTGTACACTACACAATCATTTGAAATGGTGGCAGATACAGTGCCTTGCGAAAGTATTCGGCCCCCTTGTACTTTGCGACCTTTTGCCACATTTCAGGCTTCAAACATAAAGATATAAAACTGTATTTTTTTGTGAAGAATCAACAACAAGTGGGACACAATCATGAAGTGGAACGACATTTATTGGATATTTCAAACTTTTTTAACAAATCAAAAACTGAAAAATTGGGCGTGCAAAATTATTCAGCCCCCTTAAGTTAATACAAAAAATCTAAACAGATTGTCACGACTTCTTCCGAAGTCGTTGCCTCTCCCTGTTCGGAGCGGTGCTCGGCGGTCGGCGTCACCGGTCTTCTAGCCATCATCGATCCATTTTTCATTTTCCATTGGTTTTGTCTTGTCTTACCACACACCTGTTTTCAATCCCATCCATTACCTGTTGTGTATTCAACCCTCTGTTTCCCCTCATGTCTTTGTCAGAGATTGTTTATTGTCAGTGTAGTGTTTATTTGTATAGGTGCGCGACGGGTCTTCGTACCCATATTTGTTTATATTAATTTTTCTTATTAGTGTTATGGAGCATGTTACTTGGACATTTATTAAAAGACTCCATTTTACACTCCGTTTGACTCTCCTGCGCCTGTCTTCCCTGCCACCTATACACACGTCTTTGACACAGATCATCAAAATGTCTCGTTTCAAAACTCGCAGCACACATAAGTACAACAAACAAATTCACAGTCACTTGTTCACGGCACCAAATCACTCTTTCAATTTGGATACATATTCAAATTGAAGTATCTGCTTTTCAAAATAGAATATTGACTTAACTTTTTTTATATGATTTTATTGTAATTTGTTAAAAACTTCTTACGGCTAGGGGTTCCCAACATTCCACTGAAAAGGCAGCGCGGTATATTCAAAAATATTTTTTTGAAATATTTAACTTTCACACATTGACAAGTCCAATACAGCAAATGAAAGATAAAGATCTTGTTAATCTACCCATCGTGTCCGATTTTTAAATGTTTTACAGCGAAAACACAACATATACTTATGTTAGATCACCACCAAATCCAAAAAAACACACAGCCATTTTTCCCAGCCAAAGATAGTCACAAAAGCAGAATTAGAGATAAAATGAATCACTAACCTTTGATAATCTTCATCCGATGACACTCATACATTTATGTTTTGTTCGATAATATATAGATTTATATCCACAAATCTCAGTTTACATTGACGCCATGTTCAGAAATGCCTCCAAAATATCCGGAGTAATTGCAGAGAGCTACGCCAGATAACAGAAATACTCATCATAAACTTTGACAAAAGATACATGTTTTACATATAATTAAAGATACACTGGTTCTTAATGCAACCGCCGTGTCAGATTTGTTTTAAATGTTACGAAAAAAGCATACCATGCAATAATCTAAAAAGGTGCTAAGAAGTAACAATATTTCTCCGCCATGGTGGAGTCAACAGAAATACGAAATTACATCATCAATATTCCCGTACCTTTGATCTTTCATCAGAATGCAGGGCAAGGAGTCCTAGTTCCACAATAAATCGTTGTTTTGTTCCATAATGTCCATTGCTAGTGTAATTAACTGCTTGTGCTAGCACGGTTAGTTCACATGTCCAAAAGCTGGCGCTGGTCCAGGCGAACTTGGACGAAAACTTCAAAAAGTTATATTCCAGGTCGAATAAACTGGTAAAACTAAGTAGAATCAATCTTCAGCATGTTATTTTCATAAATATATCCAATAACGTTCCAACCGGATCATTCGTTTTGGTCTACAGAGTCATGGAACGCAGGCGTTATCAACAGAAATGTGCGCAACCAGGCATTCTGACAGACCAGTGACTCATTCTCCTCCCATCCGGTCATACATCACACTAGAGGCTTCATTCCACGTTCTACTGACTGTTGACATCTAGTGGAAGGAAGTGCGAACAGATCCATATCTTTTTTGGATGTGGATAGGCGATGACTTGAAATTCGACCAGCCCTAGAATTTCCACTTCCGGTTTAGAAGTTTGCCTGCCCTATGAGTTCTGTTATACTCACAGACATAATTCAAACAGTTTTAGAAACTTCAGAGTGTTATATATAATAATAATATATTAGCATCTAGGACAGAGTAGGATGCAGTTCACTATGGGCACGCAATTCATCCAAAGTGAAAATACAATTAACGATTGGTTCCTGAATTAAAAGTTGCATCATACTGTGATATAGCATGAGGTATGCAGTTGTCATGACGTTGGCCTGGGGGGTAGGTTTATGACAGTCATAAATACCCCTTCCCCCCTTTTTCCTCTCTCTACCCTACTGAGGTTAAATTTGCAAAACCCCTGGTTAACATAGAGATTCTGGGAACGTCAGAAGGTGGGGGGAAATTAACTATATTCTGGTAATCCGACCAATGGAACATGGTACTTAATGAATATGCTGTCAGTTCGGTTGTCATCTGAGACATTCTGATCAATGATCAGATGACGTAAACTCTACAGTGGAAAGTCTACACACCAGAGTTATCGGATTCACATGGAATTGTTGTTCAATGTTTGAATATGAAATTATTTGTGATGGGATGAAATGTGATTTTAGCTTCTAAAATGTGAGATGTGGGTTTTCATAAGACAGGGCTGCTCAATCAGTGGCCCGCCCTGTGAAGGGACATGGGCTATAAAACACGCCCTTTTCTCCCTTCCTATATAAGCCCTTGACGACAATATAACTTTCTGTTCCGAGGATGTAGGACGACGGTCCTATGCCAGAATGGTTCAGATCATAACTACAGAACGAAGCCATTATCAGTGTGAGCTTTTGTTGCGAATGGTATGAACTTTGAACTCTTATTCACTACAGAAGTGATACCTCCTAGACATTGAGTAAGCAACAGCAGATGCAAACGCAGGTTAGGAAGGAACAGACAGAGTATCCCGTCTACCACACAACGCCATTACTACACCGTATCCAATTGACAACCAGAGACATTCTTCAAAGGACTCGGTTTGGCAACACGGCCTTCCATCTGCCACCAACCTACCGAAGCTCAGCTCAGAGGAAATATTTATTGCATTTTCCTTTTCCAAATGGGCGTTAATTTAGAAGGCATCAGATACTGTATTTATGATAGCACAGCTTCTCCCTGTGTCCCTCAGTCTTCCCGCTCTTTCACTCTAACCCAGCCCCTTTTCCTTTGTGTAACAAGCTGTTCCGCCCGCTAGGGACGTTTTCCTTTATGACGTAATTTGTAATGAAGTTATGATTTAATTATGTGTATGTGTAATTCTGTCTGATTAGTTAGGTATTTAGTAAATAAATGATTAAACCCAATTTTGTATTGCCAATTCAAATTGTTAGCCAGGGTTCGTGCAGATATCTGAAAGTTGTAAATTCTTGGTTGAGACTGAATTAAGAAGACGATTAATATTGACTGCTATTGATGTAAAATATTACTAGGTCTTTAAGAGTTTATTCGGAAGATAACAGCTCTATAAATATTATTTTGTGGTGCCCGACTCTCTAGTTAATTACATTTACATGATTAGCTCAATCAGATGATAATAATTACGGAGAAATTATTTAATAGAATAGCATGTCTTATCACTTAATCCGGCATAGCCAAAGACACGACACAGTGGTACGGTACAGTGTGTTACAGTGCTTGCCGTTAATGTTTGTTCAAACCATCATATCTTTGAGCAAATCTACAACATTTATTAAAATCAGGGTATTTGAAGCCGAACAGATGCAATCTTGAATGCATGCCATGCAATCATGAATACACTTCATGATTCAAATTCAATTGAATTCCTCTACTCTACCTAAAACATCCATTAATACAAACTGAATTGGTCCACTCACACTGACAGCGTCATGAAGAAGGCGCAGCAGCGCCTCTTCAACCTCAGGAGGCTGAAGAAATTCGGCTTGTCACCAAAAGCACTCACAAACTTCTGCAGATGCACAATCGAGAGCATCCTGGCGGGCTGTATCACCGCCTGGTACGGCAACTGCTCCGCCCTCAACCGTAAGGCTCTCCAGAGGGTAGTGATGTCTGCACAACGCATCACCGGGGGCAAACTACCTGCCCTCCAGGACACCTACACCACCCGATGTTACAGGAAGGCCATAAAGATCATCAAGGACATCAACCACCCGAGCCACTGCCTGTTCACCCCGCTATCATCCAGAAGGCGAGGTCAGTACAGGTGCATCAAAGCTGGGACCGAGAGACTGAAAAACAGCTTCTATCTCAAGGCCATCAGACTGTTAAACAGCCACCACTAACATTGAGTGGCTGCTGCCAACACACTGACATTGACACTGACCCAACTCCAGCAACTTTAATAATGGGAATTGATGGGAAATTATGTAAATATATCACTAGCCACTTTAAACAATGCTACCTTATATAATGTTACTTACCCTACATTATTCATCTCATATGCATACGTATATACTGTACTCTATATCATCGACTGCATCCTTATGTAATACATGTATCACTAGCCACTTTAACTATGCCACTTTGTTTACTTTGTCTACATACTCATCTCATATGTATATACTGTACTCGATACCATCTACTGTATGCTGCCCTGTACCATCACTCATTCATATATCCTTATGTACATATTCTTTATCCCCTTACACTGTGTATAAGACAGTAGTTTTGGAATTGTTAGTTAGATTACTTGTTGGTTATCACTGCATTGTCGGAACTAGAAGCACAAGCATTTCGCTACACTCGCATTAACATCTGCTAACCATGTGTATGTGACAAATAAAATTTTATTTTATTTTATTTTATTTGAATCTGTCTTAGTGCTTGATTTTATGCAAACATATAAATCTATTTGGATGGTTAAAAGCTGACATTTGGTCGTTTCTAACTCAAATTTTCCATTCTCTGTTCTTTTGTTGATATTATATCCGGGCCTTTATTTACGATTATTATTTTTTAAAGAATGTATTTTATTTTTTCCCCTGAAGAACACAAACCATTCACACCAACCCCTCATTCAAATTAGTTTTGGTCACCAATTAGCTATTATGAGAGTATTGGTTGGCTATTGTCCAATTTAATGGCTCATCAAGGTGTGAACTTGTGACCAATGTCCATCACTGCTGTAAGCCCAGTAGTTCATAAAAAATAAAAACACAGCATCTACAGTAGTAGTAATACAGTGCATTCGGAAGGTGTTCAGACCCCTTGACTTTTTCAACATTTTGTTACGTTACAGCCTTATCCTAAAATTGATTATATAAAGCATGCTCCTCATCAATCTACACACAACACCCCATAATGACAAAGCGAAAACAGGTTTTTAGAAATGTTTGCAAATGTATACAAATTTAAAACAGAAATACCTTATTGACATAAGTATTCAGACCTTTACCTATGAGACTCTAAATTGAGCTCAACTCATCCTGTTTACATTGATTACATTTTTTAAAACTATTTTAGCTTTGTCATTATGGGGTATTGCGCGTAGATTAATTAGGATTTTAAAACATTAACTTCTGTCTTAGTACATACATTTCACAATTGTCAGTGTTCATATTTAATATAAGCAATATTTATTATACTTATCTATGTTGTGGATGAGCGCGTTGTTTGTTTGTTCTATCTATCTGCTGATTGATAATTTGTTTTCCTTCTTTTTACATTCTTTCTTCAATATAATCATTCTTCATTAATTCAGTAGGTTAAACCCGTTCATTCAGAAGGTTAAAACCTCGCTCCTACCCTCACTCAGATGACTGACCGAATCTACCGGTAGCCTAAACTGTGGCACAAATTTAGGAATTTTTCACACCTAACCAAGCTTCAAGACTATCCTTTTGTAAATTAATGGAGGTGTGAATGCTTCTGTCCGAGAGTCTCTTTCCTCTGCGCTAGAGTCCTGCATCGGGCAAAATAAAAAAATGAGGTTGTTCCGGAGTTGAGAGAGAACTTGGGTAAGTACAGCCGATTACATAAACAAAGGAGTGAGTGTGTTTGGAGAGGCGTTGTCCACCACAGCGTGGGGCAGTGGGACAGTTTCTTGTGCAAAACTGCAGATAATATAAGGCCAACTATTTTGAAAGAACACTTGGGGATATTGATTTTCTCTATCACTTCAGATGCAAAACTCGCCTTAGAAACAAGCAAACAGACTACTCTTCACCTGGTAATTGCATGGTTCCAAAGGAAAAAGCGTCACCTACAGCTGTATTTTTGGTGTCAGAGAGAAGACGGCATACTTTTCCTGCACAGGAATTTGCAGAAGTTTGAGTAAATAAACTGTTTTCAAGTTATTGTTTCAGTAGCTTTATTTGTTGGCTAATTCAGGATTTCATCATAAACTATAACCCTATATGGCCAGCGTAAGGTTAATTCATGCAGGAAAGAGGAATTAATAGCATACTGTCAGGAGTCATGAAAACAATTGGGCTAAATTGTTATTCATTATAATCATTCAATCAGAAGGTTAAAACTCATAGGTCTTAGGCATGCAGAAAATGAAATTAGATTACCAGGTACATTTTTTATTTGATTTTACTGCCTACAGTATGTACAGTAGAAAGGGAGTGACATGTTATAGACTTTTACACAACATTGTTAATTAAATTCAAACGCTATAGGCTAATAGCTAATGTTGGAATATGACAAGCTCGCAACACACATCTGATTATTTATTATGAATAGGATTTATTTGATTTAATTTGTTTACATTCCTCATTGCAGCCTCAGAACCGCAGACCACGTGTATGGCGTTGTGTGGGGTGAGCAACATTGTGAATAGAGTGCCCCATGGTGGCATTGGGGTTATGTTATGGGTTATGGTATGGGTAGGCATAAGCTACAGACAACGAAAATGGCAATTTGAATGCACAAAAATATCATGCTGAGATCCCGAGGCCCATTTTGTTTTTAAGAGTGACCAACAGATCTATATTCCCATTCAAGTAAAATCCAAAGATTAGGGCCTAATTAATGTATTTCAATTGTCTGATTTCCTCATATGAACTGTAACTCAGTAAAATCAATGAAATTGTTGCATGCTGCATTTATATTTTTGCTCAGTATAAATGTAATAAATAAAACAAATAAATATAAACAACTTAGATCTTCAAAAAATTGACAACCTTTTTGCAACCATTGTATCCACAATGTCAAGTCAGTTTAGGGTTGGTTTGGTTAGCTAACATGATATGAAAGATGCAGCAACAGCAGATCAACAGTATCAGCTTTTTGGCCACTTGCCCTGGTTCCTAGAGGGAGGTGGACTGCAGTGTGAAGGGATGCAGGATTGTGGAATCACTGTATCATAGGGGACTTTTCCATTCTATTGCTGAGGTGTGGTGGTCTTACTGGCACAGAAACATCACCCAGCTGGGTGCTACATTTCAGTAGTGGATGATACAGACTACCTACAGAGGATGAGCTGTGAACATTGAAGACGATGAGGTGCCCAATGTGGCGCTTTGTGGCCTGTTCGTCAGATGTTTCTAACTCCCTGCCTTGCTGTTCCATTGATGTTCCCACCGCTCATGATACTACCTTTCCAAACTGCCCATCATCTAAAGCTGTGGAAGACCATCACCCAAGAACTGCCTGATCCCTAATTTGTACTTATTTTTGAAACGACAGATTCTACTTGTAATGAAAAGCCCTATATAAAATTAAAATATTCTAATAATAATGAATACATTATTATTACTATTATGTGCATAAATGAGGCCCATACAGACGACGTGCCTAATGTTTTTTCCTGACTGTACTCTTTCATTCAGTTTCTTCTTTACATCAGCAAAGAATGACTCTGTGTTTCAGAAACTCACTTTATATACACTCTGGGCTATCGCTCTTTCCACACTGTGGTAAATAAACCCAGCTTGTTATTTTATAATTCATTATTTCGTTTTTTAGAGGGAGAGAAACAAAAATCTTTTATCAGCGTTTTAATTCCCTCTTGCGATAGTCTGGCACAATGACGGAATGACGCAATCCGCCACCATCTACCTCAAACGCGCCGCTCAAAACTTTAAATTGCGGAATCACTATATCGCTTAAATCAACTGCTGAAAACGGATAACTACTGATCCAAAGGTATGTATGGCTTGGTTAACGTACTGTATATACAATGAGCTTACAAAACATTAAGGACACCTGCTCCTTCCCTGACAGACTGTCCAGGTGAATACAGGTGAAAGCTATCTCTTATTGATGTCACTTGTTAAATCCACTTCAATCAGTGTAGATGAAGGGGAGGAGACAGGTTAAATAAGGATTTTTAAGCCTGGAGACAATTGAGACATGGATTGAGACATGGATTGTGTAGGTGTGCCATTCAGAGGGTGTTGTATCAATATGTTTGGACCATGACAGTAGCTAAGATGTGGAGAAGTCTGTCCATAAAAAAGCGCTGCTCTGCCTTCTAACAACACTACCAACAAGGCAGGTCCTACAGGCCCTGGTTTTGTCGCACCTGGACTACTGTTCAGTCGTTTGGTCAGGTGCCACTTGCAGTTGGCTCAGAACAGGGCAGCAAGGCTGGCCCTTAAAGGTACACAGAGAGCTAACATTAATGACATGCATGTCAATCTCTCATTGCTCAAAGTGGAAAAGAGATTGACTTCCTCATTACTTATTTTTGTAAGAGGTGTTGATAAGCTGACGGTACCGAGAGGTCTATTTAAAATACTAGCACACAGCTCGGACACCCATGCATACCCCACAAGACATGCCACCAGAGGTCTCTTCACAGTCTCCAAGTCCAGAAAAGACTATGGGAGGTGCACAGTACTACACAGATAGAGCCATGACTACATGGAACTCTGTTCCACATCAGGTAACTGATGCAAGCAGTAGAATCAGATTTAAAAAGCAGGTAAAGAAATACACCTTATGGAACAGGGGGAAGTAACACAAACATAGGCACAGACACATGCATACCCACAAATGATAACATACGCACAAGTACACATGGATTTTGCGTTGTAGATATGTGGTAGTGGAGCATGGGCCTGTGGGCACACACTTAGTGTGTTGTGAATTCTGTAATGAATGTATTGTAATGTTTTTAAAATTGTATAACTGCCTTAATTTTGCCAGACCCCAAGAAGAGTAGCTACTGCCTTGGCAGCAGCTAATGGGGATCCATAATAAATACAAATACAAATGGGCAAGAAAAAATATAGAAGTGCCTTTGAACAGACTAAGATAGTAGGCAATGCTCCCTCTAAGCTGCGTGCGTGCAGTAACCCCAAGACTGCTGCGCAGCTCCACCGGGACTGCCGTGCAGAAGAAATATCAGCCACATAGAGAAACACGAGATTTAACTTCACTCAACTTTCTGGAGCAGTGGTCACCAAACGGTCGATCGCCAAATATTTCTGTAAAAAAGCCACTGGCCAATCAGATGGCTCAGATTACTGTGTCTGCAGTAACATAGCAGGCATAAAAGAAACCTACAGCAAAGTTGATACTGTGAGATTTCAACATGTTTAAAACCATGACTAGAGAGAGACTGTCAACAAACACAGCAAAGAGCTGCTGTTTTTTATGACTGAGTTCATGTTTAACTTCTTACTCAGCACTATCAACACTTTCTATTCAATAATTTTATAAGCCATAAAATGCGCATTCTTCCTATTTCAACTCAGCACTACAACAAGCACTGCAGCAGTAATGAATGAGTAAGAAAGTATATGGAATGGGTTCTGACTCCTGAATTTGAAATATTGAGTGCCATAGTCTGATTTCTAAACCAGAAGTTAATGGTTATCTGTAGGAGGAATCACATGGTTGCAGGCACTGATAAGGTTGGAGAGATGTGGTTTAGTGAAGAATTGGGGCAGAGGTCAGGTCAGATCACATTCAGGGAGAAGGAACAGTTTATTGTTCGCATCGCTTAACTTCCTGCCTAGCAATAAAGTTCGAGAGAAGGAGGATAATTCACATAAATCGGGGTATATATACACTTGTGCTGGTGGCAATATGTCTTTGTCTGTTCAACTGTTCGAGACTTCGGGTGAACAAACTTGGTTTGAGCTTTCCTAATCGTCTGTGAGTTTTGCTCGGTTCATTTAGAACCTAACATTATCTATAGGCTTGCGTTGTTATTATTATTAGCTGCTTGGTGTTTTTAATATTGAGGAATATTTAACTTTCTCTGTTCATAGGAGTAACAACATGAATTTGTGCATGAGGCAGAAACAATACGGTAAGACTCAAGTTTCACCATCAGCTGGAAGACGGTGTCCCTTTTTCGTCAGTGTCAGTGGTGAAAAGGGAGAGTGGAGGGATGATGAGAGGTGGATCCTCAGTCTGCTGCTCTCTCCCTCTGCTGAGACTGACCAGTAAAATACAATTTAAAAGCAAATGATTTAAATGTATACTCACTCAGCTGTGCCTCACAAGTAAAACAACAATGGATCCATTACCGGTGTGATCATATAGCCTACCTCAAATTTTGAAATATATATATTTCTAAATGGCCCAAACAACAATGCATTGGGCAGGGCAATTCAAGCAAAGCCAATATGCGGTGATAAAGTATTGGGCATATAGCTTACGACACAAACCTCATTGCTATGGTACGGTTTTTAATTGGTCATGTTAAAAAAAAACCCTGAGTGGTAGATCTCGGCTTGCATTTTGACTAAGAAAGTGATCTTGACTCAGGAAAGTTTGGTGACCAATGTTCTAGAGTTTTCCCTGTTAACACTATCCACGTTACCCTTTGCTGTAGCAATTGTGATCGAATCAACTCAATATTAGCCACTTTCAATGCAACATACAGGAACAAAACTAACTAACTAGATTTTGTTTTAGGCACAACACATTGGAGTACGCACGACTCAGCCCATACTCTACACAGACCGGTAAACTGGACTTTGTTTACAGAATGAGCAGTCGTGAGTAGATACACTTGTTTTGAGATCAAAGCGAGAGCTGCATGTAGCCAGGTGTGCACATTTTGTTCATATCCTTTGCTAGTTAGTAAGTTACTAGCCCAGTTAAAGATAGTTTGTAGTCAGCAATAGGGAAGTGATTGCTACTTCTTCTTTAAGAGGCTCCCCTGTCCTCCACTCGTTACCTGTATTAATGGCACCTGTTTGAATTTGTTATCAGTATAAAAGACACCTGTCCACAACCTCAAACAGTCACACTCCAAACTCCCCTATGGTCAAGACCAAAGAGCTGTCAATGACCAACAGAAACAAAATTGTAGACCTGCACCAGGCTGGGAAGACTGAATCTGCAATAGGTAAGCAGCTTAGTTTGAAGAAATCAACTGTGGCAGCAATTATTAGGAAATGGAAGACATACAAGACCACTGATAATCTCCCTCCATCTGGGGCTCCACGCAAGATCTCACCCCGTGGGGTCAAAATGATCACAAGAACGGTGAGCAAAAATTCCAGAACCACACAAGGGGACCTAGTGAATGACCTGCAGAGAGCTAGGACCAAAGTAACAAAGCCTACCATCAGTAACACACTATGCCGCCAGGGACTCAGATCCTGCAGTGCCAGACGTGTCCCCCTGCATAAGCCAGTACATGTCCAGGCCCGTCTGGAGTTTTCTAGAGAGCATTTGGATGATCCAGAAGAAGATTGGGAGAATGTCATATGGTCAGATGAAACCAAAATATAACTTTTTGGTAAAAAAAAACTGTGAAGCATGGGGGTGGAAACATCATGCTTTGGGGCTGTTTTTCTGCAAAGGGACCAGGACGACTGATCCGTGTAAAGGAAAGAATGAATGGGGCCATGTATCGTGAGATTCTGAGTGAAAACCTCCTTCAATCAGCAAGGGCATTTAAGATGAAACGTGGCTGGGTCTTTCAGCCCGGGCAACGAAGGAGTGGATTCGTAAGAAGCATTTCAAGGTCCTGGAGTGGCCTAGCCAGTCTCCAGATCTCAACCCCATAGAAAATCGTTGGAGGGAGTTGAAAGTCTGTGTTGCCCAGCAACAGCCCCAAAACATCACTGCTCTAGAGGAGATCTGCATGGAGGAATGGGACAAAATACCAGCAACAGTGTGTGAAAACCTTGTGAGGACTTACAGAAAATGTTTGACCTCTGTCATTGCCAACAAAGGGTATATAACAAAGTATTGAGATAAACGTTTGTTATTGACCAAATACTTATTTTCCACCATAATTTGCAAATACATTCATAAAAAATACTACAATGTGATTTTCTGGATTATTTTCTAATTTTGTCTGTCATAGTTGAAAAATTATGATGAAAATTACAAGCCTCTCTTTTTAAGTGGGAGAACTTGCACAATTGCTGGCTGACTAAATACTTTTTTGCCCCACTGTATGTTGGAAGGTAAAACCAAATTATATATGAATGTGGCTTCAAGCAGAGAGACAGGCAATACTGTATCAGTTGACAAGTCACGTCGAAAAGGTGATCTTGTACAACGTTGGATGCGGCAGAAATGGCATACCACACCATGCTACATTGTTAGTCGCCAACTGCTTTACAATACCCTTATTCCTGATGATTTGTCCTATGTATGTAATGTCTATGTATGTAATTTGTCCTATGTATGTAATGAAACCTGCCATTGGTTAAAAATGATAAAATAAAATGTTTTTTATTGTATGAAAATTATATTTACCATCTACTATTATTTCTATTAAGCACTTAAAAAAGAATAGTTTTGAAATGTGTATCTTGTATCTTTTGCTATTGGATTAAATGGAAGTTAACATGCCTAAAATGGTAAGCCAATGATATCTGATGTATTGGTGACTAAATTAAAATGTTCCCATGGTATTTCACGGAAAACATACATTTTTCATGAATGACTCAAGGGTGAAAGCACAATCAAAGGTTCTGACTATAAAGATAGGGAGCATTACAAGTGTTATCAGTTTAGAGATTGGTATTTATGAATTTTGAAAATATACCACTTAAAACTGAGAAGCACTAAATAAATTATTGAAAAAACGAACAAATTACCAGAAAATCATATCAAAAGCAATATTGCACAAAGAGTTTTGCTAAAAGTATTATTATATTATTGATCAATTGACTATGACTTTTTAAATCACCCAGTATTGCTATTTGCAGCATTAGCTCCAGGTAAATGCTGCAATTCTTCAGCCATTCCTGGACCTGTGACCAAAACTGAACTACATATGGACAGTGTCGTTTTGCGTATCAATTCATAACCCATCTGCCACGGAATCAAACATTTCTTCCCAACTATTTTGGAATCTCTATGGCACATCTGTCTCATTTTTTATCCTTAAATGAAACTGGTATAGTTCCTTACTTTTTCCCCCTTCCACTTGCCTCTTCCATTTTTGTGGTAATGCTGCAATTACTTGGTTGTAATTTTGGGTAGAGCATACATTTCCATATATTTGTGTTAGCTCCATGTGTGACATAACTCCACCAGTCCTATTTATGATATCATTTACAAATATTATAACTTTTTGTAAATGTTTTTATTTTTTTATAACGGTTTATATCAATTGGTATACCTGAGTTTAATCACAATATTTGTTGTATTATTTCTTCTGTCTTTTCTGGTGGATTAAACTGAAATTGCAACCAACTTTTTATGGCTTGTTAAAAAAATAACTATATTTTTTAGATAATTTTGTTTTCAAATAACCGAAAGTGAGCGGCTGTAATCTGAATAATGGGAAAAGGGGCCATTCTTGAACATCGGATGAGACATTCTTACTAATTTGCAAGAGAACCAGATTGGTTTAAGTATAACTTTTGTATGACTGACGCCTTTAGTGAAAGGTCTAATGCTTTAATATTTAATCATTTCTGCACTCCGAATTCATATTCATTACATAAATAGGCCATTCCAAAAACAAATCTATATTTTTTGCTCATATAATAACAAAAAAAACAGGTTGCTAGGTGTAGGCAAAACCATAAGCAAATAGGTCAACTGTGATGTGACTAAAAAGATAAACCAGGCAGAATTTTCCACAAATAGACAGCTATTTTTCTTCTGACGGCAGCAAGATCTTATCTACTTTTGCTAATTTTCTATTAAAATGTATTGGAGTGAGATTATTTCTTGCTTTCGGGATATGTATACTGAGTATGTCCACATCCCCATCAGAAAACTTTATTGGTAAACTACACGGTAATGTAAAAGTTGTCTTTTCTTGTGTTCGAATACATAATATTTATCACAATTTGGTTTTAATCCAGAGAGGTTTGAAAAAGTATCTAGATCCTCTATGAGGATGTGGAGGGATTCCACAATCTCAGAGTTTGTGAAAATGTTGTGTGTGTTACCTGTGCGATACGGTGGTGCTGCAGATTGATGACTCTGGACACAGCCATTTGAATGCTGCCAAACACCGCCACCACCTCCAGGATCTTATCGTCAAAGGACGGCGCCGTGAATGTCTGCAGGGATGAGGACATGTCATTTTTTACATAAACTGATTGTACAAAACATTAGGAACACCTTCCTAAAATTGAGTCATTGGGGCATGAGCTCTACAAGGCCCATGTTGACTCCAATGCTTCCCATAGTTGTGTCAAGTTGGCTGGATGTCCTTTGGGTGGTGGACCATTCTTGATACACAAAGGAAACTTTTAAGCATTCTTGACACACTCAAACCGGTGTGCCTGGCACCTGCTACCATACCCCACTCAAAGGCACTTAAATATTTTGTCTTTTGCACATTCACCATCTGAATGGCACACATACACAATCCATGTCTCAAGGTTTAAAAGTATATATTTTTACCCGTCTCCCCCTTCATCTACACTGACTGAAGCAGGTGTTTCATATGTTTTGTAGACTCAGTGTAAATTCCAAATATATTGTGCAGAGCTGTGGTCAAGTGGCAACACTCCTCAGCACATGTCACATATACAGTGTCTTCAGAAAGTATCCACACACCTTGACCTATTCAAAACATTGTTGTGTTACAGCCTGAATTTAAAATAGATTAAATTGAGGTTGTATCACTGGCTTACACACACAATACCCCATACATGGTATTATGTTTTTAGACTTTTATTCAAATTAATACAAACTAAAAGCTGAAATGTCTTGAGTCAATAAGTATTCAAACCCTTTGTTATGGCAAGCCTAAATAAGTGCACACTGTGTGCAATAATAGTGTATAACATGAATGACTACCTCATCTCTGTACCCCACACATACAATAATCTGTAAGGTCCCTCAGTCGAGCAGTGAATTTCAAACAAAGATTAAATTACAAAGACCAGGGAGGTTTTCCAATGCCTCGTAAAGAAGAGCACTTACTGGTAGGTGGGTAAATGTAAAAAATCTGTGAGCAGTCACCGTCCTCTCCGGCAACTGAGTTAGGAAGGACGCCTGTATCTTTGTAGTCACTGTGTATTGATAAACACTCCAATGTGTAATTAACAACTTCACCATACTCAAATGGATATTCAATGTCTGGTTTTCGTACTTTACACATCTACCAATAGGTGCCCTTCTTTGTAAGGCATTGGAAAACCTCACCTGATATTTGCGATTAAATCTGGTCTTTTGCCTTATTTGACTTGGTAAGCAAATGTTTACTCTTGAACTTATTCAGGCTTTGCCATAACCAAGGTGTTGAATACTTATTGACTCAGACATGTCTATGTTTTTTCAAATTAATTTGTAAACATTTTGAAAAACATAATTCCACTGACATTATGGGGTACTGTATGTAGGCCAGTGACAAAAGAAATCTAAATGTAATTGATTTTAAATTAAGGCTGTAACACAAAAAAAATGTAAGTCAGGGGGTGTGAACATACTGTGCCTTCAGAAAGTATTCAGACCCCTTGACTATTTCTACATTTTGTAATGTTACAGCCTTAGTCTAAAATGGATTAAATACAACAATTTCCTCAGCAATCTACACACGAAGTGAAAACAGTGTTTTTAAAATGTTTGCAACTTTATTAAACACCAAAGACAGAAACGTATTCACACCATTTGCTATGAGACTCGAAATTGAGCTCAGGTGCATTCTGTTTCCATTGACCATCCTTGAGATGTTTCTACAACTTGATTAGAGTCCACCTGTGGTAAATTCAATTGATTAGACAAGATTTGGAAAGGCACACACCTGTCTATATAAGGTTTCACAGTGCATGCCAGATCAAAAACCAAGCCATGAGGTCAAAGGGATAGTCCATAGAGCTCTGAGACAGGATCGTACCGAGGAACAGATCTGGGGAAGACTACCAAAACCTTTCTGCAGCATTGAAGGTCCCCAAAGAACACAATGGTCTCCATCATTATTAAATGGAAGAGGTTTGGAACCACCAAGACTCTTCCAAGAGCTGGCTGCCCGGCCAAACTGAGCAATCGAGTGAGAAGGGCCTTGGTCAGGGAGGTGACCAAAAACCCAATGGTCACTCTGACAGAGCTCAAGAGTTCCTCTGTGGAGATGGGACAACCATCCAGAAGGACAACCATCTCTGCAGCACTACATCAATTAGGCCTTTATGGTAGAGTGACCAGATGGAAGCCACTCCGCAGTAAAAGACACAACAGCCTGTTTGGAGTTTGCCAAAAGGCCCCCAAAGGACTCTCAGACCATGAGAAACAAGATTCTCTGGTCTGATGAAACCAAGATTGAACTCTTTCGCCTGAATGCCAAGTATCACGTCTGGAGTAAATAAGGCACCTTCTCTACGGTGAAGCATGATGGTGGCAGCATGATGCTGTGGGGATGCTTTTCAGTGGCAGGGACTGGGAGACTAGTCAGGATCGAGGCAAAGATGAACGGAGCAAAGTAGAGAGATCCTTGATCAAAACCTGCTCTAGAGCGCTCTGGACCTCAGACTGGGGCGACCTTCCAAAAGGACAACGACCCTAACCACACAGCCAAGACAAGTCTCTGAATTATCTTGAGTAGCCCAGCCAGAGCCCAGACTTGACCCCAATCGAACATCTCTGGAGAGACCTGAAAATAGCTGTGCAGCGACACTCCCCATCCAACCTCACAGAGCTTGAGAGGATCTGCAAGCATCATACCGAAGAAGACTTGAGGCTGTAATCACTGCCAAAGGTGCTTCAACAAAGTGCTGAGTAAAGGGTCTGTTTTTTTTCCTGTTTTTCATTTTTTATAAATTAGCAAAAATGTCTAAAAACATTTGTTGCTTTGTCATAATGGGGTATTGTGTGTAGATTGATGATAGGGAAAAACATTTTAATACATTTTAGAATAAGTCTGTTACTTAACAAAATGTGGAAAAAGTCAAGGGGTCTCAATACTTTCCGAATGCACTGTACACACTGAGTGTACAAAACATTAGGAACACCTTCCTAATATTGAGTTACACTCCCTTTTGCCCTCAGAACAGCCTGAATGTGTAAGGGCATGAACTCTACAAGGTGTCGAAAACATTCCACAGGGATGCTGGCCCATGTTGACTCCAATGCTTCCCATAGTGTCAAGTTGGCTGGATGTCCATTGGGTGGTGGAAATCAGTTGAGCATGAAAAACCCAGCAGCATTGCAGTTCTTGACTCATGGCACCTACTACCATAACCCGTTCAATTTCACTTGAATCTTTCGTCTTGCCCACTTATATTTATTATGGATCCCCATTAATGCAGTTTATACATTTTTAAAAACATGACAATACATTCACAGATTTCACAACACTGTGTGCCCTCAGGCCCCGACTCCACCACTACCACATATCTACAGTACTAAATCCCTATTTGGTAGGAAGTTTAGATTCACTTAGATTGGATTAATTAAAACTCATTTACAACCACTCCACACATTTCTTGCTAACAAACTATAGTTTTGGCAAGTCGTTTAGGACATCTACTTTGTATATGACACAAGTAATTTTTCCAACAATTGTTTACAGACAGATTATTTCACTTATAATTCACTGTATCACAATTCCAGTGGGTCAGACGTTTACATACACTAAGTTGGCTGTGCCTTTAAACATCTTGGAAAATTCCAGAAAATGCTTTAGATGTTTCTGATAGGCTAATTTACATAATTTTTGAAAATTGGAGGTGTACCTGTGGATGTATTTCAAGGCCTACCTTCAAACTCAGTGCCTCTTTGCATGACATCATGGGAAAATCAAAAGAAATCGGCTCATTCTTGTGAGCAATTTCCAAATGCCTGAAGGTACCATGTTCATCTGTACAAATAATAGTACGCAAGTATAAACACCATGGGACCATGCAGCCATCATACAGCTCAGGAAGGAGACGTGTTCTGTCTCCTAGAGATTAACGTACTTTGGTGCGAAAAGTGCAAATCAATCCCAAAACAACAGCAAAGGACCTGGTGAAGATGCTGGAGGAAACAGGTACAAAAGTATCTATATCCACAGTCAAACGAGTCCTATATCGACATAACCTGAAAGGCCGCTAAGCAAGGAAGAAGCCACTGCTCCAAAACCGCCATAAAAAATCCAGACTACGCTTTGCATCTGCACATGGGGACAAAGATCATATTTATTTGGAGAAATGTCCTCTGGTCTGATGAAACAAAAATAGAACTGTTTGGCCATAATGACCATCGTTATGTTTGGAGGAAAAAGGTGTTGGCTTGCAAGCCGAAGAACAACATCCCAAACATGAAGCACGGGGGTGGCAGTATCATGTTGTGGGGGTGCTTTGCTGCAGGAGGGCCTGGAGCACTTCACAAAATACATGACATCATGAGGAAAGGAAATTATGTGGATATATTGAAGCAACATCTCAAGACATCAGTCAGGAAGTCAAAGCTTGGTCGCAAATGTGTCTTCCAAATGGACAGTGACCCCAAACATACTTCCAAAGTTATGGCAAAATGGCTTAACCTCTTTTGGGTATTGGGGGCAGTATTTTCACGTCCGGATGAAAAGCATGCCCAAAGTAAACTGCCTGTTACTCAGGCCCAGAAGCTAGGATATGCACATAATTTGTAGATTTGGATATAAAACACTCTAAAATTTCTAAAACTGTTAAAATAATGTCTGTGAGTATAACATAACTGATATGGCAGGCGAAACCCCGAGGACAAACCATCCCACCCCCCAAAAAAACATTTTCAGCCTACCACTGTTTTCAATGGCTGACACTTTTATTATAAGGCGGAATCCTCCCAGATGTCAACAGTCTTTAGAAAGAGTTTCATGCTCGTTTTTGGATAAATTAGCCAGAAATTGTAGGTTTTCTCGGTGGCTCCCATTTTGGCTGTAGTGTTTCGAAGTGCGTGGATGAGAGCGTGTTCTTTGGTATTTTTCTCCGGTAAAGGCAATAACGATTCTCCGTCTTAAATTTTATTGTTTATTTACATATTAGGGTAACTAAGGTTTGATTATAAACATTTTTGTTTGGAAAAGTTTATCAGTAACATTTTGTATGCATTTTGATGGAGGGAAACTGAGATTTTATGGATATAAAGAAAGACATTATCGAACAAAAGGACAATTTGTGATGTATGTGGGACCTTTTGGAGTGCTAACAGAAGAAGATCATCAAAGGTAAGGCATTTATTATATCGCTAATTCTGACTTTCACACTTTCACACAGAGCGCACCTGCCTGGTTGAAATATATTTTTCATGCTCTTGTATGCGGGGCGCTGTCCTCAGATAATTGCATGGCGTGCTTACTCCGTAAAGCCTTTTTGAAATCTGACACAGCGGCTGGATTAATAAGAAGTTAAGCTTTATTTTGATGTATTACACTTGTGATTGTATGAAAGTGAAATATTTATAATTCTGTAGTTTGAATTTTGCGTTCTGCAATTTCACCAGATGTTGGCCAGGTGGGACGCTGCCCATAAGAAGTTAAGGACAACAAAGGTATTGGACTGGCCATCACAAAGCCCTGAACTCAATCCTATTGAATATTTGTGGGCAAAACTGAAAAAGCGTGTGCGAGCAAGGAGGCCTACAAACCTGACTCAGTTACACCAGCTCTGTCAACCAATTTATTGTGGGAAGCTTGTGGAAGTCTACCCGAAACGTTTGATCCAAGTTAACGTCTCTGCGCACGGAACCTGCTCGCGGGCTGAAATTCCACAACATACGGTGATCGCTACATAAATAGTCATATTAAACATTCATGAAAATAAAAATAAAAAAGTGTCTCACATGTATCGAAAGCCTCGAATCTTGCTAATCCAACTGCGTTGTCAGATTTAAAAAAGGATTTACTGCGAAAGAATACGATGCGATTATCTGAGCATGGAGCCCCATAAAAAAAAATAGATGTGCAAAACTGATAGAGACATACCCCAAGCGACTTACAGCTGTAATCGCAGCAAAAGGTGGCGCTACAAAGTATTAACTTAAGGGGGCTGAATAATTTTGCACGCCCAATTTTTCAGTTTTTGATTTGTTAAAAAAGTTTGAAATATCCAATAAATGTCGTTCCACTTCATGATTGTGTCCCACTTGTTGTTGATTCTTCACAAAAAAATACAGTTTTATATCTTTATGTTTGAAGCCTGAAATGTGGCAAAAGGTCGCAAAGTTCAAGGGGGCCGAATACTTTCGCAAGGCACTGTATATCTGTTTACCTGTATACCTGTTGATACAGGGCTCATATGTGAAACTATTCTAACTGAACATTTTCTTTCACGTGACACTGACTCCGAATGGGAGTCTTATCCGGTGTCCTGTGTGGTGTTAGGGGGCAGTATTTTCATTTTTGGAGAAAAAAAAAACATTCCCGTTTTAAACGGGATATTTTGCCAGGAAAATATGTTAGAATATGCATATAATTGACAGCTTTGGATAGAAAACACTCTAACGTTTCCAAAAACTGTAAAGATATTGTCTGTGAGTATAACAGAACAGATTTTGCAGGCGAAAGCCTGAGAAAAATCGAATCCGGAAGTGCCCCAGGTTTTGAAAGCGCTGCGTTCCAATGACTTCCTATTCAGCTGTGAATGTACCATCAACGAGCTTAAGCTTTCTACGTATTCCCCAAGGTGTCTTCAGCATTGTGACGTAGTTATACGCATTTCTGTTGAAGAATAGCCGTAGGCGGCCACATTGCGTAAGTGGTCACATGGTGGCTCCGAGAGAGATTCTTGCGTAAAATACAGAGGTAGCCATTACTCCAATCGGTCCTAGTGAACAACGAATTGTCCCGACGGATATATTATCGAATAGATATTAGAAAAACACCTTGAGGATGGATTCTAAACAACGTTTTCCATGTTTCTGTCGATATTATGGAGCTAATTTGGAATAATTTCCGGCGTTGTGGTGACCGCAATTTCCGGGTGATTTTTCAGCCAAACGTGAAGACCAAACGGAGCTATTTCGCCTACAAAAATAATATTTTGGGAAAAAAAGAACTTTGGCTGTCTACCTGGGAGTCTTGTGAGTGAAAACATCCAAAGTTCATCAAAGGTAAACGATTTAATTTGATTGCTTTTCTGATTTCCGTGACAAGGTTGCCTGCTGCTAGCAAGGCATAATGCTATGCTAGGCTATGATAAACTTACACAAATGCTTGTCTAGCGTTGGCTGTAAAGCATATTTTGAAAATCTGAGATGACAGGGTGATTAACAAAAGGCTAAACTGTGTTCCAATATATTTCACTTGTGATTTTCATGAATAGGAATATTTTCTAGGAAGATTTATGTCCGTTGCGTTATGCTAATTAGTGTCAGATGATGACAACGGTCCCGTTCACGGGATGGGGTGTCACTACAGGTTAAGTATGCTCTCTCTAATTCTCTCTTTCTCTCTCTCGGAGGACCTGAGCCCTAGGACCATGCGTCAGGACTACCTGGCATGATGACTCCTTGCTGTCCCCAGTCCACTTGGCCTTGCCGCTGTTCCAGTTTCAACTGTTCTGCCTTCGGCTATGGAACCCTAAACTGTTCATTTTTACTCTTGAGGTGCTGTCCTGTTGCACCCTCTACAACCACTGTGATCTCCACCCGGCACAGCCAGAAAAGGACTGGCCACCCCTCATAGCCTGGTTCCTCTCTAGGTTTCTTCCTAGGTTTTTTGCCTTTCTAGGGAGTTTTTCCTAGCCACCGTGCTTCTACACCTGCATTGCTTGCTGTTTGGGGTTTTAGGCTGGGGCTATATAAATAAATTTGATTTGATAGAGGACTGAGGGTCCTCCAAATATTACAAGTGTGTAATTAGTTACTAGTTACCCATGTTATTTTGTAAATGTATATATATATATATATATATATATATATATATATATATTTTTTTATAATATTTTTTATCAATTATTATTATTTTTTTCATTTTATTTTTTTTCCATTTATTTTTCTCAAAATTTTTTTTTTGGGGGGTGTTAGAATACCATTTTGGTATTTTGTATATAGTTATTTGTTTCAAAATGTATACCTTCACCAATTTGGCCACTTGGGTACATTTTGGGCTACTTGTGTGGGACACCTGGGTGACTTCATGATAAATGTCATGTAGCACACTCATTTTGGAAGTTATCGTTCGGAAAATTTGCACAAGTACTGTTGCCCTCTTATATTTTTCACTGAAATTGTCCCCATCATCCTATCTGAATGTTTGTTTTATCTTGTTCATTTTAAAGATGATGATACAAAAATAAAATAAAAAAACATGTTTTTTTTTCATTGTTTTATCTAAACCAGATCTATTGTGTGTTATTCTCCTACATTCAATTCACATTTACACAAACTTTAGAGTGTTTTCTTTCAAATGGTACCAAGAATATGCATATCCTTGGTTCTGTGCCTGAGCTACAGGCTGTTAGATTTGGGTATGTCTTCAGGCGGAAATTGAACAAAGTAGGGGGGGAGCTGCAAGAATTAAACAATTTAAGGGCAATGCTACCAAATACTAATTGAGTGTATGTAAACTTCTGACCCACTGGGAATGTGATGAAAGAAATAAAAGCTGAAATAAATCATTCTCTCTACTATTATTCTGACATTTCACATTCTTAAAATAACGTGGTGATCCTAACTGACCTAAGACAGGGAATTTTTAAGAGGATTAATGTGAGGAATTGTGAAGAACTGAGTTTAAATGTATTTGGCTAATGTGTATGTAATCTTCCGACTTCCACTGCATCTACAGTACTAAATCCATGTGTATGTAACGGACATATGTTATTGTGTGTGTGTGTGTATGCATGTATGTGTTTGTGCCAATGTTTGTGTTGCTTCACAGTTCCCACTATTCCAAAAGGTGTTTTTTCATCTGTTTTTTAAATCTAATTTTACTGCTTGCATCAGTAACTTGATGTGGAATAGAGTTCCATGTAGTCATGGCTCTATGTAGTACTGTGTGCCTCCCATTGTTTGTTCTGGACTTGTGGACTGTGAAGAGACCTCGTCTTGTGGGGTATGCATGGGTGTCCGAGGTGTGTGTCAGTAGTTTAGACAGACTTGGTGCATTCAACATGTCAACACCACTCATAAATAAAAGTGGTGATGAAGTCAATCTCTCCTCCACTTTCAGCCAGGAGAGATTGACATGCATATTATTAATATTAGCTCTTTGTGTACATTCAAGGACCAACCGTCCTGCCCTGTTCTGAACCAATTGCAATTTTCCTAAGTCCTTTTTTGTGGCATCTGAACACACGACTGAACAGTAGTCTAGGGCCTGTAGGACCTGCCTTGTTGCTAGTGTTAAGGCAGAGCATTGCTTTCTTATAGACAGACTTCCCCTCCATTTTAGCTACTACTGCATCAATATGTTTTGAACCCTCTGAATGGCATACATACACAATCCATGTCTCAAGGCTTCTTTTTTAACCCATCACCTCCCCTTCATCTATTTAACAAGTGACATCAATAAGGGATCATAACTTTCACCTGGATTCACCTGGCCAGTCTATGTCATGAAAAGAGCATGCTTTATACACCCATTGTATATCTCATATGTGGTTAGTCACACATGAACGCTGACTGGGGGGGGGATTGATGTGAAATGGGTTAGATTTGTCCAGGGGGTATTCTGGTTTTGTAAAGGGAAGGGGATAAATAATAATAATTATTATTATAAAAATATTACGAATACATGTGATTTACATAACAAAGACCTAAAGATGCTTTAGTAACATTAAAAACAAAAATGTGGAGGAAACATGTGAGTACTGTTACAATGTCATATAATCTTTATGTATTAGTGTTATAAAAAAATATCCAGCTGCCTATAGTCATATTGTACTTATGCAACAACAACACAAATAGAGGGTTTTGATAACACTTACATCATCCTCTTTGGTCCCGCCCCAGAAGTTGGTGCCGCCTGCATAGCTTGGGATGTTCAGGACAGCTATGCCCTGCAGGCTGGGGAGGGGGATAGGCCTCCCGTCGCACTAAACACACACACACACACACACACACACACACACACACACACACACACACACACACACACACACACACACACACACATTATCATACAGTAACAGAACAAAACTGTCTGCATATGTTCGGTTACAAACTCACACAATCACAATTAACACCACCAGACATGAATTGAAAAGTCTAAAAACGGATATGCCAATTCCAGATTGCCCAACAGGGTTAGGGTCAGGGTAAGTGTTATGGTATGACAGTCAAGTCTCTTTAGTGTATGGCACACTGAGGCGCATGACACAGATAAAAAAAGTATATGACGTTCATCATTGTCCTTTTTTGTCTGTTGAAATGTTAACGCATCTCTGCTTTTTTTACGGATGAGTTGCGCACGAACAAAGGCGAATATATTGTTCTTTGTCGGACAAGTTTTTTGTTGGACAATTTCAACTCATCTCCATTGTCATTCATCCAGCAATGGATGACACCCATTGAAAAACCATTGGCTCCACCCAGAATATTCAGACAAAATCTCAATGTGGCCGTACCCTTAGTTGCACCAACTTGGCTACTGTTGTGTTTTCTTACCTCCAACAATACCTTCTGCTCTAGGTTCTTGTAGGTGCGATGCAGCAGCTCCTTGGTGCCCAGAACCCCGTACCACATCATGTTTTTGGTGCGACTCCTTATTAACACAGACCGAACCACAAATGAACACAGTGACTGAGCCACAACGCACGCACGCACGCACGCACGCACGCACGCAAGCACGCACGCACGCACGCACACACACACCACAAAGAAATGTACTTTATGTTCAACAAACAAAGGTTAGGCTCTTTGTGGAGAGCAGTAGCACAGAACTGAAAGAAATTGCTATTCTAAAGGACAAAACACACCGCTGCCACTCACTGCTTTTAGCCGTTGGTCTTTGTGGTGTGTCTGAGCTATAAACAGATTTTGGGTGTTTCTTCCAAAAATGCTTGATTTTGCTGCGGCAATAGACATTTTGCAAAGATTTTTGTCCAAATAATCACGAAAATGCACTGACGGGACTCATTTCATACAATTCTGAGCATTTTTCCTTGGCTAACGCTGTGTTCTTATGCTCAAACATAATAAGAAAATCAAAGTGCTTTGATTTGCCCGGTCAGCCAAGACAAAAAATACTCCTAAATTAATAGTTTTTTAAATTTTCGATTCTCCCCGACTGTCTAGGTTTTACTTAGGTGATTGTTATTTCCATAATCTTTTCTACATACTTTATGTAATTTTTGTCGTATAAGTTTGCACTGAAAGCGTTTTTCCAATCCCAAAAGTTAATTTCTAAACGGTTTGGTTTATTTTACAGTTTTACACTAACCAAGAATAGACCCCATGAGACCCAGACCCAATCTATCAAGATCCAGGTCTCAAGACAAAGACCACAAGATCAGATTCCATCTCTGCTTATCACCCTATCCAGTACTGGGTGTATCTGGTTTAGTTAGCAGACAAGAGGCTGTGCCTCTTTCCTCAGTTACCTGCACTTCTCTGGATGCTCATCCCTCTTATTGTTGAAGTCCAGTGAGATCTTAGCATCCAGGCCGATCCCAAAGTAGTTGTTCATCACACATTTCTCAGTGTAGCAGTCACTGAAACCAAACACAGTGTATGGTCACTCACAACTCTGGGGCAAAAGGTAGATGATGATGAGGTTGGGCTTAAAGGGATAGTTCACTTCAAACGCATGGGGAAAGCAGAAACATGGAAAGAGGAAGGCAAAACTCATTTTCAATTAACCACTAGCTAGTTCAATCCATTTCCACTAGCATTGCTGTCACGCCCTGGTCGAAGTATTTTGTGTTTATCTTCATGTATTGGGTCAGGCCAGGGTGTAGGATGGGTTTTTTGTATTTTGGTGTGTTTGTAAGTCGCTCTGGATAAGAGCGTCTGCTAAATGACTTAAATGTAAATGTAAATGTTTTGTCTTGGGGTTTTGTTGTTGGTATTGGGATTGTAGCTTAGTGGGGTATCTAGCAAAGTCTATGGCTGTCTGGAGTGGTTCTCAATCAGAGGCAGGTGTTTATCGTTGTCTCTGATTGGGAACCATATTTAGGCAGCCATATTCTTTGAGTTTGTCGTGGGTGATTGTCCTTAGTGTCTTTGTTCCTGTCGCTGTGTTAGTTGACAAGTATAGGCTGTTTCGGTTTTCGTTACGTTTATTGTTTTGTAGTGTTTGTGTTATTTCGTGTTTACGTTTGTTTGATTAAACATGGATCACAATCTACACGCTGCGTTTTGGTCCGACTCTCCTTCACCACACCTAGAAAACCGTTACAGAATCACCCACCACCAACGGACCAAGCAGCGTGTCAACAGGCAGGAGCCACAGGAGAGATGGACATGGGAGGACGAACTGGACGGTAAAGGACCCTGGGCTCAGCCTGGAGAATATCGGCGCCCCAAGGAAGAACTGGAGGCGGTGAAAGCGGAGAGGCGCTGGTATGAAGAGGCAGCATGGCGACGCGGATGGAAGCCTGAGAGTCAGCCCCAAAAATGTCTTGGGGGCGCAGGGAGAGTGTGGCAGAGTCAGGAGTCAGACCTGAGCCAACTCTCCCTGTTTATCGTGAGGAGCCAAGGAGGAGACCAGAACCAGAGCCGGTGTTGGAGGTGAGCGAAGCAGAGACTGTGAAGGAGTTAATGGGGAAATTGGAGGAGAGAGAAATGAGGGAGTTGCTGTGTTGGTGCTCTTTGCATGGAATTCGCCCGACGGAACGTGTCGGGGATTTGATGGCACCTGGGTCAGCGCTCCATACTCGTCCTGAGGTGCGTGTTAGTCGGCTGGTGAAGTTGGTGCCAGCCTCACGCATCAGGCCTCCTGTGCACATCCCTAGCCTTGCACGTCCTGTGCCAGCACTGCTCTCAAGATCTCCAGTACGCCTTCACGGTCTAGCCCATCCTGTGCCACCTCCACACACCAGCCCTCCGGTAGCAGCTCCCCGCACCAGGCTTCCTGTGCGTGTCCTCGGTCCAGTACCACCAGTACCAGCACCACGCATCAGGCCTACAGTGCGCCTCGCCTCTCCAGCGCTGTCAGAGCCTTTCTCCTCTCCTGCACTGCCGGAGTCTCCCGCCTGTTCAGCGCTGCCAGAGCTTTCCTCTACAGCGCTGCTGGAGTCTCCCGCCTGTTCAGCGCAGCCAGAGCCTTCCTCCTCTACAGCGCTGCTGGAGTCTCCCGCCTGTTCAGCGCAGCCAGAGCCTTCCTCCTCTACAGCGCTGCTGGAGTCTCCCGCCTGTTCAGCGCTGCCAGAGCTTTCCTCCTCTACAGCGCTGCTGGAGTCTCCTGCCTGTTCAGCGCAGCCAGAGCTGCCAGTCTGCATGGAGCAGCCAGAGCTGTCAGTTTGCATGGAGCAGCCAGAGCTGTCAGTCTGCATGGAGCAGCCAGAGCTGTCAGTCTGCAAGGTGCTGCCAGCCTGCATGGAGCAGCCAGAGCAGCCAGAACTGCCAGCCTGCATGAAGCAGCCAGAGCTGTCAGTCTGCATGAAGCAGCCAGAGCTGTCAGTCTGCAAGGTGCTGCCAGCCTGCATGGAGCAGCCAGAACTGCCAGCCTGCATGAAGCAGCCAGAGCTGTCAGTCTGCATGAAGCAGCCAGAGCTGTCAGTCTGCATGAAGCAGCCAGAGCTGTCAGTCTGCAAGGTGCTGCCAGCCTGCATGGAGCAGCCAGAGCAGCCAGACGTGCCAGCCTGCATGAAGCAGCCAGAGCTGTCAGTCTGCATGAAGCAGCCAGAGCTGTCAGTCTGCAAGGTGCTGCCAGCCTGCATGGAGCAGCCAGAACTGCCAGCCTGCATGAAGCAGCCAGAGCTGTCAGTCTGCATGAAGCAGCCAGAGCTGTCAGTCTGCATGAAGCAGCCAGAGCTGTCAGTCTGCAAGGAGCTGCCAGTCTGCAAGGAGCTGTCAGTCTGCAAGGAGCTGTCAGTCTGCAAGGAGCTGTCAGTCTGCAAGGAGCTGCCAGTCTGCACGGAGCCGCCAGAGCTGTCAGCCTACATGGAGCAGTCAGAGCCGCCAGTCAGCATGGAGCAGCCAGATCTTTCAGTCGGCCAGGATCTGCTGAGACCACCAGCCAGGATCTGGTAGATCTATCTACCTGCCTGAGCTTCCTCTCACTCCCGAGCTTCCTCTCACTCCCGAGCTTCCTCTCACTCCCGAGCTTCCTCTCACTCCCGAGCTTCCTCTCACTCCCGAGCTTCCTCTCACTCCCGAGCTTCCCCTCAGTCCCGAACTGCCTCAGTCCCGAGCTGTCCTTCAGTCCCGATCTGCTCCTCAATCCAGTGGGGTTCTGGGTGAGGACTACTAGGCCATGGTCGGCGGCGAGGGTGGACTATCCAGGGACGCGAGGAGAGGGGACTAAGACATTGACTGAATGGGGTCCACGTCCCGCGCCGGAGCCGCCACCATGGACAGACGCCCACCCGGACCCTCCCTATTGTTTTGAGGTGCGTTCGGGAGTCCGCACCTTGGGGGGTTCTGTCACGCCCTGGTCAAAGTATTTTGTGTTTATCTTCATGTATTGGGTCAGGCCAGGGTGTGGCATGGGGTTTTTGTATTGTGGTGTGTTTTGTTTTGGTGTTGGTATTGGGATTGTAGCTTAGTGGGGTATCTAGCAAAGTCTATGGCTGTCTTGAGTGGTTCTCAATCAGAGGCAGGTGTTTATCGTTGTCTCTGATTGGGAACCATATTTAGGCAGCCATATTCTTTGAGTTTGTCGTGGGTGATTGTCCTTAGTGTCTTTGTTCCTGTCGCTGTGTTAGTTGACAAGTATAGGCTGTTTCGGTTTTCGTTACGTTTATTGTTTTGTAGTGTTTGTGTTATTTCGTGTTTACATTTGTTTGATTAAACATGGATCGCAATCTACACGCTGCGTTTTGGTCCGACTCTCCTTCACCACACCGAGAAAACCGTTACAATTGCTCCATGCTCCAAAGACACTGGTCAGGAGATTCTTGACGTTGTTTAATAACCAGCTAAAAACCTACAAACGGTTTGGATGAAATAACAACAGTTGAGTTGAAAATAATCTAAAACCTAAAAAGTGAACTAACCCTTTTAAGGGAAGGAGGAGAAAGACTGAAACGGGACACTCACAAGGTCTCTGGGTCGCAGCTGAAGGAGTCAGCATTGACCAGCAGTCTGCTGATGACTGAACTGCTGGAGAGGGAGCCAGAGATACCAGCCTTGAGACCTGAACACACATAAACACACACACATTTAACACACACTGACAGATAATTGAGCACAAAATGAGCAAAAGTATATCACAAGAATATAAAGTGTAATATTGTTAAAAGTCGGTGCACTAGAGCTGAGCGACTAACCAAAATGTCAGCAATTTTTCGTTATTTAAACAACTAATTGTCCAACGTTGGTTCAATTATTTGAATTCAATTTTCTGTGAGTTCAATGAGCTCAATGTGAGTTTCTCTAGAGATTAATCAGATCATGCCAAAACTGTGCGTTGTAGTTGGGAGCTGTAGTGACCTACAGGCCAATGTTCTACATAATTATCAAGTTTTCTGGGCTACCCTAACTACAATGACCATAATCCATTGCGTGGATACTTGTCTGGTCTGTGTTTCTTTTTCGCCTGCTACGTAAGGGACAGAACAATGTGGACCATGGGGGGATACATAGTAGGCAGTTTCTTCGCAAGGTATATTTACCTGAAAACACATGATCTAAGTGATTGATAGTTGGTATTCAGCAGTCCTAAATGTATGCCTTATTTACAGTTGAAGTCGGAAGTTTACATACACCTTAACCAAATACATTTAAACTCAGTTTTTCACAATTCCTGACATTAATCCTAGTAAAAATTCCCTGTCTTAGGTCAGTTAGGATCACCACGTTATTTTAAGAATGTGAAATGTCAGAATAATAGTAGAGAGAATGATTTATTTCAGCTTTTATTTCTTTCATCACATTCCCAGTGGGTCAGAAGTTTACAAACACTCAATTAGTATTTGGTAGCATTGTCTTTAAATTGTTTAACTTGGGTCAGTCAAACATTTCGGGAAGCCTTCCACAAGCTTCCCACAATAAATTGGGTGAATTTTGGCCCATTCCTCCTGAGCTGGTGTAACTGAGTCAGGTTTGTAGGCCTCCTTGCTTGCACATGCTTTTTCAGTTCTGCCCATACATTTTCTATGGGATTGAGGTCAGGGCTTTGTGATGGCCACTCCAATACTTTGACTTTGTTGTCTTTAAGGCATTTTGCCACAACTTTGGAAGTATGCTTTGGGGTCATTGTCCATTTGGAAGACACATTTGCGACCAAGCTTTAACTTCCTGACTGATGTCTTGAGATGTTGCTTCAATATATCCACGTAATTTTATTTCCTCATGATGCAGTCTATTTTGTGAAGTGCACCAGTCCCTTGTGCAGAATAGCACCCCCACAACATAATGCTGCCACCCCCGTTCTTCACGGTTGGGATGGTGTTCTTCAGCTTTCAAGCCGCCCCCTTTTCCTCCAAACATAACGATGGTCATTATGGCCAAACATTTCTCCAAAAAGTACGAACTTGGTCTCTTTTTTAATGGCGATTTTGGAGTAGTGGCTTCTTCCTTGCTGTGCGGCCTTCCAGGTTAAGTCGATATAGGACTCGTTTGATACTTTTGTACCGGTTTCCTCCAGCATCTTCACAAGGTCCTTTGCTGGTGTTCTGGGATTGATTTGCACTTTTTGTACCAAATTACGTTCATCTCTAGGAGACAGAACGCATCTCCTTACTGAGCGGTATGATGGCTGTGTGGTCCCATGGAGTTTATACTTGCATACTATTGTTTGTACAGATGAACGTGGTACCTTCAGGCATTTGGAAATTGCTCCCAAAAGGATGAACCAGAACCAGACAAGAGGTCTTGGCTGATTTCCCCATTATGTAAAGCAAAGAGGCACTGAGTTTGAAGGTAGGCCTTAACATCCACAGGTACACCTCCAAGTGACTCAAATTATGTCAATTAGCTTATCAGAAGCTTCTAAAGCAATGACATAATTTTCTGTAATTTTCCAAGCTGTTTAGAGGCACAGTCAACTTGTAGACTTCTGACCCACTGGAATTGTGATACAGTGAACTATATGTTAAATAATCTGTCTGTAAACAATTGTTGGACGAAGTAGACGTCCTAACCAACTTGCCAAAGCTATAGTTTGTTAATAAGACAATTGTGGAGTGGTTTAAAAACTAGTTTTAATGACTCCAATCTAAGTGGATGTAAACTTCCGACTTCAACTGTACTTTGCTTTGAAGAACTACTAAAATAGTGATTTTGTCAGACAGCATAGGCAGCAGTTCTATAGAGATGAGATGATTACTTGGAATTAAATAATATGATCAAACAAAATAAATGTTATATACACCAACTGAAATATTTTATTAAAGTAAAGTAATGTGAATAACTGATGGTTAATTAAGTGATTAACAGTAATGGGCAGTCACTACTATCCAGGGACTTTTATTATTTGTTTTATTCTGTGTTGTTACAGCATTCAACCCACATAATGCATAGTGCATTTGTTTAAAAAAGATATTGAAAATTGTGATTTGTTTTTTATAATCGAACAGACTTCAAAAAGCACTAATCGCACAGCACTACAGTGTACAATAGTGTCCAAGGGAGTAGGGGTTGATTTGGGATTAGGGAACTGAGGGCCCTCGGTACAGAGCTGGTGAGAACTTATGCCCTTACTTGGGTAGAGGATCTTGGTGTTGAGCATCGGCATGTTCTCGCGACTTCCTGTCTGGGCGGGAAGTAACGCAGAACTGCCCACTGACAGGCTTCCTTTGCTGATGAGCTTCTCACAAGGAGTCTTGGACACTACAGGATGAAACAAAGACACAGAAAGACATGAGACACTGGGATCTTGATTAAAGGCCCACTCCTTAAATTTGAAAAATGCAAATTTATATATGATAATCTTCAATACTAAATAGGCACGCATCTTTAATTAAAATAATCTGTTTCGTCTGGGCCGTGTTCATTAGGGCATGCAATTAAAAACAATTTAAAAGGTGATCCTTCCCTGATTCGGACTGTTTTCTTATGTTTGGTACCAAATTAACACAACCCAGGTTAGGAGACTCAGGGTTCAATGACTAACCTCTGCGGACTGGATTGCCCCTGGTGCTGTTACAGGCGTTCCCGCTGTAGGACGACTGCAGAGACAGCTTGTCCTGCTCTTCCTCCTCCTCTTCCTCCTCCACCTCCAGAGCAAACACCTCCTGAGTCTGGGCATTCTGCTCGTCTACCGCTGATAGAAGAATGGAGAGAAAGACCGTTCAGCAACAAGAGCAGGTATGTTGAAAAAGTAGAGAGGTAAAACCGCTCTCTTTTGGATAAGTATAGATAGCAACTATATTATATGGGGGTCGGGGTACATCCATTCCATTTCGCTTCACTCAATTCAGGAAGTTAACTGACATTCCTATTCCAATAACTATCATACGGGCGCGGCAAGCCTGATCTGAGACTGGCCACAAGATTGCCCAGGAGTCCTGCTCTACTGTTGCAATGCTTATGGCATTGAAGTTTTCGTCTGTCCTCTGTTTTTATGTAACATATGAAACATCAAGTATGCCAAGTCGGTCAGTGTAGTCTACTATGTTTTTTTAATTTTTTTACCACAGACAAAAACTTCCCTTACAGGACAAATAACCTTACTGTAAATCTAATTCCAATATTCAGAATTGCTTTTCACGGAAGTCTTTCAGTTTACTTCCTGAATTGACCCATACCAATTAGAACAGAAGTAGCGGTAGGAAGGTAACATCTCACCTTTCTCAGTGTGCTCGATTATCTGCCTGATGGCTTTCTTCAGGCTGTTGGCTCTCAGCATCAGCTGTTCCCTGGGTTTAAAGATGGCCGTCAGGGGCCTGGGGGAGCACGAGATGGTGGCGGGTGTGGGCGACGATGGCACTAGAACTCCCTCGCCCTCCTCCTGCTCCTCAGCGATGGTGGGTGGGGGGGTAGGCATCATAGTAGATGCCTGCGCCTCCTCGTTGAGCGTCTTCAGCAGCGAGTCCAGCTTTTCCCTCAGAACCCCACACTGCAACCAACCGACCAATCAACACAGCTCTGATTCACTTGATTAGTGCAAATATGGCTGGAGGGAGTTTCCACCATATTTCCTAAACCAGTCATTTACATAAAATCAGTGAAGGGATGTCAGCAAGGTGAGATAATTGGTACAAAGCCATGGTTCCTCACAGCTTACCTTCTTGGCCATAGCCTCTGACTCCTCGGAGCTCTCCTTGTTCTTCTCGTAGGCCTTCCCCACTCGAGCCACAAAGTCCTTCACTGTTTCACACAGTACCCTACGAACATGCACAACACACAACACACTCAGGGAAACGGAAACCTCCACCTAAGAAACGGTATGGAGTGAGCAGGCAGACAGACTGATTGAAGCGACAAACATACTTAGCTGAGGAGATGACCACTGAGTGCTGATCTGAAGTCAAGATCTTGGACAGGTGGGCTGCCACAGAGTCTTCGTAGGTCAGAATCTGTTGCACCTGTGGCACAGGTAACAATCAAGGTCAAAAACAGGCTAGTCTTCAGGAATGTGTCTTGAACTGCAGAGCATCACCACCTACAGTGCAACATACAGTGCATTTGGAAATTATTCAGACCCCTCGACTTTTCCACATTTTGTTACGTTATAGATTATTCTAAAATGGATTAAATCGTCCCCCCCATCAATCTACACACATTGCCCCAAAATAACAAAGCAAAAACAGGTTTCTATACATTTTTGCAATTATAATGATTTTTAAAAACCTGGAAATATTACATTTACATAAGTTTTCAGACCCTTTACTCAGTCCTTTGTTGAAGCACCTTTAGCAGCAATTACAGCCTCAAGTCTTTTTGGGAATGACATATGGCAGCTCTGCATCTAGCTCCTAAGCTATTTCGTTTTTGTGTGTTATTTGTTACATAATTAGCCCATAAATGTTTTTTCATACAGACGGAAAGAACTTTTGGATTTCAGAGTGGCAGTAACTCACCAGAAATAGGACTTTCCCAAGTTGGAGCTTTGTTCATACCCCCCAGGGCAATGTAACTTATTCTAGAGGCAAAACACAGGCGGTGGAGAAGAGGTATTCGGAGTAGACTTCTGGTCTGACTCAGGAGGCATGGACACCATCCACCGCTTCCGAGTAGATTGCTCGCTAATGTTCAGTCTTTGGATAATAAAGTAGACGAGCTCAGGGCGATCATCTCCTTCCAGAGAGACATCAAGGATTGTAACATACTCTGTTTGACGGAAACATGGCTCTCTCGGGATATAATGTCCCCGTCCATACAGACAGCTGGGTTCTCAATACCACGCACAGACAGGAATAAAGAACTCTCCGTGAAGAAGAAAGGCATGGGTGTATGTTTCATGATTAACTACTCATGGTGTGATTGTGATAACATACAGAAACGTACAGTTCTTTTGTTCACCCGATCTAGAACACCTCACACTCAAATGCCTTTACCTCCCAAGAGAATTCTCTTCGGTTATAGTCACAGCCGTGTATATTCCCCTTCAAGCTGATACCACAACGGCCCTCAAAGAACTACACCTATACATTGGACCACTGCTACTCAACTTTTCGAAAATGCCTACAAGGCTATCCCCCGCCCTTCCTTCGGCAAATCTGATCACGACTCCATTTTGCTCCTCCCTTTCTACAGGCAGAAACTCAAACAGGAAATACATGTGCTCAGGTCTATTCAACACTGGTGTGACCAATCAGATTCCATGCTTTAAGATTGTTTTGCACACACGAACTGGGACATGTTCCGGGTAGCCTCTGACAATAACATTGACGGACACACAGTTCATCAGGAAGTGTATAGGCGATGTTGTACCCACTGTAACTATTAAAACCTACCCAAACCAGAAACAGTGGATAGCAGCATTTGCTCAAAACTGAAAGTGCGAACCACCGCATTTGACCATTGCAAAGGGGCTGGGAATATTGCAAATAGAAACAGTGTAGTTATTCCCTCCGTAAGGCAATCAAACAGGCATAACGTCAGTAGAGACAAAGTGGAGTCACAATTTAACGCCTCAAACATGAGACGTACGTGGCCGGGTCGACAGACAATCACGGACTACAAATGGAAAAACAGCCACGTCGCGGACACCGTCGTCTTGCTTCCGGACAAGCTAAACACCTTCTTCACCCGCTTTGAGGATTACACAGTGCCACCGATGCAGCACGCTACCAAGGACTGGGGGCTCTCCTTCTCTGTGGCCGACGTAAGACATTTCAGAGTGTTAACCCTCGCAAGGCTGCCGGCCCAGACGGCCTTCAGAGCTGCCGGCCCAGACGGCCTTCAGAGCATGAGCAGACCAGCTGGCTGGAGTGTTTACAGACATATATTAACTCTGTCCCTATCCCAGTCTGCTGTCCCCACTTGCTTCAAGATTGTACATTGTTCCTGTACCCAAGAAAGCATAGGTAACTGAACTAAATGACTATCACCCCGTAGCACTCACTTCTGTCATCATGAAGTGCTTTGAGAGGCTAGTTAAGGATAATATCACCTATACCTTACCTAACACCCTAGACCCACTTCAATTTGCTTACCGCCCCAATAGATCCACAGACAATGCAATTGCCATCGTACTGCACACTATCCTATTCCACGTGGAGAAGAGGAATACCTATGTAAGAATGCTGTTAATTGACTTGAGCTCAGCATTCAACACAATAGTAACCTCCAAGCTCATCATTAAGCTCAGGGTCCTGGGTCTGAACCCTGCCTTGTGCAATCGGTTCCTGGACTTCCAGACGTGCCACACCCAGATGGTGAAGGTAGGAACTCCTGTACTCCCTGTTCACCCATGACTGCATGGCCACGCACACCTCCAACTCAATCAAGTTTTCCGACGACACAACATTAGTAGGCCTGATTACCAACAATGATGAGACAGCCTACAGGGAAGAGATGAGGGTCCTGGGAGAGTGGTAGTTAAATAATTTCTCAACAAAACAAAGGAGCTTATCGTAGACTTCAGGAAAGAGCAGAGGGAGCACACCCTTATCCATATCGATGGGACAGCAGTGGAGAAGGTGGAAAGGAGGCTGAAGAAATATGGCTTGTCACCTAAAACCCTCACAAACTTTTACAGATGCACAATTGAAAGCATCCTGTCAGGCTGTATCACCGCTTGGTACGGCAACTGCGTTTGGGTGTTCACTTCTGCAAACATTTGGGGATTTATTACTTTGTTCATTGTCACTTCCTGTTGTACACAGAACAAGGAAGAGCTCAGTTTTGTTTGTTTGGAAAGTTTATAGTTTAAAAGTATATTGGAAAGTTTTTGGTAGCTACCTAGCTTCTTATGTTGGATCCCGTGACGCAGTTGGCATCAGTTTCTGGGACTGCTATCATCTTTACAGTGATCCTGCCGACCACGGACGGGTCTGAGGAGCTATTTGGAGTCACAGCTAGCCTAGCTGCTAGCTAGCTGGACATCAAGCTAGCGAGGTGTTCTTGAACGCAGCCCGCGACGCAGTTAGCCATTGTGGCTGGGACCCGCGGATTGTCCCGAGTTTGTGGCTGTCTAGATCCTTGCTGTTTGTTGTTATCAATTTTTCCTGTCACCTGCCCTGTCTGGAACTGCGAGGTGTAACAGCCTAACATACATTGCTAGCTACCATGACAAAGACCAAGCCGGCGGGAGTACCGTTGAGGACAGTGCCAGTGGTGTCTATCACACGTTGAGGACCTTTTAATTAACAAAAAGAAACCTATAAGCAGTTGTTACAACAACAAGAAAAAAGTTTCAAGTGTTTTGTTCAAAATCACATTGTAGGATTTTTAATGAATTTATTTGCAAATTATGGTGGAAAATAAGTATTTGGTCACCTACAAGCAAGATTTCTGGCTCTCACAGACCTGTAACTTCTTCTTTAAGAGGCTCCTCTGTCCTCCACTCTTTACTTGTAATCATGGCACCTGTTTGAACTTGTTGTCAGTAGAAAAGACACCTGTCCATAACCTCAAACAGTCACACTCCAAACTCCACTATGGCCAATACCAAAGAGCTGTCAAAGGACACCAGAAACAAAATTGTAGACCTGCACCAGGCTGGGAAGACTGAATCTGCAATAGGTAAGCAGCTTGGTTTGAAGAAATCAACTGTGGGAGCAATTATTAGGAAATGGAAGACATACAAGACCACTGATAATCTCCCTCGATCTGGGGCTCCACGCAAGATCTCACCCCGTGGGGTCAAAATGATCACAAGAACGATGAGCAAAAATCCCAGAACCACACGGGGGGACCTCGTGAATGACCTGCAGAGAGCTGGGACCAAAGTAGCAAAGCCTACCATCAGTAACACACTACGCCGCCAGGGACTCAAATCCTGCAGTGCCAGACATGTCCCCCTGCTTAAGCCAGTACATGTCCAGGCCCGTCTGAAGTTTGCTAGAGAGCATTTGGATGATCCAGAAGAAGATTGGGAGAATGTCATATGGTCAGATGAAATGAAAACTCAACTCGTCGTGTTTGGAGGACAAAGAATGCTGAGTTGCATCCAAAGAACACCATACCTACTGTGAAGCATGAGGGTGGAAACATCATGCTTTGGGGCTGTTTTTCTACAAAGGGACCAGGACGACTGATCCGTGTAAAGGAAAGAATGAATGGGGACATGTATCGTGAGATTCTGAGTGAAAACCTCCTTCCATCAGCAAGGGCATTGAAGATGAAACGTGGCTGGGTCTTTCAGCATGACAATGATCCCAAACACACCGCCCGGGCAACGAAGGAGTGGCTTCGTAAGAAGCATTTCAAGGTCCTGGAGTGGCCTAGCCAGTCTCCAGATCTCAACACTATAGAAAATCTTTGGAGGGAGTTGAAAGTCCATGTTGCCCAGCAACAGCCCCAAAACATCACTGCTCTAGAGGAGATCTGCATGGAGGAATGGGCCAAAATACCAGCAAGTGTGTGAATACCTTGTGAAGACTTACAGAAAACATTTGACCTTTGTCATTGCCAACAAAGGGTATATAACAAAGTATTGAGATCAACTTTTGTTATTGACCAAATACTTATTTTCCACCATAATTTGCAAATAAATTCATTAAAAATCCTACAATGTGATTTTCTGGATTTTGATTCCTCATTTCCTCGGTCATAGTTGAAGTGTACCTATGATGAAAATTACAGGCCTCTCTCATCTTTTTAAGTGGGAGAACTTGCACCATTGGTGGCTGACAAAATACTTTTTTGCCCCTCTGTAGGTAGATAGATAGATTCAGAGCCATATCCCTGTAATGCTTAGAGAACGTCTTATGTCAAGTGTTATTGAAGTGTTGTGGCTGCAGGTTCACTTGGCACATCTAAAACCTTTTCTTTTGGGGTGTTGCTATAGGCCACCAAGTGCTAACAGTCAGTATCTAAATCATATGTGTGAAATGCTGCATAGTGTATGTGATGTAAACAGAGAGGTCTACTTTTTTGGGGACCTGAATATTGACTGGTTTTCATCAAGCTGTCCGCTCAAGAGGAAGCTTCTTACTGTAACCCGTGCATGTAATCTAGTTCAGTTTATTAATCAACCTACCATAGTGTTAACAAACACTACAGGAACAAGATCATCCACATGTATTGATCACATTTTTACTAATGCAGTAAAACTTTGCTCTAAAGGTATATTCATACCCATTGGATGCAGAGATCACAATATAGTGGCATAGTGGCTATATCCAGGAAAGGCAGAGTTCCAACAGCTGGGCCTAAAATAGTGTATAAGAGATCATACAAAAGATTTTGCTGTGACTCTTATGTGGATGATGTTAAAAATATTTGTTGGTCTGATGTCATTAATGAGGAGCATCCAAACACTGCACTTGATTAATTTATGAAATTGCTTCATCCAATTACTGATAAACATGCACCTGTTAAGAAACTGACTGTCAGAACTGTTAAGGCTCCATGGATTGATGAGGAATTGAAAAACTGTATGGTTGAAAAAGATGGGGCAAAAGGAGGGGCTCATAAGTCTGGCTGTACATCTGACTGGCTTACTTACTGCAAATTGAGAAATGATGTGACTAAACTCAACAAATATAAGAATACACTTTATTATGAAGCCAAGATCAATGAAATAAAGGATGGGAAAAAAACTTTGGAGTACTTTAAATGAAATTATGGGCAGGAAGACAAATTCAACTCTATCTTTCATCGAATCAGATGACTTATTCATCCCAAAACCATTTGATGTTGCCAATTATTTTAATGATTATTTAATTGGCAAGGTGGACAAACTTGGGCAGGAAATTACCACAACAAACAGTGAGCCATTATATTAATGTATTAAAAAAACAAATAATGAAAAAAATAATAATAATAATGAAAGAAAAGCAGTTTGAATTGTGGAAAGTTTGTGTGGGAGAAGTGGGAAAATGATTGTTAACAATCAATAATGACAAACCTGGCATTGACAACTTAGATGGAAAGCTACTAAGGATGGTAGCTGACTCTATAGCCACTCCTCCTCAGGCCTAGAGGGAAGCCACAGTAATTCCACTACCCAAGAGTGGTAAAGCGGCCTATACTGGCACTAACAACAGATTTATATGTATATACTCTTATTCCATTCCTTACTTAGATTTGTGTGTATTAGGTAGCTGTTGTGGAATTGTTAGACTACATGTTAGATATTGCTGTCCTGTCAGAACTAGAAGCACAAGCATTTCACTGCAATCGCAATAACATCTGCTAACCATGTGTACGTGACCAATAAAATTAGATTTGATTCATCTTAGCACATATACAGTGCCTTGCGAAAGTATTCGGCCCCGTTGAACTTTGCGACCTTTTGCCACATTTCAGGCTTCAAACATGAAGATATAAATCTGTATTTTTTTGTGAAGAATCAACAACAAGTGGGACACAATCATGGAGTGGAACGACATTTATTGGATATTTCAAACTTTTTTAACAAATCAAAAACTGAAAAATTGGGCGTGCAAAATTATTCAGCCCCTTTACTTTCAGTGTAGCAAACTCTCTCCAGAAGTTCAGTGAGGATCTCTGAATGATCCAATGTTGACCTAAATGACTAATGATGATAAATACAATCCACCTGTGTGTAATCAAGTCTCCGTATAAATGCACCTGCACTGTGATAGTCTCAGAGGTCCGTTAAAAGCGCAGAGAGCATCATGAAGAACAAGGAACACACCAGGCAGGTCCGAGATACTGTTGTGAAGAAGTTTAAAGCCGGATTTGGATACAAAAGATTTCCCAAGCTTTAAACATCCCAAGGAGCACTGTGCAAGCGATAATATTGAAATGGAAGGAGTATCAGACCACTGCAAATCTACCAAGACCTGGCCGTCCCTCTAAACTTTCAGCTCATACAAGGAGAAGACTGATCAGAGATGCAGCCAAGAGGCCCATGATCACTCTGGATGAACTGCAGAGATCTACAGCTGAGGTGGGAGACTCTGTCCATAGGACAACAATCAGTCGTATATTGCACAAATCTGGCCTTTATGGAAGAGTGGCAAGAAGAAAGCCATTTCTTAAAGATATCCATAAAAAGTGATAGTTTAAAGTTTGCCACAAGCCACCTGGGAGACACACCAAACATGTGGAAGAAGGTGCTCTGGTGAGATGAAACCAAAATTGAACCTTTTGGCAACAATGCAAAACGTTATGTTTGGCGTAAAAGCAACACAGCTCATCACCCTGAACACACCATCCCCACTGTCAAACATGGTGGTGGCAGCATCATGGTTTGGGCCTGCAAAGTTCAAGGGGGCCGAATACTTTCGCAAGGCACTGTATATCTGTTTACCTGTTGATACAGGGCTCATATGTGAAACTATTCTAACTGAACATTTTCTTTCACGTGACACTGACTCCGAATGGGAGTCTTATCCGGTGTCCTGTGTGGTGTTAGGGGGCAGTATTTTCATTTTTGGAAAAAAACATTCCCGTTTTAAAAGGGGATATTTTGTCAGGAAAAGATGTTAGAATATGCATATAATTGACAGCTTTGGATAGAAAACACTCTAACGTTTCCAAAACTGTAAAGATATTGTCTGTGAGTATAACAGAACAGATGTTGCAGGCGAAAGCCTGAGAAAAATCCAATCCAGAAGTGCCCCAGGTTTTGAAAGCGCTGCGTTCCAATGACTTCCTATTCAGCTGTGAATGTACCATCAACGAGCTTACGCTTTCTACGTATTCCCCAAGGTGTCTTCAGCATTGTGACGTAGTTTTGCATTGTTTCCAAAAAGTTCAATTTTGGTTTCATCTGACCAGAGCACCTTCTTCCACATGTTTGGTGTGTCTCCCAGGTGGCTTGTGGCAAACTTTAAACGACACTTTTTATGGATATCTTTAAGAAATTTCCTTGGTTGATACAAAAGGGTAGAGAGAGAGTTCTCTCCTGCTTAAATTTATGACCTGGTGTGAGCTGTCAAACCGGTACAGTGCCCTCCACCCCCCTTTGCAGGTGGGAGAGGGTCTGGTTATTGTCAGACACTGCCAAGCTGATCTGACCCATTGTTATCCTCACAAGACAGTCATGATACTGCCACAATCATGCTTCACTGTAGGGATGGTGCCAAAGTGTTATATCGTGGTTTCATCAGACCAGAGAATCTTGTTTCTCATGGTCTGAGAGTCCTTTGGGTGCCTTTTGGCAAACTCCAAGTGGGCTGTCATGTGCCTTTTACTGAGGAGTGGCTTCCGTCTGGCCACTCTACCATAAAGGCCTGATTGGTGATTGGTAGAGTGCTGCAGAGATTGTTGTCCTTCTGGAAGGTTCTCCCATCTCCACAGAGGAGCTCTGGAGCTCTGTGACCATCGGGTTCTTAATCACCTCCCTGACCAAGGAATATCTCCCCCAATTGCTCAGTTTGGCCAGGCAGCCAGCTCTAGGAAGAGTCTTGGTGGCTCCAAAATTCTTCCATAAAATAATTAATGGAAGCCAGTGTTCTTGGGAACCTTCAATGCTGCGGACATTTTTTGCACCCTTCCCCAGATCGATGCCTCTAACCAGTCCTGTCTCAGAGCTCAACGGACAGTTCCTTCGATCTCATGGCTTGGTTTTTGCTCTGACATGCATTGTCAACTGTGGAGCCTTATATAGACAGGTGTGTGCCTTTCCAAATCATGTACAATCAATTGAATTTACCATAGGTGGATTCCAATCAAGTTGTAGAAACATCTCAAGGATGATCAATGAAAACAGGATGCACCTCAATTTTGAGACTCATAGCAAAGGGTCTGAATACTTCTTATGTAAATAAGAAAGAATGGCGCCGGAGGACATGGCTGCCGTTTTACGGGCTCCTAACCAATTGTGGAATTCTGTGTGTTTTTTTGCATTGTTTGTAATTTATTTTGCACATAATGTTTCTGCCACTCTCTTATGACAGAAAAGAGCCTCTGGGTATTAGAACAGCGATTACTCACCTCGAACTGGAGAAATATTTTTTTTAAACAAAGGATTTACTCCAGATACCCGACCAGGCCAAAATCTGTCATTCGCATGAAGAGAAGACGGCGATACAGGGGACGTAGGTCCGGGTGCCTTGATAGAATTAGTCGGCGAGTGGGTAACCCGTCTCTACCATCCGTCCTATTGGCCAACATGCAATCATTGGAGAATAAACTGGATGAGATCCCTTCAAGATTATCCTATCAATGGGACATTAAAAACTGCAATATCTTATGTTTCACGAGTCGTAGATGAGTGACGACATGGATAATATATAGTTGGCTGGTCTTTCCGTGCATTGGCAAGGCTGAACATCTGCCTCCGGTAAGACATGGGGTGGCGGTCTGTGTCTATTCGTCAATAACAGCTGGTGTGCAAAATCAAATATTAAGGAAGTCTCAAGTATCTTAATGATAAGTCTCTCATTATAAGCTGTAGACCACACTATTTGACAAGAGAGTTTTCATTTATAGCTTCGTAGCTGTCTATTTTGCACGACAAACTGATTCTGGCACTAAGACCGCACAAGCTGTATAAAGCCATAAGCAAACAAGAAAATGCTCATGCAGAGGAAGCACTCAAGTGGCCAGGGACTTTAATGCAGGCAAACTTAAATTTGCATGTTACATGTGCAACAAGAGGGGAAAAAAACTCGAGACCACCTTTACACCACAAACAGAGACACGTACAAAGCTCTCCCTCTCCCTCATTGACAAATCTGACCATAATTACATCCTCCTGATTCGTGCTTACAAGCAAAAACTAAAGAGGGAAGTACCAGGGACTCACTCAATATGGAAGTGGTCAGATGACACAGATGCTAAGTTACAGGACTGTTTTGCTAGCACAGACTGGAATATGTTCTGGGACTCATCCGATGGCATTGAGGAGTACACCACATCAGTCAACGGCTTCATCAATATGTGCATCGATGACGTTGTCCCCACAGTGACTGTAAGTACATACCCCAAACCGGAGCTATGCACTACAGGCAACATCCGCAAAGAGCTAAAGGGTAGAGCTGCCGCTTTCCAGAAGCCTGGATGCTTATAAGGACGAAGATTGAATACTACTACACTGGCTCCGAAGCTCGTCGTATGTGGCAGGACTTACAAAGTATCACAGTCTACAAAGGGAAGCACAGCCACGAGCTGCCCAGTTGCACAAGCCTACCAGATGAGCTAAATGACTTCTATGCGCACTTCGAGTCAAGCAACACTGAAGCATGCATGAGAGCACCAGCTGTTCCGGACGACTGTATGATCACGCTCGCCGTAGCCGATGTGTGTAAGATGTGTTTAAGACCTCTAAACAGGTCAACATTCTCAAAGCCACAGGGCCAGACGGAAAACCAGGACGTGTACTCCGAGCACGCACTGACCAACTGGCAAGGGTCTTCACTGACATTTTCAACCTGTCCCTGGCAGAGTCTGTAATACATAAATGTTTCAAGCAGACCACCATAGTCCCTGTGCCCAAGAACACCAAGGTAATCTGCCTAAATGACTACTCACGTCTGTAGCCATAAAGTGCTTTGAAAGGCTGCTCATGGCTCACATCCACACCATCATCCCAGAAACCCTAGACCCACACCAACTTGCACCAAGTCTAGGTCCAAAAGGCTTCTTAACCACTCTGGGATTGTTCGGGACGAAAGCGTCCCACCTCGCCAACAGCCAGTGAAATTGCAGGGCGCCAAATTCAAAACAACAGAAATCTCATAATTAAAATTCCTAAACCATACAAGTATTTTACACCATTTTAAAGATACAGATCTCGTTAAACCAACCACAGTGTCCGATTTCAAAAAGGTTTTTCGGTGAAAGCAGAACATATTGTTAGGTCAGCAACTAGTCACATAAAGCATTCAGCCATTTTTCAACCAAAGAGAGGTGTCACAAAAAGCAGAAATATAGATATAATTAATCACTAGCCTTTGACGATCTTCATCTGTCAACCTGTTGTTTTCGCTTTGTCATTATGGGATATTGTGTGAAGATTGACGAGGAACATTTTTTATTTAATGAATTTTAGAACACGGCTGTAATGTAACAAAATTAGGAAAAAGTCAAGTCTGAAAACTTTCCGAATGCACTGTAAATACTAGGGCTGACCTCATTTAGTCGACTGGTGGATTGTTTGGGTTAATACGCTGTTGGCCAGTTTTATAACACATCTTAATTGATGCCTGTCTTAGTGGACTAATCCATTTGTATTTGTATTTATTAGGGATCCCCATTAGCTGCTGCCAACATTATTACACCACTGCATATATATACAATACCAAACGTATAATACCACCATACAATAATATTACATTGTACGTGTGTAGAGTGCGTGTACTAGCACTTGTGTGCATATTTGTGTCTGTAACTTTGTGTGTCTCTTCACAGTCCCCGCTGTTCCATAAGATATATTTTAATGTGTTAAATCTGATTCTACTGCTTGCATCAGTTACCTGATGTGGAATAGAGTTCTGTGTAGTCATGGCTCTATGTAGTTTTGTGCACCTCCCATAGTCTGTTTTGTACTTGGGGACTGTGAAGAGAGTGGGTGTCTGAGATATGTGCTAGTAGTTTTAACAGATAGCTCGGTGCATTCAGCTTGTCAACACTTCTTACAAAAAGTAGTAGTGACGAAGTCAATCTCTCCTCCACTTTGAGCCATGAGAGAATGACATGCATATAATTAATGTTAGATCCCTTGTACTTTTAAGGGCTAGCCGTTCTGCCCTATTCTGACCACACAACTGAACAGTAGTCCAGGTGTGACAAAACTAGGGCCTGTAGGACCTGCCTTGTTGATTGCGTTGTTAAGAAGGCAGAGCAGCGCTTTATTATGGACAGACTTCTCCCCATCTTAGTCACTGTTCAATATCAATATTTTTTGACCATGTCAGGAGGTTAAGGGTTTAGTGAATTAATTGTTCCAAATACAATGCTTTTAGTTTTAGAAATATTTAGGACTAACTTATTCCTTGCCACCCATTCTGAAACTAACTGCAGCTATTTGTTAAGTGTTCTTATTTACAATGACAACCTAGGAACAGTAGGTTAACTGCCTTGTTCAGGGGCAGAACAGCATATTTTTACCTTGTCAGTACGGGGATTCAATCTAGCAACCTTTCGGTTTCTGGCCCAAAACTCTAACCACTAGGCTACCTGCCGCCCCATCTAGTAGGCTTATATTGACAATATTGTCCGCTATTATCCTCAGTAAAATTCCATCCAAGTTGTCAAACCCCGGTGGCATGTCATTGTTGATAGACAACCGTTCATTTTTTCACCTCTTACACACTCACTACAGAATTCAAAAGTACAATGCTTGTCCTTCATATTTTGGTCATATATACTTGGATGTGTAGTGTCAGTGTTTGTTGATGGCATGTCATGCCTCAAGTTTACTCATCTTGTCAATGCAAAAATCATTAAAGTAGTTGGTAATATCAGTGGATTTTGGGATGAATGAGCCATCTGATTCATTGAATGATGAGCCGAGTTTGTCTTTTTGCCCAATTTTGTTTTAAAGGTGCTCCAAAACTTTTTACTATCATTCTTTATATTATTATTTTTTATTTCATAGTATAGTTTCTTCTTCTTTTTATTTAGTTTAGTCACATGATATCTCAATTTGTGCCGTCAGACTTATTTGTCATAGCTTTTGCCATCTCAACCATACCATTTTTAAATTCCTCATCAATACAAGAGGATTCAAAAGTTTTTACAGTCATTTTCTTAAATGGGTACATGCTTATTAGTAACTGGAATAAGATTTTTCATAAATGTGCTTCTTATTAAACACCACAGACCAGCAAAAAACATAAGAATCACTACAAAACGTATTATATGACCTCTTATATTAGGCCCAGCCTTTGGAACTTAATGTTTTCCTAGATATGGCTACTATATTGTGATCACTACATTCTATGGATTTGGATACTGCTTTAAAGAAAATGTCTGCAGCATTAGTAAAGATGATCAATACAGGTTGATGATTTCATTCCTGTCCTGTTTGTAACTACCCTAGTTGGTTGACTGACAGCCTGAACCAGGTTGCAGGCACTGATTACTGTTTGAAGCTTTTTCTTGAGGGGGCAGCTTGACGTAAGCCAGTCAATAATGAAATCACCCAGAAAATATACCTCTGTTGATATCACATACATTATCAAGCATTTCACACATGTTATCCAGATACTGATTGTTGGCACTTGGTGGTCTAGAATGGGCTTTAGGTGAGGCAGATGAAGCTGTAGCTGTAACTTCAACAATATTTAACAAAAGATCCTCTCTAAGCTTTACAGGAATGTGGTTCTGAATATAGACTGCGAACACTGCCCCCATTGGTATTTCTGTATTTTCTGTAGATGTTATAACCATGTATTGCTACCACTGTATCATCAAAGATATTAGCTAAGTGAGTTTCAGAAACAGAATATTAATGTAATATGTTACTAGCAAGTTATTGACTTCAAAGGCTACTTATGTTGATATAGGCTATTTCTAGTACTTTCTGGGATGCCTGATTACTTCTGATGAGCTTCCCATTAAAAACAGACTTGCTCATGTCATTTATATTGGAGCTGAGCTGCACTCAGTGGACTTCCTACAAGGGCACACCGCCTCAGTGCTAACTGTATAATTCTGGTTCATTATCACATGATTACTGCATACAATAGATGTAGGATCAGAGGCATTCAAATCAGTTAGGGGGACATACAATGTCAGTAACGGTAATGGTAACGGTAACGGTAATGGTAGGGATTAACTGAGCTGGTCTTGGATCATTAATAAGTCATTGTCTCAACACAGCCTTGAAAAGCGTGGACAGACTCCAGGAGCCAAGATGATTTCGATGGACTCTGTCATTTCACTGGAGCATCTTCTCTTTCCAGAAGGTTTTGAAGTCTATAAAAGTGATTCCAACAGAGCTACAGTAATCTTTTAGCCAGTCGTGTAATGCCAATAGCCTGCTGAATATTTCACACCCGCAGCCCAACGATGGTACCGGACCAGAAATGATTGTCCACTTTTCAGAATCCTTTAGTGCTAGAATCAGTTCTCTAAAATAAATGTTCAGAAGTTCCCGAGCTAGCCCACCTAGCCTACATGAGGTACGACAGCATCAGCTCCCAGCATCTGTCGCAGAATGTTCGGAAGCAGCCTTGTAATGTCCTGTACTCGTGCTCCAGGATAGCACAGGGTTTTTGCTCCGGGAAATAACAATAGAGCTGTTGATGACGACAGCTGGTGCAAATGGCTGACGAGGTCCGGACCTTTTCGCCTCGAGTGGTTTCGCAAACCCCTCGAGGACCGAAGGACGGTGGGGGAAGCCAGCTGTAGTATCCATCATGGATGATGAATGGGCTGGAGTCTCAGGCAGCCTTATTGTCTGATGAGGGGGGAGCTCTGAGGATCTGAACCCGAGGTAGAAGCCAGCGGCTAGTGAGACAGAACAGAGGACGAAGGCGCAGGTACCTCCTGATCCAATTTTGAATCAGAAGTCCCTAGAGAAGAAGGCGCAGGAACCTCTGAATCCAAGGCGGCAAAGCCGTTTCTTGTCTGTGTCCGGTCATGGCTTAACATCTCCAAGGAGGTCCCCTTTACCAGAGGATGCTGTCTTCAACTTCCATGACTAGTGACATATCTCCATGGCTGGTTGGTAGGGTCAAGAACAGGAACATCCCCCAAGTCACTCAGGAGCATTCTATTAACTCCGTTCTCCAGGGAAGGGGGAGACCGCTTCGAGGAGTGATCCCTACAGAGTACTGGCCAGTTGGCTGTGGAGAGCCGACGTGGCGGCGAAAAGTCCACCACATAAGAGCGGCGTCCAGCTACTGGGGTAGAAGAGAAAGTGAAAGTAGGCGGGCGTGGATTCCGCAGTAGCTTGTGTAGGTTCGCTACTTGATTGCTAAGAGTAGCCACTTTGCCCCTGTAGTCCTCTGCAAGAAAACAGTTGCTACATTGAAAGTCCGGGCGGTCCACATCATCCCGGGAAAAAAGCAAAAATAAACACAGCTCCTGCAACGTTAAAAATATTCAATAGGGACCTCTAGGCTAGCTGGCTGGGCTAGCTGGGCTTCCGTGTCTCTCTCTTTACATGGAACAAAAAGAACTCGCACAAATTGAAAAATCTGAAAAGCAGAAAAATGTGTCCTTCTTAAAATCCTATCACAGCGGTGACCACAAAAGCAGTGGCTTTGCACATACTGTTGGTAGCAGCATCGGCTGCTAGTTTGATACTGATAGCTACCAGATAGGTTAGTAGCTAGCTTCTGTAAACAACTTCAGACTTTTTGGTCTGGAGGATCCCGGGATAGATAGTACCGGTCACAGCAACTGAAACTAACCGAGTTGCGGGATCCAAACTCAAAAATTTTATAAATCAAACTTTGCAAGGAAACACTCACAACTTTACAAAAACAATAAACCAAGGTCTCTCGTTCAGCATTCAACATACCATGTGACCAGACATCGTTCTCCAAGGTGACATTGTGGCGGCCACGGGGATGGCACACCAGTATCACCAGTAGTACATTTACCGTTAATTTGCAATATTTCTAATCTACAATGTTTGTTTGGTTAGTGTAATTTGTGACCCGTTTCAGGAAACTAGGCGTATGTCGTGGGTCACTATTTCACACAAGAGCCATTTGAACGTAATCTTTTTATTTTATTTTATTGTTGCCAGCAGCACAGTTACAGTCACCAACACTCTGTATAACATGAAAACAGCCTAACCAGCTCTGCTAAGGTGAGTAAAATGAGTGGGGTGTTCTCTCATTTATGACTGGAAGTAGCTAGCAAGTTAGCCAAAGTTAGCCAGTTAGGGTGCTTAACTGCCGTTGTGAGGTCAGAATGCTCGGATCAACCCTACTCATCGGCCAGAGCATGTGAAATCCATAAATTAGGGCCATGTGATTTTTTTTATTTAAATTGACTGATTTCCTCATATGAACAGTAACTCAGTAGAATCAATGAAAGTATTGCATGTTGCGTTTATATTTTTGTTCCATATATTAATATTGTTTTGTTTGGAGCACTCCTGTCAAAGTTGAGTAAGGACGCAAACCTGATTACGCATAGAAGTAGGCCTAGGCTACCTGGCATGCACACCAATTTTAGGAGCTGATAGTATTTCTGATTGTCTTAACTCACCATCACCAATGAGCTGTGGAGCTTCTTAAAGTAAACAAGTCTGTTTCTACATACATTGAGAATGACAATAGTTCCTCAATGTAGCCTAAATCTTTCCCTTTGGATAACCACTCGGTGTGAAAGGGAAAACAAACGTCATGCTTTGATTCGGTAGAAATGTCATAAAATACACCTGCCTGATTACTTCTTCTCCCTTGCACAAATAAATAGCCTACAGCTGTGTGGGAAACTGATATTTTATACAATGTTGCAAGTTTGTTAGCAAGCTTCGGGCTAGACCAAGTAGACAATGTTTCAAATTCCTTGAGGAAGTGTGATTTATTTTTATTCTGATATGTTCTACCTGCAGAATGCAATGTTTTTATTTGTTGGCTTTATGTAGGCTATTTTTACATAGTTGGCAATAGAAGTTATTTTTAGATTTGTATAATTTCCATTTAGATATCATTTTTATCAACCACATGACAATTTTGAGATACGAAGACTTTATTATAAAATAAATTAAACTGTTCCACAAAAATGTGCATATGAAAATCATAACTGGCATGCAGATCGGTGCATGCCCGTTATGATTTTCATATGCACATTTTTGTGGAACAGTTCATTTAATTGGCACTCCAAATGGAAAAGGTTGCTGACCACTGGTGTAGCTTATTACCAGCAACTTCGGGAGCATAGTGTCAGAATCTGCGAAGTTCAGCAGGACGAGATGGTTTGGGAAAAGTTATTTTTCTTCTGTTTATGCTATCTTGATCTCTGACTCCCTCTTGAGTCAGTTGTTTGTCTTCAGTGCGCTTAAAGCGTCAGACAAGCTCAGTAGCCTACATACTGTATATCTGAAGACGAGTGTCTGATGACTCCATCCATAAATGGAATGTAACTGCAATTGTACTCGAATTCAGCTAAAACTATCACAATGTGTAGAACTGGAATTTATGTCATTGCCAGGTACCTCAGAGTCATCGCTGCAATCCTCTGTCACCGTAGAGCTGGAATGTTGCCGTGGGAACTTTGTTTCATACACCATAATACTCCACCTAGACGAAAAATAAAAACAATGGATAATATAGGGCCTGCTTTTTTTTCTTTCTTTCTGACCTGACCAGAATAAACTCCTGGACTAATGAGAACTGGCTTAAAAGCTACAATATGTAAATTTTTGGGCAACCTGACCAAATTTACATAGAAATCTGAGTTATAAATCTGCCATTCTCATTCTCATTGATATTTCACAGCGGTTTAGATGGTAAAATGACTCTCTACACAATCAATGCTTGTTTCGTCACAAACTGAAATTAGGCCAACTGTTAGAATTTTAACAACCAGAAAATGGTGGAGCGATTTCTGCAAATGGTTCCTTTAATGGTACCTTTTTAACAGTAAGTTACATGCACTTCCTCCCTATCACACCTGTCAAGCATCTTGGTGAATATTTCCCTCACCCCGTTCTCCTCCCTCTCTCTTCCTCCCTCCCTAAGTCTCTCTCTCTTTCCCTCCTCCCTCCCTCACCTACATGTCGAACATCTTGGTGCTGGCTCTCTACAGCTTCTCCCCCCTCTACATTCCTCCCATCCGACCTCCCTCTCCTACCTGTCAAGCATCTTGGTGCTGGCCCTCTCAAGCTTCTCCAGTATTTGAGGCAGCTGTGCGTCATCGTCACAGGCCGAGCCCCAGCCCAGGACGCGGGCGAGGTCATTTCCTGTCCCCAGGGGCAGAACACCCAGCTGGCACTGCAACACAACAAGTTATTTATCCAGTTACAACTGACCCCCGTTACATTTAACCCCGTTCTCCCCCATTTAATCCTAATTCAGAAAACACGAATATAGCTCACATATCAAATCTTTGATTAGTAACTCCTACCATTTTGTTTTTGTCATAGAAATGCATATAGATGGTTATATTTATACTAAACAAAAATATAAACGCAACTACTTCAAAGATTTTACTGAGTTACAGTTCATATAAAACATATCAGGCCCTAGTCTATAGTTTTCACATGGCTGGGCAGGGGTGCATTCATGGGTGGGCCTCTCCAAGGCCCACTCAGAATTCATTATATTCCACAAAAGGGCTTTATTACAGACATAAATACTCCTCAGCAACCCCCCTCAGACGATCCTGCAGGTAAAGAAGCCGGATGTGGAGGTCCTGAGCTGGCGTGGTTACACGTGGTCTGCAGTTGTGAGGCCGGTTGGACGTACTGCCAAATTCTCTAAATTGACGTTGGAGGCAGTTTATGGTAGAGAAATGAACATTCAATTATCTGGAAACAGCTCTGTGCAGTCAGCATGCCAATTTCTCACCCCCTTAAAACTTGAGACATCTGTGGCATTATTTATTTACGCAAGGCTTAGGCATATTTTATGATGTTTCCACCGGATCAGAGCGTGACATTTGTTTTCACTTTTATACCGAGTGGTTATCAAAACGGAGAGAGCTGGAAACATGTTTCAAATAGACTACATTGAGGAAGTATTGTCATTCTCAATGGACGTAGAAACAGACTTTGTTTACTTGCTGTTTGAGGTGAAGAAAAAATTACTTTAAGAAGCTACACAGCTCATTAGTGGTGGTGAGTTAAGTCAATCAAAAATACTATCAGATCCCCAAATGGGCACATTTATAAGCCTCCATTTAATTGCAGGCCAGGTAGCCTAGGCCTACTTCTATGCACAATCAGGTCCGCATCCTTACTCAACATTGACAGGTGCGCTCCAAACAAAACCCAATTAATTTGCTGAACAAAAATATAAACATGGAACAATTTCATTGATTTTACTGAGTTACAGTTCATATTAGAAAATCAGTCAATGCACCTGTGTAATGATCATGCTGTTTAATCAGCTTCTTGACCTGTCAGGTGGATGGATTATCTTGGCTAAGGAGAAATGGTCACTAACATGGATGTAAACACATTTTTGTGCAACATTTTAGCGAAATACGTTTTTTGTGAGTATAGAACATTTCTGGGATTTTTTATTTCAGCTCTTGAAACCTGGGACCAACAGATTACATGTTGCGTTTATTTTTGTAGTGTAGTATTTGTTGAGGCTTTACCTGTTGAATGGTGAAATGACCTACTTATTCATTGACAAATTATACTGTTTTGATGGATTCAGATTGTTCAGTCACATGTATTATATGCTCTAGGATGTTGCAGAAGTCCTCTTCTCATTAAACAACAAATTATACTGTTTTGATAAGAGTTATTTTGTGATAGGTATTTTAAGTTGATGGTGTTAAGTGTATTTCGAAAGGGAAATATGTTGTTTTGGCAAACGCACTTCAGTTTAGTGGGATGTGGTCACTGTTTTGCAAATGTGAACCCTGTTTCAAGAAAAGTGTTCAAGCAACCGAAAATAACTCATATATGTGAACACAGAGTCCGGAAAGCCAGGACTGTGTGTACCTCACGACCAGCAGAGGGCAGTGGTGGTCTGTCTGTTTCTCTGTCTATCTATCTAATAGAGGGAGGGAGTGTTATAAAATGGTAGCTTTGTTACTAGATTGTTAAAAGAGGGACAAGGGAAACATGAGAGTGGCTGACTGGCAGAGTAGCCTGCTAGGCTCAGGGATTGCTGAGGGATGATGGGAAAGTAGCAAAAGCTCTTTCTCAATTCATCTTTTCCTGATTCCTCTCCTTGCCTCCTTCACAAAACCCATTAGATAAGAAAGTCTGATGTCCAAGAACATGAGAAATAGAGGAAACACAAATTGAGAAAGAGCCCAAGAGTCAGTTGGTGTAGCCCAACTGATTGAAGCTTATTTTCAGCTCATTGCAGATGGAGACGGGGCGGGATAAACTTGCTTGTTTGTGGAGCGTCAGAGTGTCGATCTCAGAGAGGACCCAGCCCACGCTGCCGTCACCCCCACAAACCAGGATCCGGAACGTGTCGAACTTCTGGAAGAGCCGTAAACTAGGAGACACAGAAAAGAGCCCCCTAAGACAAGCAGCAATAAACACAGTGCTGTCGGAAACACACACAGCCATGTCAGAAGCATGGGCAAGACTCACAGGGCAGACTCACCCAAGGTGCGGCCCACCGTTCATGAGGTCAAAGACTTGGGCAGGGTTGAGCAGCTGTTTAAAGCGGCGCAGGAACTTGATGCCCTGGTTGTCTCCACTCTTACTGTTGACGAACACCAGGAGAGGGCTGGTGCAGGAAGGCGGGCAGGTGGCCTTCCAGAACCCTGAGGACCAATGACAGGCAGATGATAAACAATGAGGACCAATGACAGGCAGATGAGGACCAATGACAGGCAGATGAGGACCAATGACTGGCACATAGAAGGCCACAAACAGGAACAGCCCCAAACCCCCATATTCAGGAGGATAAACAAGGTCCGGAGTCGGGGGTTTTAACCTCTATACCAGACTCTGGCACACACCTGAACTTCTAGGGTCGGTTTCCCAGACACAGATGAATGGAGAATCTCCATTGAGCGTGCTTTTTAGTTCAGGACTAGGCTTAATCTGTGTCTGGGAAACCAGCCCCTAATATCTAATAATAAAGGGCATATTTTTTATCGTTAAGCAAAAACCGTGTAAAACCGTGCTTATTCCCTTCTGATTCCTGGAGTCTTCCAACCGGGATTTCTGGAAAACCTGGGAACTTTTGGAATCCTAGGTCTAATGAACACAACCCAGGCCTATCAGGCTGACATCCCGAAATGTCCTGTTCACCCACAAAGACAGGTGTATGTGAAGTTGCCCCTGATCTGATCCTAGATCTGTACCTAGGGGAAACTTGGCCCCTGAGATGAAGTGAGGAGCAGAACTCACCGTCGGAGTCGATGCTGTTGAGGGCTGTGGGGGGGATGACCGAAACCTTACACTGCCCCAAGGGACACTTAGTGGACAGCTGCTCCTTACACAGCGTGTGCACCTGGACATCGACACACACACACACACACACACTTTATTTTAGGTCACACTACACAGAGCATTACGGCAAGTATGTACAGTCAACAACCTGATAAGTACAATGGCCTTGTGACTGTTGTGAATACGTCATAAGTCAGTGCATGCAGAAACAAAAGTGCATTACTACTGTATTGTCGCATAGTAGTAATGAAGTTTGCACTTATCTGATTTGCACTTAACCCAAAGAAGCACCACCCAAATATGCACGCATGGACACGCATGCAGACTCACCATGGCCTTGCACCAGAGGCAGCGCCAATCCTGCAGTCGGAGGACACTGCCACACGTCTTGTCACACACTGTACACTTAGCACTAACTGGCAGGTTGCCCTCCAGCCACTGGTGAGGCATAGAGATCTGCAGTGAGGGAGAAGTCACTGTTATTATTCAGTAAGTATTTATTTCTGTCATCATTGACTTAATATGTTTATATATGTTTGCTTTGGCAACACTATGTGGTTACACTTCTCATGCCAATAAAGCCTTTAGTATTGAGAGAGAGAGAGAGAGAGAGAGAGGGCAACCAACCTTTGCCCATAAGACAACAATTTGCACCAAAGGGAATATACACTGAACCAAAAATATAAACAACAATTTCAAACATTTTACAGAGTTACAGTTCATTTAAGTAAATATGTCATGCCCTGACCTTAGTTATCTTTGTTTTCTTTATTATTTTGGTTAGGCCAGGGTGTGACGAGGGTGGTATGTGTGTTTTGTCTTGTCTAGGGCTTTTTATATATCTAAAGGGTTTTGGTATGTCTAGGTATATGTAGGTCTATGGTGGCCTGAATTGGTTTCCAATCAGAGACAGCTGTTTTTCGTTGTCTCTGATTGGGGATCCTATTTAGGTTGCCATTTGCCATTTTGGTTTGGTGGGTTATTGTCTATGGTTAGTTGCAGGTCAGCACTAGTTGTTTATAGCATCACGTTAGTTTGTTTAAGTGTTCTTCGTTAAATAAAATAAAAATGTATTCCAATCACGCCTTGGTCCCCTCGTTATGACGAACGTGATAAAATCAGTAGATTGAAATAAATTCATTAGGCCCTAATCTATGAATTTCACATAACTGGGAATACAAATATGCATCTGTTGGTCACAGATACCTTTAAAAAGAAATGTAGGGTCGTGGATCGGAAAACCAGTCAGTATCTGGTGTGACCACCATTTGTCTCATGCAGCGCAACATCTCCTTCTCATAGAGTTGATCAGGCTGTTGATTATGGCCTGTGGAATGTTGTCCCACTCCTCATCAATGGCTGTGCAAAGTTGCTGGATATTAGCAGGAACTGGAACACACTGTCGCATACATTGATCCAGAGCATCCTTAAAATGCTCAATGGGTGACATGTCTGATGAGTATGCAGGCCATAGAAGAACTGGGACATTTTCAGCTTCCAGGAAATGTGAACAGATCTTTGCGATGGCGGCGGATGAATGGCACGATAATGGGCCTCAGGATATCATCATGGTATCATCATGGTATCTCTGTACATTCAAATTGCCATCCATAAAATGCAATTGTGTTTGTTGTCTGTAGCTTATGCCTGCCCATACCATAACCCCACCGCCACGATGGGGCACTCTGTTCACAACAGTAACATCAGCAAACCGCTCGCCCACACGACGCCATACACGCTGTCTGCCATCTGCCCTGCACTGTTGAACCTGTGATTCAGGCGGCTTATGTTAGAAAAAATTACATTAAATAATTTGGCAACAGCTCTGGTGGATATTTCTGCAGTTAGCATGCCAATTGCATTCTCCCTCAAATTTTGAGACATCTGTGGGATTGTGTTGTGTGACAAAACTACAACTTTTAGAGTGGCCTTTTATAGTCTCCAACACAAGGTGCACCTGTGTAATGATCATGCTGTTTAATCAGTTTCTTGATAGGCCACCCCTGTCAGGTGGATGTACGATCTTGACAAAGAAATGCTCACTAACAGGGATGCATGTTCAGTGTAAATGTTTCTTCACATAACTAACACAGTGCCATATTATTCCAGCAGTTTTATACTTTATATGATAAAAACATAGAAAACTGAGTTTAGATATTTAGTCATGTAAACAAATAGTTCCTTTCTGGTGTGTTTGTCTGAACAGCATCCTCTTAACTCTCAAATATCACTGCACAGTACAAAACCAAGCCCTGTCCTGCTTTGTACACACTACACCTGTGATTTTAGTTCTTTGTTCCCACAGGATGATGTTCTGCACCCAATGACATGTCACCGCAGTGTGAGTGAGTGAAAGAGTGAGGGCAGTGAGTGTTTAACTAGTAGTGAATGAGGATTAGCTTTGAGAACAAACTGATAGTCCCTGTTGTAGGTATAATTTCAGACGTCTTTAACAGTAGGAATAGTGGGCAATGGCACTATAGGCTACTACTTGTAATCAACAATTTGTTGAATATATTGATTATAAGGCAAGGCCTTATAATCAATATATTCAACAAATCATTGATTGAAGTGAGTCTATATAGCCTATATGCCATTTCTTAATACACTGTGCATGTAGGATATTATGGATTGTTTTACCAGTTTTAACCTGTTAAGGAAGTCGAGAATTTAAGCAGCTTTTCGCAGCTTTTTGTTAAAAATCGCACAACATTTCAGCACCCTGCTATTCATGCCAGGAATATAGTATATGCATATGATTAGTATGTGTGGATAGAAAACACTCAGACATTTCTAAAACTGGTTAAGTCACGGCTGTGACTATAACAGAACGTGCGTTTCATCGAAAAGTGCATCAAAATCTGAAAAATAAATATCCATCCACGACTTCAAGGAATTGTTCAAAGTGAACCGAATTAAATTAGGCCGAGGTTGCAGTGCCTACAGCTTCCACACGTTGTCTAGAGTCTTGTCATTTGATTCGCAATTGATTCTTGGTCTAACCAAATCAAGGGAATCGATTCCCTCCGGTCTCCGACCGGATGTTTTGGTTGAGCTCTCTCCAAGACATTTTTTCGAGACGACATCTATAGAATTTACATCGCCTCCTGATGAATTTTATCGCTTATTGACGTGTACTAATACCTAAAGTTGCATTACAAAAGTATTTCGAAGTGTTTTGTGAAAGTTTATCGTCAACTTTTTTAATTTTAAAAAATGACGTTACATTAGAAAAAGCTATTTTTTTTCCGTTGTTCACACAGTATTCTTAGATCGATATCTAGGCTATATAGGGACCGATTTAAACGAAAAAAGACCCTAAATTATGTTTATGGGACATCTAGGAGTGCCAAGAAAGAAGCTCGTCAAAGGTAATGAATGTTTTATATTTTAAATCTGCGTTTTGGTTTGTGCCGGGTAACGCAAAATCTGTCGTGTTAGGTGACGTTGCAGTATTTTGAGGGTGCATGGTATCAGATAATAGCTTCTCATGCTTTCGCCGAAAAGCATTTTACAAATCTGACTTGGTGGATATATTCACAACGAGTGTAGCTTTAATTCAGTATATTGTATGTGCATTTTAATGAAAGTTTGAGTTTTATCAAAAACGATACGTGGCGCACTTGAAATTTCCGCTGATATATGTTCCCAACACGGGACCACTGCCCTAATTAATGTTGCATGCTTTTTTTTATTTATACTGTTCGACATATTTGATGTATACTTTGCATAACGTACAATGATGTTTAATAAACCGCCAACACTGCACTTCTCTCTAGCTGGGGTACAGGGGACATCTCTAGCCTTATTTTTGAGGAGCCCTCACACAGCTCCGGGGTGAAGTTTCCCCTAGGTACAGATCTAGGTTCAGCTTCCCCTTCCCCAATCCTAACCTCAACCATTAGTGGGGAAAATGCTAAATTGACCCCTTACTCACTCACCCCATCCTCATCTTCGATGATGTCCTTCCCAATGGATGCCAGAGTAGTCCATTTGCAGTTGTTGGTCGCTCGGACAGCACAACGTTTGTGGGCCTTGAACTTACACACTGTGAGAAGGAGAAACGCATCAGATTGACAAACACATACACAGCTAAAGAGACAGACACACAGATGCACCTTCACACACTGTGACGCAGCATTCCACCAGTCTCTCTTTCGTGTGCACCGTCTCTGTCTCGCGCATAGTGTCTCCATTCGCGTTCCAATCTTCCAGACAAGTCAATTAACATTACACATACCCAAGATCCATGACAATCATATCAGATCAGACCTGTAGATCCAGACCCACTCGGGTCGGATTGGGTCTCAGATATTCAGGTACAGGTGGATCCGTGAAGACCTTTAGCTGGCATATAGCAGGCTCTGATCAGGCCCTACACCCAAACAAGGGCACTGCGTTCATCCACCTCTGGCCTGCTCGCCTCCCTACCACTGAGGAAGTACAGTTCCCGCTCAGCCCAGTCAAAACTGTTCGCTGCTCTGGCCCCCCAATGGTGGAACAAACTCCCCCACGACGCCAGGACAGCAGAGTCAATCACCACCTTCCGGAGACACCTGAAACCCCACCTCTTTAAGGAATACCTAGGATAGGATAAAGTAATCCTTCTCACCCCCCCTTAAAAGATTTAGATGCACTATTGTAAAGTGGCTGTTCCACTGGATGTCATAAGGTGAATGCACCAATTTGTAAGTCGCTCTGGATAAGAGCGTCTGCTAAATGACTTAAATGTAAATGTAAATATAGCCAGGGCAGTGTGTATGTGTACAGAGAGGTACGTACCTTCACAGGACAGTCCGTGCGAGGTGACTCCGGACAGGGCCTCGCGGCACACGTTGCAGTAGGTGGGGCGGGCGTGGGAGCAGGCGTACCAGTTATGCATCCCAGAGAAGTGATCCATGCTATACTGGGTGGACTGGGATGGGAACAGAGGAGACAAGAGAGGGGAAATAAGCCCTAAATCATCCCCGTTAATAACCACTACTCTGGTCAAAAGTAGCGCAGTTTATAGGAAATAGGGTCTCATTTGGGATATCCTAATAGGGTCCCATTTGGGATATCCTCCCACAGAGGATAGGATTTATGTCCATCTTCTTACCCACCACTAATAGGCTACACTTGATTCAACTTATCAAAGGCTTAAGAAGTTGAAATCAGGCGTGTTACGTGTTGGGCTATAACAAAAACGTGCACCCCTGTCAGTCCAACAGGATCAGGGTTAAGAAACCCAGTGCAGACAATAGCGTAGATATCGTTATTGCCGTGCTAAAAAATGTATACGGCGAAACTTTTAAAAGTTGCATCGTACTGCAGCACAGATTGCGGGCTGCCACAGAATTCTAATGCGTTAGTGCTAGTTTGGCCACGAGAGGGCATCTTTGAGAAGCATTTGACTGTTTGGGGCGGCAAGTTCAAGTTCAAACCCCCGAGCTGACAAGGTACAAATCTGTCGTTCTGCCCCTGAACAAGGCAGTTAACCCACTCCCTAGGCCGTCATTGAAAATAAGAATTTGTTCCTAACTGACTTGCCTGGTTAAATGAAGGTGAAATAAAATTTCAATATTGGCTGTAGTAGAGAATTTAAAACCTTTTTTTGTAAAGACATAGTATATTGGTTTGATTTTAAGAAATTTAGCTTAATTAATTTGATTTAATATTTATTCCAAGAAAAATTAAACCCTCAGGGTTTCAGTTAGGAAAATATGGAGCTGTACAACGTGACCGATCGGGAGTAGGCTACTAAGTGACTGTGAGTGAAGAGCAAAATAATCATAACATTTCCACACCCTAATTTTAGGCTAACCAATACCCAAACGGAGATTCAGTGAAAATAACAATCTCATTGATTTATCAAGACCAGTCCCCAAGCTTGTCTCAGAGCAGCGCGAAACGGTGCTGAAATAGTTGACCACACGCGGGTAGGCTATTGCTTCAAATCATATTATAACAATTGGATGACTTTGGGTGTTCCAGTAAGCAACACTTTGTTTCCTTCATTAGCCTACTTTATTGCAATACTTCTGTCATTCAGTGATATTTACTCCCATAGTAATTCGTTATGGATCCATCCAGATTTGGTTAGAAAACAATGTGTTTGGTGGACTCGGTAAGAGTCTATTGTCCTGCTGATAGCCTATCAAGGCTGGATGGATTCTTTTGTATTCTTAACCTCTTGAACCTCTGGGGGCAGTATTTCATTTTTGGATGAAAATCGTTCCCGTTTTAAACAAGATATTTTGTCACGAAAAGATGCTCGACTATGCATATAATTGGCAGATTTGGAAAGAAAACACTCTGACGTTTCCAAAACTGCAAAGATATTGTCTGTGCGTGCCACAGAACTAATGCTACAGGCGAAACCAAGATTACATTTCATACAGGAAGTGAGCCAGATTTTTGAGGCGCTGTGTTCCAATGTCTCCTTATATGGCTGTGAATGCGCAAGGAATGAGCCTACACTTTCTGTCTTTTCCCTAAGGTGTCTGCAGCATTGTGACGTATTAGTAGGCATATCGTTGGAAAATTGACCATAAGAGACTACATTTACCAGGTGTCCGCTCGGTGTCCTCCGTCGAAACTATTGCGTAATCTCCATTGTTCCATTTTGAACAGAGGAGAAACCTAACTGCCACGAGTGACTTATCATCGAATAGATATGTGAAAAACACCTTGAGGATTGATTCTAAACAACGTTTGCCATGTTTCTGTCGATATTATGGAGTTAATTTGGAAAAAAGTTTCCGTTGATTGGACTGAATTTCCGTGTTTTTTTCTTAGCCAAACGTGATGAACAAAACGGAGCGATTTCTCCTAAACAAATAATATTTTGGGAAAAACTGAACATTTTCTATCTAACTGAGAGTCTCCTCATTGAAAACATCTGAAGTTCTTCAAAGGTAAATGATTTTATTTGAATGCTTTTCTTGTTTTTGTGAAAATGTTGCCTGCTGAATGCTAGGCTTAATGCTATGCTAGCTATCAAATGCTTGTGTAGCTATGGTTGAAAAGCATTTTTTGAAAATCTGAGATGACAGTGTTGTTAACAAAAGGCTAAGCTTTGTGAGCCAATATATTTATTTCATTTCATTTGCGATTTTCATGAATAGTTAACGTTGCGTTATGGTAAGGAGCTTGAGGCTATAATTACGCTCCCGGATACGGGATTGCTCGTCGCAACAGGTTAAAATAACTCCAGCACAGAGAAAAGAAAGGAGCCTTGAATAATTAAACATGTCAGTAAAATACTGTTAGACTTGGGGATTATGGTCACGGACAGTGCTATTCCCCTGTCTTACGCCGAACTCCAAAGCCCAGGAAAATGAACAGGTACCGTAGGCTACAATACAGTAAAGTAGGCCTAATAATGCTAAAAATAATGCTGAAATAAATTGACTGCTGGTCTTTACTGTTTGCTGTACATTTTTACATTAAATTACATTTCTAGCGAGACTATTCAAGCCATCGACTCACTGATGATTGAAGATGATGAACGATCAGCAAAGGCAATCTGGAATCTGCTGGCATCACGGCACAATAACATCGCTCTAATCACAGTCGGAAGACAGTTGAAGAAACTTGAGTGGACTAAATTAAATTGGAGGATTGGAGGATTCAAAATTAATATTTAAGGGGCATTTTTTATTATGGCAAAACTGGTGTGTGATATTGATTTAGAAATGTAAAAGCTTACAGATAATATCTAAGGGGCTTTTATATAATTATAATGCAGGGTAAATAATAATAATAATCATTGGATAACAGATCAGCTCTCAGAGATCAGCCCTCATTAAGAGGCGGCTTCTATCTTCAATATAATCATTAATTCAGAACATTAAACCCATAGGTTTTAGGCCTGCGGTAGGTTATAATAATCTGCCTTCTGGGAATGTTCAAAAGTTGTGGGTGGAGTTAAAATTTTGTCTATCAGAAAGTATTAAAATCAACCAATGTCAGCCTTTAAATGCTTTATTATCCAAATGTTTAAAGTGCGTGTGGGCGACGGAGAGAATGCATTTGTCCATTTTTAATATTGGCCATCAACCAAAAACACAGCATCTTACCGTGGTAGAAATATGTTATTGAATCAGTTTTTTTTTAACTATTTCAAAATACATATGTTTATTAGGCTACTGTGCAGTGTCTTTAAATTACAATGCTCCCCTTACCCTCCTTCCTACCCTCCTTGGCAAGAGTCTATTGTCCTGCTAATAGCCCATCATGGGTGGATGGTCACTTTTGTAGTCCAATGCATTGACTGAATGTATTAATTACAGTAATTTACCATTCTCATTCTCAGAGTGGAAAAGTTATTTGCAGAGTTCACAATCTCATTTTCTAGTCCTCTGGTGGTTACAGTCCTAACCCTGGAACGGGTAGCACCATAGAAAAAAGCTGGCTTGATGAAAACTATGTCCATTTAATCTGTTCTCTTTGGACGCAATGTATTATTTTTTTTTTTAGATAAACAGCTTGTTTTTCAATGGTAACTGTGCTACATTTTCTTCTACTGACTCCCCATCCCGCATGCTGGAGTGTAATCATCGCCTGACACGAATTAGCATAACGCAACGGACATAAATATCCCTAGAAAATATTCCTATTCATGAAAATCACAAGCATTTGTGTAAGTTTATCGATAGCCTAGCATAGCATTTTGTCCAGCTAGCAGCAGGTAACTTGGTCACGGAAATCAGAAAAGCAATCAAGTTAAATCGTTTACCTTTGATGAGCTTCGGATGTTTTCACTCACGAGACTCCCAGTTAGATAGCAAATGTTCCTTTTTTCCAAAAATATTATTTTTGTAGGCGAAATAGCTCCGTTTGTTCTTCACGTTTGGCTGAGAAATCGCCCGGAAATTGCAGTCACGAAAACAGTTGGGGCAGTTCCGGGTTGGATTTTTCTCAGGCTTTCGCCTGCAACATCAGTTCTGTTATACTCACGGACAATATCTTTACAGTTTTGGAAACGTTAGAGTGTTTTCTATCCTAAGCTGTCAATTATATGCATATTCTAGCATCTTGTCCTTACAAAATATCCCATTTACTACGGGAACGTTTTTTTTTCCAAAAATGAAAATACTTCCCCCGAGTCACAAGAGGTTTTAAGGGTGGAGTTTGGGGCGGGGTGAGGAGTACTACTGATTGTCCTCACTTTGATTATGCTATAACAATGACCAGGATCACTATTCATTTAAGTGAGCAGATTAGGGCTTTTAGGTGGAATGGGAAATTGCGTGTCAATTCATAAACCATGTGCCATGGAATCGGTACATCAAAAATCTCCTCCCAACTATTTTGCAAATTATAATGGCACAGCTGTCAAATTTTTGGTCCTTAAATTAAACTGGTATATATTTTTATTTATCACAATTTTCATTGACCAATTTTGGTCTTTAATGCTGGGACAACAGACAAGTTCCTTACTTTTTCCCCCTTCCACTTGATAAACGTTCCAATTGCTAAAGCTTTTTTGATCAATTAGTATATTTGAATTTAACTACAATATTTGTTGTATTATTTGTCTTTTCTGGTGGATTAACCTCTTGCTCCTAGCTGGCACGCAGGCGTCCCATCTAGAGCTCTGGAAATGCAAATGCGCTACACTAAATGCTAATAGTATTAGTTAAAACTCAAACGTTCATTAAAATACACATGCAGGGTATTGAATTAAAGCTACACTCGTTGTGAATCCAGGCAACAAGTAAGATTTTTAAAATGCTTTTCGGCGAAAGCATGAGAAGCTATTATCTGATAGCATGTAACACCCCAAAAGACCCGCAGGGGACGTAAACAAAATAATTAGCATATTCGGCGCTACACAAACCGCACAATAAAATATAAAACATTCATTACCTTTGACCATCTTCTTTGTTGGCACTCCTAGATGTCCCATAATCACTATTGGGTCTTTTTTTCCGATTAAATCGGTCCATATATAGCCTAGATATCGATCTATGAAGACTGTGTGATAAACAGAAAAAAAATAGCGTTTCATAACGTAACGTCATTTTTTTAAATTCAAAAAGTCGACGATAAACTTTCACAAAACACTTCGAAATACTTTTGTAATGCAACTTTAGGTATTAGTACACGTTAATAAGCGATAAAATTCATCAGGAGGCGATGTAAATTCTATAGGTTGTCCGTCTCGAAAAAATGTTTGGAGAGAGCTCGACCAAAACATCCGGTCGGAGACCGGAGGGAATCGGTTCCCTTGATTCGGTTTGACCAAGAATCAAAGCTGAATCAAATGACAAGACTCTAGACATCGTGTGGAAGCTGTAGGCACTGCAACCTCGGCCTCATTTAATTCGGTTCACTTTGAACAATTCCTGGAAGTAGCGCAAGGATATTTATTTCCATTTTCAGTGATCAGGTTTTCCTGCACTTTTCGATGAAACGCACGTTCTGTTATAGTCACAGCCGTGATTTAACCAGTTTTATAAACGTCTGAGTGTTTTCTATCCACACATACTAATCATATGCATATACTATATTCCTGGCCTGAGTAGCAGGGCGCTGAAATGTTGCGCGATTTTTAACAGAATGTTCGAAAAAGTAGAGGGTCGACTTAACAGGTTAAACTGAAATTGCAACTAACTTTCTTTGGCTTGTTTAAAAAGAAGTCAAATAACTGAAAGTGAGCAGATGTGATGTAAATAAAGGGAAAAAGGCCATTCTTGAGACAATAGGCCCTTTTAATTTTGTCTGGTTTGCCATTCTCATATAATTTAAATAGGTCGCTAGGTGTAGGAAAAATCATAAGCAAACAGTTCAACTGTGATGTGACTAAAGAGTTAATCAGGGTGATTTTCCACAAATAGACAGCAATTTTCCTTTCCATGGTAGGAAGATCTAACTATTTTTTGCCAACTTTCTATTAAATGTACTGGAGTGAGATCATTTCTTTCTTCCGGGATATGTATATCGAGTATGTCCACATCCCCGTCAGTCCATTTTATTGTTAAATTACTTGCTAATGGAAAAGTTTTATTTTTTTTGTGATCCAATACGTTATATAGTAAGTCTCAAAAAAATCTATAAATAAAGCCAATTTGTTATTTCAAATTATTTATTTGTTTTTAGAGGGAGAGAAACCAAAAGCCCCCAGTGCCTATTTTTCGAAAATCCACATGTCAAGTGAAATTCCCCCATTGTATTTACCCAAGTTCTCTCTTAACTACAGGACCACCAACAGTTTTTGTTGTTGTTCCTTGATGCAGGACTCTAGTGCCAGAGAAGAGACTCAGACTGAAAACACCTCCATTAATTTACGAAAAGATAGTCCATTTGTGACTACCGATAGATTAGCATTCTAACTCGTCCTAGTGATAGGGTGGTGCAATGACAGAATGCCACCATCTACCACTAATGGTCGCGGCATGAGCTCAAAACTTTTAAAGGAAGAACCACTGTAGCCTACTAAAGGTCAAATCGTTGCTACTACCATATTACTTATACCTGTCGTATGTATCCTTTCCCGGAAGACACATTTCAGTTGAACACATTCAGTTGGACAACTGACCGCTTCTCCTTTCCTTCCACACAAGTGTCTAGGCTAGGAGAGTAGAGTCCAGCGGTCAATTTTTTTGGGGGGAGGGGGTCTCTGCTTACCAAAGTGTGCATCACATATCTTCAGGGATTTGGAAGAAAATGACTGGTACATGGAATCTCCCTCTAGCCCATGCCTACACCAATCTAATGCTTTTCCATTTGTGTGGAGTAGTGAATGAGCGCACACTTCAAGAGGAAGGAGAGATTAATGGGACTTACCCTGGGATTGGATGAGAAGACAGGTAGAGAAGAGTGACCCTTGACCTCTTACCCCTGACTCTGTGACCTTGCCCTCACCTCAAAGTGTTCTCTGTTCTGAACGCTCTTCAGGGCTGCCATCCAGTCCTCCATCTCTTTCCTGTTCTCTGCACACAGAATCAGCCGGCGACAAGGAGTGATGATCTACATAGAGAGAGGACAAGACAAATATCACTTGACAGAAAGAGAGAGCGAGAGAGAGCGCAAGACACACCAAGTGCTCAGAGAAATGAAACCAGGGGTTGTGCAATGCCATGTGGCCAGGAATACAAACAGAGGAGGAAGCACATCTAGTCCCATGCTTTGGCACTCTGACTGAGTTGATGGGCCAACTTGAGTATGTGTGTGTACACAAATGTGACACAAAGACGTTTGTGAGGGTGAACGTGCCTGTGTATTGTGTATCAGTTTTATTAGATGTACAATGTTTTTGGAAACGTTGTGAAGTCTGTGCTTGTGTGTATGTATTGATAGATTCATTGGGTCAGAGGATGTGGATGAATGTGGATAAGTAGCGCTATTTCCACAGAGCGGACGTCCATTTCCTTTCCTCCACAGCTTCTTCACAAAGGGGCTCCTGTTCCCAGATGGATAAAAATAGTCGCACGCCTTTCCTCTCTCCCAGAGACCAGCACCGCAAACACGCACGCACTTAAGATGGCCCATCCACCCACACACACACACTATAGACTTAGTAAGACTTCTCCTCTTTGCATCTGTCGCATTATGGCATCTGTGACACCATGGGGGACCATTGAGGCCATCTCCATTTTAAAGTAGTCCATTTCTTCTTCTATGAGTTGGTAAACAAACTGTAAGGGTGCATACTGCCACCTGGAGTGTGTTGTTTCAACAGGTATAAAGCCAATTTTGGTATACAGTGCATTCGGAAAGTATTCTTGGCCCCTTCCCCTTTTCCACATTTTGTTACATTACAGCCTTATTCTAAAATGGATAAAATATTTTATTCCCCCACAACATTCTACACACAATACCCCATAATGACAAAGGAAAAACATTATTTTTATAACATAAGTATTCAGACCAGTTGAGCTCAGGTGCAAACTGTGTCGATTAATCATCCTTGAGATGTTTCTACAACTTGATTAGAGTCCACCTGTGGTAAATTAAATTGATTGAGCATGATTTGGAAAGGCACACACCTGTCTATATAAAGTCCCACAGTTTACAGAGCATGTGTGAGCAAAAACAAAGCCATGAGGTCGAAAGAATTGTCCGTAGAACTCCGAGACAGGATTGTGTCGAGGCACAGGTCTGGTGAAGGGTACCAAAAAATGTCTGCAGCAATGAAGGTCCCCAAGCTCAGAGTGGCATCCATCATTCCTAAATGAAAGAAGTTTGGAACCACCTACACTCTTCCTAAAGCTGGCTGCCTGGCCAAACTGAGCAATCGTGGGAGAAGGGCCTTGGTCAGGGAGGTGACCAAGAACCCGACGGTCACTCTGACAGAGCTCCAGAGATCCTCTGTGAAGATGGGAGAACCTTCCAGAAGGACAACCATCTCTTTAGCACTCCACCAATCAGGCCTTTATGGTAGAGTGGCCAGACGGAAGCCACTCCTCAGTAAAAGGCACATGACAGCCCGCTTGTAGTTTGGCAAAAGGCACCTAAAGGACTCTCAGACAATGAGAAACAAGATTAACTTGTCTGATAAAACTACAATGGAACTCTTTGGCCTTAATGCCAAGCATCACATCTGGAGTAAACCTGGCACCATCCTTACGGTGAAGCATGGTGGTGGTAGCATCGTGCTATGGGGATGTTTTTCAGCGGCAAGTAGACTAATGATGATGATGATGATGGCACCGGAGAGAATGGCTGACGTTTTACGGTCTCCTAATTTTGTACATAATGTTTCTGCCACATGTTATGACCGAAAATAACTTCTAGAAATCAGAACAGCGATTACTCACCTCGTACTGAAAGACAACTTTATCTTTAAGGAGTCGGACGAGAGACATTTACTCCAGACAACCGACAAGGCCCTTAACTCGTCATTCGCAGGAGAAAGAGAATGAGACATCGAGGACAAAGGTCAAGGTGCCTTGTAAGGATCCCGTGATGAGTGAGTAATTTGCCTTTACAGTGAGTGAATAATTTGCCCTTATCATCGGTTCTATTAGCCAAGGTACAATCATTGAATAATAACAAAACACGAACTACAAGCACGTATATCCTACCAACAGGAAAAAAAGAATAAGCTTATGTTTCACCGAGTCGTGGCTGAACGATGACATGAATAGCATACAGTTGGCGGATTATACAATGTATCAGCAGGATAGAACAGTAGCCTCTGGTAAGACAAGGGGTGTCGGTCTATGTATATTTGTAAACAACAGCTAGTGCATGATATCTAAAAGTCTCAAGGTTTGCTCGCCTGAGGTAGACTATCTCATGATAAGCTGTAGACTACGCTATTTACCAAGAGAGTTTATCTATATTCAATGTCGCTGTCTATTTACCACCACAAACCGATGCTGGCACTAAGACCGCACTCAATGAGCTGTATAGGGCCATAAGCAAACAGGAAAAATCTCATCCAGAGGAGGTGCTCCTAGTGGCCAGGTACTTTAATGCAGGGAAACTTAAATCCATTTCACCAACTTTCTACCAGCTTGTTCAATGTGCAACCAGAGGGAAAAAACTCTAGACCACCTTTACTTCACACACAGAGATGCATACAAAGCTCTCCCTCACCCTCCATTTGGCAAATCTGACCATAATTCTATCCTCCTGATTCCTGCTAATAACTAAAGCAGGAAGCACCAATGACTCTGTCAATAAAATGATGAAGCAGATGCTAAGCTACAGGAATGTTTTGCTAGCACAGACTGGAATATGTTCTGGGATTAGTCCGATGGCATTGAGGAGTACACCACATCAGTCACTGGCTTCATCAATAAGTGCATCAAGTGACTGCACGACCAGAAGCCATAGATTTCAGGCAACATCCGTACTGAGCTAAAGGGTAGAGCTGCCGCTTTCAAGGAGCGGGACTCCAACCCGGAAGCTTGTAAGAAATCCCGCTATGCTCTCAGACGAACCACCAAACAGGCAAAGCATCAATACAGACCTAAGATCCCATCACACCACACCGGCTGTGACGCCTGTCTGATGTGGCAGGGCTTGCAAACAATTACAAACTACAAGGAAGGAAGCGCAGCCGCGAGCTGCCCAGTGACATGGGCCTACCAGACAAGCTAAATTACTTCTATGCTCGCTTCAAGGCAAATAATACTGAAACATGCATGAGAGCATTAGCTGTGCCGGACGATTGTGTGATCACGCTCTCCATAGCCGATGTGAGTAAGACCTTTAAAACAGGTCAAACATTCACAAGGCCGCAGGGCCAGACGGATTACCAGGATATGTACTCCGAGCATGCGCTGGCCAACTGGCAAGTGTTTTCACTGACATTTTCAACCTCTCCCTGACTGAGTCTGTAATACCAACATGTTTCAAGCAGATATATCAAGCAGCAAATATTTATAAAAAACAGTTTTTGCTTTGTCATTATGGGGTATTGTGTGTAGATTTATGAGGGAGAAAAAAACAATTTAATCCATTTTACAATAAGGCTGTAATGTAGCAATACGTGGAAAAAGTCAAGGGGTCTGAATACTTTCCGAATACACTGTACTACCACCTGCAGTTATAGAATGTTTGCTTTAGAGTATAATTTATTGGCTGATCCCTTCTGACGACGAGGATGGAATTATGTGATCCTTACTTAACCTATAGGAAGTTCTTCAATGGCGCCGTCCATGGTAAAACAGGCTTTAAACTACTAGAGTTGTATATGTAAGTCTATGGCGCACGCACACACGCACGCACGCACCTACTTAAAGCGAAAGGCCCTGAAAAAGCACAGTTGCCTATATCTAAAAAGGCTGATGTAATACACACGCACTGGCAGTCCAACAATGAGTTGTCCACACACTCGGGCATACACCGTGGTTGTATATTCCCTATATAGAACACTACTTTTGACCTGGGCACATGGGGCTCTGTTCAAAAGTAGCACACTATGTAGGGAATAGGGTGCCATTTGGGACGCCATCACTGTGTATTCCAAAAAGTGAGCGGACAATGCATGGCTTACCCACTAGAGCAGGGGTTTGAAACTCATTCCATGGGGGGCCTAGTGTATGCTGGTTTTTGGTTTTTCCTTTCAATTAAGACCGAGACAACCAGGTGAGGGGAGTTCCTTAATTTGTGACCTTAATTCATAAATAAAGTTCAAGGAAGGAGCGAAAACCCGAAGACACTCTGCCCTCCGTGGAATGAGTTTGACTCGTGCACTAGACACTTCTAGGCTATTGGCAGGGCTCTCCAACCCTGTTCATGGAGAGCTACTGTCCTGTAGGTTTTCACCCCAACCCTAATCTAGCACATGGTTGGAGACCCCTACTATAGAGAGATGGAGAGAAGATACAGCACTGATAAAGTGTAAGTGAGCTAGTGGTGCGCGGGTCAGCTGTTTGTTCACCCGTACCTGTCCGCAATTGCTAATAACCCATCCGCAACCGCCCAAATATATGTGATAAAGTGAAAATCTGGAGGCCCGCATCCAACCATAACCCGCAAATATAGAAAATGCTGACTGCAGAACGATTTGACAAAGACTGCAGAACGATTTGACAGGGTGCAGGATTTTTTTTTGTTCCTGATTTTAGATATGTTTCTGCTTATAATTTCAAACATTTTGGTAGGCTATTTGTTGGTCAACTTGTCTATAATTATTATGTACCTTATCTTTTGTCATTATATGCTGCCCTAGAAGACTAAATAAACTCTTTCTCAACAGAATAATGTAATAGATCGATAGAATGAATGCTTCAATCTTGATGACATCGCTAAAGTTCTCTGTTATCTTTTTGCATAGCAAAGACATTTAGAGACTTGGAAAGATTTTCTGTACAAAATGTCATCAGTTTGAAAAAGAAAGCTGTGAAAACTACCCAACGTGTTTCTCATAAGATTTCAGTTAGTCTTCGATGCATATTTTATAAGGTTGAAATACTATCAGCATTTGTGATGCTTTTATGATGAAGACAGCACATCTACAGATGGTATCTAACTGAGCATTGCGTTCTCTCAAGAAGCAGTAGGAAAGAAATCATGTTTCTCCACTCCTGTTCCCAAGTCCAAATTGTGCCTACATTTGGTGTATAATTTTACTGCAAGAAATTATTAATTCTGCAGGAGTTATTATTAAGGCTATGTGAGAGGTGATAGACCTACAGTCCATTTTTGTAATTGTTATTTTATTTAACTAGGCAAGTTAGTTAAGAACAAATTATTATTTATAATGACGGCCTACCCCGGCCAAACCCTAAACTGGACAGTGCTGGGCCAATTGTGAGCCGCCCTATGGGACTCCCAATCACGGCCAGTTGTGATACAGCCTGGAGTCGAACCAGTGTCTGTAGTGACACCTCTAGCACTGAGATGCCACTGCCTTAGACCGCTGAGCCACTCGGGGGCCCGCCCAGATTTCAGTTTCCATTTAACCCATCTAAACAGTAGACTACAGTTCCATTGACATGCCATAGGCCTATTTGAAGTCCCGTCTTGTGACTGTCGACATCACACATGATCCTTTTTTACCACTTCACCAAATATTTCCCAAACATTACTTTTCTGGCCCTCCTCTTTTTTCAACTTTCCCTTCGCAGCTTTCGTCTTATTGAATAACATTTCCGTGGACTGACTGTAACTTTTTAATTATTTGGCGATGTAGGCTATTTGGTACAGTTAAGCCCTAAAGCTTAGGCTCATGCACTAATACCAGAGCCTAAAATAATAGAGAGAAAAAACTACATGTAGCCAATAGAAATTGAACAATAATTATAAATGTATGTTTTTTTTTCAAGTATTGTTTCTCTTTATACAACCTCCCGCCACCCACCCTTCAGCCACAGATTTTCACTTTGTCACATAGTCGGCGGTTACAGATTGGTTATTAGCAATTGAAGGCAGGTGAGGGTGAACAAACAGCCGACCGCGCACCACTAACACACGTCTCTGTGCTCCCCCACACACTCTCATTCCTGACATTCTTCTGCCTTACTTCCAGCGTGAAGTCCAGTCAAATTTGGCTCCGGTGGTTCTCCTTCTCTCTCCCCCTCTCCTCTCTTCTTCTCCAGACTGTGCTGAGTGTGCTCTGCTATATTTGGTCTGGGGTTGGGAGAGAATGGGTCAGGTCCAGGTCTAGGAGCTGTGCTATCACTATTTACTCCTTGACAGCAAGTCACTGGCTCTACCGGCTGCAGTCTCCCACTCCTTTCCTGAAGTCCTCCTGACGAAGCAATGACAAACAGTTCTACGTGGCTGGCGTAGGGTTCTCCTATCTTATCTAAAAACTGGCCCAAGGAAGCCTCTCACTCCGGAGTCCCGAAAGAGGTACCTTCCGTTACTGCCTGGCTTTTGTTCCTTTTTTCCCGTAGTCTGAGTGTTCTCGCCAGCAGAGAATTCCCAGAATTCTCTTAGTCATTTCCTTCTGTGGATCCCTGTAGTGGAAGGTGTTCCAGGAGGATTTTCCTTCTCTCCCCACTCGGCTGTTAGCTCTGATAGCCTAGCCAGCTTAGTGGTCTCTTACTGGGAGAGAGCAGGGAACCGTGGTGCAGGCCCCTCCCCCATCCGCCTGCCTCTGTTCTCTGACTCACATATATAAACTTCCTGTCGTCAAGGCGATCCCTCACAGGGGGCTGGAGTGCAGGGAGGGGTGTGAGTGGGGGTGTAGAAGGCCACAAAGCAGCCCCTCTTTACAACACAGAGAGACAGGCGGTGAAAGGCAAGTACTTAATTTGGCTGTCTGGAACTGAAAGACCACTTTCGCCTGAGCTCAGACCTGGGTTCAGATACTATTTGAAATCTTCCAAATAGTTTGAGTGTTTGCTTTAGGCTTCCTGGAGTGCCAGATAGTTTGCGATTATTCTATTGGTTCCATTGCAGCAGTCAAGTTAAATCAAGCAAAACTAAAGTATTAGAAACTATTTCAAATAGTATTTGTACCCAGGTCTGCTTGGGTTTGGGCTGTCATCAACAAGAGACTAGGTGAGCTCCACTCCAGCCAGCGTGAGAAACCAATAGAAATAGAGCGGGAGGAATTAACCTCAACACAGAAAATGCAGCTCTGTGGACGCATTCGCATACTGTCAACATTCTCTTTCACGCATGCACAGACATGCACGCACACACACACAAACACAAGCCGCCACTTCCGGATACTCACTGACTAACACAGCCCCACCCAGTTATTAAATGTAAATGAGACCAAAGGGTTGTTCCATATCATTTCATCAAGCCATGACACCCACCATCTCAGATCGTTCTGAAATCTTTTAGAAACAGTTAGAAACAGATAAGATGAGCGTTCCTGCAACATTATTTTGTTTAAATATAATTTGATCTCTGATAAATTAGGCTATTGTACCTGGTCACTGATTCAAATGCAAACTTTTTCATCAAATTGTATTTATTATGGATCCCCATTAGCTGCTGCCAAGGCAGCATCTACTCTTCCTGGGATCTGGCAAAATTAACACAGTGATACAATTTTAAAAGCATTACAATACATTAATTACAGAATTCACAACACACGAAGTGTGTGCCCTCATGCCCACACTCCACTACCATATATCTACAACACAAAATCCATGTGTACATGTGTGTGTGCATGTGTCTATGTTTATGTTGCTTCACAGTCCACGCTGTTCCATAAGGTGTAATGTTTATATGTTATTTAAAACTGATTACATTGCTTGCATCAGTTACCTGATGTGGAATAGAGTTCCATGTAGTCATGGCTGTAGGTGGTACTGTGCGCCTCCCATAGTCTGTTCTGGACTAGGAGACTGTGAAGAGACCACTGATGGCATGTCTTGTGGGGTATGCATGGGTGTCTGAGCTGTTTAAACAGACAGATAGTTGCATTCAGCTTGTCAAAACCTCTGATGAAGTACTGATGAAGTCAATCTCTCTTCCACTTTGAGCGATGAGAGATTCACATGCATATTATTGTTTGCTCTCTGTGTTCTAGAGGTCGACCGATTATGATTTTTCAACGCCGATACCGATTATTGGAGGACCAAAAAAGCCAATACCGTTTAATCAGCCGATAGTTTTTTTTACATTTATTTGTAATAATGACAATTACAACAATATTGAATGAACACTTATTTTAACTTAATATAATACATCAATAAAATCAATTCCTCAAATAAATAATGAAACATGTTCAATTTGGATTAAATAATGCAAAAACAAAGCTGGCAAACCACACGAAAGTGCTGTTTGAATAAATGCTTATGAGCCTGCTGGTGCCTACCATCGCTCAGACTGCTCTATCAAATCATAGACTTAATTATAACATAATAACACACAGAAATACAAGCCTTAGGTCATCAATATGGTCGAATCCGGAAACTATCATCTTGAAAACAAGACGTTTATTCTTTCAATGAAATACGGAACTGTTCCGTATTTTATCTAATCATCAATAAGTCTAAATATTCCTGTTACATTGCACACCCTTCAATCTTATGTCATCTGGCAAATTAGTTCGCAACGAGCCACGCGGCCCAAACTGTTGCATATACCCTGACTCTGCATGCAATGAACGCAAGAGAAGTGACACAATTTCACCTGGTTAATATTGCCTGCTAACCTGGATTTCTTTTAGCTAAATATGCAGGTTTAAAAATATATACTTCTTTGCATTGATTTTAAGAAAGGCATTGATGTTTATGGTTAGTTACATGTTGGAGCAACAACAGTCCTTTTTCGCGAATGGGCACCACATCGATTATATGCAACACAGGACACGCTAGATAAACTAGTAATATCATCAACCATGTGTAGTTAACTAGTGATTATGATTGATTGATTGTTTGTTATAAGATAAGTTTAATGCTAGCTAGCAACTTACCGTGGCTTCTTACTGCATTCGCGTAACAGGCAGGCTCCTGGTTGAGTGCAATGTAAAGCAGGTGGTTAGAGCGTTGGACTAGTTAACCCTAAGGTTGCCAGATTGAATCCTCGAGCTGACAAGGTCCAAAATCTGTCGTTCTGCCACTGAACAGGGCAGTTAACCCACCATTCCTAGGCCGTCATTGAAAATAAGAATGTGTTCTTAACTGACTTGCCTAGTTAAATAAAGGTGTAAAAAATGTTGTTTTATTGGGTGGTTTTGGGCCAAATTGGTGTCCAAAAATACCGATTCCCGATTGTTATGAAAACTTTAAATCGTCCCTTTATTTAACTAGGCAAGTCAGTTAAGAACAAATTCTTATTTTCAATGACGGCCTAGGAACAGCGGGTTAACTGCCTTGTTCAGGGGCAGAACGACAGATTTTGTACCTTGTCAGCTCAGGGATTCGATCTTGCAACCTTTCGGTTACTTGTCCAACGCTATAACCACTAGGCTACGCACCACTTTAAATGGGTTTCCATATTATTTTTAACTCCACTGATGGTTTTGTTACAAAACATGTTGCGTTATATAGTAAATGTGCCCACTCCGGTCTTGGCACGTGCGCTCTAGCCAAAAACTTGCAGATACAGTGCAGCTTACATGATCAGATTATTATGGACAAAGGAGCGAGATTATTTACTTGTCAAACGGCAGCCAAGCATCAAATCATCATGTCACCAGAACAAAACCCTCAATATTTATTGGAAATGAGCATCAAACTCATCACTGTGCACTTTCATCATAAATGATTTAATCTACAGCTCCATTCTACTTGTCAAACAGAGAACTGATACTAAATACTTGTTGTTGGGGTGGGATTGGCGTGGGGATTATACTTCAACAAAATAATTTTGCAGGAATGCTAAACTTATCCGTTTCCAACAACCAAAACAATTTCAGAACAAATCAGATGGCGGGTGTCGAAATCCTCTTTCATTTGCTTTTTATGGTGAAACAACCCCAAAGGCAACCTATAAACACACCGCAAAACTTTTAGTGGTGTTCATCCTGCAGTTTGGTCGTTTGACCACCGCATGACCACATGATGATGACCCTTAGGTTAGAATGACCACGGCCAACACAGGGCTGATATATGGCTGGACAGTAGCCAAGAGACAGAAAGACGTACAGTACCAGTCAAAAGTTTGGACACACCTATACTATTTTCAATTTTTTTTTTTTTTTTTACTATTTTCTGCATTGTAGAATAATAGTGAAGACATCAAAACTATGAAATAACACGTGTGGAATCATGTAGTAACCAAAAAAGTGTTAAACAAATACAAATATATTTTATATTTGAGATTCTTCAAAGTAGCCACCCTTTGCCTTGATGACAGCTTCGCACACTCTTGAAATTCTCTCAACAAGCTTCATAGGGTAGTCGCCTAGAATGCATTGCAATTAACAAGCGTGCCTTGTTAAAAGTTAATTTGTGGAATTTCTTTCCTTCTTAATGCGTTTCAGCCAATGAGTTGTGTTAGGTAGGGGTGGTATACAGAAGATAGCCTTATTTAGTAAAAGACCAAGTCCATATTATGGCGAGAACATCTCAAATAAGCAGAGAGAAATGACAGTCCATCATCATTATTTTAAGACATGAAGGTAAATCCCAAAAATGTCAAGGTCTTTGAAAGTTTCTTCAAGTGCAGTCGCTAAAACTATCAAGCGCTATGATGAAACTGTCTCTCATGAGGACTGCCAAAGGAAAGGAAGACCCAGAGTTACCTCTGCTGCAGAGGAGAAGTTCATTCAATTTAACTGCACCTCAGATTGCAGCCCAAATAAAAGCTTCACAGACTTCAAGTAACAGACACATCTCAACATCAAGTGTTCAGAGGAGACTACTAAAGGACATTAATAATAATAAGAAGTGACTTGCTTGGGCCAAGAACATTAGACTGGTGGAAATCTGTCCTTTGGTCTGACGAGTCCAGATTTGAAATTTTTGGTCCCAACCGCTGTGTCTTTGTGAGATGCAGAGTAGGTGAATGCATGATCTCTGCATGTGTGGTTCCCACCGTGAAGCATGGAAGATGAGGTGTGATGGTGTCGGGGTGCTTTGCTGGTGACAATGTCAGTGATTTATTTAGAATTCAAGGCACACTTAACCAGCATGGCAACCACAGCATTTTGCAGCAATATGCCATCCCATCTGGTTTGCACTTAGTGTGACTATCATTTGTTTTTCAACAGGACAATGACCCAAAATACACCTCCAGGCTGTGTAAGGGCTATCTGACCAAGAAGGAGCGTGATGGAGTGCTGCATCAGATGACCTGGCCTCCACAATCACCCAACCTCTACCCAATTTAGATGGTTTGGGATGAATTGGTCCACAGAGTGAATTGAAAGCAGCCAACAAGTGCTCAGCATATGTGGGAACTCCTTCGAAGATTGTTGGAAAAGCATTCCTCATGAAGCTGGTTGAGAGAATGGCAAGAGTGTGGAAAGCTGTCATCAAGGAAAAGGGTGGCTACTTTGAAGAATTTAAAATATAAAATTGATTTTGATTTGTTTAACACTTTTTTGGTTACTACATGATTCCATACGTGTTATTTCATAGTTTTGATGTCTTGATGTCACTAATATTTTAAAATGTAGAAAATAGTCAAATAAAGAAAAACCCTTGAATGAGTAGGTGTGTCCAAACCTTTGACTGGTACTGTAAATATAGAAAGATGGACAAAAAAATCTAAAGAAGTAGGCTAAAGAAAGATAGAAATAGAAAGAAGGGACCCACAGTGAAACTATTGTTGACGTTCTTAGTGCTGGATTCGGCCACGCTCGCATCTGTCAGGTCAACCTCATCAAAGATGATGGACTGAGGGAAAAAAAGAAGAAATTGTTACATCATCTGACTGTTAGGTCTAAATAAAAAATACAGAAAACTGTCTGTAGATAGATACTGAACTATTTTCAAAAGTAATGTGGCCTGTGTGGTCCAGGGGTTAGTGTCGCTGACCCTGGCCCCAAAGTACAGCCTAGGCTTACAGAATTAGCATGAGTTTGAATTGGACCCACTGTCCTTCTGACTCGCAATCTTTCCTATCTCCTCTTCACTATACTGGCTCAATAAAAAAATACATATACATTTAGCTCCAAAGGTATTGGGACAGTGACAAAGGTTTTGTTGTTCTGGAACTGTACTCCAGCACTTTGGATTTGAAATGATTCAATGACTATCTGCCAAGGCAGCATCTACTCTTCTTGGGGTCCGGCAAAATTAAGGCAGTTAAACAATTTTAAAAACATTACAAAACATTCATTACAGAATTCACAACACACTAAGTATTTGCCCTCAGGCCCATACTCCACAATCCATGTGTACGTATGTGTATAGTGCATATGTTATCATGTGTGTGTATGCGTGTGTCTGTGCCTATGTTTGTGTTGCTTCTCAGTCCCCTCTGTTCCATAAGGTGTATTTTTATCTGATTCCACTGCTGGCATCAGTTACCTGATGTGGAATAGAGTTCCATGTAGTCGTGGCTCTATGTAGTACTTTGCGTCTCCCATAGTCTGTTCTGGACTTGGGGACTGTGAAGAGACCTCTGGTGGCTTGTCTTGTGGGATATGCGCAGGTGTCTGAACTGTGTGCTCGCCGTTTAAACAGACGGCTCGGTGCTTTCAACATGTCAATAGCTCTCAATACTATCAGGTTAAAGTGCAAACAGCTTTAATTTGAGGGTATTTTCCTCCATATCAGATTAACCATTTTGAAATTACTACACTTATTGTACATAGTCCCTCCATTTTAGGGGACCAAAAGTATTCCGACAAATTAACTTTTGTTTTAAAGTAGTAAAAAGTTTAGTATTTTGTCCCATATTCCTAACACACAATGATTACATCAAGCTTGTGACTTTACAAACTTGTTGGATGTATTTGTGGTTTGTTTGGTTGTGTTTCAGATTATTTTGTGCCCATAGAAATGAATAGTAAATAATGTATTGTGTCATTTTGGAGTAACGTTTATTGTAAATAAGAATAGAATATGTTTCTAAACACTTAATGTGGATGCTACCACGATTACGGATAGTCCTGAGTGAGAAAGTTAGACGCACAAATATATATAAGATATTTATGCCTCTAACTTCCTCACTCATATACAGTGCCTTGCGAAAGTATTCGGCCCCCTTGAACTTTTCAAAAAAGTTTGAAATATCCAATAAATGTCGTTCCACTACATGATTGTGTCCCACTTGTTGTTGATTCTTCACAAAAAAAATACAGTTTTATATCTTTATGTTTGAAGCCTGAAATGTGGCAAAAGGTCGCAAACTTCAAGGTACTTTCGCAAGGCACTGTATATCCACGTTTCATTCAGGATGATCTGTAATCATGGTAGCATCCACATTAATGTAGAGGTGTTTAGAAACATATTATATTCTTATTTACAATAAATGAATCTGAAACACACACAAATTTGTAGTCACAAGCTTGATATAGTAACTGTGTGCTACGAATATGGGAACAAATACTAAACTTTAATACACATAAAAGTGAATGACGGTGTCTATCCAAATCATCTTGCCTCCTGGACCCTGTCCGCACATTTCAAAGCTACATTGAGACAATGATTTATCAGTGACCCAAGCCCTGCTCAGATAATCCCTACCACTGTGTTGCTGAGTTGTCATAGTGCTGCTGCAAATGTACATTGTCCCATGGGAGTTGGCTGTCATAATGTAAGTAACCTAATGTATGTCCCTCTAACTTCCCTAAATGCCTCTGTCAATTTTGCAGCTATTGTATGCAGTAATCATGATCCTATGAACCTGAATTATACTGTTAGCACTTAGGCAGTTTTCCCTAGTAGGAGGTCCACTGTGTGCAACTCACCCTACAACTTACCCTCAGCTCAAACATAAATAGCACTGTCGTGTATACCTCAGATAAGTCTCCCAGTAAACCAATAAAAACAACAAAAAAATCGCAGAAAAGTGCTAAAAATAGCCCACGTTAACATATGCAACCTAAGAAGCAAGGTTTATGAAATTGGTAACTTGCTAGTAACAGATGACATGCATATACTGACTAACTCTGAAACTTACTTAGATAATGCCTTTGATGATACAGTGGTAGCAATATATGGTTCAACAGCTTCAGAAGAGGCACATGCCAATGTTGGAAGTGTTATTGGAAGTAGTCATATTCCTGTAAGGCTTAGAGAGGATCTCATGTCAAATGCTGTTGAAATAATATGGCTACAGGTTCACCTGCCTAACCTAAAACCCATTCTTGTGGGAAGCTGTTTTAGACCACCAAGTGCTAACAGTCAGTATCTGGATAACATGTGTGAAATGCTTGATAATGTATGTGATATCAACAGAGGTATATTTTCTGGGTGATTTCAATATTGACTGGCTTTTATCAAGCTGTCCACTCAAGAAAAAGCTTAAAACTGTAACCAGTGCCTGCAACCTGGTTCAGGTTATCAGTCAACCTACCAGAGTAGTTACAAACAGCACAGGACTCAAATCATCAATATGTATTGATCACATCTTTACTAATGCTGCAGAAATGTGCTTGAATGCAGTATCCAGATCGGATGTAGTGATCACAATTTAGGAACCATATCTAGGAAAACCAAAGTTCCAAAGGCTGGGCATAAAATAGTGTATAAGAGGTCATACAAGAAGTTTTGTAGTGATTCCTATGTTGTTGATATAAATAATATTTGTTGGTCCGTGGTGTGTAATGAGGAGCAAACAGATGTTGCACTTGACACATTTATGAAATTGCTTATCCCAGTTACTAATAAGCAAGCACACATTACGAAAATGTATGTAAAAATCCCCTTGGATGGATGAGAAATTGAAAAAATGGTATGGTTGCTGCACAAGCGATTGGCAAACATACTGCAAATAGAGAAATCATGTGACTAAACTGAATAAAAATAAACTACACTTTGAAACCAAGATAAATTAAATAAAGAAGCTTTGGAGCACATTCAATGAAATTTTGGGTCTGACAACTTGGATGGAAACTACTGATGATAATAGCAGATGAGATTACCACTCCTTTTTGCCATATCTTCAATTAAAGCCTACTACAAAGTGTGTGCCCTCAGACTTGGTGGGAAGCAAAAGTAATTCTGCTACCTAAGAATTAGGGATGCACGATATAATCGGTGAACATATCTGAATTGGCCGACATTAGCTAAAAATGGCAACATCGGTATTGGCCGATGTCTAGTTTAACGCCGATGTGCAAAAACTATGTCAAAGCTGACGTGCATACCTATATAACGTAGGTACATGCCTTAATGACCCCACGTAAAATGTTGCACTACACGTGCAATACAGCATTAATAACCTAGCCCACAATGTCTACTATGTGGATCGAGCAGTCAACAAGTCGAGCAGTCATTTGAAAAAAAAGAACATTTCAGCGAGACAACTCAAAAGACGAAATCCATTAAAGCCAAGATAATGGAATTCATTGCCCTTGACAATCAACCGTTCTCTGCCATGGGTGATGTTAGCTTTCGCCGACTGGTCGAGCATTGGTACACACTACCTAAGTGCTCTATTTTTCAGATGTTGCCCTACCGGAGTTACACAGTAATAGCGTCACTTCTATTAGCTTCACAACATGCATACTATAGAACGCTGTTTGGGTCTTTGCGTGTAAAAAAACATACAGTAGCACTTTTTTATTTATTTTTATTTCACCTTTATTTAACCAGGTAAGCTGGTAAGTTGAGAACAAGTTCTCATATACAACTGCATTCTGGCCAAGATAAAGCAAAGCAGTGCATCACAAACAACAACACAGAGTTTAACATGGAATAAACAAGCGTACAGTCAATAACACAATAGAAAAAAAGAAAGTCTATATACAGTATGTGCAAATGGCGTGAGGAGGTAAGGCAGTAAATAGGCCATAGTAGTAAAGTAATTACAATTTAGCAAATTAACACTGGAGTGATAGATGAGCAGATGGTGTTGTGCAAGTAGAAATACTGGTTTGCAAAAGAGCAAAAAAGTAAATAAAAACAATATGGGGATGAGGTAGGTAGATTGGGTGGGCTATTTACAGATGGGCTATGTACAGGTGCAGTGATCTGTGAGCTGCTCTGACAGCTGTGGCTTAAAGCTAGCTTCAGTGATTTTTGCAGTTCGTTCCAGTCATTGGCAGCAGAGAACTGGAAGGAAAGGCGGCCAAAGGAGGTGTTGGCTTTGGGATGGGTGCTGCTATGGTGACCAGTGAGCTGAGATAAGGCGGAGCTTTACCTAGCATAGACTCATAGATGACCTGGAGCCAGTGTTTCTGGCGACAAATATTTGGCGAGGGCCAGCACACTAGGTCGCAGTGGGGGGTGGTATATGGGGCTTTGGTGACAAAACGCCCAGTTGATTTGTACGGGTCCAGGTTTTGCAGCTCTTTCAGAACATCTGCTATCTGGATTTGGGTGAAGGAGAAGCTGGCGGTGGCTTGGGCAAGTAGCTGCGGGGGGTGCGGAGCTGTTGGCCAGGTTGGGGTGGCCAGGAGGAAAGCATGGGCAGCTGTAGAGAAATGCTTATTGAAATTATTGAAATTTTACTTATTGAATTTGTGTGAGATTGAGGGCATCTAGCTTAGATTGTAGGACTGCCGGGATGCAAACAAGAAAACAACGGCCATGAACGATGTGTTTACAAAACCGCATTGGTAATAAAGCATCATTTGTTCGACCACAACTTCGGGGGTAGCTAGTTTTAGCTTGGTACCTGCCTAGCACCAATACAATCAGCCTGAAAACAATGACCAGTAGAAACTGCAATCATTTTCATTATTCTTAGCAATGATTCAGGAATCCTTGTGAGTAAGTATTAGCTAGGTTGCCACTTGTTTTTTGCCTATTGAAATTGAACTTTAGTTAATGAAAATAAATAGCTAGCCAGCTACTTAACCTCTTAAGACTAGGCCTCAATACTGCCCCCTTTGGAGGAAGTGCGTGCCCATAGTAAACTGAAAATATGTTTTCCCAAAATTGCTAATATATGCATATAATAATTATTATTGAATAGAAAACACTCTAAAGTTTCTAAAACCGTTTAAATTATGTCTGTATGTAAAGCAGAACTCTCAGGGCAGCCTTTCTCCCAAACTCTCTCTTGTCAAGAGAAAAGTTGGGTCAACTTTGACGTCATCGCCCCCACCCTTCCCAGGCAGCTACCGATCTGGGAACAGTATGTGTTCAGCGCGATGCCTGCTTTCAAATGGGCGCGTTCATTGTGAGAATCCCGCAAGCCCTCGTCGTTTGGCGGGCGAAAATGTTTGTGTCACTCTCAAATACATGCACTCTATTGCGCGCAGCCGATTTGGGGCACGTTCTTTTCCAAGTAACAGCAATTGAAGGTGGTTTGTCTGTTCGCGCTGATCATTGTTTTACATGTTAAAAACATCATAAAGCTCGATTCTGCACATAGTTTGACCAGTTTAGTCGACATATACTATGTAAATTTGAAGTTTTGATGCGCAAGAGTGCGGGACCAGAAGTCATTTTGGGTGCATTTCAGCTGAAGCTGTTAGCATATGCTAATACAGAGACACACAACGTGAAACCAAACGATGTATTGGGTAAGTATGACTCCTTCTACGTCTTCTGATCGAAGAACATCAAAGGTAAGGGAATATTTATGTGGTTATTTTGGGTTTCTGTGGACTCCAAACGTAGAGGAGACATACTGCTAATATCTGAGCGCCGTCTCATTGTATAGCCAGTGAACGAATTCTGTAACGTTAAAAATAAATGTAATACAGCGGTTGCATTAAGAAGAAGTGTATCTTTGTAACTATATGTAGAACATGTATATTTAGTCATGTTTATTGCTTGTTATCTGTCGGAGCTATCATCATTTCTCCGGACATTTGAGTAGCATTTTTTGAAATGTCGTCATTGTAAACAGAGATTTATGGATATAAATGGCATATTATTGAATAAAAAAATGTATTGTGTAACATGTACTATTACTGTCATCTGATGAAGATTTTCAAAAGGTTAGTGAATGATTTATTTTTTAATCCTGCTTTTATAATTTTATATTTTCTGGGACAAAATGGCTGCCTCTCGTCTTTTGTTTCGGTGGTGGTCTAATATAAATATGTGCTATGTTTTCGCCGTAAAACATTTTAGAAATCTGGCTTGCTGGGTAGATGAACAAGGTGTTTGTCTTTCATTTGAGCTATTGGACTTGTTAATGTGTGGAGGTTAAATATTTCTAAGAATATTTTTTTGCATTTTGCGTTATGGTAATGAGCTTGAGCCATAGTCACGATACCGGATCCGGGATGGGTCGCCGCAAGAAGTTAACCCTGTTGCCCAAATCTACCGTTATAAGCAACCAGCTAGCTTAATATGGCTAGTGAGGCTCGACTGGACTTGGTTATGTGTTGTGAAGCTAGCCACAATAAGGATTAGACACAAATAGTGGAATATGCGGTTTGCCTTCAAAATAAAAGTATGTCATTGACAGTGATGCAAATGAAAACAAATAGTAGAATTATCACATAATTTTATTTTGAAGGCTAACCGCAAAGTCCACTATTGGGGCTAATCCTTATTGTGGCTAGCTTCACAACACATAACCAAGTCCAGTCACTATTAATCAAAGTCTTATAAATTATTAGTTAAGATGATGCCGCCTAGCTATATAGTTAGCTAGCTAGCTAACTATAGCTACTGAAACAGATTGTTGTTTTTCTATGTTTTTGGGGAAGAACATAGCTAGCTCATGGATGCAAACAAACTCTTTTTTTATGACCAGCACTGTAGGTGCACGAGACAATTTTACCAGCATCATAGCATATGTACGTTGTGACATGAAATATAAGTGATAGTGTAATCATTGTGTAATAACAATGTAAAAAATTTATGTATGCGTTAAAATACTATGTGATGTGAACTCATAGTCAGGCCATGATTGGTCAACGAGCTAAGTTGACACGTCAAATAGTGTTATCTACTGGTCAATGTTTTATTTTTTGACATGCAAAGACCCAAACGGCGTTCCATTCAAATCCTGGTTGAGAATGAAACAACTGAGCAAATTAACAACGAAACAGAACAGCAAGTAAGTGAAAGAAATAGGTTTTGATTATGTTTTACTGGTAATGGGGACATACGTAAACGGCAACAAAATAACTTTTTGGTCAGTGCGGTGTGTGTGTAAGCTTTATTTAACTTGGCGAGTCAGTTAAGAACAAATTCTTATTTAAAATGACGGCCTATCCCGGCCAAACCCTGACGACGCTGGGCTAATTGTGCGCCGCCCTTTAGGACTCCAGATCACGGCCGGATGTGATAGCCAGGATTCAAACCAGGGACTGTAGTGACACCTCTTGCACTGAGATGCAGTGCCTTAGACCGCTGCGTCCATGTGTGTGTGTGTGTTAACTATTTAACTGTACTAGAATATTTAAAAAGGCCGCTAAAATTTTCAATAATCGGTTATCGGTATCTGCTTTTTTTGGCAAGGAAAATATCGGATATCGGCCAAAATTGTCATATTGGTGCATCACTACTAAGAATAGTAAAGCCCCCCTTACTGGCTCAAGCCAACCAGACTGTTACCAAAAAATTGTGTTTGACCAGATACAATGCTATTTTACAGTAAACAAATTGACAAGACTATCAGCATGCTTAATAGGGAAGGACATTCAATAGGCACAGTCACAAATGACTGAATGGCTGAGAGAAATTGCAGATTAAAAGATTGTGGTCGTTGTTGTGTTAGACTTCAGTGCAGCTTTTGAAATTATCGATCATAGCCTGCTACTGGAAAAACATAAGTGTTATGGCTTTACATCCCCTGCTATATTGTGGATCGAGAGTTACCTGTCTAACAGAACACAGAGGGTGTGTTCAGTGGGGCCTCCAGGTAGTCAGGCATTTCCCAGGGCAGCTGTCTAGGCTCATTAATTTTTTCAATCTTAACTAATGACCTACCACTGGCTCTGAGTAAAGCCTGTGTCTATTGTATGCATGCTGATAACTCAACACTATACACGTCAGCTACTACAGCAAGTGAAATTACTGCAACACTTAAAGAGCTGCAGTCAGTTTCAGAATGGTGGCAAGAAATAAATTAGTCCTAAATATTACAAAAACTAAAAGCATTGTATTTGGGACAAATCATTCACTAAACCCTAAACCTCAACTAAATCTTGTAATGAATAATGTGGAAATTTAACAAGTTGATGAGACGAAACTGCTTGGTATAACCTTGGGTTGTAAACTGTCTTGGTCAAAACATATTGATGCAACAGTAGCTAAGATGGGGAGAGGTCTGTCCATAATAAAGCGCTGATCAGCCTTCTTAACAATGCTATCAATAAGGTAGGTGCTTCAGGCCCTAGATTTGTCGCACCTGGACTACTTTCCAGTTATGTGGTCAGGTGCCACAAAGAGGGACGTAGGAAATGTACATTTACATTTACATTTAAGTCATTTAGCAGACGCTCTTATCCAGAGCGATGAATGTAATGTACAACTGTACAACTGTACAGTATGTACAACTGGCCCAGAACAGTGCAGCACGGCTGGCCCTTAAATGTACACGGAGAGCAAAAATTAATAATATGCATGTCAATCTCTCCTGGCTCAAGGTAGAGGAGAGATCGACTTCATCACTACTTGTATTTGTGAGAAGAATTGACATGTTGAATGCACTGTTTGAATGCATTGTTAAAATTGACATGTTGAATGCATTGTTAAAACAACTAGCACACAGCTCAGACACCTATGCATACCCAATACATGCCAACAGAGGTCTATTCACAGATCCCAAGTCCAGCACAGACTATGGGCAGACACACAGTAAATAAAATAACATTTTATTGGTCACATACACGTGATTAGCAGATGTTATTGCAGGTGTAGCAAAATGCTAGTGCTTCTAGCTTCGATTGTGCAGTAATATCTAACAAATTACATGACATATACCCAATAAACACAATTCTAAGTAGGAATGAATTAAGACTGTATACATATGGACAAGTGATGTCAGAGCGGAACGGACTAAGACACAGTAGAATAGTATAGAAAAAAACAGTATATACAGTTGAAGTCGGAAGTTTACATACACTTAGGTTGGAATCATTAAAACTTTTTTTTCAACCACTCCACAAATTTCTTGTTAACAAACTATAGTTTTGGCAAGTCGGTTAGGACATCTACTTTGCGCATGACACAAGTCATTTTTCCAACAATTGTCTACAGACAGATTATTTCACTTATAAATGCACTGTATCACAATTCCAATGGGTCAGAAGTTTACATACACTAAGATGACTGTGCCTTTAAACAGCTTGGAAAATTCCAGAAAATTATGTCATTGCTTTAGAAGCTTCTGATTGGCTAATTGACATAATTTGAGTCAATTGGAGGTGTACCTGTGGATGTATTTCAAGGCCTACCTTCAAACTCGGTGCCTCTGCTTGACATCATCATGGGAAAATAAAAATAAATCAGCCAAGACCTCAGAAATAAATTGTAGACCTCCACAAGTCTGGTTCATCGGTGGGAGCAATTTCCAAACGCCTGAAGGTAACAGCCTTCATACCACTCAGGAAGGAGATGCGTTCTATCTCCTAGAGATGAACGTACCGTGGTGCGAAAAGTGCAAATCAATCCCAGAACAGCAGCAAAAGACCTTGTGAAGATGCTGGAGGAAACCGGTACCAAAATATCTACATCCACAGTAAAACAAGTCCCATATCAACATAACCTGAAAGGCCCCTCAGCAAGGAAGAAGCCACTGCTCCAAAACTGCCATAAAATAGTCAGACTACGGTTTGCAACTGCACATGGGGACAAATATCGTACTTTTTGGAGAAATGTCCTCTGGTCTGATGAAACAAAAATAGAACTGTTTGGCCATTAGGACCATCGTTATGTTTGGGGGAAAAAGGGGGAAGCTTGCAAGCCGAAGAACACCGTCCCAACCGTGAAACACGGGGGTGGAAGCATCATGTTGTGGGGTGTTTTGCTGCAGAAGGGACTGGTGCACTTCACAAAATAGATGGCTTCATGAGGCAGGAAAAGTATGTGGATATATTTAAGCAACATATCAAGGCATCAGTTAAAGCTTGGTCGCAAATGGGTCTTCCAAACGGACAATGAACCAAGGCATACTTCCAAAGTTGTGGCAAAATGGCTTAAGGACAACAAAGTCAAGGTATTGGAGTGGCCATCACAAAGCCCTGACCTCAATCCTATAGAAAATATGTGGGCAGAACTGAAAAAGTGTGTGCGAACAAGGAGGCCTACAAACCTGACTCAGTTGCACCAGCTCTGTCAGAAGGAATGGGCCAAAATTCTCCCAACTTATTGTGGAAAGCTTGTGGAATGCTACCCAAAACGTTGGACCCAAGTTAAACAATTTAAAGGCAATGCTACCAAATACTAATTGAGTGTACGTAAACTTCTGACCCACTGGGAATGTGATGAAAGAAATAAAAGCTTAAATAAATCCCTCTCTACTATTATTCTGACTTGTCACGTTCTTAAAATATAGTGGTGATCCTAACTGACATAAGACAGGGAATTTTTATTAGGATTAAATGTCAGGAATTGAGAAAAACTAAGTTTAAATGTGCTTGGCGAAGGTGTATGTAAACTTCGACTTCAACTGTACATATGAGATAAGTAATGCAAGATATGTAAGCATTATTAAGTGAATGAGATACGGTAGAATAGTATAAAATGCAGTATATACATACGAGATGAGTAACTCCACATATGTAAGCATTATTAAAGTGACTAGTGTTCCATTCCTTAAAGTGGCCAGTGATTCCTAGTCTATGCCTATAGGCAGCAGCCTCTAATGTGTTAGTGATGGCTGTTTAACAGTGTGATGGCCTTGAGATAGAAGCTGTTTTTCAGTACTACATAGAGCTATGACTACATGGAAGTCTATTCCACATCAAGTAACTCACGCAACCAGTAAAATCTGATGTAAAAAAAACTGATAAAAATACACCTTATGGGGGCCTCCCGGGTGGCACAGTGGTTAAGGGCACTGCTCTGTCGCAACCGGCCGCGACCAGGAGGTCCGTGGGGCGATGCACAATTGGCCCAGCGTCGTCCGGGTTAGGGAGGGGTTGGCCGGTAGGGATATCCTTGACTCATCGCGCACCAGCGACTCCTGTGGCGGGCCGGGTGCAGTGCACGCTAACCAAGGTTGCCAGGTGCACGGTGTTTCTTCCAACACATTGGTGCGGCTGGCTTCCGGGTTGGATGCGCGCTGTGTTAAGAAGCAGTGCGGCTTGGTTGGGTTGTGTGTCGGAGGACGCATTACTTTTTTCAACCAAGGTTGCCAGGTGCACAGTGTTTCCTCCAACACATTGGTGCGTGCGGCGGCTGGCTTCCGGGTTGGATGCGCGCTGTGTTAAGAAGCAGTGCGGCTTGGTTGGGTTATGTGTCGGAGGACGCATTACTTTTTTCAACCTTCGTCTCTCCCGAGCCCGCACGGGAGTTGTAGCAATGAGACAAGATAGTAGCTATTAAAAACAATTGGACTTGGGGAGAAAAAGGGGTCAAATAAAAAATATAAAAAATGGAACAGAGAGGACTATGGAGACACACACACACACACAGATTTTGCATTGTAGATATGTGGTAGTAGAGTAGTGGCCTGAGGGCAGACACTTAATGTGTTGTGAAATGTTTTTAAAATGTTCTATAATTGCCTTAATGTTGATTGGCCCCAGGAAGTGGGGATAGATAATAAAAACAAATACAATTACATGAATTTGTCCCAATACTTTTGGTCCCCTAAAATGGTTTACTCGATATGGGTGAAAATATCTTCAAATGAATAGAGCCAAAACAACAAAAAATGTCTCACTGTATACATAAAGGGTAAAAATTAATACCAACCTTGGCAGTCTTGGCATAGTACAGAGTCCTCCCACGCAGTTTGAAGTAGCGTCTCTTCCAGCGCTGGAACGAATTGGTCTGTTTTACCAATTTGCCCTCCTTCAGGATCGTCTGCACAGGATGACAACGTAGGGAGACTAGTCAGTGACGTCCCCATCCTCCCAAACACACTAAAGTACATGCACATACACACAAACACAAGTGATGCATGGGATCATCAATGTGCAGCCTTATCAAAACATCAACCCCATGACTATATAAATAGGTAAGAATATAATATCATCATGAACCACACAACCTTTTCTCGGGAACGTCTGTGAAATCGAATGTATAATCCCCTGAGCTGCACTAACAATGCCAGCCATTCACAATGTCTGAACGATGTCACCCTTAATCTACCAAGCTTAGCTACCCGAACCCCTGCAGCACTGAGCACTCTTACCACCAGCACCGTTATATCATCTCTCTGCACAGAGATATAGCATAGCCTAGCTCCTCTACTCTGACATATAGGTTGTTTGGACAGTAATATTGGCCATGGTTGATTTACATATTACATTTACATTTACATTTAAGTCATTTAGCAGACGCTCTTATCCAGAGCGACTTACAAATACAGTGAGGCAGAGTCACTGAACTGGGCTTGACATTAAGACATTGCCAAAGCTGGAGAGCGGAGACACACAGTCATGTAGGAATGTAGGAAGGAGGTAGGCCTACTATCTTGAATTCTACCTAACCAATTAGAGACTCGGCAAAAAAAGATAGGGTGTGTCCCAAAATCTCCAACCTTCTTCCAAACTCCATGGCATGGATTTAAATGCATAGGAAAAAGTTACTGGAAGAAGTTGCTCACCATTGTTAAATCTATGCGAAAAAGTCAGAGAGTGGAGTATTGGGACTTTTTGGGTGAGCACCCAATGTTAGCATTAGGGGCAACCAGAGAATTGTTGATGAACCAACATTTTGCTCTGACCGCATGCTCTCCACAGTCATCCTCTGCTTTGAAAAGCAGTGCTGCGCAGTAAAGCATCACCTAAGGCAGGGATATTCAAATCCGATTCTGGAGGTCCAGAGTACTGCTGGTTTTCTGTTCTACCTGATAATTTCACCCACTTGGTATCCCAGGTCTAAATCAGTCCCAGGTGAAAATCAGCAGTGGAACTGGCTTTGAAGTCCAGATTTGAATACATCTAAATCTAAGCAGTCAGTCATAACTACAGTGTTACAGTGACGTATTACCGCCAGTCCGCCACAACGGTAACTCCAAAGCTGTGCTTTGATGCTGCTGATGGTCAATAATAATCTACCAAACGTGCTAAATGCCAGTCAGTAATGGCCTGGTACTCAGCACTCTATTGGCACTCTAATCCCTTTGACATCAATGCATATGCTTTCGAAAATCAAATCAAACATCATGAGAGACCATGAGCTCACGTTGCCCAATTTTCTATTGGTTAAGCAATTGCGTGAGAAAACAGTTTTGATGGCCTCTATTAAAAAGAGGAGGATCCCATCAGCTTAATAGGGTAGGCCTATTATATTAAGCACATTGCTTCACTTTATAACAGGAGTATAGCCTACCTGGCTGGCATGAAAATGAACTAAGGGAAAAGCGTCCTCCATTTGCTATTCATATGCATAGATCATCCCCCCAGCTTCTGACAGGTGAATGATAAATAGTCCATTCTAAAATATATTTAAAAAATGTCACATATTATTTAATACATGTAAAAGACCAGATTAAATGAACAATAGTCTGATGGGCGACAATATTATCACTTGTGAATTATGTATTATCTATCACTTGTGAATGATGCCCAGCGTGTGAAAAGAGAGTTTTGACTGGCCACTATCTAAAAGAGGATCCAGCTTTCTCGTGCTGCTTAAAATTAAGCACATTAATCCACTTTACAACCGGGTTAGCCTAACCGGCAGCTCCTGAGTTTCAAGTTTGGGGAAAATCAGTTACCATAAAAATGCACCTTTACAATAATGCATTACATGCATAATCGCATTTGCAGACCTATGTAATTGCAGACCTACTACCAATTGCAGACCTATTGGTAATGTGATGAGTAGATTGGATAGTCATAATTTAGGCTAATAATACAACTCAATCACTGTTCGCAAAAAAAAAAGACAGTTCAATGCATGGCTGAGCACGTATAGTAGGCCTATGTTTCTTCTATCTTTGCATGAGGGAAAAATGAATGGAGAAAAGTACAGAGAGTTCCTTGATGAAAACCTGCTCCAGAGCGCTCAGGACCTCAGACTGGGGCGAAGGTTCACCTTCCAACAGGACAACGACCCTAAGCACACAGCCAAGACAACGCAGGAGTGAGACTTTGGAACAAGTCTCTGAACGTCCTTGAGGAGGAAATTATTTTCCAAAAACAAACTTTTAAGTAGCACTGACCCAACAATGATAAATAGTGAATATGCACAGTGCGCACTCACAGGGAAATCACCGGGGAGATGACAGATGCTCTCCGCTTATTATAAAAAATAAGCTAAATATCTCTGTGGCCAAAATCATGTTTTAGTAGCCTATTTTGAATGATTGTATTTTTTTTTGTATAAACAGGAGTAGGTGATGAGACGAATGAAGTATGCAGCCTGAGCAAGGAGAGAGCATTTCTTTCATGCGACTTCTTTCAAATCATTAGAGTCGAATGCAGCCTTAGAATGTATTAAATCAAAGCATATAGCTTAACTTTTGTATCACAACTAAAGTTACATAAATAACTCAAAATTAAACATATGAGAACCTGTTTCTTTGTTAACCGCTCAACACAGAATAGCCACATTTGCACACTCCTGACACTCCCTCGAAATCGCATGGAGAAAATGCATTTTCTATTTTATTCAGCTATGTTCAATTGTATTCTTCATACTATAAAATAATGCCAAGGAATTCTAAGCAAATATTGTCTGCTAAATGAACTAGCATAGCCCACAGCCATATAACATAGATAGATATAAAATAGATTACATTTTCTTCATATCATGTTTCTTTAGACCCGTTTAAAATAAATAATGGATTTATTGTGATGGTGTAGGCTATATTACATGGATTTATTAAGATGTAGATGTTCCAAAAGGTCTGTATCAGTGGCTTGTAGGCTGTGTGTGGAAGCCAGGAGATAGACACTAAACGTGTTAATGTTAATTAATGGTCCAATACCTGTGAGACCTGAAGTTATTTGCATGACAATCACTGGTTGACCGCCACAGCCTTAGTCATAACAGCTTTATCATCATTTCATAGCTTTAAAAAAAAAAATGTAAAAAAAGCTTTGAAGGTCTGAGGTGAATATGATTCCTTGTTAACAAGAAAGTTAGCCTAATACTGTGGTAGCCAATACGACTGTAAGAATGGGCACAGAGCTGCCACCACGGCTAGAAATTCATTTCAATAGGAACTGCTGCTCAATGGGTGGTAGCAGGTGACAGCTTAGCTATGGTCCAGGGCGTTAGTGTGCCTTCCGCTACCAACGGTTAGTATAGGAAAAATGTGTTGTGTACACACAAAATGTAGCAGCTTAGGAACAAATATAAAAGGAAGTAATTAACAAGACTGAAGCGCAACAACAATGAAATGAGAGCCAGCTAAACATGAAAAGGAAGAGCCCCGATGGACACAGTTTTTGTTTACTGCAATCCCCTGGTTTTCCATGAGAATGTAGTTGGTGTGGACTGCTTCAATCTCGGTACTCCATTACTTAATTAAGGATCTGCTTTACCTAGCAGGGTCTTGTAGATGACCCGGAGCCAGTGGGTTTGGCGACGAGTATGAAGCGAGGGCCAGCCAACGAGAGCGTACAGGTCGCAGTGGTGGGTAGTAATATGGGGCTTTGGTGACCAAACGGACGGCACTGTAATAGACTGCATCCAATTTATTGAGTAGGGTATTGGAGGCTATTTTGTAAATGACATCGCCGAAGTCGAGGATCGGTAGGATGGTCAGTTTTGCAAGGGTATGTTTGGCAGCATGAGTGAAGGATGCTTTGTTGTGAAACAGGAAGCCAATTCTAGATTTAACTTTTGATTGGAGATGCTTAATGTGAGTCTGGAAGGAGAGTTTACAGTCTAACCAGACACCTAGGTATTTGTAGTTGTCCACATATTCTAAGTCAGAACCGTCCAGAGTAGTGATACTGTACAGGCGGGCAGGTGCGGGCAGCGATCAGGTGAAGAGCATGCATTTAGTTTTACTTGCATTTAAGAGCAGTTGGAGGCCACGGAAGGAGAGTTGTATGGCATTGAAGCTTGCCTGGAGGGTTGTTAACACAGTGTCCAAAGAAGGGCCAGAAGTATACAGAATGGTGTCATCTGCGTAAAGGTGGATCAGAGAATCACCAGCAGCAAGAGCGACATCATTGATGTATACAGAGAAGAGAGTCGGCCCGAGAATTGAACCCTGTGGCACCCCCATAGAGACTGCCAGAGGTCCGGACAGCAGACCCTCTGATTTGACACACTGAACTCTATCAGAGAAGTAGTTGGTGAACCAGGCGAGGCAGTCATTTGAGAAACCAAGGCTGTTGAGTCTGCACATAAGAATGTGGTGATTGACAGAGTCGAAAGACTTGGCCAGGTCGATGAATACGTCTGCACAGTATTGGCTCTTATCGATGGCGGTTATGATCTCGTTTAGGTCTTGCTAAAATCCTAAAATGTGGGTTTTATCAACCCCACCACTTGCCATTGTACAAAACTAGTTTATGGCTGCGCCTCAAAAAATTACAGTTTGAAATGAACCAATTAAGATTTGAAGTGTGATTACAACATGTGCATACAGTAGGCTCTAGTTGTTTAACGGAACAGCCTGAAAAAAGATCTTCAGCTCAGATTTACTCAAGAGGCATTATGTCTCTGCATGGTCAATCTGACATCTGCTGCGGCCGTACAGCATTTACTGTGATGCGGTCTCCGCAGAAGTCAGAGCATTCATGCCCGATGTCGACCAGATGCATAAGCGTTTTGTTTGGCAAGATTTCCGTACTTGACGCACGTGCTTCGCTTTTCAACTAGCTAAAAGCTACCTAGTTGGAGTCTATGTGTGTACTTCCGTTTGTACCACCACACAGCAAAGCAATGCAAAAGTTGAAAATATTAACCGCATGGGGTACACAGAACGCCCCGCAGCCTAATGAGGCACCCCCAACGTAGCATTGCGAACTGCTCCATTGACAGTGAATGACTTCCACCGGAACGCGAATACTTTGATGAATTTGGTAGACATGAGGCATCGTATTTCTTGTGCTTCGCAGAGCTGTTGTGAAGGAAGTTGTCAAGGAAGTGAGTTTGCATTTATACAAAACCTCCCTCCCACATCTACCGTCAACCAATCATGTAAATGCAGAGCTAAACAGACCTATAAAAGCCCTCCGCATTGTTACACAATTTGAGAGGCACACGGTGATGTGGTACGGAGCTCGATTTGGCATCCACAAGTCTCTGGAGCCTCCGCAATTGCTAATAGATGTCATGTCTCAAAATCTATCTTACCTCTATATTGTTTTATGTCCTCCGGAATAGAGAAAATTGATGACGAGTTCAACAGCGTAGTTCGTTTTTGTGTTTCTTTTAACAATAAGTAGGTTTGTACTCGCACAGCATCCAGCCCAGCTGACAATACTATTTTCCTGATTTTAGACTTTTTTTGTTAACCCTTTTAGCTAACCCTTTCCCTAACCTTCAACCTAACTCTAACTCTAACCCTGGTGAATGGATGGCACCGGAGGGGATGGGCACCGTTTTACGGGCTCCTGACCAATTGTGCTATTTTGTGTGTTTTTATTACATTTACATTTACATTTAAGTCATTTAGCAGACGCTCTTATCCAGAGCGACTTACAAATTGGTGCATTCACCTTATGACATCCAGTGGAACAGCCACTTTACAATAGTGCATCTAAATCTTTTAAGGGGGGGGATTACTTTATCCTATCCTAGGTATTCCTTAAAGAGGTGGGGTTTCAGGTGTCTCCGGAAGGTGGTGATTGACTCCGCTGTCCTGGTGTCGTGAGGGAGTGTGTTCCACCATTGGGGAGCCAGAGCAGCGAACAGTTTTGACTGGGCTGAGCGGGAACTGTACTTCCTCAGTGGTAGGGAGGCGAGCAGGCCAGAGGTGGATGAACGCAGTGCCCTTGTTTGGGTGTAGGGACTGATCAGAGCCTGGAGTTACTGAGGTGCCGTTCCCCTCACAGCTCCGTAGGCAAGCACCATGGTCTTGTAGCGGATGCGAGCTTCAACTGGAAGCCAGTGGAGAGAGCGGAGGAGCGGGGTGACGTGAGAGAACTTGGGAAGGTTGAACACCAGACGGGCTGCGGCGTTCTGGATGAGTTGTAGGGGTTTAATGGCACAGGCAGGGAGCCCAGCCAACAGCGAGTTGCAGTAATCCAGACGGGAGATGACAAGTGCCTGGATTAGGACCTGCGCCGCTTCCTGTGTGAGGCAGGGTCGTACTCTGCGGATGTTGTAGAGCATGAACCTACAGGAACGGGCTACCGCCTTTTATGCTCCGTTTTAAACGTTCTTTTGTACATAATGTTTCCGCCATCGTTTCCTATGACCGAAAAGCACTTCTGGACATCAGAACAGCAATTAAGCACCTCCAACTGGACGAGGACCTTTTCTTTAATGAGTCGGATGTGAAGGATATACAGCTCTTCCCGGACCAGACCTAAATTCACATAATTCGTAAGAAGAGGAGACGCCGCTACAGAGGTCGACAAGCCGGACGCCTGGCGAGACTGCTTCGGCAAGTGGATAATCTGCCTTTACCCTCTGTTCTACTGGCTAACGTGCAATCACTGAAGAATAAACTGAATAAGCTCCGTTCAAGACTATCATATCAAAGGGACATTAACAAGAAATTTGTGGAGTGGTTAAAAAACTAGTTTTAATGACTCCAACCTAAGTGTATGTAATCTTCCGACTTCAACCATATATGAAGGATCATCAAGCACCAATCTACCTCACCAAGCAAAGTGAGAAGAATAAGAGCACCACATTGAAGCTGCCCAGCAGGGAGACCATCCTGTCTGATGTTCAGACTCTGCTTGCAGATGTAAGAGAAGAAATCTGTACTGCCCTGCCCACTTCACTGTTGCGCCAAGCAGAGGAAACTGAAGTTTTGAAATACATCAAAAAGCGTGAAGACTTCTGCCTGAAGTCAATACACGCCGCAGCGTACATGTATGCTGGCAAGAACATCCTGTCTGGTGCAGAGATCAACAAGGTCATCACTACCTTGGTCATGCCACCTTGGCCTGGATGAGGGCATGGTTATTGGCAGTCTGGCGAAGTACACGTCCAAGCAAGGGCTTTGGGATGGTGATGCAATATGGCAGCCATGCCAACATATCTCATCAGCCACCTGGTGGAAGGGACTTTGTGGATCTGAGGCTCTTTCCCCTGTTGCCTCCATCATCCTCTAAATCCCACCAACATCAGCCGCCTTAGAGCGCAACTGTTTCTTGTTTGGGAACACACACACCAAAGCACGCAACAGGCTTGACCAATACAAGGGTTGAAAAATTAGTAGCAAATTTGAGGCTTTTTGAGCCTGACAACGAGCCATCCTCAACAAGATTGGAAAGTGACCGTGAAGATGAAGCCTCAGAGCCTCAGAGTCTGATGTTCAAGAGGTGGACTTTGAGGAGGTCCAGGGAGAAGCGGAAGTCCAGGGAGAAGCAATGGAAGCTTGAGAGGAAGACAACCAAAGCTTTAGTTTCTAGACTATCTAGACTATTTTATAGATGTATGTTGAAAACGTTTTTGGGAGATACGATGGATCATTGGGAATCATTCAATATTCCCTTTCTTTTGTTGTTCAGTGAAATCCTCCCATGTGAAGAGTCAACTCATTTCATTCAAGTTCGTAACTAAATAGTTTTTTAAATTTCTATTGGAAGGATTTAATAATTTTCAATTATGTCTACTTATGATAAGGTAAAAGGTTTATGTTTCTGTCTCCATATGATATGGTAAGTATATCCATTGCAAAAAACATCTACATTTAAATGGTATTAATATTAATTTGCATATATTTCCGTTTCTTCCCAAATATTCCTATGGGATGTGTCCACCTCTGAATATTCCCCAAGCTGTGCAAACCTAGTCTGAATACTTTCTGAATGCACTGAACGCTGCTGCTACTCTGTGTTTATTATCTATGCATAGTCACGTTACTCATACCTACATGTAGATATTACCTTGACTACCCTGAAGCCCTACACATTGTACCCCTTCTATATAGCCTCGTTATTCCTTTTTTATTGTGTTACTATTTTTTCTTTAGCATTATTATGCATTGTTGGTAAGTAAGCATTTCACGGTAATGTTGTTGTATTCGGCATGTGACAAATAAAATTTTACAGGACTTGAACCCTAATCCCTAGCCTAGCTAATGTTAGCCAGCTATCCACAACTAAATGGATTTCGTAACATATCATAAGAAATGGACGATGGACATTCCCACATTAATACATACCATACAAAACATAACATAATAAATGGAGCAGCTTGGATTTAGGTAAAGAATAATACAAAATGCTCAGAGTCTCGGTTGAATTACAGCATTCCCACTGGGCACACACTGGTTGAATAATTTCAATTAAATTACATTGAACCAACATTGAATAGACGTGGAATTAATGTTTTTCATCTGCAATTATTCTTCTTTTATTTATTATGTTACCAATAATATTGACATGTTAATAATATTTTCTGACTACAATTAATGTGTCATCTTTTAACTCAAATCTGTTAGCTTTCAAAATGTAAGTAGGTATATCTAATATATAATAATATATCTAGCTGTCGCACCTGGTGTCATAGACGTAACGTAGTAAACGTAAATCCAGAACACGCAAATTAGTATGATATGTTGTGTTTGGTACGCTTACATAAGACAGGGTGGATGGGCGGGCGTATAACACGAACGTCCAGCAACAAAGGTTGCGAGCTCAAATCTCATCACAGACTGTAATATTTGTGTTGTGGAGAAATGACCAGGCAGGAGACGGGAGTACAGTTAGTTTTCGTTTAGTCAAAACCCCTCATGCTCTACAGTTCCCGGCACCCCAGTGTGCATGTGCATTTCCTATTAAATGTAGTAACGTAACACTGGCGTAATGCATTACTGCTTAGTAACAGCACAGTAACTAATATAAACAGATGTAGATCCCAGATACTACACAGACAACTTTAGCATTTTAACTAATTAACTACTTACTATGTTTTAGCTACTTTGCAACTTAGCATGTTAGCTAACCCGTCCCTTAACTGCAACCCTTCCCCTAACCAAAACTTAACCATTTAACTAACTCCTTAACTTAACCCTAAATCCTAGCCTAGCTAACGGATTTACGTACAGAATAATACGAAATGCTCTGAGACCAGGTTTCTGCCAGCCAACTGACAACACATTCTGATGGAATGGCTCGTCCTATGCTTTGTATAAACCCAGAGAATATATTGGTTCCTTTCTTTCCAAATACAGCAATGTGAACGCAAATAGGACTCGGCCCACAAAATAGGTGAAGTGAAGTTGCAAAACAGTTTAGTCCTCTTTCAAAGGCAAGGGCAGTGTGAATACAACGACAACTGTTATTTAGCTTGTTTTTTCTTCTTCTCAGAGTTCACTTTAAAGAGGACTGAAATCGGTTGTTTTTTAAAAAGGGGCCTATATGTGAAATCACTCTTGAAAGGAAAATCATTAGCCAAAACATAGCCTGTCTCCAATGTACAATATTGTATATTACAACATATTTCTTGGCAGATAAGTACTCCTGAAAACGTATAGATAGTTATGAATATCAAACGAGATGCCGAATGAATCAATTGCGATAGTAGTTAGAAGCAAAAACGAGCTAGAGCTGGCCAACAGAATCGAGGAGTATCATATTGCTATGAAACAGCTGGCCATTCACATATGGAGCTATTTAGCCGCAGTAATCCACGGATTTAATATATTTTAAGTTAAAATAGATTAAGGTTTTGATGAATGTTAGCTAACGTTACGATTTATCAACACTCAGTAATGATACCGTTAGGTGTGGTGCTGATGATAGTACAGTAACGTTACTGATATCGAGAGCTCTAGCTATTATAGTTCCAGCTAGCGCAAGCGAGACCTGTCCGGGGACCCTACTCGCCATCTCGCGGATGTAGAGAGACAGGAAAGAGCGGTGTTTCCCATTTGGCCTCGCAAAGCTAGAAAATTAGCATAGCGGATGGAGAGAACAGCTACCGAAAAGTATGGTCGCCTTTGGCTTTGAATTGCAATATTACCAATGCAATTACAGGTTACCTTGCTTCGTATCTGACCCGATGTGGAAACTTTGCGTATTAATTTCTGCGGAGATCCATGTTCCTGCTCTGGTTCACTATCCGAAGATTCATCCAGGCATCTTGCCGTGGCCTCGACTCGGACTGCCACCGCCATATCATTCGCCCCCAGGGAATGATATATACAATGAGTGGAAGGTGGAGTCAAGAGGAATTAGCACCCCCTTGTGGTCAAGACAGGGCAAAGCAGCACCACTCGGGGTTTTTCTCAACTCATGCATCCTCCTGCTCCTCTCGCCTTCTTTTGGAAAAGGGTCAAAGGTAATCAAGGAGAGGCGGCGAGGAGAAGGAAAGATTACGAAAATGCGCTTGTATGAAGTTGGTGTCAATTCGTGACCCAATCAGCTCTTTCAAATGAATATGTTCTGAGCTGCACTTCATAATGCAATTGAATCCCACATTAATTATGACAGACTGACTCAATTTCCTGATGCTGGTTTGAAATGTTTGGGAGCAGCTTATTGATGTCCTGTACTCGTGCTCCGGGATAGCACAACATTTTTGCTCCTGTCAGTGGAAATATATTGCATATTTCAAAATACAATCGTTGTAAAAACATCGTTTGGAAAGCAAATGGCTATTGCTGTAAAGAGAATACAATGAAAATACTCTAATATGTCTTTTAGTTAGGCTATGAAAATTGTCAACCTAATTGAACGAACTCTACGCCATACTATGTGCTGTAGACTCTTAGAAAAAAAGGTGCCTTTTTTTCTAAGAGTGTATAGCATAGAGTATACCTAAGCTATAGGCTATATCAGATACGTTTCTTTTTTCTTTGCACAACATGTTGCCTTTTCTAAACACATTGGGAACCATAGGATAACCCTTTGAATAAACCATTTTGGTTCCAGGTAGAAAGAACCCTTTTGGATTCCATGTAGAACCCTTTCCACAGAATATTTATATCTTGAACCAAAAAGGGTTCTCATATGGGGACAGCGACAGAACCCTTTTGGAACCTTTTTTTCTAAGAGTGTAAGCGCTCAGCGATGCATTGAACAGTCTTTTTTGCAAACAATAATTGAGTTAAATTATGACTATCCAATTTACGCATCACATTACGAATAATAAGCTATCACACATAAGTCTGAAAATGCAATGATGCATGGAATATTTTACAATAAAGGTGAATTTTTATGGTGAACATTTTTAGATGTCTCAGATCCACACCGGCACAGCCATCAGTTCAAGTCTAGTTTTGATTGACACTTGATGGAGTTGTCAACTAACATGAATTCCGAGTGAAATCAACAAAACTTTGAACCATGATTTAGGTTAAAAGTCACAGAATTATTTTACGTTGTTGACTTTTTACAAATCAAATCACTTTTCCACGTTGATTCAGCGGCATCAGAAGTGGTAAGACTGAATTTTTGTTGTTGACATTATGTGCAAAAAACATTGATTCAACCAGTTTGTGCCCAGTGGGATATGTCTCAGTGGGAGTAATCAAAAGTCTATCTTTCCACTGACTTGTACAACTCTCTCCAGTGTATTATGGCTTACCCATGCGAGTGAGCCAAACCAGGCAACTATATTGAATGTGAGGATAGTTTCAATAAAGCATATAGAAGAAGTGCAGAATGGATTATATTTAGCCTTCTCTCAAGTAAATAATAATTTATTAAACTTTTATAGGTCAAACTGTTACATATCAATGACACTGGTCAGCAATAAAAATGTAACCGAGGAGCAGTCGCGGTTGAATGAATCACATCCTTTATCCATCAATCATTTCCGCATTGGGAATACAGGGCACCAGGAAGCAGTCATTAGTAATTCTCAATGCTGACATGTACAATGCAGCTAATAAAAGGAGGGTCAAAGAAGACGGAAGGCCATTAAACAAAGTGTACATCTAATTGTACATGTACATCATGGTGTGAGAAACAAGGTCACTCGCTGGGTGTAGGTGTTCAGGTTACATAATGCCTTTTGTTTGTCGTCCCATTGTTTGTAGGGTTCAAGTTTCTCAGGTGTCTTGAACTCATTATGGAGCCAGCGTGAATGAAGTGGTCTCTGGTTCCAGAGTATGAAGTGGGAAAAGAGAGGAAGAGTTTGAAAACTGGGCCCCAGCTGAAGAGCACAGCTCCTAAAAGCTTTCAGTGTGACAGCCTTCCATCTCTCGCTCCCTCGCTCCTTTCTCTTAAGGCCAGATTGTTTTTTAATATGTTCAAACGTTCATAGATGACCATCAGGGTCAAATAATAATCACAGTAGTTGTAGGGGGTGCAACCTAGAGTAAATGTCAGTTGACTTTTCATAGCCGAGCATTCAGAGGTCAAGACAGCAGGTGCGGCAGACAGCAGGTCCGGTGAACAGGTCAGGGTTCCATTGCCACAAGCAGAACATTTGAAACTAGAGCAGCAGCATGACCAGGTGAACTGGGGATTGCCAGGAATCCTCAGGCCAGGTAGTCCTGAGGCATGATCCTAGGGCTTAGGTCCTCCGGGAGGGGAGGGAGAGAGAGAGAATTAGAGGGAGAATACTAAAATTCACACAGGACACCAGATAAGACAGGACAATTACACCAGATATAACAGACTGACCCTAGCCCCCCGGCACAGAGACTATTGCAGCATAGATACTGGAGACTGAGACGGGTGGGTCGGGGGACACTGTTGCCCTGTCAGACGATACCCCCGGACAGGGCCAACCAGGCAGGATATAACCCCACACACTTTGCCAAAGCTCAGCCCCCACATCCCTATCAACAGACCACCAATTTACTAAACTGAGACAACGCTGAGTATAGCCCATGAAGATCTCCTCCACCGCACAAGCAAGAGGGGGCGCAAAAACAGACAGGAAGATTATGTCCGTGACTCATCCCATTCAAGTGATGCACCCCTCACAGGGACGGTATGGAAGAGCACTAGTAAGCCAGTGACTCAGCCCCTGTAATAGGGTCAGAGGCAGAGAATCCCAGTGGAGAGAGGGGAGCCAGCCAGGCAGAGACAGCAAGGGCAGTTCATCGCTCCAGTGCCTTGCCGTTCACCTTCACAACCCTGGGCCATACTACACTCAATCATAGGACCCACTGAAGAGATGAGTCTTCAGTAAAGAATTAAAGGTCGAGGCTGAGTCTGCATCTCTCACATGGATAGGCAGATCATTCCATTAGAAATTCTAGGCAAAATAAGGAGGCCTGCGTCTTGTGACCTCAGTCTACGTTTAGGCACACTGACCTCAAACCTATAGAACATTTGTGGGCAGAACTGAAAAAGAGTGTGCAAGTAAGGATGCCTTCAAACCTGACTCAGTTACACCAGCTCAGGAGGAATGAGCCAAAATTCACCCAACTTATTGTGGGAAGCTTGTGGAAGGCTACCCAAATTGTTTGACCCAAGAAAAACAAGGCCAATGCTACCAAAAACTAATTGAGTGTATGTAAACTTCTGACCCACTGGAAATGTGATGAAAGAAATAAAAGCTGAAATAAATCATATTCTCTACTATTATTCTGACATTTCACATTCTTAAAATAAAGTGGTGATCCTAACTGACAGGGATTGTTTTACTAGGATTAAATGTCTGGAATTGTGAGACTGAGTGTAAATGTATTTAGCTAAGGTGTATGTAAACATCCGACTTCAACTGTATATATTTTTCTGCATAATAAGCATACCTCTTGAGCTGTCTGTATCATCCTGACTTGCGAAATGAAAAAAAACTAAATATGCTTCTCTGCATCTGTGCTCAAATCTGGGTAAAAGATTGAAAGGAATGTGAGTCTTATTCAGTACATTTAGTAATTGCTTGCTTTTCTAAAGTCTTCCAACCTTGCCAGCAGGCATGCCAGCTAAGACAGTTAGACAAGCTAGCTACTATAACTTGTTTGATAGCTTGAAATTGTTTCTTGGTAGCTAGTTATGAGGTTGGGAGATTGGGAACCTACAGTATATGGGCTAGCTAAAGCCAACTTCTTAAAATTGCTAGGTGGCTAGTAGTATTACAGAATAACAACAAAAATGAAACATTAAAGCCAGACTCAGTAAGTGTCAGTTCGAAATATGCTATATCAGTTTGTTTATATTATGTGACGTAGAAGTCCGTCACTGGCCGCGGGCAGCATTTGGTTCTTTAACGCACACACATATTCATCACTCCTCCCTGCGCCATTATAAGATAAGTTAACAATGTGGGTCGACACACAAATTAACTTCTGTCTTGGTGCATGCATTTCACACTTGTCAATGTTCATATTTGAGAGATACAATAATTATTATACTTATCAATATTGTGGATGAGCGCATTGTTTGTTTGTTCTGTTCCTCTCTCTCCATTTCTGTAGCTTCCGGGTATGCTGGAAAAGGACCCGAGCTAAGGGAATTGGGTTGGCTTTATAGTGCCTGTCCCAAATGGCTCATTAATGCATATGGGCATATTGAAAGATATTTTCAGTAGTGATGTAATGTTGTAAATGTTATGTTGTGATATTGTTTAAAACCGTGTTGCAATGTATATCCTTTAATATGTTTAGTTCATGGAAAATGTAGGTTTGTATTGTTAATTGATTAATTAATTAGGGTTAATTGTTCTGAGGGGAGGGGCTAGCCCTACAAAAGGAGCCTCTCTTTCAGTCATAGGAGGGCATTTTGGATTGAGCTGTGGATGGGGCAGCATTGTTTTTAAGCTGTCCCATAAGGGAGATGTTGATGGCAGTACTGTTGTTTTTTGTTCCGGAATTCACTTGTAAATAAACACCTTTGCACAGAATAACTTTTGCGGTTCCGCCATCTTTTTATTTTGATAGAGGTTAGGTTATTCAGTTTAGCCTTCTGGCCTACTCTACGTGACATATTAATTATTTGTTATGTTAGGGTGACAAAAAAAAATCTATGGAATGTGTTTGCATCAGATGTACACAGCAAGACTATATCGGAATCATTGTTCTCACAAGACAGCTCTCTGGCACAAAGCAGGAAAACGTCTTCGTAGAAATCTGATCAAATGACAGACAAATGCCTGGCTACCCAATATTTTGAGTGTCACTATCAACCGAAGAAAAAAATGAAAACAACAAGATATTGGGAGGTCAAGAGTAAATATTGGTGACAGTTTTGAAAGGTGACGGGAGCTCCGTAGTACCGAGGTAAAGTTGGTTTGATATTCACACATTCAGACATTCACCAAAAGCCATTTAAAATTGTAAAAATCCTGGATGCTGGCCTTCTAGGCAGAGTTGCAAAGATAAAGCCATATCTCAGACTGGCCAATAAAAAGAGAAGATTAAGATGGGCAAAAGAACATAGACACTGGACAGAGATTTAGCTTTTTCTTTGCAACTCTGCCTAGAAGGCCAGCATCCCGGAGTCACCTCTTCACTGTTGACATTGAGACTGGTGTTTTGCAGGTACTATTTAATGAAGCTGCCAGTTGAGGACTTGTAAGGCATCTGTTTCTCAAACTAGACACTCTAATGTACTTGTCCTCTTGCTCAGTTGTGCACTGGCGCCTCCCACTCCTCTTTTTATTCTGGTTAGAGCCAGTATGCGCTGTTCTGTGAAGGGAGAAGTACACAGCTTTGTACGAGATCTTCAGTTACTTGGCAATTTCTCACCTGGAAATAGCCTTAATTTCTCAAAACAAGAATAGAAGAAAGTTATTTGTTTCTGGCCATTTTTAGCCTGTAATCGAACCCACAAATGCTGATTCTCCAGATACTCAACTAGTCTAAAGAAGTCCAGTTTTTATTTTTACCAGGCAAGTTAGTTAAGAACAAATTCTTATTTTCAATGACGGCCTAGGACAGTGGGTTAACAGCCATGTTCAGGGGCAGAATGACAGATTTGTATCTTGTCAGCTTGGGGATTCTGCCACTCCATTTTATTGCTTCTTTAATCAGTTTTCATCTGTGTTTACATAATTGCAAAATGATTTTCTAATGATCAGTTAGCTAATCCAAGTTTATCATTTTAAAAGGCTAACACAATGTGCCATTGGAACACAGTCATGTTGGTTGCTGATAATGGGCCTCTGTACGCCTATGATTACCTTAAAAGTCAGCCGTTTCTAGCTACAATAATAATTTACAACGTTAACAATGTCTACACTGTATTTCTTATTAATTTTGTTATTTTAAATTGATTTTAAAAAATGGCTTTTCTTTCAGAAACAATCCTTTCTAAGTGATCCCAAACTATTAGCATGGGTATTGAAAGATACCAGAGGGTGGATAACAAAAAAAACACTAATATAAGTGGACAGTACATGTTTTGTTATTGGGCTAAATGTATACATTATGATTTTCCTCTGAACTGTATGTGAACCCCTCTGCAATCTACTGCCACCCTTAAAAACTAGGACTTTAACCAGGATGTCCCTATGCTATTTGCTCTCTTTCTCAAACTGCTAGCACAAAGCCTAAGTGAAATGTCTTTTGTTCACAAAAGATCTGGGAAAAAAACATCAACTAGCCCAAATCAGCTCTACATAATTCAGTAGGGAGGTGTGCCACTACCACATATTATACCCATTATACCAGCGGAGAAACTACGTCACCTACATACGTAGGTATTACCATATCTCTTTCAATTCACATTCCTTGCAGAAATAACTTTTTGCAAACCTTTTAAACATCCAGAAAGACAGTGGTCTTAGAAGGGTATTTATTGTCACGTTCTTTCAAAATCGAACCCAGAAGCAGACCAGGACAAGGAGAGTAGGAAGAAGGTGAGTATTTATTTACAAGTGAATGTGAATGGGTAGGTATATCCAGGTGGCGTAGCGGGCAGCGGTGGTGAGTTGATGGGAGTAAATAGGTGGATCCAATGGGGTAGCGGAATCCTCCGACGACCAGGCAGGAATGGGGTAAATGATCCGGGTGAGTAACTGAAGACAGAACAAACTGAGGTAAGTTTAAGGCAAGCAATACGTAAAAATACAAAACAAAACAAATTCTATCCAACTTGAGGCTGATACTATGGCACAACATACTGTTCATGGCTAACGATCCGGCAGGGAACGGATGTCAGGTCAGAGCTTTTGAAGGGGAGAGGTGATGATCAGGACAGGTGTGCAGATTACTGATGGGATACAGGTGCGGGTGAACATCGATCTCCCAACAAGCTAATTCGCCCGGCAACCAGACCGGGTGCGTTCCAGGACACCGGAAACACACTCCAGGACAGAAACACAGGCAAACACAGACTCAGGAAGCGGGATTCGTGACATTTATATTTTATGTGAATGGATGTGGATGAAATAATTCTGCCTCAAGGTGGTTCACCGTATCCACTGGTCCGGGGCCAAACTTGGAAGAATATTCTCTGATTTTGATCCTACCTGTGTCAGATGTAAAATCGAATTAGCCACACTGTTTGCATATGTTTTGGGGCTGTCATAAACTGTCAGGTTTCTGGGAATTAATATTTAGCCCTTTTTGGAGTACTGCCCATAGGTACCCCCCTGTCAAGAATCCAGTCGGACACTGTTGCTTATACAATTCTTTTAGCTAGACGGCTAATACTACAGAACTGGAAGATGGCAGATCCCCCATCTTATAAATATTGAGTTATATTGTGCTCTCTGAAACTAGAAAAATTTCAATTAACGTGGGAACCCCAAACTGTTTAATGAGGCTTGGGCTCCATTCTGGTCTTACTTTACACCTTTAAACAGTCCATCCTCTGATGGCATTCCTATTAAAACAAAAATAAGTCTGCATTTTACCCCCCTGTGACTTAAGGGTTGGATGAGCTTTTCTTTGTGTTTTTTTTCTGGGCATTAAGGTAATGTGCTTATTGATTGTGACCTACGGATGCCTTGTTCATCTTGCCCAGTAAGAGACTAGTGTTTACAGAGTTTTTTCAAATAATTCTGCCAGTGTTTTAATGTCCAAGTTTCATATTTTTTCTTTACCTCCAACTCTATATATCCAAGTGAGCCTATGAGGACCTTGGGGATCAGATTGACCATTATACCTATTGATCAAACGTATAACAGACAGACACTGCTTAAAAGGAGTTGTTTGTGATATCTACACTCATTTGCCACTTTATTAGGTTCACCACCCTATTCACAAAAATAAATTGCTCCTACATACACCAAGTCCCGTGGTCATGGCTTGCTAGACACTAAAGCATGCAGAGAAGTATTAATGTATTCTGTTACTGTTTGTTTGAACTTTATATTGTCCAAAATGACAGCACAGTCTGTGATTGTATTTTGTAACTCAGAAAAGTTCCAAAACGTGAACTGACTGTAATAAACTCCAACTGGACTTAACTTGAACACTATCTCCTTTCCCAGGTTCATCAACACTTTTGAATTCACGCTGTTCCAGATGCAACGGAGTTTGTACCTAATAAAGTGAACACTGAATCTATAGACTTTTCCAGAATGTGTTTGGCTGTAAGTGTTGAACAGTTGAATCTATTACCTCAGGAGATCCCATTCAGCTTGCCTGGGGATGACAAAGAAGGACTTCAACAAAGCCAAAATAGAAAATGATTGCAAGTGGCCTCTTTGCTGTTAAATTAGAGATGTACAAATAAATGACTGTTGTGCCTTGTAACTAAATTAAAATGTGGAACCGTTGCACTAAAAATGCAAACATTGATTTGGCATACAATTTAAGATTGTAAATATTGTACAACTTTATGTAAACAGAGTCTAACTAAATTTAGAAGAAATTGCACTTGAAATGAACATTTCTTTCATGTTATTGCAAATAAATGCATATTTTCACTTTTTTCTGCTACAATCACTGAATTGGTTATTGATTTCTTCATCTTTAAATGCAATATTTGAGGTTCTATGCATTTCTATCAAATCAAAACTGGAATTTCTACTCAAAGAAAAGGTTGTAGAAGTATACTAGACATTTATATAATAAATCATACCTAGTTTGATGTTTCTGTGACAAAAGGTGAATTAGTTATTGATTTATACCCCTTAAAATGGCATCTTATAGGTTTTAATGTATTTCTATCATAACTGGAATTTTTCAGAATAAAAAAGATTGTAAAAGTATGCTAGACATATTTAGAAAAGGAACATCACAGATACAACCACTTTCTTCCTTGAAGCTAATGTAAGCTGATGATGTGTTCGTCAATGACTAGCCGGCAAAATAACCGAATTAAGCAAACTATTTAAGTAACGTCTACTTCTAACAGTGACACTCTTGAAACAAAGTAGCTAGTTGTAAAATGGCTACAAAGTTGTTACTAGCTACCAGTACACAGGGACATGCTCTGCTCTGTTATTCTTTGCTACAGTAGCTAGCTAGCTACAATGACACGGCAGCTTTCGACACCAACTGTCAATTTGTTACCGTTTGTGTGATGTGTGACATTACTACCCAGCCTGGCTAGCTAGTAAACATTAATTAACCAATTTGCAAGGTTAGGATAGTTTGCCAAATAGTGTCTGTAATTGGGATAATATGTTGTTGTAATGCACAGCAATATCTTTCATATTATATCCTCATATAATCCTCATAGTAACATATCACATATCCTCATCCTTCTTGTAACATATCCTCAGATACCAGAAGGGACTATGAGGTCCATCCCACATCCACTCATGCCAAAGATGGAGCATTCGAAGTGCATGTTCTGTCTAGCATTGGCATTGCTTCAAGCTAGACTGTATCGGTCAGGTAAGAGGGCATGAATTCAAACTAATAATAGCAAAAAAAAGTTTTACTTGTATGCAAATGACTATTGGGGACACTGACAATATCATCAGTACAACAGTCTCATCAGCAGTGTGCAAGTACATTTAATTCTCTCAACCCCCTCTCAAAATGTTCTCTCAAAAAAGGCAAGGCAGGAGGCAGGGTACTCCATCCTTCTCCAGTAGAGTAAGGACATAGTCACCCACTTCTGGTGGTGCTGTAAAAAGGCTGGGACATAAGTGAAATACTGTGGCACTAAGAAAATCCAACTATTGGATGATTTATATTGTAAAGGCTGGTAATCACGCTAAAACCGTAATTTCAGCACTGTCATTACAGTGATTAATCATATGGCAGGCTATTGTGTAGTAAATAAATGGTTACTGATAAATGGTTTTCGATGTTGTAGAACATGTGGAGAGGCATCCTGCACCATGTTGTAGGGGAACATGAATGGGTCTTTGGCCTCTGTCGACATGACAGTTTGCCTGCGTCTGGCCCAAAATCATGGATGGAGAGAGGTTCAGCAGCCCACAAGACACAATATGCATTCTACCATGCTCCACACTCTCATGCTCCGAGTGCATTCTCTGCCAAACAGGAAGTCTTCCGACTAGCTTGCAAAGACAGTACAGTGGAATATCAAAGATCCCTCTCTGCTGCTTGATCAGCCTGCTTTTCCAACTTAATTGAGGAGAATAAGAACAATCCAAAATCTATTTTCTATACTATTGAAATGAATGATGAATTCTTGAGTTCATGAACTTCTTTACGGACTCCTCTTTGAATCTGTGTATTACCTCATCTCTGTACCCCACACATACAATTATCTGAATTTAAAACACAGATTCAACCACAAAGACCAGGGAGGTTTTCCCAATGCCTCACAAACATTACATTACATTTAAGTCATTTAGCAGACGCTCTTATCCAGAGCGACTTACAAATTGGTGCATTCACCTTATGACATCCAGTGGAACAGCCACTTTACAATAGTGCATCTAAATCTTTTAGGCATTGGTAGATTAATTACACTTTGGATGGTGTATCAATACACCCAGTCACGATAAAGATACAGGCGTCCTACCTAACTCATTTGCCGTAGAGGAAGGTAACCATTCTGGGATTTCACCATGAGGTCAATGGTCACTTTAAAACAGTTACAGAGTTTAATGGCTGTGATAGAAGAATTAAATCTACCTGAAAATCTATTGCAAGACTTAAATGGTTGTCTAGCAATGATCAACCACCAATTTGACATAGCTTGAAGAATTTTGAAAATAATAATGGGCAAATGCTTTTATAAAGTAATGTAATGTATGGGTGTGAATACTTGTGTAAATTAGATCTTTCTGTTTTTCATTTTCAATACATTTGTCATTATGCGGTATTGTGTGTGGATGGGATTTAAAAAATACATTTTATCCATTTTGAATTCAGGCTGTAACAGAGCAAAGTGTGGAATAAGTCAAGGGGATTATGAATGTGTAGTTCAATGTGTTATTGTATTTTGATGTGTATTGTGGTGCTATACAGGGCTCATCTGGAAAAGAGACCTTGGTCTCAGCATTGACTCCCTGTCAAAATAAAAGGTTAAATAAAAACTTGTTAGACCTGGGGGGTCAGTCAGTCAGGTCTGTAATTAGGTGTCCATATTAGGACAGCCTCAATCTCACTAGGACTTGTCTGTTCTAATATGGACACTGTACATGTGTACTACAGTGCAGTCTCTCTCGACTGACTGAGCTGTAAAAACCTTGTTGTCAAAATCATCAGTCTGCAGACTGACTTGATCAGAGGGCCTTATGGGATTTCACTTTGAATATTAAATCAACAGAGATGAATCACTGCAATCTGTTCTGTCACAGACCACCCTACACACTAACTGTCGATACAGTACACTCTTACGGGAAAAAAGGTGCTATTTATAACCAAAAGGTGTTCCTTGGCTGTCCCCATAGGAGAACCCTTTGGTTCCAGGTAAAACCTTTTTTTCCACAGCAGGATCTACCTGGAACCAAAAAGGGTTCTCCTATGGGGACAGACCCTTTTTTTGAAGAGTGTAGGTAAACAGAAAGATGGGCAGAGGGAGTTTACAGTCCTCCTGCATTTAATACTGACAATACTGACATGCATTTTCCCACATGCACCTGAAAGAGCACGCATTCAATGTCTGATGGTGTATTCAATGTCTAATGGTATAATCACATTAATGTGATCCTGTGTGGCTGTTGGTAGAGCATGGCACTTGCAAAGTCAGGATGCACTATGGCATAGATTATTATATATTACATTAATTTTAGCTCCAGTATATCTGAAATGAACTATTTGTGACATTAAAAGATAGACCATTTGTGACGGAAGGTCATTCCTACGAATTACCCAAGACTACCACAAATAACCCCCCCAAAATACCACAAACTACAACAAACAATCCCGAAATAGCACAAACTAGAAACTACCCAAGATTATGGTATTTTGTGGTGGTTTGTTGATGTTACAGTATATGCGTATTTTGGGGTTATTTGAGGTTATTTGTGGTAGTTTGTGTTTTGGGCACTTTGGTATTTTGAGATTGTTTATAGAGTTTGTGGTAATCTGTGGTAGCTGTTTGTGGAAGGGATAGTTTGTGGTTGTTTGAGGTTACCGTGTAATGCATTTATTCTTTGACATACATATTGACATGCGGTCGGTAGCCGTGTTGACTGTTTGTTGGGGTGTGTATTTTGTGAGTGTTTAGTGTGTTTGCTGGAGTATAGTAGGAGTAGGATATGGAGTGTGGTAGTGTATTGAGTACTGCTGAACTGAATCAAACACATAGACAGGGGGTAGTTGGGGTTGTCTTATGTATTTTGGGGTTGTTTGCAGTAGTTTAAAGGCGGGCTATCAACAGCAGTGAGCTGGCAACGATAGGGTTGCTGGCTTTGTTATCCCAATGCCATTTTCAGGGGCGCTGCACTGTGGCTGACCCAGTATTCCAAGCCGGGTTTGAAAGAAAAAGACACATTTTCATCATCTGAAAGGAAAATAGACAAAGTATTCTTCTTCTTTGCTGGAACTGTGGATGCAGGGACTTATAGTCCATGAGATCAATGTTATAGTATCATGCATATTTTGAAACTATATAAACATGTTCTTAACATGGAGTAAACGATTAAGTAATATGACCCAATATTTAGTTATGATGGGGGTTACAAGTGGTACAAAGCTCATGAGGCATATAGGTATATTCTTCAAGAATCAACAGGCACAGATCTTAATTTGACCAGTTTCTCACAGCAGGAAAATAATCCTGCAGCAACAGGACATGTGAAATATTATGGAGCTTATAATTATAATTATAATTTTTTGTAGGGGTTGATATATTTATGGGTTTTTGTGTATTGTTTAGGGGAAAAAACAATTTAATACATTTTACAATAAGGCTGCAACATAACAAAATGTGTAAAAAGTCAAGGGGTCTGAATACTTTCTGAATGGACTGTATCGTTAATTAAAATGACAGTAAATATTGCAAATTGCATCTTCAAAGCTCTAACATTTCTGAATGAAACTACTTCTGACAAAATACAAAAGGTTTTTGCAAAAATGTCATTGCAGTAACTAAAAGAACAGAGTAATACATGCAATTCTTTGACATACCTATGGCATGCGGTAGCTGTGCTGACTATGTTGGGCCGTGTATTGTATACTGTATGTAGTGTATGGTGCTATGCTTAAGTATTGTGAGATATATGGTCAACTTTGTCATTTCTAGCTAATCATTTATTTATGTAAGTGGGGTTTGCGCTGGTTTTGGCCAACAGAGTGTGCTGCTGACTCTAGCGGTTGCTTTACGACGGGTGTGCCCAACCTTCTTTGACGTGAGATCTACTTTTTCATTTGCTAGCCTGATGAGATCTACCAGTCTCTAAATCTAAACCAACCAACAAAACGTATGAAAAGCAACACACCACTGAGTATGGACCTGCTGCTATGATACCTATTTGATACCCAAATATAATGTGGACCAATAACATGTTTTCCACAAATAAGTACAACTCATTTAATTTCCTACCGTAGTGTGACTTTTGGCATTGGTGCAGGCAAGTCGTTTTTCATAGTCAGGGCTGTAGCGGCTTGTTGCAAGTCTCATGCAGGCCACAAGGTGGTCATCAGTCATAGTAGATCTGTACTTGGACTTTATTATCTTCATGTCAGATGTGGGTTGATCCAAAAGGAGCTGATAAGTTGAGAGCACATCTTCTTATGTTGGGATAGCAGTAGCTCCCAGAACTCTCCTTCATGTCAGTGGTTGCCCTGGATGTCATTTTGAAGGGTGAGAATTTCAGTTTATGCTATGGTTGTGTCCAACTGAAAAAGTGATCCCATTTTGGGGGCAATGACTTCCACATGTATGTCTGTGTCAAAGGGAAAGCACATATAAGTGGCAATAGGCTCAAGTGATGCAAAGTCAGTGAAACAACTGTCAAACTCGGATAAGATGCTCTGGACTTGCGCCACGCAATGTGCACTGTCAGGCTGTGCTGTATCCTTGCGCTGACGTTCAAGTTCTGAATGCATGTGTTGAAAGAAGTGCAGGTCCTTACGTTGCAGCTTTCTTGTGAGAAGTTGTAGTTTGCATTTAAAAGTGTTCACACAGCTGATCATGTCAATTACATGTTTGCCTTTTCCTTGTAGCTCTACATTCAATTAATTAAGCATGTAAATTATGTGAGTGAGAAAAGCTAAATCCAGGAGCCACTGTGTGTCCTCTAACTGTGCATATTCTACATGCTTGGAGACCTTGAGAAACTCCTAGATTTCAGGCAACAACTCACTGAATCTCCCTAAAAATGTACCTCTGCTCAGCCACCGCACATCCGTGTGCAGCAGGAGGTCTGTGTGCTCCACTTCAGTCTCTTCTAAGTGAGCGGGAATTAGCCTCCGCTGTAGGCTTCTTGCTTGACTACAACACACAATCTTAATTGCAACATCCATCACCTCTTTCATGTTTAACATCTTCCCGCACAAAGCTTGCTGATGAATTACGCAGTGATAATTAAGAAAGTCAGGGAAAGAATCATCCCGTTTGCACAATGCAACAAACCCACTAATGCAGCCTACCATAGCGGGTGCCCCATCGGTAGTAATGGAGACAAGCTTACAAAAGGGCAGTTGGAATTTGTTAGCAAATTTCATAAAAGCTTGAAAAATATCTTCGCCGTCCTTTCAGTGGCAAAATGGCGAGTAGTTCCTCCTCTATACTCATGTTGTCAAATACCACTCTGCTGAAAATGCATAACTGTGCCACATCTACCATATCTGTGGACTTGTCAAACTTGAGGAAATAACACTCGCAGGTGTCAATATCCTTCTTCAGTTGATCCTCGAGGTTCTCCGCTATTCCCTCCCCTTTCTGTGCAACTGAATGTCATTGATGGCAGCCATAATTTCAGTCTTATTCTTAAAATCCCCAAACAACAAGTCTGCAGCCTCAAATGCTTCCTTGATCACCCCCCCCCCATCTTTGATCGGCGTTTTATGTTTAGCAAGAACGTGAATCACACGATAAGATACTATGGTTGCCGCCTTCCCTTTGGCCACAGACCTTGTTGAAATTGGCTGCTGCGCTGCCAGTGGATTTTTTTGTTCTTGTTCTTTCTTCTTTGTAATTCAGTCTTTGGAAAATCTCTTTCCTGGGTTTTGTGTGGTTTTAAAATGACTTTCTATGTTACCTTTCTTTGGGGTAGCGATTGCTATTATGGCAGATAAGGCACACACATTTTGAGTATGACATGAAGAAAAAATAATCATCCTCCCATTCCTTGTGGAAACGGTATACGTTGTTTTGTATCCTTCCCTTCACTCATTATTGCTGCTGTCAACCACACAACTTAAGAACAATTTAAGAACAAGTCTGGCTACAAAGTTAGCTAGCTAGCTACCTGACTGGCATCACTGTTACTTTGACTTGGATTTGCCGGGAGGCATTTGACCGCGCTAACTAGGCATACGTCAATAAGTGGGCAGGGACAGGTCATATTTTATGTAAATCACTTTTCAGACATTGCTGTGAATGGAGGACTGTCAAACGTTAAAACAGAAAAAGATTATAGGCATTGATTTGTGTGGCTGAATTTTAGTAGATGTATAATCATCTCACGATCGACTGGCAAGCACTCCGTGATCGACCAGTAGATCGCGATAGACTGGTTGGGCACCCCTGCTTTATGAGCTCTCACTGCAGTAGTTCTTGGGCTAGCTTGGTGTCAGTTGAATGAGTGACAAGGCAGCTGTAGCTGTACTAAGAGCAACCAAATATAAACTCTTTGTTTTAAACTTGATTTCGAAGGTGAGAGAGTTGTAAAGCACATAATACAAGGAGCGTAGTTATGTTATTGCTGTATTGTTTTCATTACGTTTTCATAGTTAAATTCGTTTAAATCCGCTAGCATAGAAGCTACTGCCGTTGTCATGGTAACTGAGGCTGTCTGAATGGGCACTGAATTTAAACAAAAGGGGAAACATTGTTTATTGCTGAGTATTGAGCGCTAGATGAAGAATAAGATTATCAAATCTATTTGTGCTGAATAGATCAGTGCTGAATTTGTAAATCGGGAGGTGCGAAACAAAAAGTGAGCATGAGAGGGGGTGACCTGGGGAGCTCTGAGGTACAGGAATGCATAAGAAATGTTTTTTTCCTTTATAATAAAGCATTGCATATCATCACATTTGCGTAGTGTTAAAGAGCAGTAGAGTAAAGTTGCATTCTAGGGAAAAAAACATTTTGTGGCCTGGGTCAGGGACATTTTTGGCCTTTTTATAAAAGCATTTCATTCTATGTAATTTTACATGACTTGAGACTTTGGCACCCTGGCCTCTTTCTAGAGTTCCTACTTTCTGACCTGAAGATCACTGACGTCATGATTCGACCTTGTTCCCCCCCCCCCCAGAGTTCCCAGTTGTCTTGAAAGCACCATAATACCGCACAAATTATCGAAATGACAGGCTACTTCGACAGTGACAAACTGAAAATCTGAGATCAATGAAAACAACCTTGAATCTATCAATAGCCTAGGCCTACATGTGTGGAGACACCTATTGTAATGCTACAATCCGAGGTGGAAATGAGTCCTAAAAATGCTTTCCACTTTCACTGACTCAATCAATGATGCCAGCTCACTAGCTGGTGATGGCCTATATGCTCGTACCAAAAGCCTTTCTATCTTGCTCCCTCTCGTTTTGTATCAAATATTTTGGTAGATTACAGCTAACAGATTAGACTCTTCTCTTTTCAGCAGGAGCCATTTGCTTTCCAACCTGTGTTTTCCCGAATTTGTAGGGTATTTGAAATATTGCGAAAGGCCAATTTTGTCTGCATGATGTTTGTTCACTGACAGATTGGCCTCATTCCCGGCAGTAGACAACGACTCGTTATTGTGCTACACTCCACAGCTAGGCAATTTTTAAAATAAGCTGTTTTTCCTCTGTGGCAAAATTGTAGGCTTTCGCATGGTGTAGTAGGCTATTCTGAATTATTTCATTTCTTTCTGAACAGACAGCAGTAACTCTATAAATTTTGCAAATCTGTCTCAATTTATCAGGCGTGCTGCAGTTCCTACAGAACACTTCGTGCGGTTATGTTTCTATAAGGAAATAAATTATTAAGTGCAGTGCTGGAGAGATGAGTTGCAGGCTTATGTCTATCTGAGCAGAGGGAGAGATATCAAAGAAAGTGAATCTCATTCTAGTTCTGTGAGAGATACAAGGAGGATTAAGTAAGAGGCAACTCGAATGAACTTTGCGTTTATTAGAATGTTTACATTGCAAAAAGTGACAATTATCTTTCATGCCATTAGAGGTATCGGATCCAGCCAAATAGATTCCAGAACGAAACAGTCCAAAACTGAGAGGTGCCTGATGCTGTTTGGCAGGATCCGGTTCAAATTAAGCACTGGAATATATCATTGTAATACTTGTTTATGAATTGTATAATAATAGAGCTTGTCAGTTGAATGAGTGACAAACCAACTGTAGCTGTACTAAGAAGAGCAACCAGATATAACGTCAAACTCATTGTTTTAAACTTGATTTCCAAGGGCTGGACAAAATTCACACATGGCAACAAAAAAAAGGCCAAAGAACGTTGGCTGAGCTGGAACACTATTGTGAAGCCATGTCAAAAGAATTGAAACGAACTGTTGCTGAGCCTCTCCTCACTGGAGTGATGCTGAGAATAAAATGTTCCCTAAATGGCACCAAAAAAATGTCTCCCTTATTGTATTTTGCCAATACAATCTGTTATTAGGATGAAACTGAAAAATAACAACTCCTGAGTGAACAGGCAGTGGCTCGGGTGGTTGATGTCCTTGATTATCTTTTTGGCCTTCCTGTGACATCGGGTGCTGTAGGTGTCATGGAGGACAGGTAGTTTGCCCCCGGTGATGGGGGCAAATCAGCACCACCCTCTGGAGAGCCTTGCGGTTTGAGGCTCTCCAAATTGCCGCGTGCCGCTTAGGCCACCCATTGTGACTCGCTCGTGGGCATTCTGGCAGTATGTTCGATTGTGCGTTAAGAATTCAGCATAGCAAGTTTGTATGAAGGTCTAGTTATTAATGGGTACATAGTTCAATAGTAATATCCTGTACAGATAGCTGGGAGGACCTATTCAAGTAAGTAAATACATTGAATATGTATAAAACATGTATTATTAGCTAACTAGCTACAGTGCAGGCTAACTCAAATGAGCTGCTAAATGAGCTAGCTAGTTGGCTAGCTAACTTCACATACTGTATAGATTGCTAGCTAAGTGAATTAAATATCACCATCTACCTAACTTCATATTAGCTAGCTATCTTGATGTATTTATCACTGTAATCATTTGTAGATAGGTAGCTAGCTAACAGCCATGGAGGAGGGTGATAGGATAGAAGCCTTAACTATCAGTGAGCGAGTAGGCTATTCTGGATAGGGTAGGTACCTTTGTGTAGTTCCTGTCCCTAGAAGTGAGGATGGGGATAACGGTAACATAATATTCAGTGAGGTGTAATTTGACTATAATGAAGTCTGTTTCTTGTGAGGTTTTCTGTCCTCAGATAAAGAGAGCTATGAAAGCCTGTCTACATATGAAGAGCAGTGGTTCTCAGTCCTCGTGCACATTTTTTATTTTGCCTTCCACAGCTGATTCAAATGATCAACTCATCATCAAACTTCAAGTGGTATTTATGTATTAATTTGTGATGCTATCCTTGATATGATCCTGTTATTGTCACATGCTACATGTGTGCCCGTGCATCTATCAATCCAATGTTATCATGATTTGTTATCAGGGATATTATACTTTAGGTTTCCACAATGACCTGGTGATGTAAAAGTCTCATGGACCCACACCTTTTCTCCAGCCCAGTTCAACTACTTAATACTTTATGTGATGTGTTGGTGCAGAGCTATAACGACCACCTAACAGGCCCTGTGGGTAGCCAGGACAAGGTTTGAAGACCACTGAACTACAGTATTAAATGACCCCTGACAACCTCAATGCTCAGCAATTGGATAGGGTTAAATGTATAGAAATATTGTGAATCAAACGGGCATCCCCATTCAAGACAATGATATGCCCATTCTATTTCTGTGCATTTAATTCTATTCTATGGCTGGAATCCAATCAGATAGCTTTTGAAAAACTGGGCCCAGGAGGAGCAGACAGACTCCAACACTAAAAGCCTATGCCCACCCCAAGGTAATGTAAAACTAACGATGTGTCCAATTGCAGCTGTAAAAACAGACAATCCAGCTCTGGTTATAGTGGCAATTTGGCAACAACTGTTTTATAAGTTCAACTGTGACTCACTCGCCTTGGTTGGGTATAATTTCAAATGGATATATGATAGTGTTATACTTAGAGAACTGCCTTCATGGCTCTTCCACTGACACTTCCAACTGGACACCAACTAATTCTCTGCTGCCCAACAGATGACCTCCCCCTATAGGCAAGCCACCCCCCACGCATTTGAGCACAGAATGGTCCAATGCCAATGGGGGGATTGGACATAAGAGGGTGGGGCTAGGGAACCCCTTGTCCAGTCTGTGCTTCCATTGAACAGTCCAGACAGACAACCAGCCAGTCAACCAATGGCAGAGGGCTAGAGCAGAGCCAATCACATGTCGGACCAGAGCACGGCCTTGCTGCCTTTCTCCACACTAATCACGTAGGCTCCCGACGGTGACCAGGACACAGAGTTGATGGCCGAGCTGAGAGAGAAGAGAAAACAGAACTGAGCAGGACGGCAGAACAGGAGTATCAGGTAGAAGGTATCTCAGAGATGGAGAAAGATCCCTTCCTTTCATCTGTGCCATAATGGCTTCTATGACAGCACCATAGAGGATTTTTTTTATTTTGTGATATCCAATTGGTAGTTAGTCTTGTCCGTAGGGAATTTGCAGCAATGGCCCTCGACCTTCGCCTCTCCCGAGTCCCATGTGTCCTTTGGAACACGACCCTGCCAAGCCGCACTGCTTCTTGACACACTGCTTGCTTAACCCGGAAGCCAGCCGCACCAATGTGTCGGAGGAAACACCGTCCAGCTGGCGAGAGAAGTCAGCTTGCAGGTGCCTGGCCCACCACAACTAGTCGCTAGAGCAAGGAAATCCTAGCCGGCCAATCCCTCCCCTAACCTGGGCGACACTGGGCCAATTGTGCGTCGCCTCATTGGCCCGGTTGTGACACAGCCTGGGATCGAACCTGGGTTTGTAGGGACACTAATTACTGCGATGCAGTGCATATATCAATGCATATATCAACTTGTTGTGGGCTAGTTTAGGAATGCTGTGTTGCACGTATAGTGCAAAACTTAACGTGACATCATTACGGCATGTACATACATTATATAGGTACGCACGTCAGCTTTGACATTTGACGGTTTTAAACATTGGGCCGTTAAACTAGACATCGGCCAATATGTTCACCGATATATCGTGCATCCCTACTATAATCCATACCTGTTTAAGGCCTCAACCTCCCCCAGTAGCCCAGGCAATAGATCCATTTTTTTATTTTAATGGCTCACTCGTGCTTGTAAGCAATGCTCTATCTTCTGGAGATATTATAAAAACATCCCTCCCCTATATTAAATTTAGAATTTTAGACAGTTGCTTCCCTTCAGTTTCGATCGCAGAGCTCGAGGAAATGTATTTTGTTCACGTCAAGTGTATCCGATTCTTTTTCGAGCATATCAAAATGCTGATCAATAAATAGTTCAAGATTCTATATAGATTATCCAGAATGTTTGTTTCGTAGTTATCAGCTAATCCACACTTTCTATGATTAATTGATGGGACAAGCTGTGCCCTAACACGCTTCCACCTGCCACACTTTGAAGATGCTAGAACTATCAACAAGTACTTTCCCTCAGTCAACAAGAGTAATGAACAGCATCAGACAACCCCATAGTAGACTTGTTGGACCTTCAGTCCATTCCCGGTGGGGCACTCTTGAGACCCTCCTCCCCCCAACCTTCCCTGACCCTTGCCACCCCTGCTAAAATTTAAGGGAAACTCTGCAAAGAAAGTCCCACCCAGCTCACTACTTAAAAATGGTAAAAGTCCTCAATGGCCCTGCCTGTTAAAAACAGGCTTTGTGGCACGAGATCTGTCTATCCAAGTCTATGGCTTATCCCTCAAATTCTGAACCTGAAACTTAAATGCAAAATGGACTAGAAAGAATTGTCGAAGGGAGACGATCCTACTCCAGAAGTTCAAACTTACCAGTGGTTCTGGCCCAGGGTGCGGTCCAACTTGCCCGTCAGGACGTTCCACACATACAGCACTCAGTCTGCAGAGCCCCCCGCCACATAACTGCCATCGGGACTGAGAACACAAGGAAACAGGAGGATCAAAACAAGGTGCTCGAGTGGAGACTCATGGGACTGTGGTTGGATAGGTGAGCATGTGCACACTTTCATGGAAGATGGTAGGGAATTTGACCATGACCAATGTTAGTAAAACTATAAACCAATGATTGGGCTTTGGTCAAAAGTAGTGCAACATATAGGGAATAGAGTGACATTTAGGACACCCATTGGTATAAAAAGGTGGTGTCCACTCACCTGAAGGTGACTCTGGTCCAGTCAGTGCCACAATTGAAGCCCTGAGCACTGGGAGGAAAGATTGGAAAACACTGTTGACAAACCTCCAACACCACTAATCTATATCAGACCTGGGTTCCAATAATATTAGGTTTCCTTTGAAATACGTTGAGTGTCAGACAGGCAGGGTTTGCATTATTATGACTATTCCATTGCCCACATACAGCATCTATTCACCAATAAGAATAAAGAGAATCTCTGACCACCCATGCAATCACCTCAGATTATCTTAATCGACAATATGGATGAGGCTATCCAGGACTACAAATTTACAAGAAATAAAACACAGTGCTGGTTTGACATAAAGTGGTGTGTGGTGGTCAGGTAAATGAGCTCGAGTCTACAGTACTAAAGTGACATGTCCCTGTACCTGAAGGTCTGACGGACCGTGTTGCTGCGCAAGTCGATGATCTTAACCAGGTCGCCCCGAGAGAAGGTGAGCAGTTCGGTGCGGTCGTGGTTCAGGTCAAGAGACGTGACTCGGCCCAGAAGCTCCAGCTCGCAGACTATACTCTCCGCTCTTTAAAAAAAAAGTCAGAACAACCCAAATGAACAGACGGCGCAAGCTAAAAAACGTTAAGTGTTGCAAGAGGGGATATTTATTAGAGCACACTGTATTGTACAAATTCAGGTAGGTACCTCCCCGTTTAGGCAGATTTTCCTTCCTCTGGGTTCCTAATGAACACACCCCAGGACAAAAAGTCAGTGTCATGATAATAAAATGACCCCCTAGGCAAAGACCCCATACAACCATTGCCCATGACACAAATGCACTGGGTATGTATGATTTCCCCAGCTGGGTTCTCCGCCTCCAAACATTCTCATTATTTGGATATTCCCCTATAGCAGCATGATGCCTACCCCCCCTTTTCTAACATGAGATCTACTTTTAAAATGTAAACATGTCGCAAGTATCGAGTTGTAATTTGAAATACTTGCAACACCAGAAGTTAATGGTTATATGAAGGAGAAATGTACATGTTGCGGTCACTGATAAGGGTGGAATGTGGGTCGAGGTCAGGTCAGATGAAGGAATAGTTTATTACCCACGTAAATTAACTTCCTGCCTAGCAACAAAAATTGTTTAGTGTTTAGAGAAAAGGAGGATACGCTGCCTAAAGCAGGGTATAAATACTTGTGCTAGGGGAAACAGGTCTTTGATGCCGTTTGACCCTTTGGGTGAATATACTTGGTTTAAGCTTTGACTAGTTGTCCGTAAAAACTATTTAGAACCAAACAGTTGGCTCTGCAAGCAGGGTTCACCACAATTATACAGTCAAACTTGAGTCCGAATCAGTGAAACAGGAGCCAGCACCAAGGTAGGCTCAGTTCCTACACCTGTTACCACTCATTCTGACATATTGGGCAGATGAGAATCGTAGGCTGAACAATTATAGGATACGGACCTCGAAAGTTTATTCAGTAGGCCCATTGTGTAACGACAGGTCGTAAATATATGGTGTAGGGTAGGTTCCTTTAACGGGCCGGCAGCGTAGCCTAGTGGTTAGAGCTTTGGACGAGTAACCGGAAGGTTGCGAGTTAAAACCCCCGAGCTGACAAGGTACAAATCTGTCGTTCTGCCCCTGAACAGGCAGTTAACCCACTGTTCCCAGGCCGTCATTGAAAATAAGAATGTGTTCTTAACTGACTTGCCTGGTTAAATAAAGGTCAAATAAAATGTAAAAAAATAAATAAAAAGGATAGGTCCCGAGTGGAGGTGTTTGTCAGCGAGATACATTAAAAATATAAAAATATGGTGTAGGGTAGGTTCCATAAGGATAGGTCCAGAGTCTAGCTCGTTCTTTGCGAGATCTGTGAGTAACACTACAGTGTCTGGTAGGTTTCGTTCAGGATAGGTCCCTAGTGGGGGTGTTGCCCTGTATGGATAAATTGTTAGGCTTGTGTACTAGTACAGTAGGTTGTAAAGAAGTATCCCATGGAGAAGGCCAACCGGAGGTAATGTGGATGGTGATAAGGTTGTCTATAAATTCTGAACAAAAGCCACATTCATGGTTAAAAAAAAAACAAGATATTCAAATGTTGTGTGTATTTGTAGTAGCAATAAGGAGAGAGGTTGGTTTATGCCCTTTTGGGAGGTGAAACCCTATGTGGAAATAGGAAGACAACTGAATAGTTTTGGTAATGTGTGTTGTCAATGGTATAAGACATTTGGTCACCCGTAATCTCCAGTCGTAAATCTGCAGATGCTTCAGTATTGGTTCGAAAACAAGGTATCATGACCAATTAATAGGCACAAAAACCATAACTACTCTCCGGGGGAAGTGGGTATCACTTCCTTGTAAAATTGTTAATAGAAGGCATATATCCCCATAAGATGGCACCGGAAAAAATGGCAGCCCTTTTACGGGCCCCCTAACTAATTGTGCTAATTGTGTTTTTTTTTTCAGAGTTATTTGTAATTTATTTTGTACATAATGTTTGCCACCGTATCTTCTGGATATCAGGACAGCAATCACTCACCTCGGATTAGACAAAGGTTAATTCTTCAACAAGCAGGACGCACAGGGTGTACTTCAGACACCCAACAAGGCCAAAAGAAGCATTTATATAGGACACAGGGCGGGGTGCCTTGTAAGGATCCTCCGATGGCGAGTGGGAAAGCTGCCCTTACCTACAGTATTATTGTCCAATGTACAATCATTGGACGAGATACGATCACGAATATCCTACCATCAAAAACTGTAATATCTTATGTTTCACAAAAATCATGGCTGAATGACAACATGGATAACATTCAGCTGACGGGATATACGCTGCACCAGCTAGACAGAACAGCACACTCCGGCAAGAAGACGTGGGGGGGCTGTGTACATTTGTATTCAACAGCTGGAGCGCGAAATCTAAGGAAGTCTCCAGATTAGATTTTGCTCGCCTGAAGTAGAGTCTCATGATAAACTCTGATGATAAATCTATATTTTTTGTGGCTGTTTATTTACCACCAGAGACAGATGCTGGCATTAAGACGGCACTCGTCAGCTGTATAAGGAAATAAGCAAACAGGAAACTGCTCATGCAGATGCAGCACTCTTAGTAGCGGGGGACTTTAATGCAGGGTGACAAATCAGTTACCAAATTTCTATAAGTAATGTTAACATTCTGGAGTATATGCAAATTGCCATCATACAATCTGAGGCAGCAGACTGAAAATGAATATTTAATTCATATGTGATTCTCAAAACTTTTGGCCATGACTGTATAAGTCATAGGTTTGTGATGTTGAACATTATGGAATTACTATTCAAATAGGAGGGACTTTTTTGGGTTGTAATTTCAAACAGTTAATGGTTAACCTCTCTGGGCTAGGCCCACATGGCCAATAGCCAGAGAAAATGCAGAGCGCCAAATTCAAACACACATTACACATGCAAGTTAGCAAATTAAAGCTACACTCGTTGTGAATCCAGCCAACATGTCAGATTTCAAAAAGGCTTTTCGGCGAAAGCATAAGATGCTATTATCTGATGATAGCACAACAGTAAACAATGAGAGTAGCATATTTCAACTCTGCAGGCGTGACACAAAACGCAGAAATAAAATATAAATCATGCCTTACCCTTGACGAGCTTCTTTTGTTGGCACTCTTATATGTCCCATAAACATCACAAATGGTCCTTTTGTTCGATTAATTCCGTCGATTTATATCCAAAATGTCCATTTATTTGGATCGTTTTATCCAGGAAAACACAGCTTCCAACTTACAACGCCACTACAAAATATCTCAAAAGTTACCTTTAAACTTTGCCAAAACATTTCAAACTACTTTTGTAATACAACTTTAGGTATTTTTAAACGTATATAAATCGATCAAATTGAAGACGGGATGATCTGTGTTCAATACAGGAGCAAAATAAACTGACGCTACTCTTCTGGTTACGCGCCTCTATCAAAAAGGTACACATGAAGTGACGTTCGTTCTGAGCTATGGTACTTCTTCATTACACAAAGGAAAAACCTCAACCAATTTCTACAAACTGGTGACATCCAGTGGAAAGCGGTAGGAACTGCAGGAAAGTCGATTAGAATTCTGGATTCCCCATGAAAACATAAAAGACAGTGACTTAAAAAAAACAACATCTGAATGGTTTGTCCTCGGGGCTATTTTGTAAATGACATCACTGAAGTCTAGAATCGGTAGAACAGTGAGTTTTACGAGGGTATGATGTTTGGCAGCATGAGTGATGGCTGCTTTGTTGCGAAATAGGAAGCCGATTCTAGATTTCATTTTGGATTGGAGATGCTTAATGTGAGTCTGGAAGGAGAGTTTACAGTCAACCAGCCATCCAGGCATTTATAGTTGTCCACATATCCTAGGTCAGAACCGTCCACAGTAGGCAGCGATCGGTTGAAGAGCAAGCGTTTAGTTTTACTTGCATTTAAAAGCAGTTGGAGGCCACGGAAGTATGGCATTGAAGCCCGTCTGGAGGTTAGTTAGCACAGTGTCCAGAAGGGCCAGACGTATACAGAAGGGTGTCTGCGTAGAGGTGGATCAGAGAATCACCAGCAGCAAGAGCGACATCATTGATGTATACAGAGAAGAGAGTGAGCCCGAGAATTGAACCCTGTGGCACCCCCATAGACTGCCAGAGATGCGGACAAATGGCCCTCCGATTTGACACACTGAGCTCTATCAGAGAAGTAGTTGGTGAACCAGGCGGGGCAGTCATTTGAGAAACCAAGGCTGTTGAGTCTGACGATAAGAATGTGGTGATTGACAGTCGAAAGCCTTGGCCAGGTCGATGAATACGGCTGCACAGTAATGTCTCTCATCGATGGCGGTTATGACATTGTTTAGGACCTTGAGCGTGGCTGAGGTGCACCCATGACCAGCTCGGAAACCAGATTGCATTTTACCTTTATTTAACTAGGCAAGCCAGTTAAGAACAAATTCTTATTCTCAATGACGGCCTAGGAACAGTGGGTTAATTGCCTGTTCAGGGTCAGAACGACAGATTTGTACCTTGTCAGCTCGGGGGTTTGAAAAAAAAAAAAAGGCTAAAAAGGCTATGATAAAAATTGCTAGTGTAAGGGGAGCCAATAAAATAAAAATTCCCCAAATTCAGTATATTTTCCCGAATTCTGTTCTCAGTTTGATTTTTTTCCTGGTTTTGGATCATTGTGTTATTCATTCAGAATTGCAATTATTTTTAGAGAAACAACGAAATGGGATGTTCCAAGTCTAAATCACATCAGAAGACCATTTAAGTCTGGAGAAAATACAAACAAATTTAGATTGATTGCAATTCCCCTTTAATTCCTCTTCTAGGAGCAAGGAATGCGTTTGCTTGCTTAGTTTTTGTACTGCTGCTGCTAATTTCATGTCAGAGCTTGAAAAACAAATGGAAAGCATACATTAAGCTTTACTAGGGATATGGTAGGGTTTACCGTTTTGGTAAATTAATGATATGTACCCCTTGACTTGAAGAAAATAACTTATAAATGCCTCATGAGGTTAGTTCAACTGTCTTACCCAATCAAAACACAAAATACAAGCATATTTTACTCCAATGTTTGTTAAAGTAGTTGTAAAACAGTATATAGCCTCAAAACTAATTTTGATATCATGGATGGTCAGTCCTTGTATCCATAGCTCTGGTTTATATATTTTGAGAGTGGTTACATTTCTCCAGCCCTATCCCGCAGCTTTTCACTGAAATGGGCAGGGAAAAGACTTTGTTTTAACTGTAGATTGCCCCTTTAAGGTTAGTAGATAGTTAGGTGGACGTCTATAAACCATCTATTGGGGACTATCCGAATAAAGTTTCACCCTCCACACTCACCTGATGTCCCAGAACCGCACTTTCTTATCGAACTGGCTGCTCATGACACACTGCTCTGTGCAGACCATGTCATTACAACTGGATCAGCAAACAGTCTTCATGCCTGAGAGGAAGAAACAGAGTGGGCGTTTAGAACTGACCAAAGGCTCCATCCACAAGAAAAACGAATCCCCAACGAGTAGAACATACATTAATCTCTTAAAGAACAATCCACATTAATCTCTTTAAAAAAGCCATTGTGTGGCTGAAAAAAAAATCATTTAAAAGAGGAAACAGAAAGAGGAATGTCAAAGAAATGCTAACACCAATGGGGAAAAATCCAACTTACAGACTTTGCTGCGCAGGTCCCACAATTTTAAAGTCCTGTTGTAGCTCCCGGAGTGTTGTCCAGGAGAAAACGAGCCGCTAGCACCTTCCCGCTGTGGCCTGTCAGTGTGTGCTGGGTGGGTTGTGCGACAAAAAAACAGCATCTCTTATTGGCCCAGCCACATTAAGGTGAATGGAAAGAGCATTGCCTTTTGCGTTTGTGAAAACAGGTATGGTCTCAGTTTGAAAGTTGAGATCAGCGGACCAGCCCCGTACCACAGCTTGATACCCCTTAGTGATTGGTTCTGTTGGATGTCCATCAACACAGTGACGCCATGGTCTCTTAGAGACACAGGATGTGAGGTTATCCTCTATGTCAGCAGCCCCTGTGTCCAACGATGCACAACTAGAGCATGCTGGGGGTAGAGCAGGGGCTGTTGGGAGCCGATGGATAGCAGGGAGTGGGAACTGGGCTTCAGACCTTTTACATAACATCATTGACCAACATATGACAAACAGCCTAGAAGGACATTTTAGGCTCCAAAAATGTTCTTATATACATAGGGAGATAAGTATTTCCTGACCACATAGCATGGATCATAAGAAAGCTGTAATTGCTGAAACCATCCTAAGAACAGTCTAGGGCCGTTCCCAACTAAAAACAATCTTGGTTCGATCAATACGTCTTTTCTTTCCACCAATCGAATGGTTGAATTTTTAAAAAGTGTATTTTCCCCATGTGTTTTAATAAAATCAACTATATATACACAGCTTGTCTGATGCTTTAAGCACACTGTTTGATTAAATAATTACAACACAAAATGACTCAATAACGAGCAAGAGATTAAAATAGCCTAACCAGAAAAATAAAAAAATGTTCCCGACCCTCCTCCCGCTGGCCTTCGCAGATACTTCCGTCGTTACGCTCCTGAAGTTGCCAGGAATAGGCTAAAATCAAATTTATAATAGTCTTTATATAAAAAAAAATGTAATTTGGTTAATCTAAATTAAAATGATACAAACCTAAATGTTAATTAAATTGCCACTGCCAACTATGTAATAGCCTACATAAAACCAACACATAACATTGCAGCCTGCAGGTACAAAATATCCTGCTAAAAAGAACTATCCTAGAAATCACATTGGCTACGCATGACCTGTCTGCAACGTACTTGAAACATTGTAGCAACTACCAACTGTGTCAGGCCTGAAACTCATTTTAATTTTTTTTTTTTATTCTGGGCCCTCAGTTTACTGCACCAGTGAACTCAGAACAGACACAGCTGTAGGCTATTTGTGCAATTGATATGAAGTAAATCGTAATTTGACATTTGCATTACATTCTTCCCTTTCATGTCAAATGTTTATCGAAAGGGAGAGAGCTCGAAATATTTTTCAAATACAATGAGGAACTATTGTCTATCAATAGATTCTAAAAACAGACTGATTACTTGCAGTTTGAAGTGAAGAAAAATTTACTTTGAGAAAGTCTGCAGCTCAGTGGTGTTGAGTTAAGATGATCAAAAATACTGTCAGACATATCCAAATTGGGCACATTTGTAAGCCTACTTTTGCGTGCAGGTCGGGTAGCCTTGGCCTACTTTTATATGCGTAATCAGGTGCATATCCTTACTCACCATTGACAGGACCACAACAAACAAAAGACTAAACCAAAGCTTGTTTCTCACAAGTATAGCATAGGTTGTGAGCTCTGCAAAAGTGTCCACTCTGACAATGGTGAAACGTCTAATAATATTATTGAATGGATTAACAGAAATGACAAATTATGGGAATTAACAGCAAATGTAGGCTAATACTGGTGATTAATGTAATGGGGAGTTGATAGACACGAACAATCAATGGGCAAACAACTCACAATGAAGTTATGAAACAATGAATGCTCACAAAATGGCTGGAGATCGCATTCTGGAGAGAGAGAGACTTGCCTTGTACATCCTAGCCACACTCCCCTTCTTGGACGATAGCATTCATAGAAAAAGCCTGAAATGTGGCAAGGTTGCAAAGTTCAAGGGGGCCTTGCGAAAGTATTCAGCCCCCTTGAACTTTGCAACCTTTTGCCACATTTCAGGCTTCAAACAAAAATATAAAACTGTATTTTTTGTGAAGAATCAACAACAAGTGGGACACAATCATGAAGTGGAACGACATATTGGATATTTCAAACTTTTTTAACAAATCAAAAACTGAAAAATTGGGCGTGCAAAAATTATTCAGCCCCCTTAAGTTAATACTTTGTAGCGCCACCTTTTGCTGCGATTACAGCTGTAAGTCGCTTGGGGTATGTCTCTATCAGTTTTGCACATCGAGAGACTTACTTATTTTTTCCCATTCCTCCTTGCAAAACAGCTCGAGCTCAGCGAGGTTGGGTGGAGAGCATTTGTGAACAGTAGTTTTCAGTTCTTTCCACAGATACTCGATTGGATTCATGTCTGGACTTTGACTTGGCCATTCTAACACCTGGATATGTTTATTTTTGAACCATTCCATTGTAGATTTTGCTTTATGTTTTGGATCATTGTCTTGTTGGAAGACAAATCTCCGTCCCAGTCTCAGGTCTTTTGCAGACTCCATCAGGTTCTTCCAGAATGGTCCTGAATTTGGCTCCATCCATCTTCCCATCAATTTTAACCATCTTCCCTGTCCCTGTTGAAGAAAAGCAGGCCCAAACCATGATGCAGCCACCACCATGTTTGACAGTGGGGATGGTGTTGCTTTTACGCCAAACATAACGTTTTGCATTGTTGCCAAAAAGTTCAATTTTGGTTTCATCTGACCAGAGCACCTTCTTCCACATGTTTGGTGTGTCTCCCAGGTGGCTTGTGGCAAACTTTAAACAACACTTTTTATGGATATCTTTAAGAAATGGCTTTCTTCTTGCCACTCTTCCATAAAGGCCAGATTTGTGCAATGTACGACTGATTGTTGTCCTATGGACAGAGTCTCCCACCTCAGCTGTAGATCTCTGCAGTTCATCCAGAGTGATCATGGGCCTCTTGGCTGCATCTCTGATCAGTCTTCTCCTTGTATGAGCTGAAAGTTTAGAGGGACGGCCAGGTCTTGGTAGATTTGCAGTGGTCTGATACTCCTTCCATTTCAATATTATCGCTTGTGGAAATGAATGTGTGTAATTCAACTTTTGGCCACAACTGTACACACAAAAGTTTGCCTTGGTTGATTCGTAATAGAAGCTAGATTTGCATTTTTGTTTTAAAAAGATGCATTCATTTCTCAGTACCCTGAATAACTGCCAGTCGGCCTTGGAATTACCCTTTCTGGCTTTGGCCCATTGTGCGTTTTGTTTATGGATCAAATCAGATAATTCTCCTGTAAACTAGGGATTGTCTCTACCTTTTACCTGGTACTTTTTGAGAGGGGCGTGTTAATCACAGATAGAGTAGAAAACGTGAAATGAAAATAGAGCTACCGCAATGTCTGGAATAAGCGCAATCCTATCCCAGTTGCATGCATAAAGTTCACGCAGGAATGCCTGCTAACAGAACTGTGTAAAGTTTCAATTGACTATGACCCGAGGGAGCACCTCAGCATTTTAATGTCTAAAACAAGCAACTGCACAATGATCATTTAAATCAAGTTTACAGTGTTCAATAACTGCAGTTTCAATGCTAAATTTGAAAGATAAAAGCTACCATGAGTCAAAGTAGGGTTTGGCAGTATCACTGGGATATGGAGATAAGATTGTTTTGATAGACTACGCAATGAGCCATAACCCATTTTGGCAGAAATTAAAACCATGTGTAGAGAAACACTCATTTAAACCATTGAATCAAACAATTCAAAAAATGTTCAGCTGTAACCTACAGGTCTAGTAGTCAGAGGCCATGTGTGGTGTGCCCGAGCATTGCTGCCTTAGAACGCCAGCACGTTCAACAGTCGCTGCAGTAATGTGCTGACAGGGATTTCAGCCAGTGTGTGGATCTGGTAAAATGCGTCCAGTCGTCTTGCAGTTGGCTACTGCAGAGTGAGGTAGATGCGGGCCATGTAGACCGGCAAATCCCGTTATGTCAGCTCAGATTCCGACCTCCATCACACAGCACAGGAAGGCAGGAGAGGAGTCAGGACTCCGGTAGATTGGCGGAACACATGAAAAGCCTGACTGTCGAGGAGTATCCAAGGCTATTCGGCTCTACGTGTCTAGACAGTCACAGTGCAGATGTATCCTCGCTCGGCTATCAGGGAGGGCAACACACCGGCACAAATCTGGTAGAAAACAGCAGATGCCACTACTTGGTTTACTAACGATTTTAACACTTTGATCCTGTAGGATTTTGCCTGTTAAAATGACAACTCCCACAGCCAATAACGGTTTTGCTAAGTAATAAAAACTTGTTACACTTGAAACAAAAAAATGGACAAAACGCTCAGCATAACTGCCCTGCCGTCATCTTGAACGGATGTTGGCGTACAGCCTACATAGCGGTAGGCCTACATACGAATATTGCAATTTGCGAGAAAACACTTGTGGGCGGTTTCATGGACAGAGATTCAACATTTAGATAAAGCAGAGATCTAAAGATGCAACCACTATCATGGGATGCTAATATAACTAGGAAAATGCCTTTGAATGCTACAACATTTTAAAAAGTTGATTTGAAAATCCAATAGAACAGGAGAGCGCATATGAGGATAACTTTATAAAATAATTGCCTCCACATTTCTAGGGTGGGATTTTGGCTAGGCTACTTTGAAACAACATAAGAAACGAAAGAAACATCCAGCTTTCAAACATGGAACAGGAACAATATAGCGATAATGTTAAATGGAAAGGTTTCCCAAAAACCTTAAAATGTTAAGTAGCCTACGCCTACTAGGGTTGGGCGATATCCAGATTTTCAGACCATACCGGGGTACACAGTATTACCGGAAGCGCACACAAGGGGAGCCATTTCTATCTGACACACAAAACAACTTGAGCAAAAGGGATCTTGATCCAGGAGGGGATTGAATGTCTCTGCAGTACCAAGAAGCTTGATAATGATATCTAGCCACACGAGAAGGATATAATGACACATTTTAGATGTCTTACAGTTATACAGTCAGTTAGGAAAGGCTAGCTTTTTCAAACAGAAATTTGCATCCTGCAGCACTAATTCCAAAAGGTTTCGGAACACGTCCATGGAGAATAAGAGCACCTCCTCCCAGCTGCCCACTGCACTGAGACAAAGAAACACTCACCACTGATTAATCGAGAATTTCAAATAAGTATCTCTACGGCTGGCCATGTTTTACACCTGGCTACCCCAACCCCGGCCAACAGCTTCGCACCCCTTGCAGCAACTGGCCCACGCCCCCCTGCTTCTCCTTCACCCAAATCCAGACAGCGGATGTTCTGAAAGAGCTGCAAAATCTGGATCTCAACCAATCAGCTGGGCTCTTCCTAAAATTATCCACCGCCATAGTGGCAACCTATTACTTGTCTGTTCAACCTCTTTCATATCGTCTGAGATTCCTTAAGATTGGAAAGCAGCCGCGGTCATTCACCTTGTCAAAGGGGGAGACACTCTAGACCCAAACTGCTACAGACCTATATCCAGTCTGCCCTGCCTTTCTAAAGTCTTCAAAAGCCTAGTGAACAAACAGATCACTGACCATCTCGAATCCCACCGTACCTTCTCCACTCTGCAATCTGGTTTCCGAGCTGGTCACGGGTGTACCTCAGGCACGCTCTAGGTCCTAAACGATATAACCGCCATCAAAAATATACATTACTGTGCAGCCGTATTCATCACCCTGGCCAAGGCTTTCGACTGTCAATCACCACACTCTTATCGGCAGACTCAACAGCCTTGGTTTCTCAAATGACTGCCTCGCCTGGTTCACCAACTACATCTCTGATAGAGCTCAGTGTGTCAAATCGGTGGGCCTGTTGTCTGGACCTCTGGCAGTCTATGGGGGTGCCACAGGGTTCAATTCTCGGGCCGACTCTTCTCTGTATACATCACGATGTCGCTCTTGCTGCGGGTGATTCTCTGATCCACCTCTACGCAGACGACACCATTCTGTATACTTCTGGCCCTTCTTTGGACACTGTTAACACCATACAACACTCCTTCCGTGGCCTCCAACTGCTTTTAAATGCTAGTAAAACGAAACGCATGCTCTTCAAATACTACTCTGGGCAGTTCGGACTTGTGGACTATAAAATATTTGGACTATAAAGCTATAAATACCTAGGTGTCTGGTTAGACTGTAAATTCTCCTTCTAGACTCACATTAAGCATCTCCAACCCAAAATTAAATCTAGAATCGGCTTCCTATTTCGCAACAAAGCATCCTTCACTCATGCTGCCAAACATACCCTCGTAAAACTGACTATCCGACCGATCCTTGACTTCTGCAATGTAATTTACAAAATAGCCTCCAACACTCTACTCAGCAAATTGGATGTAGTCTATCACAGTGCCATCCGTTTTGTCACCAAAGCACCATATACTACCCACCACTGCGACCTGTAAACTCTCATTGGCTGGTCCTCGCTACATATTCGTCGCCAAACCACTAGCTCCAGGTCATCTATAAGTCTTCGCTATGTAAAGCCCCACCTTATCTCAGCTCACTGGTCACCATAGCACACGCTCCAGCGGGTATATTTCACTGGTCATCTCCAAAGCAAACACCTGCTTTGGTCGCCTTTCCTTCCAGTACTTTGCTGCCAATAACTGGAATGAATTGCAAAAATCACTAAAGCTGGAGACTTCTATTTCGCTCTCTAACTTTAAGCATCAGCTGTCAGAGCAGCTTATCGATCGCTGCAGCTGTACACAGCCCATCTGTAAATAGCCCATCCACCCAACTACCTACCTCACTTGTTTTTCTGCTCTTTTGCACACCAGTATTTCTACTTGCACATCCTCATCTACACATACATTTCTCCAGTGTAAATTGCTAAATTGTAATTACTTCGCCACCATTGGCCTATTTATTGCCTTACCCCCTTGCTTCATTTGGCACACAATGTATACAGGGTTTTCTATTGTGTTATTGACTGTACGTTTGTTTAGCCCATGTGTAACTCTGTTGTTTGTGTTGCACTGCTTTGCTTCATCTTGGCCAGGTCACAGAGAACTTGTTCTCAACTGGCCTACCTGGTTAAATAAGTGAAATAAAAAATGTATAAGCTGTGGCATAACACACAAGACACCCCTGCTTACAACTGAATGTCTGACTCAGTTGGACAGCCTAATTTATCTATTAGCCTACTTTCAAAGCACAGCTTGGTTTGGCCTGACTGAGAGACCAATCTGGGATTGATCATTTTAGGTCTTTGAGAGTCACAGTTCGTCATAGAATTTGTCATGCAGGGTGACATTCCGTTGCCAGGCAGGCCATGTTCTGTTTTTTTTGCAACATTTTTGTATACTAACTTTCCCAGGAACCACTGCCTATCCCTGTTGTTTCCAACTATCAGGGGTGTATTCACCAGGGTTTAATAGCGGGAACCGGGCTACCAATATTTACAGAGATTTCTCAAACAAACCGACTCCCCTTTACCGGGATAAATAACAGAAACAGATTTTTTTTAAAGCTATTAGCAGTGACACCCAAAGCAAGTAGCTCATGGATGTGCGTTTCAACAATACTGTGCATCTCACAGCCAGATCTGCATGATCAATCATCAATGCACAGTGCGTGTCTGAGTGTGTGCGCTGTTGTAATAGCTTAGTATTTACTATATTATTTATGCATATGATTTTTTCTGAAACTGTACATGCGACATTGAAATGCAGTTAGTAGGCCTACAGAATTGCCTCCAACTTCTGCGCTACCAGTAGAGTAGGCCTACCTACTTTAATTCATTGCAAAAATATCTCCTGTGCAGAGCTTCACTAAAACTAATGCCACAGAGGCAGAATACAAATCTGCAATAACAGAATAAAATGTCGAACAGGCGGAACGATACAGTCTTGCCTCAAGTCGACGCAAGCAATGAAGGAAATTCTAGCAGAAATGGCTGCGAGTGACGGATTCTACCATGCAAACAGCATTGTGCTACACACAATCTACCATATCTGCCAGACCGTTCCAACATATGCTGCAGTCCAATTTCATCTTTGAGCTCTTTCCCAATCTTTTCCATCACGTAGCATATCGTCTGGCCTGTAGCTTGGTCGTAATTGACATGACTTGCGAAAGTTGGTCCAATCTTCATCAATTTCTCTAATGTGCTGTGCAGCTCCTCTCAGCCTACTGTTTCGTCACGCTCCCCATCTTCTTTAGCGTCAACACAAGTTTATGAAGCCAGAAGGTTCACGTTTCATTCATTTTACGCTGTGGCTATATTTGGAAACAATGTAACTAGCCTGTGTGTTTTCACCAATATTTTATTTTGTGAAAAGCCCAATTTATTCTTGGCCTACTGTATGTCAGGTGTTGATTTATTAATTCATTTAATTATAACAATATGAATAGCCTCTGCCTACATTAAGGCCCAATTGTAGCATACATGTTTTACACTTAATAAAAATATAAAGCAACGTGTCATGTGCTGGTCCCATGTTTCACGAGCTGAAAAACAAGACCAACAAATCTGTTCACATTCCTGTGAGTGAGCATTTATCCTCTGCCAAGATAACCCATCCACCTGACAGGTATGGCATATCAAGAAGCTGATTAATCAGCATGATCATTATGCAGGTGAACCTTGTGCTGGGGACAAAAGGCCACCAAATGTGCAGTTGTCACAACAATGCCATAGATGACGCAAGTTGCGGGAGCATGCCATGCTGACTGCAGGAACGTCCAAAAGAAATGTTGCCAGATACTTTAATGTTCATTCCACTAACAGAAGCAGTTGTTGTAGAGAAATTGGCAGTTTGTACAACCTGCGTCACAACTGCAGACCACGTGTAACCACGCCAGCCCACAACCTCCACAGCCAACATCACCTGCAGGATTGTCTGAGACCAGCCACCCAGACAGCTGATGAAACTGGGTTTGCACCGATATGACATTTGGCTGATACTGATATTTTCCTTGCCAAAAAACCCGATACAAATAAACCATTTTAAAAATTTTAGCAGCCTTTTAAGCATTCTAGTACAGTTAAATAGTTGAAACAGACCAAAAAGTAATTTTGTTGGCATTTACATATGTTCCTATTACAAGGAAAACCTCTCACTTACCTGCTGTGCTGTTTCGTTGTTCATTTGTTTCATTCTCAACCAGGATTTCATCATACATGTCAAACAGTGAGGTTTCAGCTGTCAGTCCGTGGGTCCTCTTCCTCGGTGTGCACTGTCACTGTCCGTTTCCATCTCGTCCAGCTGTGTCTAACATTTCACGTAAACCCTGTTTGTCTGCATCGAAGTAGCGTTTCTTGTACCTAGCATTGAGGCGACACAATTAAGAAGCTCAGAGAGAATGCCACCGAATCGCTTGTTCACGGCCTCTTGTAGAGTACTTTTGCAAGTTAACTGCAGACTGACTGTGGGGTTTTGTTGAGCAGGTGTTTCAATGCCATGACAGAGGGTATCATGTCTGCTGCAGATGCAGTTGAGGTTATTTCTCGAGTCAGTTGTTCGAATGGAGCTAGGAGTGTTTCTTTCCAACATGTTATCATGCCATTTGAAATTGCAGCAGCGGTATGAGAACCAGCACATTATGGAGCATGCAATACGGCTTCCCTCAGTACGAAATCCTCGTTGACCCACTGTGCTGTCAGACTCTGCATGCGCATGGTGCTGACATCGCTGATCCAAAGGTCAGTCGTGAAGCTAATAGCAGTGACGAACATCCATGAACTACTTGCTTTGGGCCTTTCAACAATACTGTGCAACTCTAGTTGGGCAACATCTGACAAATAGCACCTTCTTGGTAGTGTGTACCGGGGCTCGAGGTGATCTACCAGTCGGCAGAAGTCGACATCATCCACCACAGAGAGCGGTTGATTGTCAAGGGCAATGAATTCCATTTTCTTAGCGTTTATGGATTTCGCCTTCGAGTTGAGTCTCAAATGGAAGTGCACCTATTTTTTTTTCTGCTTTTGTTCTAAGTCGCTGAACGTCTGGGGATGATGGACTTTCAAATGAGCAATTATGTTTGTAGTATTGAAAGAGTTCACCTTCTCCCCCCGGGAAATAATAGCAGCACAAACTTTGCATATGGCCATTTTGTTATCTTCCTTTGAAACTTCAAAATAGATTGTTATATTGGTATGCACGGTATCTTTTTTTTTATACCCCATTTCTGCACCAATTTTGTGATATCCAATTGGTAGTTGCACAGCCATTGAAAAGGAGTGGGACAACATTCCACAGCCTAATACACTCTATGCGAAGGAGATGTGTGGCTCTGTATGAAGCAAATGGAGGTCACACCAGATACTGACTGGTTCTGAGCCACGCCAACTTTTTTTTAAAGGTATGATTTCCTTATACGGACTGTAACTCAGTAAAAACTTAATTGTTGCATGTTGCAATTCTATTTTTGTTCAGTGTATAAACTGGTTTGTTCATTTAATCCGTTCTATTTTTGCCTCTGATTCAGGCTGTTTCAAACCCCAACGACAAAAATAATCAATGACTTTGCTTTGAAATTACAATTATATTTTTAGGCTAACAAACAATAACATTTTAGATTTTTGTATTAACACCTTAGAATAGCACACGATTACATCCAATGGTTTTATATGCTTTAGAATGACACTTATGGTTTTGGCAGGATAGTTCTTGGATGGAAGATTTGCAAAATACCGGGATAATGTTAGACCTAGGATCACTAGGAGGCTAACTGAACCAAGTTACGCTAAGGTTTCCACTAATGAATACATGTTAATACTTGAGAGATAACCAAGGGACCTTTATAGCAGGGTGTCAAACTCTTTCCATGGAGGGCCTAGTGTCTTCTGGTTTTTACCTTTCCATTATGACCTAGACAAACAGGTTAAGGAAGTTCCTTACTGATTAGTGACATTAAATCAATCAAGTACGGGGGAGGAGCGAAAACCTGAAGACACTCGACCCTCCGTAGAATGAGTTTGACATGTGCTTTACAGCGATGATGTCTGGTTGTTGTGCCCAAATGACTGAGTTTGCACCTCCCTCACTAAAGTTGTGGTTTCTCCATTGAATGAAAGACTTCATAGCCTTGTTCAAATTTTATCAATTGTGATAAATCGGTCAGTGGTACACAGCCAGACATGTGAGGGCAGGTCACATTTCTCATGATTTTGGACGGGGGGTTCAATCACTGGTGCAGGCAAATTGCAAATCTGAACCTTGAAGCCAGTTCCACTGCCAGTTTTAACTTGTCCCCTCTAGTCAGGGACTGATTACTTATCAGTTAGAGTACAGAAAACTATCAGTACTTCGAACCTCCAGCCTAGCATTTGAATACCCCCCCCCGCACTAGTGTGCATGAGGAAACCACCTGGAAAAGGGTTGTGTCTGAAAAAGTTTCTGGGGGTCAAATCATTACATTGTCCTTGTTCATGTCCTCCTAGGCATGGTTCAAATTAAAACCGAGATGACTGCTTTAACATATTGTAGGCTATAGGCCCATTTCAATTATTAAAATACATTTCATGTTCGATGAACTGAGTTATATTTTGCTACGGTCTGTAATTTGTCTCAATATATAACATGTGCAATGTGCCTAATCTTGAACTACTGCATTATAGGGTAAGCATTATAGTAAGCCGCCTCAATATGCAGTCATAGGCGATATCTTTCTAGGAGCTGATCCGTTGTCACTATTGTGGATTAATAAAATATTTAATAATAATAATAATAATAATAAGCCATTTAGCAGACGCTTTTATCCAAAGCGACTTACAGTCATGTGTGCATACATTCTACGTATGGGTGGTCCCGGGAATCGAACCCACTACCCTGGCGTTACAAGCGCCATGCTCTACCAACTGAGCTACAGAAAGCTGATCCGAGAGCAGCATTGCCTTTCGTTCCTACCAGTATGGACACACCTCAAAGACGCACTTCGCAAAAATTCTCTGCGTGGTGTTTTTAGGAAACGTGTGTTACATCTTCGCCCCTTGTCTTAAAGACGCATCGCTAAAACACCTGAAGCCTAAGTTCCATTGCCATCGGGAAACCGGGCCCAGTCCATTTTGAGAGGAAATGATGAAGTAAGGATTTGACAGCGAGGAACATTTTCAGACACAGGCCAAGAGGTGCCCCAATCCTCCTCCCAGAGAGCTACCCTCCAGATTTCGCCCCAGCCCTAATCTAGCACACACAATTCTACTAATTAGCTGCTCCCCAGAAAGTAAATTAGATGAATCAGCTGTGCTAGTTCAGGGTCAGAGTGAAAGCCTACAGTGTAGTTCTCCAGAGGAAGGTTTGGCCTGGACTATGGACAGGCAGGTATAATAAACAGGCTAACCTCTCCCCGTTTCTTATGAAGCTCTGTCAGCACCTCCTGGTGCCTGATTCGCATCTGGGCCATCTCCTGCTGTAAGGTGTCGCTGAGTCCACCCCCGGGCTGAGGAACCAAACACAGATGCTTAGCCAAGTTAGTACTATCCGGGATCCTTGGGACATCCCTAACCTTACTTTAAATCTTACCTTAACAGTTTCAACTTCAACAGGGTGACAGTCGTCCCAAGGATTCCGTTTAGAATTTCTCACAAGCAAGGTATTTCTGGCCTACATGCCATCATGTCTGTTCTGAAAGTCATATTTATCCGACTGGTATCTCTCTGAAAGGACAGCCTTTAGATTGGACTTCTCCAGGAGATGGTTATCTGATAACACCACAAATATGTCCTTCAAACACTTTCTGGGAAACTGCACAGGCAGCAGAAACAAAAAACAGTCAATAAACAGCATCTTGAACACGGAGACATGGTATGGGCACTAACATTGGTGGATGATCTCCTCGAAGGCCTGCCGCTGCACAGCTGTCAGCTGTCTCTTCCATGAGCACTCCACACGACGCTCTGCCATCACCACCTGCACACACACCCACCCACCAAGAAGTCAATACATCCATCACGCCCAGCCTCCTGAACCCATTTCAAGACGAATGACTGGTAAAAGCATCTAAGCATGACGCCAGGACAGCGGAGTCAATCACCACCTTCCGGAGACACCTGAAACCCCACCTCTTTAAGGAATACCTAGGATAGGATAAAGTAATCCTTCCCCCCTTAAAAGATTTAGATGCACTATTGTAAAGTGGCTGTTCCACTGGATGTCATAAGGTGAATGCACCAATTTGTAAGTCGCTCTGGATAAGAGCGTCTGCTAAATGACTTAAATGTAAATGTAAGCACACCACAGCTTCCAATAATGTATCAAGTAAAGCCAAGTCTAATAACAATAAATGGGCAAGGAGAGTATTGCTGCTTTATCCTTGTTAGAATACATCCATGTTCAATTTTATTCTGTAATATTCCAAAATACCACATTTTAGGTGGAATATCAATATTCTGAAAAAAGTCAAACAGGGAATAAGAGACAGAGAGGAAGGGGCGAGCGATAGGGTTTACTACGCCCAAAATCGGCCCACAAAAATAAGACCACGAAGTGAGGAATTTTTGTTGAGGTCAATTGGCTACAATGGTCCCACCTGATCTCACTTCCCATCTTTGAGGAAATCTATATCCATTGTTAAAGCGGTCACTCGCCCATCTTGCCAATATAATATTTGCTATAGTTAGCTATATGACCACAGTCGAAGGTTGAATTCAAAGCCTGTATCTCAACCACAAATGGCTTTGGTTGGTCTAAAGGCAAAAACATTTTAGCTGTCACATGCGAGGCTGGTAACTAGCAACAAGAGGAATGGACAATATTGGTAACTAGCTACTTACAAATCCACTCAGATCCTGACATGCTGTAGTTTTCAACTGCCTAATTGTGTTAACTTGGCGTTCGTTGATGCTGTGAAAAAAGTTTATGAAAACCACAGCCAATAAGCAAATGGCAGCTAATCAAGGCAATCGATATTCGTCAGTCGAGACAAAAGCCCAAAATATTTAGGGAAAACAACTTACACCATCTAAACGATTCTTCAGACACAAATGAACAGTTCCGTGTTTGCTGTATTGTTGTTTTTCAGTTTAGAATATGCCAAGGTTAACTGCCTATCTCGCTAACCAACTCCAGTCGATCCAGCTTTCAATTAACTTTACAACCATTTTGGCTTTCCTTCTTTTCAGAAAGCGTTCGAATACCCGTACTATTTGTAACGTAATTTGAGTATGTAGTATGGTTATTTTTCAAAGAATGGATAGGGTTAGTATGTCAAAAGTTCCCGGATGGCATACTACGTTCGCTAAATTTACAACAGAGGACACTATTTCCGTACTTCTCGGGCCCATAATGCAATTCTTCAGGAAATGGACGTGGCTTCGCAACATTTTTTAAGAAAATGGCGTATGCAGCTGAAGTCCGACGACAGCGGATACAAATTAATTGCCTTAACTATGACAAATATTAAGAAAATGTTGAGCCAAGTATTAAAGTAATGCATCTTCAAATTATTTACACTACACGTTATATTGGCTACGCTATCCTTACGAACCACATTGCATATCATCACAGCATAGGTACTACCGGTATGTTGGCTACTAATACATTGAACTTGCCATTATATCAACTATATATATATATATATATTTAACTAGGCAAGTCAGTTAAGAAAAAAATCTTGGAACAGTGGGTTAACTGCTTTGTTAAGGGGCAGAACAACAGTTTTACATTGGGATTCGATCTTGCCACCTTTCAGTTACTAGTCCAATGCTCCAACCACCAGGCGACCTATCTAACTATGCAACGTTTATTGACTTGATTATTCACGTCATTCATAGCTAATTGGTATCGTCGTTTTGCTTTCACAATGGACATAAATTCACTCTGGCTATCTACTCCGATTTTAGAGCACACTCGTCTGTGTGCTAGAGTGCAGAATAATTGAGGATTTCACAAACGCTCAACACCTGTTTAATATGGCGGGTGTCAGTAAACGTCAGCAAAATAAAGCATCATTAAATTGTTGCCAGTAGCACAGTTACCAATGCTCTAGATAACATGAAAACAGTCTAATCAGCTCTGCTATGGCGAGTGAAATGGTCAGAATGAGGTGTTTTCTCATTTGTGTCGAAGTAGCTAGCCAGTTAGCTTGTGTGCTTGACTGCAGTGCCATTGTGATGGCCAGAACCCTACCCTCTGCCAGTGTGCGCTCTGAACACTCAGAGAGGGGAAACATTCAGAATTTACGAATGGACAATCTGAAAATGCTCTGAATTTAAAAGCACACTGGCATTCCAGATTGAATTTAAGAACACAAAAATGTCTTGGTAGCAAGAGGTTGTATATCAACTGAATCAACTTCCGGTAGACAGACGTAACACTAGTATGCTCAGCTGAAAGGATACCGTTTGTTTACAGAATACTAAAATGAACTAATATTATGTAGTATGGGTATTCGAACACAGCTCCCGTTTGAATTTCCCGCCGGCTAGACGTTGTGTTGCGGACTGCACATTTTGGTAACAAAAAAAACAAGTATGTAGCTGAGTCACAAATATTTCATCGGATGTATAAATTTGCACTACCAAATCCACTGACCGGCAGTGGGAGAAGATTGAAAGAGATGTATTTTGTCATTCAGACAGTTTTCTCATCGATGAAGCATTTGATCACAATACAGTTTTTTGTTCCTAAAACTAGAATTTGCTATGATTGTCCAAGTTCTATAGACTTTACCCTTTGCCAAAGTTGTAAAAAATCGCATTTATTAAAAGGAGTTCAAAGGCAAATTTAGTTATTGCACACGCGCACTAGGATCTCGCGAGCTCTGCCCACCTCCTGGCATGTTCTACCCAGTATGACTCATTTGTTCTAGTTGGAAAATGACAGACTTTGGTCTGTCTTAATTTATTCATAAAAATCTTCGTCTGAGTCTGGTACTGGACTCGGCAGAGGGTGTGTCAAAAGGGCTCTGCTATAGGTTAGACGCTCTTGATTGAAAGTTATTTGTCTATGCCATTAAAAGTTTTCCCATTGGTCAATTCCAGATCGTTCTCTACCTGATGTTCCGGAGACTACTGACAGCTGGTTGTTTTGTGCTAATATACTGAACAAAAATATAAACACAACATGTACAGTGTTGGTTTCATGAGCTGAAATAGAAGATCCCAGAAATGTTCTATATGCCCCAAAAACCTTATTTCTCTCTAATTTTGTGCACAAATGTGTTTACATCCCTGTTTGTGAGCAGTTTTCCTTTACCAAGATAATCCATCCACCTGACAAGTGTGGCATATCAAGAAGCTGATTAAACAGGATTATCACTACACAGGTGCACCTTGTGCTGTGGATAACAAAAGGCCACTCTAAAATCTGCAGTTTTGTCATACAAGACAATGACACAAATGTCTACATTTTTGAGGGAGCGTATAATTGGCATGCTGGCTGCAGGAATGTCCACCAGAGCTGTTTCCAGATGATTTAATGTTAATTTCTCTACCAAAAGTCACCTCCAACGTCATTTTAGAGAATTTGGCAGTACGTCCAACCGGTCTCACAACCGCAGACCACATATAACCACGCCTCTCCAGGACCTCCACATCTGGCTTCTTCACATGCAGGATCGTCTGAGGGGGAGTGGATGGGGTGCTGAGGAGAATTTCTGACTTGTAATAAAGCACTTTGTGGGAAAAAAATAATTCTGAATATCTGGGCCTGGTTCCCCAGTGGGTGGGCCTGGCTCCAAAGTGGTTAAGCCTATGCCCTCCCAGACCAACCCATGGATGAGCCCTTGCCCAGTCATGTGAAATCCATAAATTAGGGCCTAATGAATTGATTTGTATTGACTGATTTCCTCATATGAACTGTAACTCTGTAACTGAAATTGAGTTCAAGAAACACACATCTCAACATCAACTGTTCAGAGGAGACTGCGTGAATCGGGCCTTCATGGTCAAATTTCTGCAAATAAACCACTATTAAAGGACACCAATAAGAGGTAGAGACTTGCTTGGGCCAAGAAACATGAGCAATGGACATTAGACCGGTGTAAATCTGTCCTTTGGTCTGATGAGTCCAAATTTGAGATTTTTTGTTCCAACAGCCGTGTCTTTGTGAGATGCAGAGTAGGTAAACAGATGATCTTGTGTGGTTCCCACCATGAAGCATGAATGAGGAAGTGTGATGGTGCTTTGCTGGTGACACTGTCCGTGATTTATTTAGAATTGAAGGCACAGTTAACCAGCATGGCTACCACAGCATTCTGCAGCGATATGCCATCCCATCTGTTTTTTGCTTAGTGGGACTATTATTTGTTTTTCAACATGACAATAACCCAACACACCTCCAGGCTGTGTAAGGGCTATTTGACCAAGAAGGAGAGTGATGGAGTGCTGCATCACACGACCTGGCCTCCACAATCCCCCGACCTCAACCCAATTGAGATGGTTTGGGATATGTTTTATTTCATAATTTTGATGTCTTAAAAATTAAGAAAAACCATAGGAGTATGTGTCCAAACTTGTGACTGGTACTGTATATATAGTAGTAGTACACCTGAATAATACGCAGGATAGAATAGTATATGGACAGCAACAGTTAAATAGGATAGTCCTTGACTAAAATACAGTCTATACATATGAAGTGGGTAAAACAGTATGTAAACATGATTGAACTTACCAGTATTCTATGTCTATGTAAATAGGCAGCAGCCTCTAAGGTGCAGGGTTGAGTAACCGGGTGGTAACCGGCTAGTGACATTGACTAAAGTTCAGGGCAGGGTACTGGTTGGAGGCCGGTCTGATGGCCTTGAGATAGATAGATGTTTTTCAGTCTCTCAGTCCCAGCTTTGATGCACCTGTACTGACATCGCCTTCTGAACTTCTTCTGCCTCACTGTTGCGCCTTCACCACACTGTCTGTGTGGGTGGGTCATTTAAGATTTCAGTGATGTGTACACCAAGGAACTTGAAGCTTCCCACAGTCCACTGCGGCCAATGTGGATGGGGGCGTGCTCCCTCTGCTGTTTCCTGAAGTCCACGATCAGATCCTTTGTTTTGTTGACATTGAGGGAGAGGGTATTACCTCTGTAAGCCCATCATGCACATTCAGAGTTTAGCAGCACTCAGTCCACTCTTGTTATAGTGTCATGAAACATAGTCCCCCATCTGGCTCCACACTGAAATAAAAATAACAATTATCTAATTACCAATGTCAGGCTGGGTATGAAGCTCTATGGCTGCATTTAGTCAGGCATCCCAATTCTGATATTTTTTCCACTGGTCGTTTGACCTTATTTATTCTAGCCTATAGATGATCAAATGATTGACTTCATATATTTCAATAAAAAAATCTACTTTGCTTACCATAAAACATTTTGGAATGCTTATTGGTATTTTCAACAACAGTCTTCTGAAACCAGACAGTGGTCATTGCTGGTTAATTGGCAGTTGGTGGATGTATAGATGTTCAAACATTTTTTTATTATAGAACCTTAAGATTGAACCTTTTTCTGAAAAGGGGTCTTTCATTTTTTTTAACCAAATAACCAAGGTTCTATATAGAACTCTAAATAACCTTTTTTTTCCTAAGAGTGTGGTTCAAGCCCAGTCAGAGGCAAGTTGAGGAAGGAAGTGAAACAGGTAATGTAGCACAGTGACGCCGGTTACATTACCAATTATTTTACCTTGTCTCAAGAAAATCTACGGTCCAACTGTAGATTTGTACAACAGATTCTGACCCAAGTATCTGGGTTAGACACATATCAGATGAAATGTTAAATAGTAAATAACAGAATATAATTCTTTTTATTTTGAGTGGAGTATTTATTTAGATGTCCTGCAGGAACCTGAGCGATCACAAGACATTACTTGAACATATGGCTGTAGTCAGTTTCGAATCACAGGATTGACTATAAAATTCAGATAAGCACTGTATTCGATGCTTACCCACTGGCGACACACTGGTTGAATCAACGTTGTTTCCACGTCATTTCAATGAAATTACGTTGAACCCATGTGGATTAGACGTCTGTGCCCAGTGGGTATCTTTTCCATTCATTTGGAGTTGTGGAATAGCTTATATTTTCCATTAATTTGGATAACCAATATCAATAAAACAATAATCATCAACAGAGTAATGTTTTTATTTTCAATACATTTCAAAGTAATAAACATTGCATTAATATTCACAGTGACCCAACTCAAGAAAACAAAAACAAAGCAACAAAAATATATAATGGCAAATTCAAACCAGTAAATTCATACTTCGACGAAGAAACAAATGGAAACAGACAAACAAACAAATTAGATTGAAAAAAACACATTTTAAACTGCTTTAAACATAAGCTTTTGAACTCCCAGACTCTGACACATGTGGTGCCCTATAGATCTGTTGTCCACCGCTTGTTTTGGAGTAGTTGTATGAATATCCCCTGTAAGACAAGTAGGGTACAATAGATTGGACAATGATTTCTTTGACTAGCTCATGTAACAGATGGGAAATCGCTAGATAACTAGTGTTGGCTAGCCCATCACCTGCCTGGAGACCTGAGATAGTGTTGTCCTCACTTTTTCCAACCAAGACCATGGTTTTGGTAGGATAATGGTTAGCTTGCCAATAACTTTGGGAGTAGGAAGTGTTTTTGGTTGCATCCCAAATGGACCAGAGCCCTATAGTGCACTATATAGTGATTAGGGTGCAATTTGGGACTTAACTTTGTGGATGCAATTACTCACCCTGTGGTGGGTCCCGATGGACCCCTCTTACAGGAACAGCAGAGCATGACACCACCTAGAATGGCCAAACAGGCAGCTCCCCAACCCATGTATAGACCTGCACCCAGTTCAAACCTAATGGACAGAGAATAAATCAACTTCTGTGTGTGTGTGTGTGTGTGTGTGTGTGTGTGTGTGTGTGTGTGTGTGTGTGTGTGTGTGTGTGTGTGTGTGTGTGTGTGTGTGTGTGTGTGTGTGTGTGTGTGTGTGTGTGTGTGTGTGTGTGTGTGTGTACAAATCAGAATGATTCCTTCAATAAAATGTTTTTATGAAAATGTTTTTAATTGATTGGTTGAGTGATGTGACCGGAAAAAACTCCTGGCCCTAATTTGGACGGCAATTTGCAGGCAGTACTTTCAGCTTTTGGGATGTGCATTCACCTTACTCCTGCAAAGAATGGATCATGGAACTCCTGCACCACCCGTGCAGCGTACCATGACACAGCAGTCAAGGTGGAAAGACCTGCAGGAGAGGCAGATTGAGATGGTTGATAAACAGCAGAAGAAAGAGAGATGCAGAGTGTGTGGGGGGGGGAGAAGAAGTGAGAGAGAGAGATTGGTACTAAGATTAGAGGAGAATTGAATAAAGATGATGATGGCAGTTGAGAGTTGGTTGGGAGTTCACCTGATAAGATGAACAAGCTTCCGCCTGTCAGAGCGATTTTGCCCTTGGCCTGTTCAGAAGTGCTGCCGATCTTTGTGCATTTCAGCCCCAGCACTGACACAATGATGGACGCTAGACCCAGGAGCAGAGCGATGATCATCAGGGCTCGACATGCCTGTATGTAGCCTGAACACAGGAAGCGACAGAGTTCCAGTCAACAACAGACATTGGATCGATAGAGAGCCTGAGTAGACTGAGACTTGGGAGGGAAATGTGCTCAACTCTATCCTCTTGCGTGTCTAACAACACACACACGCACTGAAGAAGGCATAGCAGAAATGTTTGCAGGGTGTACTAGTGGGACATGTTGCCTAAAGAAAATAAACATACTTCAATTGCTGCTATCAAGCGAGTGCTGGTGGCCTTTTTTAACTGTTAGACACTGCTAAAGCCTGATATCAACTTCCTGTATGTCACCTACAGAACACACAAATGGAGGCTTCAACTCTGATGTAGGATGTGTCTAAGAGACATAACTGTACCAATACATGGATCATTCATGTTTGCTGAAGAGACACTCAATTGAAAATATGAAGACATTGTGTTCCTCTTATTCTTAAAACATCAGGAATCTAACAAAACTGACTATTTAAGGTTGTTGTATGTAATTGATTGACCTTTACACAGAAAAATCGCATCACATAACAATTACCATTTGAGTTGGCCAGTGACATAGAAAAGCAGGAAACATTTCCCCTTAGAGTTCCCTTTGACCAGGGATGTCAATCTAATTTGCCGTTATTGTTTGGAGACAGGTTTTGGAGATGATCTATTAGTCCAGTTTGGGAGTAGTAGTCAGTCCAGTACCTACCAGGCAGAGCGAGCATAGACTCAAAGTCTTTGCAGTTCCTAATGCCGGCGCTGTTCTCGGCACATGAATGAAATAGATTCTGGAACTGGCGTGTGGATACGATGACACTCCCAGACACCGAGGACAGCTTCCAGTAGTCATTGGCTAGTGAGGAGCCGGTGAGCAGCCAGCTTGCCACGCACAACAAAAACCCAGTTAGTTCCACTGCCGTCGACATGATCACCCAGAGCACACACACACAGGTGTGGGAAAAGGCTTCTAAACTTGAGGTTGAAACCCTCAGACACACAGAATGATTGAAAATGGCCTCACGAGATATGCAAGTTGTTGTATGTCCTTGATCGGTCTCCAATGTGCTGGGTGTCTGTTGTCTTGTTTCAAATGTAGAGAACTTTAGTCTATGCACAGGGGTTGTAAAGCAATAGGAGGCGTGTAAAAACCATAGAGGCTTCACCTATAAGGTGACGGTGACCAGGGTTTAGAGCTTAGGTGTGGTCTAAGGAGATAAACAATATGACAGATTGGTTCATCGAAATTGGTTTAGATTGGTTCATCGAAAGCGCTGACACCCATCCTGACCCACTGTTTGACTTTCTCAACTATTAAATCAGGAGTTTCACATAGATACAGTACCTGCCATTGGTGTTTGCCATTGGTGTCTCCTTAGAATATTCAGGTTAGACAATACTCTTTTAATATCTCTCTCTGTAACAATGAAAGCACTGGGTTAGGGTTAGGGTTAGGGTTAAAACTATAGCTTATTAACAAGAAATTTGTGGAGTGGTTGAAAAATGAGTTTTAATGACTCCAACCTAAGTGTATGTAAACTTCTGACTTCAACTGTAATGGTTAGCAAATATAAATCATTCATTAGAAATGCCACACCTTCATAGTTTTAAAACAAACTTATACTAAGTTGAAAAAAACTACAGACTGACTTTGTTATACAAATCACACACTTAGTGATCCACATTCTAAATTAAGGAGGGAAACAACATGGCCCACATTGAATCAAGTGGGGAGGTGACTATGGTTCTGACTACAGTTCCTCACTCTTATGAATGTGTGGTTATCTAGGAGTCTGTTGCAGTGTAATAGAGGCACACCCACCCACACACACTCTAAATAATGCCACTTTAATAATGTCTACACATCTTACATTACTCATATAACATGTATATACTGTATTGAGAACCAATCACTGGACACTTTAATAAATGGACTTTAAATATTGCCACTTTAAATAATGCCACTTTAGTCATGTTTACATATCTTACACTACTCATATCACATACATTTATATATACTGTATTTTATATAATCTACTGCACCTTGCCTATGGCCATCGCTCATCCATATATTTATATGTACATATTCTCATTCACCCTTTTAGATTTGTGTGTATTAGGTAGTTGTTGGGGAATTGTTAGATTACTTGTTAGATTTGTGTGTATTAGGTAGTTGTTGGGAATTGTTAGATTATTTGTTAGATATTACTGCACTGTTGGAACTAGAAGTACAAGCATCTCGCTACACTCGCATTAAAATCTGCTAACCATGTGTACGTGACCAATAAAATTTGATTTGATTTGACACACACACACACAATGAAAGGAAACCAAGGTCAGTGTAACTGTCAATGATTGACCGAGCGATGATACAATGATACTTGTGCGATTTACAACCCTTATTACCTTCATGGCCTGAAACTAAGACCATGTGGCCTGCATACCTCAGTGTGGTGGTCGACAGTTGAAAGTGACAGTCATGTAGGAAAGGAAGTAAAAAATACTACCGTACTACGTTGTCAATGTGAGAACAGCTTCAAAAAGTCCTGCTTAAGACTTTGGCTGTCCTAATATGGACACTGAACTACAGGCCTACTATAATTGATTTCACAGATACTCTATGTCAGTCTGATCCACACAATACTTTTGTTATATAAATTATTCTTTAGATCTTTGCTCAGTTTCTTAATGAATTTGTGTTGTATGGACAATTATCAAAGCAGTACAGTCATTTTAGACAAGGGTAAAACTACATAAAGTATTTTAATCAGCAGCCGATATCTAACTGCTGGGTCAATCTTGGCTGGAATTTAATCGAAAACCTCCATTGCAATGTTTACACAGTGCTTTTGCCCACAAACTACTGTCCCTGCATACATACTACTCATTTTGGAACAACATTTTGGAAGGCATCTACCAGGGAAGGAAGTATGTTTATGTGACAACCGAAGAAGATTTTTACAACATTCAAAGATTTGTATTTGATCATAGAAAAATAAATCCTGGCGGGGCAATCTGTAATCAAATTATTTACTTTTAAATTAATAACATAAACCCATAGATTTTTTGAAGACTACAAATTATAAAAGCCTCATGAGCTTTGTTCAACTGTCGTACTCCATCAAAACCCAAAATGTTTTTTATTTTTATTTTTTAAACAATGTAATTGCAAACAAAGACTACATAGCCTCAAAACATGGTTAAAACTATAGTTTGGATGGTCCGTCCCTGAATCCATAGCTCTGTCTTTGAATTTGAAAGTGGTTACATTTCTCTAACACCATTCCTCAGCTGTTTACCAATACCATTTTGTTGTTTAAACTAAAGATTGCCCCTTTAATACTGCATGTGAGTATTGCACTGAGCCCTGCATGTCTCTCACCTGGTAGCCCCAGTACAGTCTTGTACCTCTGGCATTGCACAGAGCCCAGGGACGTGGCTGCGCAGGTCATCCACAGGCCCTCGAACTGCCAGTTGTTGGTCGTGACAGCCCCAGAATGGCTGCGTACCCTCCAGGAATGAGAACTAGTGCAGCTGTTCTCCAGACACCAGCCAATCACCCCTAAAGACAGACCCAGGATCTGGAAGGCTAAAAGCATGGTGGTCCGTCCTGACGGCTGATTTACTGGGAAGAGAGAAGGCACAACAAACTATTTTTGTTATGTATTAGTTACCTACACTGTAGTGTTAACTATATTCCAGTAGGCAAAACTGGTTGCACTGTCTTCAATATGATATATTGTATGTCACCATGGTCAGGTTGTATGATAGTTGTATAAGGGCGTTTTGTTAATTTGGATAGGCTCATCAGTCATTTTATCTGGGCAGGCAAATCATCTAGGATACGTAGAGCAATACTTCAAAGAAGGAGACAAAATGGAGGATTGGCACTTCCAAATTTACTGCTTTACTATTGGGCAGCCATTATTCAAAACATTATGATCTGGTGTAATGATCTAGGTACCAACAGGTGCTCAATAGAGGCACACTCCTGCCAATCATCCTCCCTTTCTGCTCTTGCTTGTGCCCCACTGTCCCTGTGTCCTTTAAAGTATACGGGAAACCCCATTGTGCACTTTACATTGAAGATCTGGAGACAATTTCGTCAACATTTTAGATTTCTGCCCCTTCTCTTCTAAGCCCTATCTGTATCAACCACCTATTTGTACCCTCCAAACACCACAAGGTGTTTGTTTTGTGGCGTGAGAGAGGTTTGGTTTGTTTCAAAGATGTATTTTGGATGGGAAGTTTGTCAGTTTAATGATCTCGTAGCTAAATCTAATCTTGCTCATTCTAATCTTTTCCGCTATTTTTAAACCCTTAACTTTGTTCGCTCTCATTTTCCTACCTTTCCTCAAATACCTCCCAAGACGTTGCTTCCCGTGGAATCGGCAAGGTCTGATTTCTAGATTATATGACATTATGCTGTCCTCTGAACCCTCTCAAATAAACAAAATCATGACAGACTGGGGTATGAACTTGAACATGACCTTGCAGATGACTGGTGGGAGGAGGCTCTTCTTAGGCTTAACTCCACATCCTCATGTGCTCGGTTAAGTTTCATTCAGTTCAAAGTCTTGCACAAAATTCACTACATTAAAGAAAAACTGAGTAAACTCCTCCCAGACACAAATGACGAGTGATAGATGTTCATTCACTCCTGCAGACTACACCCATATGTTTTATTTGTCTTCTAAGCTGTCAGAGTATTGGTCATCCTTTTTAATACTCTCTCGAAAATTCTAGATATTGACCTGCAGCCTCGTCCTCTAATAGCTATATTTGGAGTTCCATCTTTGTTGCATAGTCTCACTAAAAGTAAAGTGGACGTTGTAGTGTTTGCCTCCCTTATAGCCCTCCTGCAGATCTTGCTTAACTGGGAATCCTCAAACCTACACTTAGAAAAAATGATATACACTGAGAGGATGTATTGATAACTGTTTCTTTAGATGGCAGCCTTTAATTTCCTTTTTTGAACAGTTGCCTTCTATTGATCAGGAGTAAGAATTTTGGCCAACGGGATACGAGAGGGTGTGGGTAGGAAGGGATAGTATGTTGTGATATTTTTTATTTTTGTATATGTGTACTTGTGTGCATGTGTATATTTCTATATTATTATTTCCAATCGTACATTTATTTTATTTTTGTATGTATGCTGCTTTTGTTGTTAAAGCGAGGGAGATGTTTCAATAAGTATGGTGGGATAAAAGGATGTATCTGTTCAATTTGTCATTTGTATTTCTTTATGTTCTACAAAAAAACAAAAAAAAAGGAGTGGTTCAGATAACCATGTTATCTGAACCACCAACATACAGTGACTTCAGAAAATATTTATACCCCTTGATTTACAGCCTGAATTCAAAATGGACTAAATATATATTTTTTCTCACCCATCTATACACCATAATGATAAAGTTAAAATATGTTTTAAATTCTTTTAGCAAATTTATTGAAAATGAAATACAGAAATATTAAATATTCATAAGTATTCACACCCCTTTTAATACTTTGCAGAAGTACCAGTGATGGCGATTACAGCTTTGAGTCGTCTCTGTATCGGCTTTGTACATTTGGATTTGGGGATTTTCTCTCATTCTTCCCTGCAGATTTTCTGGGGAGTGGGGGTGAACAATTACATTCAAGTCTTTCTACAGATTTTCATTGGGATTCAAGTATGGGCTTTGACTGGGCCACTCAAGAACTTTCACAGTATTGTTTGGAAGCCATTCCAGCATTGATTTTGCTGTATGCTTGAGGTCATTGTCCTGTTGGAATGTAAACCTTGCCCCTCAGGCTAAGGTCGTTTGCACTCTGAAGCAGGTTCTCATCAAGGATTTGCCTGTATTTGGCCCCATTCATTATTCCCATCTATCCTTACCAGTCTCCCAATCCCTGCTGGTGAAAAGCAACCCCATAGCATGATGCTGCCACCACCATGAGATGGTGTTAGACAAGTGATGAGCTGTGCCTAGTTTTCTCCAGACATAGTGCTTTGTCTCATCTTTTGCCTTATGATCTCAGTCTTTCACAGGCACTTTTGAAGACTCCAGGCGAGCGGCCTTGTGCCTTTTTCGGAGGAGTAGCTTCCATCTGGCCACTCTTCCATAAAGCCCAGATTGGCGAAGTGCTGTAGAGACTGTTGTCCTTCTGGCAGGTTCTCCCATCTCAGCCAAGGAACTCTGTAGAGTGGTCATTGGGTTCTTGGTCACCTCTCTAACCAAGGTCCTTCTTGCCCAGCTCTAAGCAGAGTCCATATTTTTCCCATTTCCCAATGATGGAGACCACTGTGCTCTTGGAAACTTTCAACACTAGAAATTGTTTTACACCCGTCCCCAGATATACAGGGCAAGTCGGAAGTTTACATACACCTTGACCAAATACATTTAAACTCAGTTTTTCACAATTCCTGACATTTAATCCTAGTAAAAAATCCCTGTCTTAGGTCAGTTAGGATCACCACTTTATTTTAAGAATGTGAAATGTCAGAATAATAGTAGAGCGAATTATTTATTCAAGCTTTTATTTCTTTCATCACATTCCCAGTGGGTCAGAAGTTTACATACACTCAATTAGTATTTGGTAGCATTGCCTTTAAATTGTTTAACTTGGGTCAAATATTTCATGTAGCCTTACACAACCTTCCTGCAATAAGTTGGGTGAATTTTGGCTGACAGAGCTGGTGTAACTGAGTCAGGTTTGTAGGCCTCCTTGCTCACACATGCTTTTATTTCTGCCCACAAATTCTCTTTGGGTTTGAGGTCAGGGCTTTGGGGTGGCCACTCCAATACCTTGACTATGTTGTCATCAAACCATTTTCTCACAACTTTGGAAGTATGGGTCATTGTCCATTTGCGACCAATCTTTAACTGATGTCTTGAGATGTTGCTTCAATATATACACATATATGCCCCATGATGTCATCTATTTTGAGAAGCACCACCACAACATGATGCTTCCATCCCCGTGCTTCATGGTTGGGATGGTGTTCTTCAGCTTGCAAGCATCCCCCTTTATCCTCCAAACATAACGATGGTCATTATTGCCAAACAGTTCTATTTTTGTTTCATCAGGCCAGAGGACATTTCTCCAAAAAGTACAATCTTTGTCCCCATGTGCAGTTGCAAACCATAGTCTGGCTTTTTAATGGCAGTTTTGGAGCAGTAGCTTCTTCCTTGCTGGGCGGGCTTCCAGGTTATGTTGATATAGGACTTGTTTTACTGTGGATATAGATACTTTTGTACCTGTTTCTCCCAGCATCTTAACAAGGTCCTTTGCTGTTGTTCTGGGATTGGCACTTTTCGCACCAAAGTACGTTAATCTCTAGGAGACAGAACACGTCTCCTTCCTGAGCGGTATGACGGCTGCGTGGTCCCATGGTGTTTATACTTGAGTACTATTGTTTGTACAGACAAACATGGTACCTTCAGGCATTTGGAAATTGCTCCCAAGGATGAACCACACTTGTGGAGGTCCCCTAATTTTTTTCCTGAGGTCTTGGCCGATTTCTTTTGATTTTCCCATGATGTCAAACAAAGAGGCACTGAGTTTGAAGGTAGACCTTGAAATACATCCACAATTACACCTACAATTGACTCAAATTATGTCAATTCACCTATCAGAAGCTTCTAAAGCCATTACATTTTCTGGAATGTTCCAAGCTGTTTAAAGGCACAGTTAATTTAGTGTATGTAAACTTCTGACCCACTATAATTGTGATACAGTGAATTATAAGTGGAATAATTAGTCTGTAAACAATTGTTGCAAAAATTACTTGTGTCATACACAAAGTAGATGTCCTATCCGACTTGTCAAAACTATTGTTTGTTAAAAAGACATTTGTGGAGTGGTTGAAAAAACAAGTGTTAATGACTCCAACCTAAGTGTATGTAAACTTCTTACTTCAACTGTATTTTATGTCTCATCACAATTCTCTCCCGTAGATCTACAGCCAGTTCCTTGGGGTTCATGGAATAGTTCCTGCTCTGACATGCACTGTCAGAACTTATATAGACAGGTGTGTTTCTTTCTAAATCATGTCCAAACAATTGAATTGGCCACAGGTGGACTCCAAGTTGTAGGGACATCAAGGATGATCAAAGCAAATTGGATGTTCCCAAGTTCAATTTGGAGTGTCAATCCAAAGGGATGTGAATATTTATGCAAGTTGGATATTTTTGTATTTCATTTTCAATAAATGTTCTAAAAATTCCAAAAACATGTTTTCACTTTGTCATTATGGGATGTCGACGTGAGAGAAAAAACATTTAATCCATTTTGAATTCAGGCTGTAATACAACAAAATGTGGAATAAGTCAAGGGGTATGAATACTTGCTGAAGGCATGAAAAAGGCATCTTTACCTGGTTGTAACAGACATGAGATGGTTGTAAACTGATCTGGTCTTCTCAACCAGAAAACCAGTTTACAACCACAAAAGCATGTAATAGGGACATGGTTCGCCATTTTTCCCCAGCTGGGTAGTGTGAACCTATCAGTGCTTCAGGGGAAATATATTTGTAAGTCACGAACTAAATCTATCTTTAGTAAAGTGATCGAATGGAAGGAACATTGAAAGTTAGCACATCAAACAAAACAGTTCAATTCAAAATGTCCAATTGTGTATAACATTGATCAATTTAAACTCAATCCATCTAAATTGTTTAGAGAAATATAATAACAAGGAATTTAATTATTTGCTAAGACTATGTTACACCATCCCTTATAAACCAATCTCTCAAACAAAGAAATGGAAAAGTAAACCAATGTACCTACTGTTTCTGTGATGAGAATGACTTGAACTTTCGGTCTTTGTTGCTGTGTCTACTGTGCTGTTGAGTGGTATTTTGTATCCTCTATTGTTCGAGTCCAGTTTGTATTTCTATCCACTTGTTCTATTCAGGTGTTTAAAATCAGTTGTCTGTTTCCCTGGTTGGCTATGGAATAGGTAAGATGGAGGAAGAGAAAGTGAAGGGTATTTTTTTGGAACAGAGGCTGTGGTCCCACTGAGGTGAGATTTGGGTATCGGGTGGATCAATGACCCTTCAAAGCGATCTCCCACCATGAGCACACATGCTCACCTCTGCACGTGGCCTACTACTCTCCCCCAGAGCTGCACTGTGGTTTTAATGGGTTACGTACCAAATGGCACCTCATTCCCTATATCTTGCACTACTTTGGTCCAAACCTCAAGAACCTTACACACGAACACACTGAGAAGAAACACATCTAAAACTCACAGAGAAACTACTGTTCACTTTCTCAAACACACAATTGCATTATACACCAGGGTCAATTCCCATTTAAACTTTGTCAAGTGAAGTGAAATTCACACAAAATAAAACCGCACCTTTTTAATTCTTGACTTTTGAATGAATTTAAATGGAATTGAACCAAACCCTGTGATTCACAGTTAAAGGAACAATGATACAGAGTTACGGTCAAAATGACTGCATGGTGCATCCCAAATGGCAACCTATTCCCTATACACGTATAGTGCACTACTTTTGACCAGAGTCCTATGCGCCCTGGTCTAAAATAGTCTCCTATAAAAGGAACAGGGTGCTATTTGGGGAGCACGTTTAAAGGAGAATCTTCTTCTGAGCAAAAGACAGCTGTGATAATTTGCTAAATACCGTTTTGACACTAACGGCAGCATAAACATTGGCCAGTCTCATACTTGAAAAAATATATCACAAATGTGGAAAAGTGAGTCTAGAGGAAGAGGAAATGAGAGAAGACTTCCTCTCCTCATCTACAAACATTAACAGACACAGTGTCTCTGGCTTTTCCCCCAATGACTGTTTGTGAACTTTGGTCATTTTCTTTTATGTTACATCAATATCCTAACCCACCAGCACCAAAACTACAGTGAATCCCAGATGACCATTAAGCCAAAAATGCCCAAAAAGCTAAATTCAAATGCCTGTTTATGCCAATTTCAGATGAATATGACATCATGAAACAACATCCTGTTTAAAAACCAAAAAGGCACATGACTTCTGATAAAGGCATGAGTGACTTCCTTCCTGTAACCAGATGACAACAGTGATTCAGCAGTACAAAGCCTGCCCAACTATCTGTAATTCCTGCTACTGAAAAGCTTTATGGCTTAGTTAATGGTTTACTGGTGGGTGAAGGACTGAAGAGGGAGCAAAGTCCATCACCTTTCTCAGTTTGATAGACATGCAGCACTTTTAGGGAAATAGTAAATAGAAATACAATCCTACCATGGTAAATACAGTACAAATGGACAGATCAGAGCCATAGCCTAGAACACAAGACTCCTTTTTTAAATAAACCTTTTATTTGATTCCAATAACAAACAAAAATTAATCGAAAACAAATATTCCTGTGCATACACTGAATCTACAAAACATTAACTGCTCTTTCCATGACAGACTGACCAGGTGAAAGCCATTATCCCTTCATGTCACTTGTTAAATCCACTTCCAATCAGTGTAGATGAAGGGGAGGAGGTTAAATAATAATTTTTAAGCCTTGACACAATTGACACATGGATTGTGTATTTTAAAAATTTATTTTACCTTTATTTAACTAGGCAAGTCAGTTAAGAACAAATGTGAGCCATTCAGAGTGTGAATGGGCAAGCAAACGATTTAAGTGCCTTTAAAAAGGGGTATGGTAGTAGGTGCCAGGAGCAATGTTTTGTGTCAAGAACTGCAATGCTGCTGGGTTTTTCACGCTGAACAGTTTCCCGTGTGTATCAAGAATGGTCCACCACCCAAAGGACATCCAGCCAACTTGACAACTGTGGGAAGCATTGGAGTCAACATGGGCCAGCATTCCTGTTACGCTTTCAACACCTTGCAGAGTCCTAATCCCAGACAAATTGAGACTGTTCTGGAGCTGGAGGGCAAAGGGTGGGGGAGGTTAATGGTTTGTATACTCAGTGTATTTAAGTCTATTATCTTACATTTTCATAGCTGGATAAAATTATAAACAAGAGGTGCGAAAACTATCATTTCACACACAAAAATAAAAACATTTGTGGTGTGCAGGGGTTAGAGAATAATGAGTCTTGACTGAAGACATGTGTATCATATAAAAAAAATGTAGATGTGACATTGGTTTTGACGCTGTACAGTGCATTCGTAAAGTAGTCAGACCCTTTCCCACATTTTGTTACAGCCTTATCCTAAAATGGATTAAATAATTGGAGTTTGCCAAAAGAAACCTAAATTACTCTCAGAAGATGAGAAACAAGATCCTCTGGTCTGATGAAACCAAGATAGAACTCTTTGGCCTTGCCAGGTTTCCTCCAGATGTGACACCTGAAACATTGTGGGTTAGGATCTCTCTGTACCTTGTTCCGTTTACCTTTCCCTCGATCCTAACTAATCTCCTAGTCCCTGCCTCTGAAAAACATCCCCACAGCATGATGCTGCCACATCCACCATGCTTCACCGTCGGAATTGTGCCATGTTTCCTCCATATTTGAATCTTGGCATTCAGGACAAAGATTTAAATCTTGTTTTCATCAGACCAGAGAATCTTGTTTCTCATGGTTTGAGTCCTTTAGGTGCCTTTTGGCAAACTCCAAGCGGGCTGTCATGTGCCTTTTGCTGATGAGTGGCTTCCGTCTGGCCACTCTACCATAAAGGCCAGATTGGTGGAATGCGGCAGAGATGGTTGTCCTTCTGGAAGGTTCTCCAATCACCACAGAGGAACTCTGTAGCTCTGTCAGAGTGACCATCGGGTTCTTGGTCACCTCCCTGAACAAGGCTCTTCTCCCCCAATTGCTCAGTTTGACTGGGCGGCAGCTCTGGGAAGAGTCTTGGGGGTTCCAAACTTATTCCATTAAATAATGATGGAGGCCACTATGTTCTTGGGGATGTTTAATGCTGAAGAAATGTTTAGTACCCTTCCCAGATCTGTGCCTTGACACAATCCTGTCTCGGAGCTCCAGGGTCAATTCCTTCGACCTCATGGCTTGGTTTCTGCTCTGACATGCACTCTCAACTGTGGTACCTTATATAGACAGGTGTGTGCCTTTCCAAATCATGTCCAAACAATTGAATATACCACAGGTGGGCTCCAATCAAGGATAATCAATGGAAACAGTAATGGATCAATGGATTTTAAATTTTTTTTTTATTTTTTTTAAATAACCTGTTTTCACTTTGACATTATGGGGTATTGTGTGTAGATGGATTAAATCAAATGATTCTAAAATAAGGCTGTAACAAAATGTGGAAAATTTCAATGGGTCTGAAAACCTTCAAAATTCACTGTATATAGGAAGAGAGGTAGAATGGACAGAGCTCAAACAAGACTAAAATAATAGATCTTAATTCATACATTTTCAGCTGTCGAAGTACCCGACCCAATACCACATGTTCATGATAGGTTGGGATCAACGTCGGTAAGAAGAGTGGCGCCCCTGAGCAGTTTGGGGGGGGTGGGGGGCCTCCCAAACAAAATCAGCAAAGCCAGGGTATAGTGGAGAAGATGTCAAAGACAGCTAGCTTGACCTAGATGTTGAGATGGTTTTTTGCTGCCCTGTGCAACAGCCAGTTTAAATGGGGATGAGTGTGTGAGAGCAGACAGATGGACTTAAAGCTGACTTACACGCCAAAAAGAGCTCCGCCTAGATGGGCCGCGTGGTCGAAGTATCGCCATCCTAAAACTAGGCCAGCTGTGTCCATGACTACTATGGCTTTCAATGCCTGGACAGGAAAAGAGAAAACAGATGGTGTGAATAAATAGCACAACAAAGAACTTCCTGGACTCACACTTACATTTTAGTCATTGAGACGCTCTTATCCAGAGCAACTTCAAGTTATGGTGCATTCATCTTAAGATAGCTAGGAAGGACAAGTAAATTTTCCTCAATAAAGTAGCTATCAGCAAAGTCAGATCTAGTAAGGGGGGTACTTAGGGACATCAACATACAGTATGTGAAAATGGTGTTTATGTTTGTAGGGAAAAAAATTGAGGAAGATACAAATCGTCATTGGAAAAACATTATTTGTGTGATTTTGACCAATTGTTAGTAGACATTGCCTCCTCATTGGTTGATGACGTAATTGGAAAGACTTACCTTCCTCCATCTTTTGTACTACAAAACATAGAAATGCGCCATCTTCTCAAGGATAGAAAATTGGAAGGTTGACTGTGTGGTTAAGTGTGCTGTAAGGGTTGTTCACTCACATTGCCTGCAGAGAAAGCATAAATGGGCAGGAAGATGATTGCCAGCTTAGCCTCTGGCATTTTGGTACAGACGGCAGCCAAGACTGTCATGATGGCTCCTGACTGGAGGACAGAAAGTGCTGTCAGAGACAGGAAGTAAAGGGGAATTCCGCAGGAAGTCTAAAATGTTGGTGCTTACCGCTCCAAGAGAGGGACCTAAGCGCCCGCTGGCCGTCTTGCATACATAGCTGAACATCGTAGAGATAACACCTGGCAATGAGGAGATGATTGATTATTTATCTGTAAATAAGTCTGTACTTCAGGACTAGTAATCTGTCTATGACAATCTCTCACACGGGCGCTGGTACCTGCAGACATGTAAACGGCCATGAACTGCTCCCTGCCTAGCATGGAGACGATGGCGGAGGAGAAGCTCCAGAGGACGTACATGTTGGCCGCCATGTGGAAGAAGGAGTAGTGGCTGAACGTGGACAGGAGCATGGGGAAACACAGGGTTTCTGTGGGTAGGGTTCAGACAGGAGATGATCAGGGAAGTGTTCATTAGGAACTAAACAGGTCAAACCGGGGAGCGATTTACCTATATTTGTTTTGCTAGGGTTTGCTACTGTCTGCACTCTTATTGGACAAGTCTTTTCAGATTATATTTGGGCTGTAAAAGCTGTACATTTCTTAATATTTTATATTTATATGCAGTTTTTACTGTAAGAGCTCAGCAGTTAAATTAATATTACAAAATCTATTACATAAGTCAAATAAACTGGATCTCTGCCTCTGTCAGTGTTACTAGTAATAAATTGTCAGGATTGACAGGACCAGGAAAAACTACAGCCTAGAACAAGGGCTTCTGAGATTTCTGGTTAGGTCACATATTTGTATTTATTATAGATCCCCATTATCTGCTCTTCCTGGTGCGTGGTGAAGAAAAACTCAGGGCCCTAATCCTGACACTTGATTACGGTTACAGGTTTTTCCATTTAAGTTGAGGTTGGACTTTAGAATTAATTGCACGCTGGGTGCGCCGATTGGTGTCACCTCGTTTGTCAGTATACGTTACACCCATGCTGGCTTGTCCATCTTGTTAGTTGGAAGGTGCTTCGCCTGTGCTGACCCAGATGATATTTAAGAGCGGCTGGCCCAGTGTTCCAGTTATGTGGAGGGTTAAGAACAACAAAATCCTTTCTGATCTTCCCTGCTTTTGTTTTGCTCCACTTTTTGGTTTGCTTCCTGTCTTTAAGTTTGGTGTGGGTTTAAAATGTTTTTCTGTGTTCTTGGGCAAATTTAGTGGGCACTCATGGTGTGTGTTTTTTAAAATTCCAAATGTTGTTGCTAGTCAACTTTCAGTGGACACCCCCATGAGCGTCCTTCAGACCGCCTCGTAAAACCCCACCTGTTTAGTTTTGGTTGTTGTCAGTGACTCGGTTTGTTCCCCCTTATGTTTCTTGCTGCGGAACGTAACCATGAACACAGAGATCAAGTTAAGCGTATTTGCCATAGGATAGGACAGTCTCCCCTACTCACTGGAGGCAGGGTTGGATGTCAAGTATTTGATCATAGAGCGCTGGAGGGATGACACTCTCCAACAGCAAAAAACCACAGCATTTGCAGCTATGATCCCTGAGAGAGGAGTAGAAAAAGACTGAATTAATGAGAGATTAGTGGATAATGAATGAGGTGGGTGGAGGTGCTGAAGGGTGGTAAAAGATGGCAGGATGTTCACTTGAGCAAGGAACCTAAACCCCTAAACTGCTCATTGGGCACTGCACTGCAACTGCAGTCTGCTCCAATCTAATGTGTTTGTGTATCAAAGTGGTTGGGTATAAAGCAGGACAAATTTCTCTCTCATACAGACAAAAAGTATACATTATCTTGAGAAAGAGGGTAGTAGTGAAAGTGACCATCATTATCTGTATCAACTAGTTACTATTGAGAGGACACAAAATAAATCTATGGGCTTCAGTACAGACTAACCTGCAACAGTACGTTGGCCCTCACTCAAGCCGTTCCACCACTGGTTGATCTGTAACAGAAACGGTTTGACAAAACGGCCACACAATGTAGTGAAACCTGGGTCGTGTTCATTAGGCACCAAACAGAATAAAACTGACTGAAACACGGAGGGACAACCTGGTCCAATAATAAACATACATTCTAGTTTTCCGTTGAAAAATGTTTTTTTTTAAATGTTTTATTCTGTTGCGTGTAGTAATAAACACAACCCAGCATAGGGAATCAACTCGCTAAGACATCATTGTGAACAGTTCAGCAAGAAGAGAAAGGGGGAGCATTGACATATTTGACCTAGTGCGAGTGGCAAAGTCCACACCCCCTCCTCTGAAATCCTCATCCACCTTTGGGACAAATCAACCCCTTTCGTTATGAAACTTGAAAGATGCCAGCCCTGCAAAATTGTAAGTCGTCCAAATAATCAGCGACACAAAATCCAGCGCACCGGAATTGTTCCTCGTAACCCTCATATCCCTTTCAGTTACAAATTGGGGAGACTAGGGTATCTAACCCCATTCCAGGGACCCTGTGCTGCTCCCAGCATGTTGTACTGTTTGCATATGTTGTGGGGAGAGGCCGAGTACTGTGGCAGCAAAATGATCAATTTCCTGTATAATGTATCAATAAAGATGTATACAAAATAATGAGGCATGGTATTTAAAAATAAAAAAAAGACTCACCCATTTGCGAAGATCCCCCTGTTTCTGCGGCCGTAGTGTCTCCAACCAGTCAGCCCGGACCTCGTCAAAGTAGCTCTGGACCCGGGACTTCAGTGACTCATACTGCCAGATGGCCGCTGTGCCAAATGAACAGCCTGTAAACTAACATGGTGTTAATCCCCTTTATTTCCTGTCAATGCTGTGCTGAATCTGGCAATAGACCTATAGAGGTCTATGTGTTTGAAACAGTAAAAGTGTGTAACAAGAAATACAGTTAGATTGAGTAGTGTTTGTTTAGTAAAAGAAAGACCTAAACATCTACCCCTGTTGTGAACGCCAGGGGCTTGACCAGTCTGCCAAAGCTCCTGGAGTGCGTGTATGCCACTGAGGGCTCCAAGGGGGGAGATGCATCCCTCTTGTGGATGAGCCCTTCACTGGGCTCTGTGTGCGAGGACCCCGTCTCCTCTATGACACCCTTCTTGGTCTGACTCCTTCACTACTTTCTTGAAGCCACATCTCTGTTGAGTGTTGAGGGGGATTCTAGGAAAACACATGAACAGTGAAGAGTAAGAGAGATGATTGGTCAATTAGTTAGCTATAATAACATCTGAGTAAAAGGAAAAATGGTTTGAATCCTCTTTCTAGAGAAAAGAGAAGTCATTTTGAAAGTAAAGGGAGGAACTTACTGACTAAGTTGCTCTGGAAAAGTGTGTCTGCTTAATCAGTGTTTAAAAAAAGAAAAATCATGTTCCTAGGGAGTGGAGTTATTGCCCTAACACTACCTGATTCCACTAATCAAAGGTTTGATGATGAGCAATAAGTGGAATCTGGGTTGTATTCACTAGGAACCAAACGGAGGGACAGACCTACCGGAATTTGGTCTGATAGTATCTAGTTTTCATTACAAAACATTTTCCTTTGCTAAGCTTAGCTATAGTTGTTGCTAATGAATACACCAAGTGTACCAAAAACAAAAATGTGCAGCCCTTTGGGACCCCAGGACTAGGATTAAGAAATAACGTGCTAACAGTGAATGAACACAGGTAAGGCATCTGGTAATTATTTCATATTTGCATGGCAGAATTCGTGAAACAACGGACTTTTGGGCGCTCCCAAAAAATAGCTAGCTGCATGGCACAGAAGAGTAGCCAACTCAAACAATAATTAAGTGGGAAGACTGAAGTAACAAGCAACCCCAAATAGTACTACAACTGTGAATTGACAGGTTGCAAAGGCTAGTGGACCATCGTACCACTAGCAACATATATCAAAGGGATGAGCTGTTCATCGTCAAGCTAACCTACTAACTTCGCTAGCTCTGGCAGCCGCTAGCTGAGTTTTAGCTATCTTTTAACGACTGACAATACATACATCAGTTGTCAAGGTTGTTGAATAGCTCAGCCATTGTCAAAATTATTTTGTACACCATACCTGTTTCCTCTCGTTGCTATACAAATAACGTCATCCCGAGCCCATCTTAAAATGCACCCCCTCCACGACATGCTTGTGACCCGAATGACCCCTCCTATATTCGCTACCGGGTCAACGCTCTAAAACCGCTAAACAGAAGTGGGTCATGGCTTCTTCGATGAGATTTAACGGTGGTTGGCATCCAATATATTGCATTACCGCCACATACTAGACTGGAGTACGACTCCCGTATACTTTGCTTGAAAAAAGAAATAAACAAATACCCTACCATCTAACGCTACCTTACTTCGCTATTTAAATATATTTAATCCTACCTCATGCCAACAACCTGAAAGGATGGGACATCACCACTTAACACACCCTGTAACTCTTCTGATGTCAAGTCTCGCACACCCCAAAACTTCTCTGCAGCTGCCACCAAAACCTCAATTTTTTTGTGACTTACATACCATCCCTGCGGTACAGTTGATAACCATTGCTATAAATGCTAAAAATCCAATCTTACTGAAACATATATCACTTGTTCGTCTAATACTCACACCACTCCTCTCTTTCTTCGTTGCCTCAGCATATGACAATTTATGCACTACTCTAACCCTGGAAAGCTCAACCTGCCCCTCTCGCACTGGACATTTCTGATCCCCAGCCCCATGGGCACCCCAACAATTAACACACCACTACTTTCCCCAATGCTACACATTCCTTTGTCTCATGCCCTTCTGCACACTTCTCACACCTAGGAACCTCCCTCCCATACACTGCTGCCACATGCCTATAAGCTTGACACCTGTAACAGCGCAATGTATTCGGTACAAAAGTTTGTACAGGATAACTTATATATCCTAACCACTTTGTCGGACAGACACAACATCAAAACTCAAAAGAACAGACGATGACTCTTCTGTGACACCACTCTCGCCACCCCGTCTGTGTCACACCAAACGACGAGCATCACAAACACTGGGAATCCTCCCCTTCAGTTGGTCAACTTTTACATTTACTGCTACCCCAGAAATCACTCCTTTCAATGGCACCCTTTTCTTGAGAGCGAAACAATTCAAATTTCTTGTCCCCATTCGTTTATCACCAAAGAACTGCCAAAGGGGGCGGAGTTGCAATCTACTGCAGAGATAGCCTGCAGAGTTCTGTCATACTATCCAGGTCTGTGCCCAAACAATTTGAGCTTCTACTTTTAAAAATCCACCTTTCCAGAAATAAGTCTCTCACCTCTTCCACTTGTTATGGACCACCCTCAGCCCCCAGCTGTGCCCTGGACACCATATGTGAATTGATTGCCCCCCATCTATCTTCAGATCTCGTACTGTTAGGTGACCTAAACTGGGATATGCTTAACACCCCATCCTACAATCTAAACTAGATGCCCTCAATCTCAATTATCATGGAACCTACAAGGTACAACCCTAAATCCGTAACCATGGGCACCCTCATAGATATCATCCTGACCAACTTTCCCTCTAAATACACCTCTGCTGTCTTCAACCAGGATCTCAGCGACCACTGCCTCATTGCCTGCATCCGTAATGAGTTCGTTGTCAAATGACCACCCCTCATCACTGTCAAACGCTCCTTTAAACACTTCAGCTAGCAGGCCTTTCTAATCGACCTGGCCCAGGTATCCTGGAAGGATATTGACCTCATCCCTTCAGTAGAGGATGCCTGGTTGCACAAAGTGCTTTCCTCACCATTTTAAATACGCATGCCTCATTAAAAAATGTAGAACTAAGAACAGATAAAGCCCAAACTTGACTGCCCTTGACCAACACAAAAACATCCTGTGACATACTGCATTAGCATTGAATAGCCCCCGCGATATGCAACTTTTCAGGGAAGTCAGGAACCAATATACACAGTCAGTTAGGAAAACTAAGGCTATCTTTTTCAAACAGAAATTGGCAGCCTGTAGCACTAATTCCCCAAAATTGTGGGACACTGTAAAGTCCATGGAGAATAAGAGCACCTCCTCCCAGCTGCCCACTGCAATGAGACTAGGAAACACTGTCACCACCGATAAATCTACGATAAGCAATCATTTCAAAAGGCATTTTTCTACGGCTGGCCATGCTTTCCATCTGGCTACCTGGACCCTATCTTTTTTAAATTATCCGCCGAAATTGTTGCAACCCCTATTACTAGCCTATTCAGCCTCTCTTTCGTATCGTCTGAGATCCCCAAAGATTGGAAAGCTGCCGCGGTCGTCCCCCTCTTCAAAGGGGGAGATACTCTAGACCCAAACTGTTACAGACCTATATCCATCCTGCCCTGCCTTTCTAAAATCTTCGAAAGCCAAGTTAACAAACAGATCACCGACCATTTCAAATCCCACCGTACCTTCTCCACTATGCAATCTGGTTTCCAAGCTGGTCATGGGTGCACATCAGCCACGCTCAAGGTCCGAAACAATATCATAACCGCAATCGACAAAATACAGTCCTGGCAGCCGTCTTCATCGACCTGACCAAGGCTTTCGACTCTGTCAATCACCGCATTCTTATTGGCAGACTCAATAGCCTTGGTTTCTCAAATGACCGCCTCGCCTGGTTCACCAACTATCAATGATGTCGCTCGTGCTGCTGGTGATTCGCTGATCCACTTCTATGCAGACGACTTCTGGCCCTCTATGGACACTGTGTTAACTAACCTCCAGACGAGCTTCAATGCCATACAACTCTCCGTCACCCCCAAAGCCAATTCCTCCTTTGGCCGCCTTTCCTTCCAGTTCTCTGCTGCCAATGACTGGAACGAATTGCAAAAATCACTGAAGCGGGAGACACATAACTCCCTCACTATCTTTAATAAAGAATCCGCTATCAGAGCAGCTTACAGATCATTGCACATGTACACAGCCCATCTGTAAATAGCCCATCCAACTACCTCATCCCCATATTGTTATTTATTTTATTCATATATATTTTTTCTCTCCTTTGCACCACAGTATCTCTACTTGCACATTAATATTCTGCACATCTATCACTCCAGTGTTTATTTGTGAAATTGTAATTATTTCTCCACTACGGCCTATTTATTGCCTTACCTCCCTAATCTTATTTCATTTGCACACACTGTATATAGACTTTTCTATTGTGTTATTGACTGTACGTTTGCTTATTCCATGTGTAACTCTGTGTTGTTGTTTGTGTCACATTATCTTGGCCAGGTCGCAGTTGTAAATGAGAACTTGTTATCAAATGGCTTACCAAATGGCTTACCTGGTTAAATAAAGGTGAAATAATTTTTTACATCTTGAAAAAAATACTATAGGTGGGAATGTCTTCATGTTGTGTTGGTACATGGAATGTTCCTCAACTGCATACAGTATGTCATAAATTGCTATTGCAAATAGAAGTATTATGTTCAACAACTGACATTTTCAGATATTATTTTGACAAACACACTTTGGTGCTTACAATTCATTCTCTATTGTCATAGATTTAGTGGGCACTGTCATTTGTGATCTTTGTGATATGACTTTCTTTAAGCACGTACTAATGAAACTGTCACTTCATACTTTTTCTTAAACTCTACAAACGCTCTACATTTATTCACTCTGTGATAGGGTTGGATCCTATATGCTAATGTTATACTGTAAATGGTTCAGTGCCTATAATTTAGGCTGTGTATAGAATGGGGCATAAAGGAAATTACCTCTACTACTAAATTACTACTAGATTATAGTGATAAGGATAACAGCATACAAATTTGTCCTGTGTATTAATTTGCCTATAACTAATCAGAATTCCATTATGTTTACATAAAAAGAGAGTACTTCAAAATGAGAAGATCCTGCCAAGGAAAAGATGACTGGGTGGACATAAAGTGGAAAGGAGGGGAAATAACTCACACCATATAGCAGGACACCTTCATCTGCGGGGTCTTTGTAATGCAGGTTTGATAGTTATATTTTCAATAATGAATGGTTAGCTGTTATGTGACAATTAGGTCAAAAACTATATTTTATTTTTTGGTGTAGATGGCCTGTAAAGCTTACAGATTTAAGTCTAATAGCACGAGAGGAATGTAGACAAACATCAGAGTGAGATATGAAGGCATTGTTAGTGGACATTCTGAACCTTGTTTGAGGTCACTAGGTCATATGACCAAGGAGCTATCGAAATTCTAGATTTTTAAAAATTAATGTAAAATCATGTGAGATGAAAATGGACAAACTAAAGGGTGTGCAATGTATAGGCCCACTGAGTGGACATTCTGAACCTTGTTTGAAATCACTTAGGTCACATGACCAAGGAGCTATTGAAATTCTACATTTTGAAAAATTAATGTAAAAACATGTGAGTTGAAAATGGACAAACTAAATGGTGTGCAATATAGAAGGGTAGTCAGTGGACATTCTGAACCTTGTTTGAAGTCATTAGGTCACATTACCAAGGAGCAATTGAAACTTTACATTTTGAAAAATTCATGTAAAAATCATGTGAGATGAAAATGGACAAACTAAAATGTGTGCAATATGTAGGCTCACTGAGTGGACATTCTGAACCTTGTTTGAAGTCACTAGGTCACATGACCAAGGAGCTATTGAAATTCTACATTTTGAAAAATTAATGTAAAAACGTGTGAGATGAAAATGGACAAACTAAGTGGGGTTTGCAATGTGTAGGCTCACTGAGTGTACATTCTGAACCTTGTTTGAAGTCAGTAGGTCACATGAAAGAGGAGCTATTGACATTTATAATTTTGAAAAATTCATGTAAAATCATGTGAGATGAAAATGGACAAACTAAAGGGTGTGCAATGTAGAAGGGTAGTCAGTGGACATTCTGAACCTTCTTTGAAGTCATTAGGTCACATGACCAAGGAGCTGTAGAAATTCGAATGTAAAAAAGTTTGTACTTTGTTTACGCTCCCTAACTAATTCAACTAGGGATACAAAATGCTGCTCACATTTCCACATGTTTATTAGCTTTGGAAAGCGAATTAATGTCCAAATCGTGAAAATAAGACCTGTGCAATGTTGTGTGCAATTTTTCCAACATCATGACACTTATTTGGAGTCTGTGGCTCAAGTGATTTGAAAGCTATTGCGCGAATATCCAACTTAAAACGGTCTTTACCTCCGTGACATGTTGCATGTTAAGAACCTGGACTTTTAATTTGCTTATGAACTGCACAGCGCAAAAGGAAAGGAAATCGGAGAAAGTAGGCATCATTGTGAGTGCGGCTGAGCGTTACAAGGAATCCTTTCGATTAATGCTCCTTCCTCACGGGTACCTGAGCCTGTGTTAGGACGTTATTTGAATGTGACTGAAGGAGTGGGATGGTAGTTATGTATTCAAACAACCATCAATGGAATAGTATTTTTGTTTTGTTTCAATACCCCGTGTAGTAGTTGGCGGCCATACACCAATAGGTGTAGTCTGCCATAAAACTTAAAAGGTCTTCCAAACAGATGTCTGATAATAGGCTGGGAACGTATCAGCTACATACATACGTGTGCCAGTGCAATTCCTTCATCGCTCTGGAGGAGCTGATTCGGCTAGCGTCATCATCAGCACCATCATCGACTTGACTTCATCACTCTCTCACATTAGCCATGACAATGACTTTGCCTACGATTCTACAGCCTTCCCCAACAGTCATTGAACCACAGCCACGCCGATGAGAGCACTTTGCACACCCCGCATAAAATTTAAAGGAACTCCGATTGGTTTGGTGCAAGCAGCGACCGATGTTCTGAACTGAAGCCGAGGTAGCCAGTGTGGGGCCTTGGGACGCCTGCGTTCACATTGCTGTTGTTTTTTATATCTTGCAAACATGGCGGCCCCTGCGCTAACCAGCCGGGCTGGGTCCGTAAATAGCTTGGGAAACAGCCCCACTGCGACTCCCAGCTCCACGAACAATAACAACAAGATCATCCCAAACTACCCCGAGCTCGATTTCAGGTCCGGTGCCAGAATCGAGGATTTGAACCGATTGATTCTGGAATTTAGTAAACACGATCAGCGAGAATATGACGACCAGCGAGCGCTCGAGATTCACACCGCCAAGGATTTCATTTTCTCCATGCTCGGTAAGAAATTGTGGGTGGGAAAATCACGCCTGTTTAGCTGACATTTTACTAGAATGAGGAAGATTTTTTTTAAATGTATTATGCGAAACGTATTTATGACAATTATCAGTAACAACTACAGCCCGCTAGTTTGATCAGTGGTGAATGGATGCAATAATAAAAGCAAGTGTGCTGTTTCAAATCTATCAGTGTAGATCAAGAGATCAAATCAAGAGGCTGACTATAAATCCCAAATATCTATCTAATCTCTGACCCATCATTGTCCAGTCCTATATAAATTGAACAATATAATAATTCATTATTTTAGCATTACATCATTCATAGGGCTGCACTGCCCGCAAACTGTCTGTGATTGCTAATGCTCGAGGGCATACGGCGTGGTGGAAATCTGGTCGGGAGGTTTTATACCCATATAACAACCAGATTTAATCCAAAATACGTTTTTTTCGTGATGTCATGAAAAATATGTATTCATCTGAATCGACCTACTGACCAGTTATCTAAATGCTACTCAATTAATAAACATGTGCATAGTGTTTGTGGGCCATGCACCCATTGAATATATGACACTGGAACCATTACAATGATACAAATTGGAGTAATGTTGGCAAATAGAACAGTTGGCAAATAACAGCTGGCAGAGCGCACCAAAGCGGGTTAGGTTCTCATGGACCCAGTCAAGAAGCTGGGCTTATTCCGTTTGAGACTCGGACTCAGGGGGCTTCATGCGGGCGGAGCTCTTCCCGAGTCCGGTATAATCATATTACCTTGGGCCAAGGCTAATGGTACTCGGGCCGAGTCCTCTTCAGTTTGTCCGGTCCGATTAACTTTTTCAGGAGTAGGGCCATTTTACGTTTTATCCGGCAGGTGATGAAATACCAGTTAAAAAATGTTTTATATTTCACCTCCAAGGCATCGAATTTGCTAGGTCATTAGCATGCTAAAATGTGTGACAGTCTCTGCGGCCCTATAGCTGTCAGAGATGGTTCCTAATTTAGAGGATCTATGCTTTTTAAATGTTTTTGATTTTAGTACAGGCTATGGTCATGCTTTTCGTAGTTGCAGTCCACCGAATTGAAAAGTGCACATTCACTTCCATAATATTTGTTCTAGGCTACCAGCATGCAACATAAACATGCACTATAATATAGTATATGCCTACCTTTACAAAAATGTACTGCCGTTAAAATACAGTAAAACTTCAGTACAATGAAATAATGTTTTTTAAATGAATAATATTTGGTAGCTTGCTGTGTGTCTTTTAATGGTAACTGTTTGTTTATTGTGCTGTGCATGTTCTTCTGTTCCACTGAATGCAATTTAGATTTGTTCAGAATTTCCCTCTAAAACATGTAAATTAAATTAAATCCAATGTATTTATATAGCCCTTCATACATCAGCTGATATCTCAAAGTGCTGTACAGAAACCCAGCCTAAAACCCCAAACAGCAAGCAATGCAGGTGTAGAAGCACGGTGGCTAGGAAAAACTCCCTAGAAAGGCCAAAACCTAGGAAGAAACCTAGAGAGGAACCAGGCTATGTGGGGTGGCCAGTCCTCTTCTGGCTGTGCCGGGTGGAGATTATAACAGAACATGGCCAAGATGTTCAAATGTTCATAAATTACCAGCATGGTCGAATAATAATAAGGCAGAACAGTTTAAACTGGAGCAGCATCACGGTCAGGTGGACTGGGGACAGCAAGGAGTCATCATGTCAGGTAGTCCTGGGGCATGGTCCTAGGGCTCAGGTCCTCCGAGAGAGAGAAAGAAAGAGAGAAGGAGAGAACGCACACTTAGATTCACACAGGACACCGATTAGGACAGGAGAAGTACTCCAGATATAACAAACTGACCCTAGCCCCCCGACACATAAACTACTGCAGCATAAATACTGGAGGCTGAGACAGGAGGGGTCAGGAGACACTGTGGCCCCATCCGAGGACATGGCCAAACAGGAAGGATATAACCCCACCCACTTTGCCAAAGCACAGCCCCACACCACTAGAGGGATATCTTCCACCACCAACTTACCATCCTGAGACAAGGCTGAGTATAGCCCACAAAGATCTCCGCCATGGCACAACCCAAGGGGGGAGGGTGCCAACCCAGACAGGATGACCACATCAGTGAATCAACCCACTCAGGTGACGCACCCCTTCCAGGGACGGCATGAGAGAGCCCCAGTAAGCCAGTGACTCAGCCCCTGTAATAGGGTTAGAGGCAGAGAATCCCAGTGGAAAGAGGGGAACCGGCCAGGCAGAGACAGCAAGGGCGGTTCGTTGCTCCAGAGCCTTTCCGTTCACCTTCCCACTCCTGGGCCAGACTACACTCAATCATATGACCCACTGAAGAGATGAGTCTTCAGTAAAGACTTAAAGGTTGAGACCGAGTTTGCGTCTCTGACATGGGTAGGCAGACCGTTCCATAAAAATGGAGCTCTATAGGAGAAAGCCCTGCCTCCAGCTGTTTGCTTAGAAATTCTAGGGACAATTAGGATGCCTGCGTCTTGTGACCGTAGCGTACGTGTAGGTATGTACGGCAGGACCAAATCAGAGAGATATGTAGGAGCAAGCCCATGTAATGCTTTGTAGGTTAGCAGTAAAACCTTGAAATCAGCCCTTGCTTTGACAGGAAGCCAGTGTAAGGAGGCTAGCACTGGAGTAATATGATCACATTTTTTTGGTTCTAGTCAGGATTCTAGCAGCCGTATATAGCACTAACTGAAGTTTATTTAGTGCTTTATCCGGGTAGCCGGAAAGTAGAGCATTGCAGTAGTCTAACCTAGAAGTGACAAAAGCATGGATTAATTTTTCCGCATCATTTTTGGACAGAAAGTTTCTGATTTTTGCAATGTTACGTAGATGGAAAAAAGCTGTCCTTGAAATGGTCTTGATATGTTCTTCAAAAGAGAGATCAGGGTCCAGAGTAACGCCGAGGTCCTTCACAGTTTTATTTGAGACGACTGTACAACCATTAAGATTCATTGTCAGATTCAACAGAAGATCTCTTTGTTTCTTGGGACCTAGAACAAGCATCTCTGTTTTGTCCAAGTTTAAAAGTAGAAAGTTTGCAGCCATCCACTTCCTTATGTCTGAAACACATGCTTCTAGCAAGGGCAATTTTGGGATTTCACCATGTTTCATTGAAATGTACAGCTGTGTGTCATCCGCATTGCAGTGAAAGTTAACATTGTTTTCGAATAACATCCCCAAGAGGTAAAATATATAGTGAAAACAATAAGGGTCCTAAAACGGAACCTTGAGGAACACCGAAATTTACAGTTGATTTGTTAGAGGACAAACCATTCACAGAGACAAACTGATAAGATCTAGGCCTATGTATTTTATTTCAATATCCTACTACAATTTACAAACCCCTATATTTATTCCATTTATTTAAATAGTCAAATAGTCAAACATTATTGCACCTGAATTTGACCCTGACAATTATATTGTGTAAAGCTTTTGAGCAATTCAAATTACTGCACGCATTGTTATTTTAATGTCAGTAGCTAAATGAGGAGGTAGGCATATCTGTTCCAACTAAAATGTGGATTGGAATCGGTGCTAGCAGCAATATATCTCCGTGCGCGGTGCAGGCAGCTTGAGCAATCAAGCGCATTGCTCAAGCATCATTGGGACAGAGCACCTGGTAGGTTACACAACAACACAGCAGGAAAACAATGACAGTTTCGAAATATGCACAAAAAACTTTGATAACATTCTCCTGCATTGTTGTTTTACTTTTGTAAGTAAGGCGGCGGTTTGTTGGGGAGAAGAACTTCATGAGAAATTTTGCTAGCTGGCTAATTTTAGCTAGCTAACATTAGCTCTCTAGCTAATCATCCATGGACATGGTAAGTTAACATTTTTACCTCCTGCAGCTAGCTAACATTTTGACATTTTGAAATCTGTTTAGCTAATGACGGTGTTGCTGTATGTCTCTCTCTGTCTGTGTATGTGTGTGGGAGAGACGGACAGAGTGATGAGGATCACAATAACTTTAGAAAACGTGTGCAAAATGCTTAGAGTAAGAGTCATGAAAAGCCTGGAAACTCAGGTGGTTGATGTGTTATGGGCCCTCCTAAAATATGTCCCAGACCGCTGTGGTGGAGGAGGATGAAAAGTATGTATATGAGCAAGTTGCTCTTTTTTGAAGACCTCTCTAAGCTATAACTGTAACAGACTTCTTCAACAAGTACCACAGAAATACTTTAAGCCAGCTGAGTACACAAAGTTTTTTTCAGGAAAATCCTTTTTCTAGTTTTCTTTTAAAATCTCAAATTGATAAAGTTGTAAGTTGCTTATTCTCTTCACTGCAGATCTGACCCATCACACCACTATTCAAGAAGGCCACTATGCTCCAGATCGCCTTCTCTGCTCTGCGGTCCTCGATGAGGATCTACCCGATTACACCACTCTTATTAGGCATTAATAAAAAATCCCAATGTGCATTTATATACTCTGTCCAAGTCTTTCTATGCATGCAATGTCTGTGGGTTAATTATGAAACAATTACTGTCCGGATGTGCAAAGAATTGTGATGTAGATAGTTTTTTTTGCCATTGCTTGATCTATTTTAAATGTAAGAATATGTTGCAGATTGAAACTTTAATTGGTGCCTATGGAAACTAATAGAAATGTAACGAACAAGCTTTTCAATATCCAACTTTATCCTTTGCAATCCTTTTTACAGTAAGTAATAAGCTGTAGTCAGGTGGTTATTATCAGGTTGTGATGAGGTCTTAACTATGACCTGTAGCCTACATAATAAACTCAGCAAAAAAAAACAAACGTCTTCTCACTGTCAACTGCCCTTATAAATATTTGTATGAACATAACAAGATTCAACAACTGAGACATGAACTGAACAAGTTCCACAGACATGTGACTAACAAAAATTGAATAATGTAACAGTCAGTATCTGGTGTGACCACAGCTGCATTAAGTACTGCAGTGCATCTCCTTCTCATGGATTGCACCAGATTTGCCAGTTCTTGCTGTGAGATGTTACCCCACACTTCCACCAAGGCACCTGCAAGTTTCCGGACATTTCTGAGGGGAATGGCCCTAGCCCTCACCCTCCGATCCAACAGGTCCCAGCTGTGCTCAATGGGATTGAGATAAGGGCTCTTCACTGGCGGTCTTGCAGGAAATAACACACAGAACAAGCAGTATGGCTGGTGGCATTGTCATGCTGGAGAATCATGTCAGGATGAGCCTGTAGGAAGGGTACCCCATGAGGGAAGAGGATGTCTTCCCGGTAACGCACAGTGTTGAGATTGCCTGCAATGACAACAAGTGTAACAGTATAGCTTCCGTCCCTCTCCTCGCCCTACCTGGGCTTGAACCAGGGAGACAACTGACCCACATAGACAACTGACACCCACGAAGCATCGTTACCCATCGCGCCTCAAAAGCCACGGCCCTTGCAGAGCAAGGGAACAACTACTTCAAGGCCTCGGAGCAAGTGACGTCACCAACTGAAACGCTATTAGTGCGCACCACTGCTAACTAGCTAGCCATTTCACATCGGTTACAATCACCCCCCTTTTGACCTCCTCCTTTTCCGCAGCAACCAGTGATCCGGGTCACGGCACCAATGTAACAGTATAGATTCCGTCCCTCTCCTCGCCCCTACCTGGGCTTGAACCAGGGACCCTCTGCCCACATAGACAACTGACACCCACGAAGCATCAATACTAGAGGTCGACCGATTATGATTTTTGAACGCCGATACCGATTATTGGAGGATCCCCCCAAAAAAAGCCTACACCGATTAATCGGCCCCATTTAAAAACATTTGTTTAATAATGACAATTACAACAATACTGAATGAACACTTATTTTAACTTAATATAATACATAAATAAAATCAATTTAGCCTCAAATAAATAATGAAACATGTTCAATTTGGTTTAAATAATGCAAAAACAAGGTGTTGGAGAAGAAATTAAAAGTGCAATATGTGCCATCTCAGAAAGCTAACGTTTAAGTTCCATGCTCAGAACATGAGAACATATAAAAGCTGATGGTTCCTTTTAACATGAGTCTTCAATATTCCCAGGTAAGAAGTTTTAGGTTGTAGTTATTATAGGAATTATAGGACTATTTCTCTCTATACCATTTGTATTTCATTAACCTTTGACTATTGGATGTTCTTATAGTTACTTTAGTATTGCCAGTGTAACAGTATAGCTTCCATCCCTCTCCTCGCTCCTCTCTGGGCTTGAACCAGGAACACAACGACAACAGCCACCCTCGAAGCAGTGTTACCCATGCAGAGCAAGGGGAACAACTAAATATTCCTGTTACATTGCACAACCTTCAATGTTATGTCATAGTTACGTAAAATTCTGGCAAATTAGGCGTCCCAAACTGTTGCATATACACTGACTCTGTGTGCAATGAACGCAAGAGAATTTCACCTGGTTAATATTGCCTGCTCACCTGGATTTCTTTTAGCTAAATACACAGGTTTAAAAAGATATACTTTTGTGTATTCATTTTAAGAAAGGCATTGATGTTTATGGTTAGATACACATTGGAGCAACGAAGTCCTTTTTTTGCGAATGGGCACCGCATCGATTATATGCAACACAGGACACGCTAGATAAACTAGTAATATCATCAACCATGTGTAGTTAAATAGTGATTATGATTGATTGATTGTTTTTTATAAGATAAGTTTAATGCTATCTAGCAACTTACCTTGGCTTACTGCATTCACGTAACAGGCAGTCTCCTCGTGGAGTGCAATGTAATCAGATGGTTAGAGCGTTGGACTAGTTAACTGTAAGTTTGCAAGATTGAATCCCCCGAGCTGACAAGGAAAAAATCTGTCGTTCTGCTCCTGAACGAGGTAGTTAACCCACCGTTCCTAGGCCGTCATTGAAAATAAGAATGTGTTCTTAACGGACTTGCCTAGTTAAATAAAGATTAAATAAAGGTTTTAAAAAAAAAAAAACGGTGGCCAAAAATACCCAAATTAATCGGCCATTCCGATTAATCGGTCGACCTCTAATCGTTACCCATCGCACCACAAAAGCTGCGGCCCTTGTAGAGCAAGGGGAACAACTACTTCAAGGTCTCAGAGCAAGTGACGTCACCGACTGAAACACTATTAGTGCGCACCACCGCTAACTAGCTAGCCATTACACAAGCTCAGTCCAATGATGCTGCAACACACTGCCCCAGACCATGACGGACCCTCCACCTCCAAATTGATCCCTCTCCAGAGTACATGCCTCGGTGTAACACTCATTCATTCGACGATAAACTCGAATCCGACCATCAGGGGTGATGACAAAACCGCAACTTGTCAGTGAAGAGCACTTTTTGCCAGTCCTGTCTGGTCCAGCGACGGTGGGTTTGTGCCCATAGGTGACATTGTTGTCGGTGATGTCTGGTGAGGACCTGCCTTACAACAGGCCTACAAGCCCTCAGTCCAGCCTCTCTCAGCCTATTGCGGACAGTCTGAGCACTGATGGAGGGATTGTGCATTTCTGGTGTAACTCGGGCAGTTGTTGTTGCCATCCTGTACCTGTCCGGCAGGTGTGATGTTTGGATGTACCTATCCTGTGCAGGTGTTTTTATACGTGGTCTGCCACTGTGAGGACAATCAGTTGTCTGTTCTGTCTCCCTGTTGCTCTGTTTTAGTCGTCTCACAGTACAGACATTGCAATTTATTGCTCTGGCCACATCTGCAGTCCTCATGCCTCCTTGCAGCATGCCTAAGGCACGTTCACGCATATGAGCAGGAGCCCTGAGTCAGTAGATAGGCTTCTTTCGTGTCCTAAGTTTTCATAACTGTGACCTTAACTGTCTATCGTCTGTAAGCTGTTAGTGTCTTAATGACCGTTCCACAGGTGCATGTTCATTAATTGTTTATGGTTCATCTAGGTGGTCAGATAGAGGTATCAGTTGCGACCAGAAAAAGATGTCATATTTTTTAACCCCCCTGTTCTCCCCAATTTCGATCTTGTCTCAGCGCTGCAACTTCTCAATGGGCTCGAAGGTCGAGTCATGTGTCCTCCAAAACATGACCCGCCACACCGCGCTTCTTAACACCTGCCCGCTTAACCCGGAAGCCAGCCACACCAATGTGTCGGAGGAAACACCTTTCGACTGCCTGCAGTCGCCCGCCCCGCCACAAGGAGTAAAGCCCCCCTGGCCAAACCCTCCCTTAACCCAGATGACGCTGGGCCAATTGTACGCAATTGTACGCCACCCTATGACATGGCTGAAAAAGGAACTAACTTTCCCGCATTTCATATATAGCAGTGGATATACAAATTAATGTGATATTTGATTCTCTCTCAATAATTCATTGTACAATGAACACACACATATTTCCATTTGTGAGTGTGTGATATTTATTTCAACAAGAAAAACTTTTTTAAACAATGTCAACACTGCCATGTTGACCTGAGCCTTGCTGTTGGAAAACCACGTCAGTGTTCGGCTATCACGGTTGAACCTCCCCTGACTTCACTCCTCCACTTTCGTCTAGTCGGTTGCTTTAGCCTTATCACTCAAACGTGCCCACTAACTCAGTGGCATTCAAAGTCTGGTCATGACCCCTACTGGGGTCTCGGGGGAACTACAGTGGTGTCACCACTTTAAAAATAAAACAATTAAGATATAATAATAATAATATATGCCATTTAGCAGACGCTTTTATCCAAAGCGACTTACAGTCATGTGTGCATACATTCTACGTATGAGTGGTCCCGGGAATTGAACCCACTACCCTGGCGTTACAAGCGCCATGCTCTACCAACTGAGCTACAGATGACAGATCATTCATTGTATGGGACAATATTCAGAAGTTTTTGAGAAAGATGAAAAATATATATATTTTTTAGTAAATGTATTTATTGGTTTCATTAAAATGTAAAATAATTTTTTTGTTTTGTTGATTTTTTCAGGAAGAAATAGGGTCCCCGCTGAAAAAGTTTGAATATCACTGCACTAACTTGAATAACTTTGAGTTGACTGGCATATTAGGCCAACTGTTGTGGTGGTGTACTGGTTCAGCAGCAGTGCAGAAAACTGGACACCATGAAAACTCACTCAGATGATGTGAGCAAAAGATACAAAAAGAGCAGCAGACCAACACACAGTCTCACACACACACAGACTCAAGAGTCGCACAGTCTCACTCACTCACTCACTCACTCACTCACACAGCATATGTTTTACTGTCCTTGTGAGGACCTAACATTTATTTCCATTCAAAATCCTATTATCCCAGACTCTTAACCCTAACTCTAATTGTAACTTTAAACCAAAAGCTAACCCCTAAACTTAAAATAGTCTTTGTCCTCGTGGAGACCTGGGAAATGGCCCCACGAGGGAGAATTTTCCTGGTTTTACTATCCTTGTGGGGACTTTTAGGGATTTCCGGTACCCTCAAAGACAGTAATACAAGCCCACACACACACACACACTTGCACTGTAGGCCTACACACAAGCTTCTTGCGCTTAGTGTCCCAAAGTCACAGTGTCTCAAACAAACAGTGACAGTAGACCACAACGCTGAGCCACTCGGGCCTGTCTCTTATGTTGTGGATTATGGCTGCTGAGAGGGAACAGACACTTTCTGGAATCAGTGAAGAGGAAGAGAGAAAAAAGAGACAGAGCACTGCAGTCTACATAAATAAACTCAGCCGATGCTAACGGAGCATGCTAGGCTAGCTCAGTCCAGTGCAGTGCACACAGAACCCAGAGGCCAACGATGCATAAGATAATGGCAAGTTATTTTTTTTACATCTGAAATGTTATGGGATGGTAGGATGACTATGACAGGGGAGATTTATTTAGCCTGTGTTAATATTATTTAATGTAAATGTATCGGGTTGGAACCGGTTCAGGGAACAGAACAGAAAAATAACAAAACATTTTGAGGAACAAATCCAAAACCAGGCACGAAAGTGATCTCTAGTGTTCCGGGATAGGACTTTATTTTTTTTTAAATCTTGAGAACTGGTTAATGATGTTATGTTTAGTTACAAATACAAATGTCATGACTCAAGCCAAGCCCCCTCCATGTCCACCGCTCTCTCCCCACCTGTGAAATTTAAGTCACATCTCGCGACTGCACTTAGTTGACTAATCAAAAATGTAAACAGCTATCTTACCCGTTCCACAGCAAGCTGCTCAATCTGCAGTAATTGATTCAATTAAACCATGTTGATTTCACATATTAAAAATGTATAAAAAGGAACTAAACACTGCATAAAAGAAACGTCCTCACTGTCAACTACATTTATTTTCAGCAAACTTAACATGTGTAAATATTTGTATGAACATAACAAGATTCAACAACTGAAACATAAACTGAACAAGTTCCATAGACATGTGACTAACAGATGTTGAATAATGTGTCCCTGAACAAAGGGGGGGTCAAAATCAAAAGTAACAGTCAGTATCTGGTGTGGCCACCAGCTGCATTAAGTAATGCAGTGCATCTCCTCCTCATGGACTGCGCCAGATTTACCAGTTCTTGCTGTGAGATGTTACCCCACTCTTCCACCAAGGCACCTGCAAGTTCACAGATATTTAAGGGGGGAAGGGCCCTAGCCCTCAACCTCCAAACCAACAGGTCCCAGATGTGCTGGCAGAACACTGACATTCCTGTCTTGCAGGAAATCACGCACAGAACAAGCAGTATGGCTGGTGGCATTGTCATGCTGGAAAGTCATGTCAGTATGAGCCTGCAGGAAGGGTACCACATGAGGGAGGAGGATGTCTCCCTGTAACGCACAGCGTTGAGATTGCCTGCAATGACAACAAGCTCAGTCCGATGATGCTGTGACACACCGCCCCAGACCAAGACGGACCCCGCTCCAGAGTACAGGCCTTGATGTAATGCTCATTCCTTTGGAATGGCATAGGCTACCTTATTACAGAGAATTTGCACTGTTAAAACCTAATCATAGGCTAGCTATATGCTGTCTATTCATCCCTCTATTTTTTAAGGAGTGGGACAGTCTCACTCCTTTTGTATTTTTGTCCTTTTTATTGAACAGATAGGACAGGCAAGGAAAGACAGGAAAGGTAGGAGGAGGTTGAGTCTAAGGGCAGTGGGCCGGATTTGAACCCATGCCAACTCTAACCGCTGGACCACACAGGCCACTATTAATCCCCCTTTATCCTTCTCCCATCAGGTATGGTGCAGAAATTGGACCAGAAGCTCCCTGTGGCCAACGAGTACCTGCTGCTGTCAGGTGGTGTGCGGGAGGGCGTGGTCGACATGGACCTAGACGAGCTGAGTGTTTACGCCCGTGGCACCGACTATGACATGGACTTTACCCTCCTCGTGCCTGCGCTCAAGCTGCACGACCGCAACCAGCCGGTCACTCTGGACATGCGCCACTCAGCCCTGTGCCACTCGTGGCTGAGCCTGCGCCTCTTCGACGAGGGCACCATCAACAAGTGGAAGGACTGCTGCACAGTGGTAGACCACATCAATGGCGCCACCAACTACTTCTTCTCACCCACACTGGTGGCTGACTGGTTCTACGAGTCCATCAGCGTGGTCCTGGTGGAGATCCAGAAGAAGCCCCAGCGCGGCATGCCCCGCGTGGAGAAGGTGGAGCGGAACGGCACAATCATCTCCGTCATCCTGGGCGTGGGCAGCAGCCGCATGCTCTATGACATCGTGCCTGTGGTCTCCTTCAAGGGATGGCCAGCGGTGGCCCAGAGCTGGCTGATGGAGAACCACTTCTGGGACGGCAAGATCACAGAGGAGGAGGTGATCAGCGGCTTCTACCTGGTGCCTGCCTGCTCCCACAAGGGCCGTAAGGAGAATGAGTGGCGCCTGTCTTTCGCCCGCAGCGAAGTGCAGCTCAAGAAGTGCATCTCAGCCAGCCTGATGCAGGCCTACCAGGCGTGCAAGGCCATCATTATCAAGCTGCTGTCAAGGCCCAAGGCCATCAGCCCCTACCACCTGCGCAGCATGATGTTGTGGGCCTGCGATCGGCTCCCCGCCACCTACCTGTCCCAGGAAGACTTTTCAGCCCACTTCCTGCTAGGCCTCATTGACGACCTGCAGAACTGCCTGGTCAACAAGATGTGCCCCAACTACTTCATCCCACAGTGCAACATGCTAGAACACCTGTCGGACGAGATGGCCATGCTCCACGCCCGCAAGCTCAGCTCGGTGCGCTCCGACCCGGCCGAGCACCTGCGCACTACCATTGAGCACGCCAAGGCGGCCAACCGACTGACCCTGGAACTGCATTGGCGCGGCAGTGCCTCAAACCTGCCGTCACCACAGTCGGACGCGGGCGGCGAGCACCAGCCGGATGACCGCTTGGCTAAGAAGCTGCAGCAGCTGGTGACAGAGAACCCTGGAAAGTCCATCTCGGTGTTCATCAACCCCGATGACGTAACGCGGCCGCACTTCCGCATCGACGACAAGTTTTTCTGAGACTTCAAAATAGAAAAAAGCTATTCTTCTCCTCCCCCCACATCACCCATTCTCCTTTTGACTAGATCGATCGGTCGAGTCGTCAAATTAGTCGGTTTCCCAAGTAACGGTCACCACAGAGCATTGTGAGGTGCTTTTGTGCCATGGTGTCTTCCCATTTTGTTTGCCTGTCCCCACACCCCACCAACCCTATAGTGCCTGTGTCATCTTGAGAAGGCCTTTACAGGACTACATGAAACAGGTGGAAGAAGAATCACTGCGTCTTTCCTCGGAAAGTTAAGGAATGGCTTAGTCCCTGTAGGGGAACTGATGGTACTAACGCCATAACTGTACATAAAGAGAGTTGAGTAGATATGTGTGTGAGTGGAAATTGGTATTATTTTGCACAGAATGTAGAGGCACACAGTTATGGTGGAAGTTGTGATGTGAAGTCTGAAATGTTGCATATCTTTTAGGAAGGCAATGTCAATGCTCTTTTTTTTCTCTATTGGGCAAAATGCTCTGAATTAATACCTACTGGTTTAGAGTTGTTATTCCAATAAGCTGTATCGCAATGACAAGATGTTTCTAACTTTACATTCTCTGTGCATTCATGTCCTATGTGTATAGTGAACAGTTCCAGACGTATCCAGAATATGCCAAAAACCTGCAGATATCTGACCGGCAATGTGATACACATATCTTCATCCTCAAGTGCAATTAGTAAACAAAAAAACACACACACAAACACCACACCACTCCACACCACACATACAAGTGCTAACACTCATCATACACACTCCTGATCAGTGAAATGGTGTATTTGTTACGTATTTGTGATATTCCAGAACTCTGGGACCTTGTCCTTTTGTTTGTTTGTGTTATATGGAACTTGGAAACATTTGACTGTGATTCTTATTTTCCATATTGCTGCTGACCTTATGAAGATGTTTTATGATTGATTGGTTATGCAAATTAAGTGAACAAACACACAATTATGTATTTTAATTGGACATGGGCGTAGCTACTGTGTACATAGTATTGTAAAGCAGCAGTGGGACCCTGCCTGTATCATTTGTATGGACCAATCTGGCAGCGGCATTGTCAGCACCAACGAATTGCATGGCCTGAGGTTCTTCAAATCCTGTTGAGTCAAACCTGTCATGGACTAAATGAGCAACCTCACCATCGGCAGGGATCATTTTCTCCCAAGTGGCGCAGCGGTCTAAGACACTGCATCTCATTGCAAGAAGCATCACTGCAGTCCCTGGGTCAAATCCAGGCTGCTTCACATCCGGCCATGATTGGGAGTCCCATAGGGCGGCGCACAATTGGCCCAGCGTCGTCTTGGTTTGGCCGGGGTAGGCCGTCATTGTAAATAAGAATTTGTTGTTAACTGACTTGCCTAGTTAAATAATAAAATAAAAAAACACACTGCCTTACCATCAATTCGGACTAATCACTGGAGTGGCCTGAAGAATGTGTTCTATGCCTTTCTAAAGGTATACTGGCCGCATACCGGGCTGACTACGTTGCATACGCCTGCGAAATCTCACAACGCTGTCATATCACATCATATAAGATGTCATATCACATCATATGAGCAATCTGATGCCTGTCTGTTCAAATCGATTGACCATGGGTTGATGCAATGCAATATCTGCAATGTAGTTAGCCTGAAACGTGACCATACTGTATGAGAGGGAGAGCAAGTGATCCAATGATCAAATCAAATTATGTGTAGATGGTAACACTATAGATCAAGCTAAAATGTAATTAAACATATTTAACAACAACTCTAAAGAGAAACTGCTTGAAAATAATTGATTCAACAATTTATATAACATTTAACAGTTGCTTGTCTGATGCACATTCATGATGTTCAGTATGTTGCAAACAATATCAATTAGTGTGATGAATAAAGATGTACAGGATCCCACACTGTTGTCTGGCTCTTTGTATTCAAATTATATCAGTTACATCAGGGGTGACAAAATTATTCCATGGAGGGCCTAGTGTCAGCTGGACTTTGATTATTTCCTTTCAATTAAGACCTAGACAACCAGGTGAGGGGAGTTACTTACTAACTAGTGGCCTTATTTCATCAATCAAGTACAAGGGAGGAGCGAAAACCCGCAGAGACTCGGTCCTCCGTGGAATGAGTTTGACATGTGCATCTCACTGTGATATGAAAAATGGGTCCCACTTTGCATGGTTCTAGGTCCTGCCATTACAGTATACCTATTTGTAGTTTGTGCACTCATTTACATTTTTATATGCATTACATTTGTAAACACCAACTCGGTTGCCTTGGTGTCCATCCTAAATGGGAAGGTTGAGCGTTCGATCCCAGATCGAGTCATACCAAAGACTCAAAAAATGGGATCTGATGCCTTTCTGCTTGGCACTCAGCATTAAGAATGCAAATTGTCTCCATTGTGAGTTATTGTACAAATCTTTGCAATTGTACATGACACAAACAGATATTACAGTTGTATAACAAGTTGTAGCTATGTATTCAATTGCAATGTAATTACATAGGTTTTGGCTTCTTTATGTGACCGATTAAAGTGCATGTAGGCACAGATATGTAAAGCCAGGTGTACACTTCTCGATTTTGGCTACAATTTAGCTGTCAAAATCCCCATGTCATTGCCTACTTGGGGCACACAGCCGTCACCGACGCTCGTTTAATGTTAGCGGTTCAGAGACGCAATCTGAGGGCTACCAATCTTCTCTTTGAGCAGTCCCAGATGGCCCGATATTTACAAACATGCTTGATTTTATCTGCACAAAATCTGCAATGCTCTTTTAGTGTGAGATTTGGAAAAACACGTTTTGAGAACGCTAGTCAGCAATAGCCAATGAGAGGTTGCCAGAGAAGAAGCCAGTGAGATGATGACGTTGCATCACCCAGAATGTGTAGACTCACGAGCAGGAGCAATGACTACTACTAGTATGTATTTGCCTATAACTAAAGCCAAAGTGTCAAATCGTTACAGCTCTGAAGTTCACAAGCAATGCTATTCAATTCAAAATGTTGGCTAGATATTTCAACTCCATATGGCAAGTGGGAATGTCTGACGGAAAACGTTTGAGGCTGCTTTGAGCCACAGCTCATTGTTGCCAAGTTAAATCTAATCACATAATTTTTGCGAGACAGCGTGGTATCGAGAATCCTCGCGACCAAGTGAAGAATGTTATAGTGTGTGACCCTGGTCTGTGTCATATCGTTTAGTGTGTGTACCACGGTTGGCCAGACAAAAAAAACATCAGGAGTTGATCGTGAGAGGCTCAGTGCTGTTAGTGTAGTGTTTACCCATCTTAAGCTGTGGTAGCTGCTGTCCTTTGAGTACTTGGCTCTTTCGCAATTGTCTTTCCTCAATTCCACTCATCCTCTCTCCTCACATCCCATCCATTGAAGGAGAGAAAGTCAGAGATAATCCAGAAACTTGGATCATATCCTCCAATTCATATAGTAAGTTTTTTTAAAATATTGTACACGTTCACAGCTAAAGCTGAATCCCATATACTGAAAAAAAGTGGGGGAAAAAAAATACAAAAGTTGATTTAGATAATGTACAATGTAGAGTGATGGCTGAAGGGTTGATTGAAGCAGTCGGGATGACTGGAGTGGAGGGAGCATTGTTGGTCTCATAGGGAAGGAAACATCACGGTAGCAGCCAGGGAATTCAGTCAGTCAGACAAGGAGAGAACCGAAGCCTCAGCATCTCGCCATCTCAGACGTCCTGCCTCTCCATATAGCCACTTGGCTTAGTAGATATATACAGTGCCTTGCGAAAGTATTCGGCCCCCTTGAACTTTGCGACCTTTTGCCACATTTCATGCTTCAAACATAAAGATATAAAACTGTATTTTTTTGTAAAGAATCAACAACAAGTGGGACACAATCATGAAGTGGAACGACATTTATTGGATATTTCAAACTTTTTTAACAAATCAAAAACTGAAAAATTGGGCGTGCAAAATTATTCAGCCCCCTTAAGTTAATACTTTGTAGCGCCACCTTTTGCTGCGATTACAGCTGTAAGTCGCTTGGGGTATGTCTCTATCAGTTTTGCACATCGCGAGACTGAAATCTTTTCCCATTCCTCCTTGCAAAACAGCTCGAGCTCAGTGAGGTTGGATGGAGACCATTTGTGAACAGCAGTTTTCAGTTCTTTCCACAGATTCTCGATTGGATTCAGGTCTGGACTTTGACTTGGCCATTCTAACACCTGGATATGTTTATTTTTGAACCATTCCATTGTAGATTTTGCTTTATGTTTTGGATCATTATCTTGTTGGAAGACAAATCTCCGTCCCAGTCTCAGGTCTTTTGCAGACTCCATCAGGTTTTCTTCCAGAATGGTCCTGTATTTGGCTCCATCCATCTTCCCATCAATTTTAACCATCTTCCCTGTCCCTGCTGAAGAAGAGCAGGCCCAAACCATGATGCTGCCACCACCATGTTTGACAGTGGGGATGGTGTGTGTTCAGGGTGATGAGCTGTGTTGCTTTTACGCCAAACATAACGTTTTGCATTGTTGCCAAAAAGTTCAATTTTGGTTTCATCTGACCAGAGCACCTTCTTCCACATGTTTGGTGTGTCTCCCAGGTGGCTTGTGGCAAAATTTAAACTACACTTCTTATGGATATCTTTAAGAAATGGCTTTCTTCTTGCCACTCTTCCATAAAGGCCAGATTTGTGCAATATACGACTGATTGTTGTCCTATGGACAGAGTCTCCCACCTCAGCTGTAGATCTCTGCAGTTCATCCAGAGTGATCATGGGCCTCTTGGCTGCATCTCTGATCAGTCTTCTCCTTGTATGAGCTGAAAGTTTAGAGGGACGGCCAGGTCTTGGTAGATTTGCAGTGGTCTGATACTCCTTCCATTTCAATAGTATTGCTTGCACAGTGCTCCTTGGGATGTTTAAAGCTTAGGAAATCTTTTTGTATCCAAATCCGGCTTTAAACTTCTTCACAACAGTATCTTGGACCTGCCTGGTGTGTTCCTTGTTCTTCATGATGCTCTCTGCGCTTTTAACGGACCTCTGAGACTATCACAGTGCAGGTTCATTTATACGGAGACTTGATTACACACAGGTGGATTGTATTTATCATCATTAGTCATTTAGGTCAACATTGGATCATTCAGAGATCCTCACTGAACTTCTGGAGAGAGTTTGCTGCACTGAAAGTAAAGGGGCTGAATAATTTTGCACGCCCAATTTTTCAGTTTTTGATTTGTTAAAAAAGTTTGAAATATCCAATAAATGTCATTCCACTTCATGATTGTGTCCCACTTGTTGTTGATTCTTCACAAAAAAATACAGTTTTATATCTTTATGTTTGAAGCCTGAAATGTGGCAAAAGGTCGCAAAGTTCAAGGGGGCCGAATACTTTCGCAAGGCACTGTAACTATTCCTCCAATACATTTTACAGCACACACTTGGAGGCAAGGAGAGAAAGAGGCAAGGAGTGAGTACACAGGGAAATACTTGAGATTCAGCCTGTCACAGTGTCTTGGCCAAAGGACGAAATAGAGGTCCCTTGCCTGGGATACTTCCTCTTGAGGAGAGGAGATACGATGACTAATATTGACAACCTTCTGCTCCCAGACTGCTCTTACGGCTAATGTGGGTAGGTAAGGTAGAGACAGACAACAGCACTGTTCGCACAGACTTATACATGCGTCCTACCTCCCTTTTGGTAGGTAATCCCTGGAAAAGTGAAAGCCAGTTTTACCACCCTGTTGCTTTCACCAACCCAACCTTGTCAGATCACTCAAGGAAGGTGGAAAGGAGGTGTTCCAACAGGCCCCAGATGTGATGTAACAACAGGGAGGGCATGGCATGGTGAATATGGTTGGATGAGTCAGGTCGCAGGGACTGATATGATTTGGTGAGGTGCAACAATTAATTGTCCTGAGAGACTGACATGTAGGAATGGGGTGTATTCAGTGAGGTGAAACATTGCAGATAGAAATGGAATTAATATAATACATGATGCTCAATTATGCATGCCAAAAAATCTGATCTGTTCTACAAAAAGCATTTCTATCTGAACGTTTGGTAACGTTGCACCCTTCTGAAGAGACTTTGGAAATAAATTTAGACTCCACCTTCATACTGACTAAGGGCTTCATGTATTGCTTACTGTGACTGAAAATGAGTCTGTTATTTGTATTGTATAGGTCCTCAATTTCTCTTGTAGATTAATAAAAAGCACTTATGAAAGGTAGGGGTTGATGAAATTGACAGTTCTTTAGGGGCACATACGATATATAATCTGAATTTATACTGAGTATATATATCTGTGTTCTCGGAATTTGTCCTCACAGTCTGGCCTAAAACATTCAAATGTGTTGGGATAATCTATTTCTATTTTGTGTACACCCCCACCAGCCTCCTCTCCTCCCTACCTCTCTACTTCTCTACCTCTGCCAGGTTATTTTTGCTTCCTGTTGTCACAGCACCTGCCAGGACACCTGCGGCTTAGACTTCAACCGTGCGGCCGCACCCCTTTTTTTCCAGCCCCAACCTCTGCAATCACATGCTCAAGGGGGAAGTTTCTCCTTGGTACAGATCTAGGATGAGCTCCCCCCCTCCCAATCCTAACCTTAGAAAGTAGCCTTGTAGACATTGACAGACATGAATACATAGTGATGTACAGCCCACAGCAAAGTGGAAAAACCATAAAAGATACAGTTTTGTATATATCACTATACTAATTTCTCTCCATTAGTGGTTTTAGTGTGCGTCCCAAATAGCCCCTTATTCCCTACACTCTAGAAGTAAAGGAGCCTGGAATAACATTTTGGGGTTCTAAAAATTGCCACACAGTGAACCGTTCCAGGTCACAAAGGTTCATCGAGGAACCCCTCTGAAAAAGTTATTTGAGGATCCCCTGTCACATGATGCTAGATTTGTGAAAAATGGTCACAGATTGACGTTTATATGCTGTACTGGTCTGCCTGTGTAAAAGTTCAAACAGGAACCTGTTTGTAATGGGAGGGGTTAATTGTTAAACCTTTTTAATAATATATTGTAGCAACATTGTAATATAATATTAACATTGCTGACTACATATAGAACCATGACAGTCATCCAAATGCAATGATAGTAATATAGTAATAAAGTGGTAACTATTCCAACATTGGGATTTGTGTAGGCACTTGAGCAACTCATACACATCTGTAAGCCTATTAAAGCTACAAAACTGTCACTGTTTAACCTTAACATGGGATGACAATACAACAGAACCGAAAAACAGGAATTATGTTCACTCTCACGGGTGGCCAAGAATAACTATCTGAAAGCGACGCCTTTACTAAGCCACGCCCCGAGTCTTCTCATCTGACCCGCTGGGTTATATTTTAATTAACCAGCATCAATAACCCAGCATCAACAACCCAACCTGGCCCTTTTTAAAGAAAACATTCCAACTAAGTGGCCCAATGCCTGCAACTCAGCAGTTAGATCATCCAAACAACCAAGCATTTTTAAGAGTTTATTTGTATTTATTATGGGATCCCCTAAAATACTCTTCCGGTGGTCCAACAAAATTAAGGCAGTTATACAATTTTTTAAAAAACGTTACAATACATTCACAATAGATTTCACAACACATTAAGTGTGTGCCCTCAGGCCCCTACTCGGCTACTACATATCTACAACACAAAATCCATGTGTACGTGTGTGTATAGTGCGAATGTTATCGTGTGTTTGTATGCATGTGTCTGTGCCTATGTTTGTATTGCTTCACAGTCCCGCTGTTCCATATGGTGTATTTTTATCAGTTTTTTACATCTAATTTTACTGCTTGCATGAGTTACTTGATGTACATAGCTCTATGTAGTACTGTGCGTCTCCCATAGTCTGTTCTGGACTTGGGGACAGTGAAGAGACCTCTGGTGGCATGTCTAGTGGGGTATGCATGGGTGTCTGAGCTGTGTGCCAGTAGTTCAAACAGACAGCTCGGTATATTCCAACATGTCAATGACCTCTCACAAGTAGTGATGAAGTCAATCTCTCCTCCACTTTGAACCAGGAGAGATTGACATTCATATTATTAATGTTCGCCCTATGTGTACTACATCTAAGGGCCAGCTGTGCTGCTCTGTTCTGAGCCAACTGAAATTTTCCTAAATCCCTCTTTGTGGCACCAGACCACACAACTGAAAAGTAGTCCAGGTGCGACAAAACTAGGGTCTTTGGGACCTGCCTTGTTGATAGTGCTGTTAAGGCAGAGCAGCGCTTTATTATGGACAAAGTTCTCCCCATCTCAGCTACTGTTGTATCAACATGTTTTCACCATGACAGTTTTCACCATGACCTCACCTTGCTCAATTTCCACATTATACATTACAAGATTTAGCTGAGGTGTAGGGTTTAGTGAATGATTTGTTCCAAATACAATGCTTTTAGTTTTTCTAAACTATTTATGACTAAATTATTCCTTGCCACCCATTTTGAAACTAACTGCAGCTCTTTGTTAAGTGTTGCAGTCATTTCAGTCACTGTAGTAGCTGACGTGTATAGTGTTGAGTCATCCGCATACATAGACACCTTACTCAAAGCCAGTGGCATGTCGTTAATCAAGATTGAAAAATGTAAGGGGCCTAGACAGCTGCCCTGGGGAATTCATGATTCTACGTCGATTATGTTGGATAGGCTTCCATTAATGAACACCCTCTGTGTTATGTTAGACTGGCAACTCTTTATCCACAATATAGCAGGGGGTCTAAAGCCATAACACATACGTTTTTCCAGCAGCAGACTTTGATTGATTATGTCAAAAGCCTCACTGAAGTCTAACAAAACATGCCCCCACAATCATTTTATTATAAATTTCTCTCAGCCAATCATCAGTCATTTGTACAAGTGCTGTGCTTGTTGAATGTCCTTCGCTATAAGTGTGCTGAAAGTCTATCAATTTGTTTTCTGTTAAATAGCATTTTATCTGGTCAAACACCATTTTTCCCAAAAGTTTATTAAGGGTTGATTGGCTGATTGGTCAGCTATTTGAGCCAATAAAGGGTGCTTTACTATTCTTAGGTAGGGGGAATTAGTTTTAATTCCCTCCAGGCCTGAGGGCACAAACTTTCTAGTAGGCTTAGATCGAAGATTTGGCAATAACGTCTGCTATTATCCTCAATAATTTTCAATCCAAGTTGTCAGACCCCGGTGGCTTGTCATTGTTGATAGATAACAATACTTTTTTCATCTCTTCCACACTCACTTTACCGACTTCAAAAGTACAATGCTTGTCTTTCATATCTTTGTCAGATATACTTGGATGTGTAGTGTCAGCGTTTGTTACTGGCATGTCCTGCCTAAGTTCGCTAATCTTGGCAATTAAAAAAACAATTAAAGTAGTTGGCAATATCAGTGAGCTTTGTGATGAACGAGCCATCTGATTCAATGCATGATGGAGCGGAGTTTGCCTTTTTGCCCAAAATTTCATTTACGGTGCTCCAAACCTTTTTACAACCATTGTTAGGTCGTTTATCTTTGTTGCATAGAGTAGTTTCTTCTTCTTTTTATTCAGTTTAGTCACATGATTTATCAAAGTGTAGGCAAGGTTATCATCATAAACAAGTGTCATTATCATCACAAGAAACCTTTTGGAATTAAAACAGGGAGGCTACAGTTATAATATAATTGTCTTGACATCCAATGTTGTATTATTCAACATTGCTATTTAAATAGTACTTGTATAGGGATGGATAATTGTTTAGAAGTCGCTAGATATCCCATAAAGCTATCGCCAAAAACATCATGTTTTAATCTTCTTCTGAGCGGGGCCGGCGCCAGAACGAATCAGTTGGACGGGCATTTGATTTACGAGACCTCGCATGTATGTGTGAATTAATTTATTTTGGTTTTATAGTAAAGACATGTCATTTAACTGTAAAAATGTATCACCTTTTAATATGGCAAGAACACAACCAGTCGTGATTTTTTCATCTGATTGTCAAACAAATCATTTCAAAAAGTAGGTTAATTAACTTTGCACATTCGTCCAAAATAATTCCAGCAATCGAACAGTTCACTGTGCACCCACCAACTTTCCTTCAAATTCGCAAGTGGCTGAAACTATCTCACTGGAGAAAGCATCCGAGCAAGCAAAACAGCATCCCTCTGTCTTATGCTCTTCTTGGCCAGACAGCATCACACAATTGGCTACACATATTGAGACAGAGGGACTCTGTTTTGCTCGTTCAGATGCTTTAGCTGAGATTGATGCGTCTTTCTGTCGGCACACGTCTCGGTCAAATAAATTATCAATAATTGTTATTTTTATTTGGACAGGCAAGGAAGTACGGCGGGCCAGGCCCCCTAAGGCCTGCCCATAATGCCAGCTTTGCTTTCGAGTCCGGCAGCGCAACAAATCCAACTGCAAAATAAATTCAATGTGCTCTGCAAGCCCCAGCAAAAAGGTTCCTCCAGAAGCCTTTGCAACATTGAAACATTGAAAGTTCCTCCAAGAACCCCACAACTAACCAATTGTGCAAATATGAACCCACTGACTGCAACAGTTCCTTGAGGAACTCAAGGGTTTCTTTAGAATCTCCAGGGTTCCTTGAGTCACACCTAATTCTAAGACTGTATAGTGCAATACTTTTGTATAGGGCCATATGGGTCTTGGTAAAAAGTACTGCACTGCAATATAGTGATATTTAGGACACACCCTTAGAAATATTGAGAACCATAAACCAGTACCATATAGGCTTATATTATCTGCAATACATTACATCTAGTCCTATTAGGCCCATAACATTTTCAATTTCAATCTTTTTTGGAGCCACTAAAATGTAATATGTTATCACTTATAGTCTCCATCGCAACTTACAGCCAGGCAGCCCTTCAGCCCCTACTGCCTACAGGTCACACAAAAGTAACATCACTGTACTTGGGTACCAACCTGTGCTACCATGGAAACTCACACACTAAACCCATTTGCTAAAAATCCTGCAAAAAATTAAATTCCTCCAGCCTACACCTGCACCCATTTGAGTCATCACTTGAGACTATATCTGGAAAAGAACAGGACTTGTAGTTTAGTGTGTATCTTCAGCCTCGACAGCAGAAATCTTAGGCCTATATAAATGGGATCAAATGGACTTCTGAACTCAGCTAAATTATGTGAGAACCAAACGTCTGAGTGTTTTGAACACAACTGAGTCAATGTAAAAATCGCAAAAGAGTAGGCTATGACAAGGAAAATGTTATTCGGGGGAATCTGATAGCACCCTATCTTGTGATAGTCAACGCTGCCAAGAGTGTGCAAAGATGTCATCATGGCAAAGGGTGTCAATTTGAAGAATCTCAAATATAAAATATATTTTGATTTGTTTAACACTTTTTTTGGTTACTACATGATTCCATGTGTGTTATTTTAAAGTTTTGGTCTTCACTATTATTCACTATTATTCTACAAAAAAATACATAAAACCCTTGAATGAGTAGGTGTTCTAAAACTTTTGTAAAAGAGCAAAAAGCTTTATTTGATGACTATAAAAAATATATATCAGGTAGTGCACAATAACAGGTGTTTGTTGTCAGATGCACAAATTCGATAGTGGAAGTGACTCTCCACTGGCTAACATGTCACCTTAAAACTCCAGCAGGGGAGTCTGTCGTGACGTCACTTCTGTATTTCATAGGAGCCCGAGCTGCAGCATAGACTTCACCACCAAGGCGAGAGGACAGCTCCCGATAAACAGCGCGCGGACACTGGTAGGCTTAAATGCACACGCGTGGACAGACACAGCGTTCAATTGACTTGGTCGGAAATCACCCCAAAATATCCGAGTTAGCCATTTTGCCCTACACAATATCGACTCACGTACAGTCCGGCCATTGATAAACCAGCTGTTCTCACTGGTCACGCTTGTTGATTACAGAGGCAGACAAACCAGGGGGGAAGAAGAACCACATCCCGACCAGAACAGCTCTGACATCTCCCAGAAACGAAGCGTCTCTAACTTCCCTCCCTGATCAACCTAATCACAACGGGAGATGGAGATCATTAAAGTAGATAAAGCAGACAAAGCACCCGGTAAGCAACTTTTTTACTTATTTAATAACAGACTGTGTGTGTGCTGTGTGTTCTGTATATTGAATCAGTGGGTCTGGTAGCGTGTCGGCGGGGGTGCGTGGCCCACGCCTCTGTATAAGTAGACTGCGGTACTTGGTGCTCGTCTACACTTGACAGGCGCCTTGCCGCTTAGCCTACATGAAAATGGCAGTGGTGGATTTATAAGGTGTGGTTTATTTGGCTACGAACATCTGTGTCTGTCTCCTGCTGCCTCGGGCGTAGAGTATCCGTAGCCTACTACGACTTGCCCTTGTAGGCTACGTCGTTGCTTTTGTTTTCAGTGAATGGCTGACAGAACCCTGATGCAGCAAATTTACGCAGGTTAGCGTTTTTTTGTAATGAATCTTGTTCTGGAGGCAGCTCGACGGAGCTGGCACAGACACAAAGCCATAACATCGGATTTGAAACCTAACGCTAACCTTAACCACAATGCTAACTTTAATGCCTAACCCTAGTATTAAATTAAGACCAAAGCTATTTTTATTTTTGAGTATTTAATAAAGCCAATTTTGATTTTCCAATCTAGCAGAAATCACTTAGTTCTGCCTGCAGGGCAAGATTCTTGACAATAAACGTCAACCTGCCAAATGTACAGCTGCGTAGGGTTTCTGGAGGAGGGGAAGGGTGGGTTCTCTCAATTCTCTGGCTATGGGCAAGGCTGAAGGCCCACACGCATTATCTTTACACATGTAGCAGCCTGTGTTCTAGCCTACTTTGACATATTTATTTATTTGTTTGTGTGTGTCCGATGCCCCATACACATAGAAGGAAGGTTACCTGAAAATTCTAATGGGACACCTATAGATGTTATATATATGTTGATACTTATATATATATACGGACACACACACAATTAGACAACATCATGAATTGGCTATTGACAGATAACATGTGCCATGGCCCGTGAAGCACATGTATTTACATTACATTACATTTAAGTCATTTAGCAGACGCTCTTATCCAGAGCGACTTACAAATTGGTGCATTCACCTTATGACATCCAGTGGAACAGCCACTTTACAATAGTGCATCTAAATCTTTTAAGGGGGGTTAGAAGGATTACTTTATCCTATCCTAGGTATTCCTTAAAGAGGTGGGGTTTCAGGTGTCTCCGGAAGGTGGTAGGATAAAGTAATCCTTCTCACCCCCCCTTAAAATATTTAGATGCACTATTGTAAAGTGGCTGTTCCACAGGATGTCATAAGGTGAATGCACCAATTTGTAAGTCGCTCTGGATAAGAGCGTCTGCTACATGACTTAAATGTAAATGTAATGTAAATGTGGTGATTGACTCCGCTGTCCTGGCGTCGTGGGGGAGTTTGTTCCACCATTGGGGGGCCAGAGCAGCGAACAGTTTTGACTGGGCTGAGCGGGAACTGTACTTCCTCAGTGGTAGGGAGGCAAGCAGGCCAGAGGTTGAACGCAGTGCCCTTGTTTGGGTGTAGGGCCTGATCAGAGCCTGGAGGTACTGAGGTGCCGTTCCCTCACAGCTCCGTAGGCAAGCACCATGGTCTTGTAGCGGATGCGATCAACTGGAAGCCAGTGGTGAGAGCGGAGGAGCGGGGTGACGTGAGAGAACTTGGGAAGGTTGAACACCAGACGGGCTGCGTTCTGATGAGTTGTAGGGTTTAATGGCACAGGCAGGGAGCCCAGCCAACAGCGAGTTGCAGTAGTCCAGACGGGAGATGACAAGTGCCTGGATTAGGACCTTCCTGTGTGAGGCAGGGTCGTACTCTGCGGATGTTGTAGAGCATGAACCTACAGGAACGGGCCACCGCCTTGATGTTAGTTGAGAACGACAGGGTGTTGTCCAGGATCACGCCAAGGTTCTTAGCGCTCTGGGAGGAGGACACAATGGAGTTGTCAACCGTGATGGCGAGATCATGGAACGGGCAGTCCTTCCCCGGGAGGAAGAGCAGCTCCGTCTTGCCGAGGTTCAGCTTGAGGTGGTGATCCGTCATCCACACTGATATGTCTGCCAGACATGCAGAGATGCGATTCGCCACCTGGTCATCAGAAGGGGGAAAGGAGAAGATTAATTGTGTGTCGTCTGCATAGCAATGATAGGAGAGACCATGTGAGGTTGACTATCACAAGGTTATTTAATAGGTAGATGAAAATCAGGCTGGTTTCTGCATTCTTTGACTGAACCAAATTTAAACTGAATATAAAAGACAGGCCAACTGTAATGGCTTGCAAACCATTACAGACTACAAATGGAAGCACAGCCGAGAGATGCCCATTGACATGAGCCACACAGATGAGCTAATTAACTTCTATGCTTGCTTCGAGGCAAGTAACAGTGAAACATTAATGAGAGCATCAGCTGTTCCGAACGACTGTGTGATCACGCTCTCCGCAGCCAATGTGAGTAAGACCTTTAAACAGGTCAACATTCACAAGGCCGCTGGGGCAGACGGATTACCAGAACGTGTACTCCGAGTGTAACCCTCTCACCAGGCTCGAATTTGACTCTCACGATATTACCTTACGCAGAATATCTCAGGGATATTAGGTGAGAAGGACATCTCCAATAAGAATCCCTATTGTAAACTATCTAGGATGATGACAACTAGGGGGTTAACTTCAGATAGAATGATTATAGATTTTTGTTATTGTATAAGGATATTTTTTCCCATGCATTAAATGAAATTGAAACAGTAAATGACTCCACCAAGTCGACAAACATAAGGTTCAAGATTTGTTTTATATTACATTTTCAATGCACCACATCAAAATAAATACAAATAATAAACCCCAATGAGTCATGCACAACCCATGTCCAAATTAGTTAAATCTAGCTTAATCCGTTGGTTGGCGTTTGGGGAGAAAATAAAATGACGACACACAAAGTCCAGAAGTACCCCACCGTTGTGGTTACTCACTACTCGTAGATATTTCCTCAGTGAAGTAGAGCTGTTCCGTGCAGGTTTCCTCAAGATCCACAGCAAGCACAGCTATCAATGCAGACAGTACTCCTTAACAGTAACCAATATCTCATGGAAACATGAACTCGTTTATCTTCCCCAAGCAATTCTCTCTTGGTGTCACACGACGCTAGGCTAAACTCGAGGCTGTCAAATACCTCCTCTATGAGACTGTAGCTTCAGTCTTTAACAAAAATGATAATAACTCATAAAATAAAATCGGTATTTCCCTTCAAAACTCGGTATGTATGGGTTTTGTTCTATTTTTGTCTTCTTTTTACGTGGAGCAGCACAGGGAACAGAGATGAATGAACCAAGGTATTTATTGTAACACAGGGAGATATGGAGTGCAGATCCGGTGAAGCTTGGATGAGTTGTAGGAAACCAGATATGGAGGCTGAAGTTGGAGTGTGCAGGGTTGGGACAGGGTAAACAGGTCTGGAGGGGAATCCAAGAGAATGGTGGTGTGGTGAGTTCAGAACAGGGTAGCAGGGTGGTAAGATGTGGACCAGGAGACAGGACCCGAGTCAGGGCAGCAAACTGAGTGGAGACTACATTCTGTGGAAGTGGCAGAACTGAGTATTTGTAGAGGTCTTGATAATGGAATGAATTGCAGCTGGTAGGGCCAGACTCCAGTACACCTGTCTCCAACCACACAGAAACAGAAAGCAAAGGGAAGGGAAGGGGAGCGAGAGAGAGAGATAGTGTACTGTGGGAATGGCTGCAGGTCAAGCAGGCACCAGATGACCACCAGTCAGGAGCAGATGTGACACTTTTATAATTTTTCTTCACCAACAATCATAATGTAATGGCCATCCTTTTCTCAATGTCTCTCTCCCTCTTTTTTTCCCAGGCCTTCCGTTAACCAGGTCAACTCCCATTGGCCACAGCTTAACTAGCAACCTTATTGGTCAAAACTTAAACTTTAAAAGTAAACCAACCTATTCACTTAAATATTCCGAATTAATTATAACAAATAAACTCAATACTTGGTTCTACCAAGGGTATTACACAAGCATCCGCTGACCAACTGGCAAGCGTCTTCACTGACATTTTCAAACTCTCCCTGTTTGAGTCTGTAATACCAACATGTTTCAAGCAGACCACCATAGTCCCTGTGCCCAAGAACACTAAGGTAACCTGCCTAAATGACTACCGACCTATAGCACTCACGTCTGTAGTCATGAAATGCTTTGAAAGGCTGCTCATGGCTCACATCAACATCATTATCTCAGAAACCCTAGACCCACTCCATTTTGCATACTGCATGATCAGATCCACAGATGATGCAATCTCTATTGCACTCCACACTGCCCTTTCCCACCTGGACAAAAGGAACATCTATTTGAGAATGGGTTGCATCACTGCCTGGATGGCAACTACTCGGCCTCCGACCGCAAGGCACTACAGAGGGTGCTGCGTACAGCCCAGTACATAACCAGGGACAATCGTCCTGCCATCCAGGACCTCTATACCAACCGGTGTCAGAGGAAGGCCCTAAAATTGTCAAAGACTCCAGCCACCCTAGTCATAGACTGTTCTCTCTGCTACTGCATGGCAACTGGTACCAGCGTACCAGGTCTAGGTCCAATAGGCTTCTAAACAGCTTTTACCCCCACGCCATAAGACTCCTGAACAGCTAATCACATGGCTACCCAGACTATTTGCATTGCCCCCCTCCCTTCTACGCTGCTGCTGCTCTCTGTTATTATCTATACATAGTCTCTTTAATAACTACCTACATACCTACATGTACATTTTACCTCGACACCGGTGCCCCCGCACATTGACTTTGTACCGGTACCCCCTGTATATATAGCCCAGCTATTGTTATTTACTGCTGCTCTTTAATTATTTGTTATTCTTGACTCTTATTTTTTTTGTTGGTATTTTCTTAAAACTGCATTGTTGGTTAAGGGCTTGTAAAATTAAGCATTTCACACGTTCTATTCGGTGCATGTGACAAATAAAATGTGATTTGTAATGGCACCATATTCCCTATGGAACTAGCACACTACATTTGACAAGGCCCATTGGTCGTGCAGTATATAACTAATGGAGTGCTATCTTGGAAGCATACATGGACACGTGGTGAATTAAACCCTTTCTAACATGCTGTTTCATTTTAGAAATGTTTTAATAATTGAGCAGATGCTCTTATCCAGAGTAACTTACAGGAGCAATGGAAAATCTTGGCTATGACTTTGTCAGTACTTGATTGCATTATAAGATGTGCTAAATGCTAAATGCTTCTGTACACAGCTTTGCAAAAATAACTTGAATATAGACGAGGCATGGGCAATTTCAGGTGTTTGTGTGTAAGAATTTTAAACAGACAGCTCTGTACATTCAGCTTGTCAACAACACCTCTTACAAAAACAAGTAGGGAGGAAGTCAATCTCTCTTCAACTTTGAGCCATGAGAGATTGACATGCATGTCATTAAGGTTAGCTCTCTGTGTACTTTTAAGGGCCAGCAGTGCTGAATTTCCACATTATTCATTACAATATTTAGTCGAGGTTTAGGGTTTAGTGAATGATTTGTCCCAAATATAATGCTATTCGTTTTGGATTAACTTATTCCTTACCACCCATTCTGAAACTAACTGCAGCTCTTTAAGTGTTGCAGTCATTTCAGTTGCTGTACTAGCTGACGTGTATAGTGTTTGTCATCTGCATAGATAGACACACTGGCTTTACTCAAGGCTAGTGGCATGTCGTTAGTAAAGATTGAAACCTGGCCGTTTGGTGCCAGAATAACAACCTTTCCTGTAATCAAGACAAAGGAGATGATTGTGGACTACAGGAAAAGGAGGACCGAGCACGCCCCCATTCTCACCGACGGGGCTGTAGTGGAGCAGGTTGAGAGCTTCAATTTCCTTGGTGTCCACATCACCAACAAACTAGAATGGTCCAACACACCAAGACAGTCGTGAAGAGGGCACATCAAAACCTATTCCCCCTCAGGAGACTGAAAAGATTTGGCATGGGTCCTGAGATCCTCAAAAGGTTCTACAGCTGCAACATCAAGAACATCCTGACTGGTTGCATCACCGCCTGGTACGCCAATTGCTCAGCCTCCGACCGCAAGGCACTACAGAGGGTAGTGCGTACGGCCCAGTACATCACTGGGGCTAAGCTGCCTGCCATCCAGGACCTCTATGCCAGGTGGTGTCAGAGGAAGGCCATAAAAATGGTCAAAGACCCCAGCCACCCCAGTCATAGACTGTTATTGTTATCTCTGCTACCGCATGGAAAGCGGTACCAGAGAGCCAAGTCTAGGACCAAAAGGCTTCTCAACAGCTTTACCCCTCTGTTTATCATCTGTGCATAGTCACTTTAACTATACATTCATGTACATATTACCTCACTTAACCCGGTGCCCCCGCACATTGGCTCCCTGGACTATTTGCTTAACCCTTCCCCTAACCCAAACCGTAACCCTTTAACCTAACTCCTAAACGTTACCCTAACCCCTAGCCTAGATAACGTTAGACAGTTAGTTAACTGTTAGCCACCTAGCTAGAATTTGTAACATATCATACGTTTTGTAAATTCGTAACATAATGTATGTTTTGCAATTTTGAAACATGTTATGCATATTGTAATTCATAACATATCATACGAAATGGGTGATCGACATTCACAAATTAATAGATACCGTATGAAACACAACATATCATACTAAATGGAGCCTCTTGGGTACGTACAGATTAATACGAAATGCTCTGAGACTAGGTTGGTATGTCAAGTCAGTCAGTTCCTAGGTGTGTTATGAAACTAAGCCAAAGCTCAATGGAGAATCTATTGAAAGTGCTTCTTGGTCCAGGATTATGCTTAATATGCGTCCGGGAAAACGACCTATAAAGTCCACTCACTCAATTAATTTGTTTCAGGTCAGCATCACAAACATAACAAAAGAAATCAGAATTCAGAACTTCCAGACACACACATCATTTTCTTTGAGGCTGTGTCAATACAATTCCATACAAAAATAAAATCGATATTGATCCATTACACAGAGACAACAGAAATGGTTAGTTTTGTTGTCACAGTACCTAGACCCACCACACAACAGTACCTCTCCCTCCCTCACCTACTGTTTTACATAGGGGCAAGCCCTGTCTGTGAGAGGGTGTTTACATTTACATTACATTTAAGTCATTTAGCAGACGCTCTTATCCAGAGCGACTTACAAATTGGTGCATTCACCTTATGACATCCAGTGGAACAGTCACTTTACAATAGTGCATCTAAATCTTAAAAGGGGGGTGAGAAGGATTACTTATCCTATCCTAGGTATTCCTTAAAGAGGTGGGGTTTCAGGTGTCTCCGGAAGGTGGTGATTGACTCCGCTGTCCTGGCGCCGTGAGGGAGTTTGTTCCACCATTGGGGGGCCAGAGCAGTGAACAGTTTTGACTGGGCTGAGCGGGAGCTGTACTTCCTCAGTGGTAGGGAGGCGAGCAGGCCAGAGGTGGATGAACGCAGTGCCCTTGTTTGGGTGTAGGGCCTGATCAGGGCCTGGAGGTACTGAGGTGCCGTTCCTCTCACAGCTCCGTAGGCAAGCACCATGGTCTTGTTTAGGTTCTCCTCTGCTGCTGAGAGTGTAACTTGAGGCCCTGATGATGGGCCAAAAGGGTTTCCCTCTCGCCCTCTCTCTCTCTCTCTCCACCAGCTGGCCGGCTAGCTAAGAGGCCAGGAAAAGCCAGACACACACAGTCAAACAAGGTGCTGGGTTACACAATCAATGTCTGTCTGTTACATTGCCCAGATGTAGTGGAGAAAAAAAATCCAAACAAACTTGGTTGCCAAAGGTGGGAAGTCCCCAGGCCCCCAAAGCAGAGTAGTGTTGTGGCTGCATTGTCAAAGATTTTCAGCTGAATATTAGACCGACGTTATGTTTTTTTCCCCTTTCCCTCAACTCCTCTACCACCCTGTCTTGGGAGGGACACTTTATTATTCATCAGGCCTGGGTTTACATAGTATGAGTAAAAGCTCAATCATGCAAAGCTTAAGTATTTTAACGATACTGTTGGAGACCAGGGGCTCTATTTTTGGTTGGCGTTAGAGACGCTAGTGTCAAACACACGTTAGTTTGCAATTTCGTATTGTAAAAACTGGCGCAATGGCGTTTTCCAGCCCTAACGCCATGTTCTGCAATTTACCTGTCTTATATCAGCTCACTTGTGCACAGATGGGCCGGGTGGAAATATTTGAGGTGTGTCCTTAACATGATCCAGAGTGCTAATTTCAGGCAGCACCCAAAGGGATATTTAAGACCAACCAGAAGCTGTTTTTTAGAGGTAACGCAGTTGGTTGTGGTGATCATTTTGTCAACCTTGATTGTCAAGCAAATAACTGCTGGTCTCACGGTAATTGACCGTTAATTAACATAAACACATTTAGTATCTCCTGGTTTCCACGCATAACCTACAAGCCACTGATGCAGACCTTTGGAACATCTACATTTTAAAAAGTCAAATAAATCCATTATTTATTTTATACACGTCTAAAGAAAATGTAGTCTGTTTCAGAAGAACAGAATAGCATACTCTGAGTTTGGCCAATGCCGTATGGCTGTGTTCAAATAGTTCAATTAGCAGACAAAATTTGCTTATTCCGTGGCATTATTTAATATTATTTTATAGTATGAAGAATACAATTGAACATGTCTGAATAAAATAGAAAATATCCTTTCTCCAAATGATTTGAGTGAGTGTGCACATTAAGCTTTCTGTCCCGAGATGGCATAGCAGTTCAGACGTCTTTTGTCCTCGTCTTGTCGTGTCCTGTATGTATGTATGTGTGTGTGTGTGTGTGTATGTATATATATATATATATATATATATATATATATATATATATATATATACACACACAACTTTTTTTCACATACATTTTATTTTTATTTTCCATCAACTCATCTTCAAAACACTCTCCTGCAACCCGCCTCACCAATTTATATTTATAAATAAGTATTATTTACCTCAAATGTGCAATCCTCCAAGAAGCTAGCCAGAAACTCCAAGAAGCTAGCCAGAAACTCCAAGAAGCTAGCCAGAAACTCCAAGAAGCTAGCCAGAAACTCCAAGAAGCTAGCCAGAAACTCCAAGAAGCTAGCCAGAAACTAGCCAGAAGCTAGCCAGGAGCTAGCCAGAAGCTAATCAGAAGCTAGTTCAGAAGCTAGTTAGCTTCTTTACTGGCAAATCGTTAGTATTCAGCTAACCACGGTTTGTGGTCATCAGCTATCCTTTAGCTCGAAAATCTATCGGCAGTTTTGTACGGCGCGGCTCGGAACGGAACATACCGGACCAATTTTTCTCTCAATGTCCTTGGATTTCAACTGCTCTCTGGACATTCATTCCCGGATCTCACAACGAGCTAGCTGCTATCCGTGTGTCTATCTGCTCTCGCCGATTCCGGAGCAAACATCAATTACTCCGGAGCTAGCCAGCTCCGTCAATCACTCCTGGGCTTCAGTCACCTATCCGGACCCGTTTTACTGCCTACGCGGAGCCCCACCGGGCCTTCACAACTGGACTGCCGACGTTATCTACCCGAAGGAGATCCGGCTGGCTCCTCCGTCGCGACGTTACCTGAACGCCCATCTGCGGCCTGCTAACCGTTAGCTGTCTTACCGGCTGCTCTCAGAATAGACAATCGGACAATTTATTTATTTTTATTATTATTATGTTTCTTCTTGGGCCTCTAACTATATCTATTGTTTATATTTTATTTTTGTTGTTGTGTGATTTGGACTAATCCCCTCTACCACACGGAACCCCACTAATCTACTGACGGAACGCAAGAGGTGGCTAACAACAGACCTCCATCCTATGCTAGCTTGCTACCGATGTCCTGGCTAGCTGTCTAAATCGCTGTGACCCCCAAACCAACCACTCCACTCACTGGACCCTTTTGATCACTCGACTAAGGATGCCTCTCCTTAATGTCAATATGTCTTGTCCATTGCTGTTCTGGTTAGTGTTTATTGGCTTATTTCACTGTAGAGCCTCTAGTCCTGCTCACTATACCTTATCCAATTTATTAGTTCCATCACCCACACATGCAATGACATCTCCTGGTTTCAATGATGTTTCTAGAGACAATATCTCGCTCTTCATCACTCAATACCTAGGTTTACCTCCACTGTATTCACATCCTACCATACCTTTGTCTGTACATTATACCTTGATGCTATTTTATCGCCCCCAGAAACCTCCTTTTACTCTCTGTTCCAGACTTTCTAGACGACCAATTCTTATTGCTTTTAGCCGTACCCTTATTCTTCTCCTCCTATGTTCCTCTGGCGATGTAGAGGTGAATCCAGGCCCTGCAGTGCCTAGCTCCACTCCTATTCCCCAGGCGCTCTCTTTTGATGACTTCTGTAACCGTAATAGCCTTGGTTTCATGCATGTTAACATTAGAAGCCTCCTCCCTAAGTTTGTTCTATTCACTGCTTTAGCACACTCTGCCAACCCGGATGTTCTAGCTGTGTCTGAATCCTGGCTTAGGAAGACCACAAAATTCTGAAATTTTAATTCCAAATTACAACATTTTCAGACAAGATAGAACTGCCAAAGGGGGCGGTGTTGCAATCTACTGCAAAGATAGCCTGCAGAGGTCTGTACCCAAACAATTTGAACTTCTACTTTTAAAAATCCACCTCTCTAAAAACAAGTCTCTCACCGTTGCCACCTGCTATAGACCACCCTCTGCCCCCAGCTGTGCTCTAGACACCATATGTGAACTGTTTGCCCCCCATCTATCTTCAGAGCTCGTGCTGCTAGGCGACCTAAACTGGAACATGCTTAACACCCCAGCCATCCTACAATCTAAACGTGATGCCCTCAATCTCACACAAATTATCAATGAACCTACTAGGTACCTCCCCAAAGCCTTAAAGCCAAGGCTAGCTTTTTCAAGCAGAAATTTGCTTCCTGCAACACTAACTCAAAAAAGTTCTGGGACACTGTAAAGTCCATGGAGAATAAGAACACCTCCTCCCAGCTGCCCACTGCACTGAAGATAGGAAACACTGTCACCACTGATAAATCCACCATAATTGAGAATTTAAATAAGCAATTTTCTACGGCTGGCCATGCTTTCCACCTGCCTACTCCTACCCCGGTCAGCAGCACTGCACCCCCAACAGCAACTCACCCAAGCCTTCCCCATTTCTCCTTCTCCCAAATCCATTCAGCTGATGTTCTGAAAGAGCTGAAAAATCTGGACCCCTACAAATCAGCCGGGCTAGACAATCTGGACCCTTTCTTTCTAAAATTATCTGCCGAAATTGTTGCCACCCCTATTACTAGCCTGTTCAACCTCTCTTTCGTGTCGTCTGAGATTCCCAAAGATTGGAAAGCAGCTGCGGTCATCCCCCTCTTCAAAGGGGGGGGACACTCTTGACCCAAACTGCTACAGACCTATATCTATCCTACCATGCCTTTCTAAGGTCTTCGAAAGCCAAGTCAACAAACAGATTACCGACCATTTCGAATCTCACCATACCTTATCTGGTTTCAGAGCTGGTCATGGGTGCACCTCAGCCACGCTCAAGGTCCTAAACGATATCTTAACCGCCATCGATAAGAAACATTACTGTGCAGCCGTATTCATTGATCTGGCCAAGGCTTTCGACTCTGTCAACCACCACATCCTCATCGGCAGACTCGACAGCCTTGGTTTCTCAAATGATTGCCTCGCCTGGTTCACCAACTACTTCTATGATAGAGTTCAGTGTGTCAAATCGGAGGGTCTGCTGTCCGGACCTCTGGCAGTCTCTATGGGGGTGCCACAGGGTTCAATTCTTGGACCGACTCTCTTCTCTGTATACATCAATGAGGTCGCTCTTGCTGCTGGTGAGTCCCTGATCCACCTCTACGCAGACGACACCATTCTGTATACTTCCGGCCCTTCTTTGGACACTGTGTTAACAACCCTCCAGGCAAGCTTCAATGCCATACTACTCTCCTTCCGTGGCCTCCAATTGCTCTTAAATACAAGTAAAACTAAATGCATGCTCTTCAACCGATCGCTACCTGCACCTACCCGCCTGTCCAACATCACTACTCTGGACGGCTCTGACTTAGAATACGTGGACAACTACAAATACTTAGGTGTCTGGTTAGACTGTAAACTCTCCTTCCAGACCCATATCAAACATCTCCAATCCAAAGTTAAATCTAGAATTGGCTTCCTATTTCGCAACAAAGCATCCTTCACTCATGCTGCCAAACATACCCTTATAAAACTGACCATCCTCCCAATCCTCGACTTTGGCGATGTCATTTACAAAATAGCCTCCAATACCCTACTCAACAAATTGGATGCAGTCTATCACAGTGCAATCCGTTTTGTCACCAAAGCCCCATATACTACCCACCATTGCGACCTGTACGCTCTCGTTGGCTGGCCCTCGCTTCATACTCGTCGCCAAACCCACTGGCTCCATGTCATCTACAAGACCCTGCTAGGTAAAGTCCCCCCTAATCTCAGCTCGCTGGTCACCATAGCATCTCCCACCTTTAGCACACGCTCCAGCAGGTATATCTCTCTAGTCACCCCCAAAACCAATTCTTTCTTTGGCTGCCTCTCCTTCCAGTTCTCTGCTGCCAATGACTGGAACGAACTACAAAAATCTCTGAAACTGGAAACACTTATCTCCCTCACGAGATTTAAGCACCGACTGTCAGAGCAGCTCACAGATTACTGCACCTGTACATAGCCCACCTATAATTTAGCCCAAACAACTACATCTTTCCCAACTGTATTTAATTAATTAATTTATTTTGCTCCCCATTATTTTTATTTCTACTTTGCACAATCTTCCATTGCAAATCTACCATTCCAGTGTTTTACTTGCTATATTGTATTTACTTTGCCACCATGGCCTTTTTTGCCTTTACCTTCCTTCTCACCTCATATGCTCACATTGTATATAGACTTGTTTATACTGTATTATTGACTATGTTTGTTTTACAACGACACAGAGTTACACATGGAGTATCTGTCGAACTGCTTTGCTTTATCTTGGCCAGGTCGCAATTGTAAATGAGAACTTGTTCTCAACTTGCCTACCTGGTTAAATAAAGGTGAAATAAAAAATACATAAAAAAATTAACTCTTTCCTGTAGTGACTTGTCTCTTCATTTTACCAATGGAAATCTAAAAGCAGCAATCAGCATTTGAATCATTAAAAGTGTACGCCCCACCCCTGTTCGGTTAATAGTTGAGGGATAGTGCTGGAGAATTGTAACCACTCAAATTCATAGACAGAGCTATGGATGCAAGCACTGACCAGCCATCATGATATTCAAATTATAGTTTGAACCATGTTTTGAGGCCACATTTACTTTTTTAAATTTTTTTTACAAGCATTTGAGTAAACAAGTTTATATTTTGATTTCTGATTGGGTACAACAGTTGAACTAAGCTCATGAGGTATTTCTAAGTTATATTCTTCAAGAAAAAAATAGCAACTGCTGATTGCCCCTTTAAAGGACCATAGGGTGAGGCTGTTTTCTTGACAAATCTATGACACAAATCCTCTACTCCAGTTTTTCGTTTTTCATGTTTTTTTCCTCATTTTCACCTGGAAATGTTAGTAGGACTTTTGGACAATGACAAACACGCAAATAAATATTTACACTATGATTCATTGTAGGTACATTGTAGTGTATTATACAATCGACTCCTGGTGACAAATTATGATTATAGTTAGATTATTATAATGATATCTATAAAGTTTGGCGCTGCAATGGATAGCAGCTGTTTTACAGGCTCCTGACCAATGTTTATTTTTATTTTTTACAGTGACTCAACTTTTTTGTAAATAATGAATCTGCCATACTTTCCTATGACCTAAAACAGATTCTAGATATCAGAACAGCGATCACTAACCTAAATTTGGATGACCATTTTCTACTTCAACGTGTCGGCAGCTCTGGACGTTATGCTTACTCTGGACCAGACCCTAATCACCGGGACTCGAAAGAGGAAGCAGCGGCGCAAGAGGCCGATGAGATGGTATCCTGACGAGACTATGTTGGCGAGCAAATAAAATGTCTCTGCCCTCCATTCTATTGGTGAAGGTACATTCACTACGAAACAAACTGGACAAACTCCGCTTCAGTCTATCCTATCAACGGGACTTGAAGAACTGTAATATTCTATGTTTCTCGGAGACGTAACTGAACAAGTGTAACAGTATAATTTTAAACCGTCCCCTCGCCCATACCCGGGTGCGAACCAGGGACCTTCTGCACACATCAACAACAGTCAACCACGAAGCATCGTTACCTATCGCTCCACAAAAGCCGCGGCCCTTGCAGAGCAAGGGGAACTACTACTTCAAGGTCTCAGAGCAAGTGACGTAACCGATTGAAACGCTATTTAGCGCACACCGCTAACTAAGCTAAACATCCGTTACACAAGGACATTGACAATATGAATCTTGCAGATTTTTCCGTGCATCGTCTGGACCAAACGACAGCCTTAGGTATTTGTATTTATTAAGGATCCACATCAGCTCTTCCTGGGGTCCAGCAACGTTAAAGAAGTTATATACAATTAAAAATATTACATGATATTTCATAACTCTTTACCCAATACATTTAGTGTGTTCCTTCAGGCCACTACTCCACTATCACATATATTTACAATACAACAGCATGTGTACGTGTGTGTAGAGTTTTTGCTTTTTCATGTGTATGAGTGCCTGTGTGTGTGTCTCTTCACAGTCCCTGCTGTTCCATAAGGTGTATTTTTATCTGCTTTTTAAATGTGGTGATTCTTGCATCAGTTATCTGATGTAGAATAGAATGCCATGTAGCACTGTGACCCTCCCATAGTCTGCTCTTGACTTGGGGATTGTGAAGAGACTTTGGGTGGCATGTCTTGTGGGGTATGCATAGGTGTCCAAGCTGTGTGCTAGTAGTTTAAAACAGACACCGGTGCATTCAGCATGTCAACACTTCTTACAATAACAAGTAGTGATGAAGTCAAGCTCTCCTCCGCTTTGAGACATTTACATGCATATTATTAACGTTAGCTCTCTGTGTACATTTAAGGGCCAGCAGTGCTGCCCTGTTTTGAGGTCTCTCTTTATGGCACCTGACCACACGAATGAGTAGTAGTCCAGGTACGACAAAACTAGAGCCTGTATGACCTGCCCTGTTGATAGTGTTGTTAAAAAGGCAGAGCAGTGCTTTATTATGGATGGAGTTCTCCCCATCTTAGCTACTGTTGTATCAATATGTTTTGACCATGACATTTTAAAATTCAGGGTTACTCCAAGCAGTTTAGTCACCTCAACTTGCTCAATTTCCACATTATTTATTACTAGATTTAGCTGAGGTTTAGGGTTTAGTGAATCATTTTAGTTTTTGAAATATTTAGAACTAACTTATTCCTTGCCACCCATTCTGAAACTAACTGCAGTTCTTTGTTAAGTGTTGCAGTGATTTCACTCGCTGTAGTAGCTGACGTGTGTTGAGTCATCCGTATACATAGACACAATGGCTTTACTCAAGGTCAGTGGAATGTCATTAGTAAAGATTTCAAAAAGTAAGGGGCTGCCCTGGGGAATTCATGATTCTACCTGGATTATGTTCGAGAGGCTTCCATTACAGAACACCCTCTGTGTTCTGTTAGACAGGTGACTCTGTATCCACAATATTGCAGGGGGTGTAAAGCCATAACACATACATTTTCCCATCAGCAGACTATGATCGATAATGTCAAAAGCTGCACTGAAGTCTAACAAAACGGCTCCCACAATCTTTTGATCCATCAATTTATCTCAGCCAATCAACAGTAAGTGCTGTGCTTGCTGAAGGTCTTTCCATATAAGCATGCTGAAAGTCTGTCAATTTGTCTACTGTAAAATAGCTTTGTCTACTGTAAAATAGCATTGTATCTTTGTATCATCATTGTATCATTGACCCAAGTTAAACAATTTAAAGGCAATGCTACCAAATACTAATTTAGTGTATGTAAACTTCTGACCAACTGGGAATGTGATGAAAGAAATCCAAGCTGAAATAAATCCCTCTATACTATTATTCTGACATTTCACATTCTTCAAATAAAGTGGTGATCCTAACTGACCTAAAACAGGGAATTTTTGAGATAAATGCCTTCCATGCTCGCTTCGAGGCAGGCAACACTGAACTATGCATGACGGCACCAGCTGTTCCGGACAACTGTGTGATCCCGCTCTCCATAACTGATGTAACAAATTTAAACCGGTTAGCAGTCACAAAACCGCAGGGCCAGACGGATTACCAGGACACATACTCAGAGAATGCACTGACCAGCTGACCCCAAGCATACTTCCATTGTCCTTGTGCCCAAGAACGCCAAGCTAACCAGTCTAAATGGCTATAGCACTCACAAGAAATGCTTTGAATGGCTGGTCATGGCTCACATCAACACCATCATCCCAGACAACATGTACCCACCAATTCGCATACTTTCCCAACAGATCCACAGATGGTGCAATCTCTAATGCACTCCACACTGCCTTCTCCCATCTGGACAATAGGAACAACTACACTGCATTCGGAAAGTATTCAGACTACTTTTTCCACATTTTGTTACATTACAGACATTTTCTAAATGCTTTAAATAATTTCCCCCTAATCAATCTACACAATAGTTTGTGTTCAAGTCTGCGCTCTGGCTGGGCCACTCAAGGACATTCAGAGACTTGTCCCGAAGCCACTCCTGCATTGTCTTGGCTGTGTGCTTTAGGGTCGTTGTCCTGTTGAAAGGTAAACCTTTGCCCCAGTCTGAAGTTATGAGCGCTTTGGAGCAGGTTTTCATCAAGGATCTCTCTGTACTTTGCTCTGTTCATCTTTCCCTTGATCCTGACTAGTCTCACAGTCCCTGACACTGAAAAACATCTCCACAGCATGATGTTGCCACCACCCTGCTTCACCATAGGGATGGTGCCAGGTTTCCTCTAGATGGGACATTTAGCATTCAGGCCAAAGCATTCAATCTTGGTTTCATCAGATCAAAGATTCTTGTTTGTCATGGTCTGAGAGTCCTTTAGGTGCCAACTGGAAGGTTCTCATATCTCCACAGAAGAACTCTGGAGCTCTGTCAGAGTGATCATTGGGTTCTTTCGTCATCTCCCTGACCAAGGCCCTTCTCCCCCGATTGCTCAGTCTGGCCTGGCGGCCAGCTCTAGGGAGAGTCTTGGTGGTTCCAAACTTCTTCCATTTAAGAATGATGGAGGCCACTGTGTTCTTTGGGACCTTCAATGCTGCAGACATTTTTTTGGTACCTTCATGTAGACAAGTGTGTGCCTTTCCAAATCATGTCCAATCAATTGACTTTACCACAGGTGGACTCCAATCAAGTTGTAGAAACAGGCTGCACCTGCGCTCACAATCAAGTCTCATAGCAAAGGGTCTGAATACTTATGCAAATATATTTAACAGATAATTCAGTTTTTATTTTGTCATTATGGGGTAATGTTTGTAGATTGAGGGAAAACATGTATTTAATCAATTTTAGAATAAGGCAATAACATAACAAAATGTGGAAAAAGGGAAGAGGTCTCAATACTTTCCAAATGCACTGTATGTGAGAATGCTGTTCATTGACTACAGCTCACCTTACTGTAGGGCCCTCCAAGCTCATCCCTAAGCTCTTGGACTGAACACCTGCAACTGGATCCTGGACTGCCTGACGGACCACCCAAGGTGGTGAGGGTAAGCAACAACACATCCACCACACTGACCCTCAATGGGGGCCCCTCGGGTTTCATATTTAGTCTCCGCCAGTACTCCCTGTTCTCATAACGACTGCGTGGGTGCACACGACTCAAATCGAATTGTATTTGTCACATGCGCCGAATACAACAGGTGTAGACCTTACAGTGAATTGCTTACTACAAGCCCTTAAACAACAATGCAGTTGGTTAAGGTTAACAAATAAATAAAGAGCAGCAGTAAAAGAACAATAGCGAGGCTACATACGTACCAGTACAGAGTGGGTTTGATTGGGCACCGATTAATTGAGGTAATATGTACAGTGGGGCAAAAAGGTATTTAGTCAGCCACCAATTGTGCAAGTTCTCCCACTTAAAAGATGAGAGAGGCCTGTCATTTTCATCATAGGTACTCTTCAACTATGACAGACAAAATGAGAAAAAAAATCCAGAAAATCACATTGTAGGATTTTTAATGAATTTATTTGCAAATTATGGTAGAAAATAAGTATTTGGTCACCTACAAACAAGCAAGATTTCTGGCTCTCACAGACCTGTAACTTCTTCTTTAAGAGGCTCCTCTGTCCTCCACTCGTTACCTGTATTAATGGCACCTGTTTGAACTTGTTATCAGTATAAAAGACACCTGTCCACAACCTCAAACAGTCACACTCCAAACTCCACTATGGCCAAGACCAAAGAGCTGTCAAAGGACACCAGAAACAAAATTGTAGACCTGCACCAGGCTGGGAAGGTCTTATTGTCCTGCTGAAAGGGGAATTTGCCTCCCAGTGTTGGAAAGCAGACTGGACCAGGTTTTTGCCTGTGCTTTGCTCTGTTCTGTTTCCTTTTATCCTACAAAACTCCCTAGTCCTTGCCAATGACAATTTAACCTTTATTTAACTAGGCAAGTCAGTTCAGAACAAATTCTTATTTACAATGACGGCCTACCAAACCAGGACGACGCTGGGCCAGTTGTGCGCTGCCCTATGGGACTCCCAATCACAGCTGGATGTGATACAGCCAGGATTCAAACCAGGGACTGTAGTGACTCCTCTTGCACTGAGATGCAGTGCCTTAGACAGCTGAGCCACTCAGGAGCCCATAACATGATGAAGCCACCGCCAAGAGTGGTAATCAGTAATGTGTTGTTGGATTTGCCCAAATATAACACTTTGTATTCAGGACATTATTTATTTTACCTTTATTTAACTAGGCAAGTCAGATAAGAACAAATTCATATTTTCAATGATGGCCTAGGAACAGTGGGTTAACTGCGTTGTTCAGGGGTAGAACAACATATTTTTTACCTTGTCAGCTCGGGGATTTGATCTCGCAACCTTTCGGTTACAAGTCTAATGCTCTAACCACTAGGCTACCTGCCACCCCTTAAATATGTGAGATAATGAACCAAAAACAGTCTTGGGAAGTGTGAAAACAGTGGAGGATATCATTTTTTAAATGTTGGGGTTGCTCTTTGCTGAAAGACAAACTTCCAATTTTGGCTTAAAGAACATTAAATGGGGTTTACACAACCCATATTTCTTGACAAACCCTACTTGTTTTACCAAGAATATATACAGTAGGGTTAAGGACTGGTACTAGTAAATACATTGAGTTACCAGCACAGCACACCCATTGACTATACATTAAAATTAGCTTATTATCATTATTATCATTATCGAAATTAAGGTTCTCATTATCCGAAACGGACCTAAAAATGATGGGATAATGAGAAATGTGTGTTTCGGTAATGAGAGGGCCCTTAGCTCAACCTGTAAACAATAGGATACAGATTATTATGAGTCATCAAACAATCAACAACATCACTGAAGCCAATTCATGCCTCCATATCAGTGTGGATGACGGATCACCACCTCAAGCTGAACCTCGGCAAGACGGAGCTGCTCTTCCTCCCGGGGAAGGACTGCCCGTTCCATGATCTCGCCATCACGGTTGACAACTCCATTGTGTCCTCCTCCCAGAGCGCTAAGAACCTTGGCGTGATCCTGGACAACACCCTGTCGTTCTCAACTAACATCAAGGCGGTGGCCCGTTCCTGTAGGTTCATGCTCTACAACATCCGCAGAGTACGACCCTGCCTCACACAGGAAGCGGCGCAGGTCCTAATCCAGGCACTTGTCATCTCCCGTCTGGATTACTGCAACTCGCTGTTGGCTGGGCTCCCTGCCTGTGCCATTAAACCCCTACAACTCATCCAGAACGCCGCAGCCCGTCTGGTGTTCAACCTTCCCAAGTTCTCTCACGTCACCCCGCTCCTCCACTCTCTCCACTGGCTTCCAGTTGAAGCTCGCATCCGCTACAAGACCATGGTGCTTGCCTACGGAGCTGTGAGGGGAACGGCACCTCAGTGCCTCCAGGCTCTGATCAGGCCCTACACCCAAACAAGGGCACTGCGTTCATCCACCTCTGGCCTGCTCGCCTCCCTACCACTGAGGAAGTACAGTTCCCGCTCAGCCCAGTCAAAACTGTTCGCTGCTCTGGCCCCCCAATGGTGGAACACACTCCCTCACGATGCCAGGACAGCGGAGACAATCACCACCTTCCGGAGACACCTGAAACCCCACCTCTTTAAGGAATACCTAGGATAGGATAAGTAATCCTTTTCACCCCCCCCCCCTTAAGATTTAGATGCACTATTGTAAAGTGACTGTTCCACTGGATGTCATAAGGTGAATGCACCAATTTGTAAGTCGCTCTGGATAAGAGCGTCTGCTAAATGACTTAAATGTAAAATGTCCATGTTGGTAAGGTAATGTTTTTTTTTTTCTCTCCCAATTTGAGATTTTTAGCTGTTTCAGTAACAAGAAGGCGAAGTGGGGTATAGGGGGTGTCTGAGAATAAGAACCTGGTGAAGGCATATAAGAAAATAAATGTACTTAGAATGTGCTCATCTAAGGACTCTTCCTCTAAATGATGCATCATTGGTGAATAAAACTTCATTTAAAAACTGATTGGAGTTTTTACAGGAACTTGAAAAGGTGTTACGTTAATGAGACATGTCCGCAGACACTGTGTTTGTACGTAATACATGTTATAGTTTAATGTAAACTTAAATAAGTATACCAATTGTATGATTTATGGACAGACTACAGCAACATATTTTGTGTTGTATTCAAATAACTTTGTTTTTTTCTAAAGTAACATTTCCTAAAATGCCCTGAATTTAATCCGGACGCATTTATGTAATGAGAATATTCAGGCGAAAATGTAAAATTGATATAAAATAAAACACATTGGCAAGAACTAGCCATCTTAGTCTTTAGAATTTTCTAATTTATGCAGAATCATGATGGGTTTGTAACTGAATTCCACCCCCCACCCACCCACACAAACGTACTTGAAGATCACTCATAGAAAAAAAACAGTGTTCAAACATACACTGACTTCCATATTTACCCACCTACACCCTGATTACCTAACGAAGACATACTCTCTTTAATATGTCCCCAGTGTCTCTGATGTCTTGCCTCTGTCATTGCTTACTGGGAATTTCCTCTATCAGCACTTTCTCCACGTAAACACAGATATAAATAGTTCCCACCATGCAGTGATGCCCATTTACACTATCAGAATAGACCCTATCCATTTCTATTGCATGGTGTGGCGGGGTCAAGGGATCACATATCCACATAGTTAAACCATTTGAATAACTCCTAATTGTGTTTGACGCATGGCGTTGCACACACTGGACAGGGAGGTGTGCAGCTGTCCCGCTTGACAAAGGTTAAAATGTTGATTCCAGTGTCTCATTGCAGTGTTAGATAACCTTCTCGTAAAGCCAAGGCGCGTATGGACGCAAGTGTGTGTGTGTGTGCTACAGGAGCCTGGAGAGAGTGGTGGTGGTGAGGTGGGGGTTTAGGGAGTTAGAGTTTGTGTTGCTGCAGCCAGGGCTAAATATGGCCAGACAGACCCACACCGAGTAGACTAGGACTGGTCAGCTAACCTATCCCTTTACAAGTGACATGGACAACTGACTTATACAGGTGCAGAGGGGTTGTGTAAGCAGCGGCAAAGGGGAGCGATAGCAGATTAAGGGATACGAACTGTGTCTTTATGGATGTCTCGGAGAGAGTTGAGGAGCCAGAAATGACTCGTTCGCTTGGTAGCCTGTTACGACGGTTGCTGTCCAAAGACAGTAAGGGAGAGGAGGAAGACGAGGAGGAAGGAACAGCAAAACCGGACAGCGATGAGCAGGGTGAGTTCTCTCTACTCCAAGCCAGGGGTTTCAAACTCCTTCCATGGAGGGCTGAGTGTCGGCAGTTTTTTTTTTCTTCCATCCCTTTCAATTAAGACCTAGACAACCAGGTGAGGGAAGTTCCTTACTAATTAATGATCTTAATTCATTAACCAAGTACAAGGGTGGAGCGAAAACCCTCAGACACTCGGCCCTTCGTGGAATGAGCTTGACACGTGCTCCAAGCCATCCGCATAGGCTCAGAAGGAGTAGTTGGCGATAGTGTTCAGTAAGCTAGCTGTAGTAACGAAGTTAATTCAGTGCACGCTCATGTGAGGAGTAACTTTGCCTGAGACCTGAACTTGCATTAACTCCTACCTAGATGACTAGGATTTATATCAACAGGCTGAGGCAGTCTTGTGGAATTGGTTCAATGGAGTTGGTTCAGTGCACACTGACATGAGGAGTAACATTGCAGTGTGCAGTGCGATGGCGATATCCAAGATAGCAATCCAAGATGGCAACAACTTACAAGAAACTAGTGACAGACAAATGACTGTCACTAGTAGATTTTAACCTACAAATAACCTATTAATTTATGGTGGAGCAAATCTACAATTTCCTTGTTGTGTAGTGCAAACTGTTTAGTTTGGCTGGTGTAAAGATCGTGGGTCTCCCTCAACTCGGGTATATATATTTTTTGCTATTTGCACTCCTTTACATGAAGTTTACCCAAGTAACCCTCTCTATGGCTGGCCTGGGTTCTATCCTTAGCTTTCCCTCTGAGGAGTGTCTCGTCCAAGCTGCTCCTCTTCGCTCTCAGCCTGGTTGGCAGCTAAACAATCCGCAACCCGTTCTCTCAATCGACCTCCCACACCCAATCTACTCACACATGCACACACTCTCATACAGACTCATACATACACACAGTACCTCTCTCCCCTTACTTTTCCTTGGCCTCTATTTCTTACATCTCTCAGAGAAAATGACAATTTTTATGATATTGCTTTTTGTACTGACTTTACTGAAAAACAAACATTGCCGCCGGGTGAGTACATCTGACAATGTGCTCTCCCGTCCATTAGACATTTTGTCTGTGGGAACTCACTCTTTTTCACTCTGTCCACTTGTCCAAGTGCCGATGCATTTCAAATCAAATCAAATAAAATGTTATTTGTCACATACACATGGTTAGCAGATGTTAATGCGAGTGTAGCGAAATGCTTGTGCTTCTAGTTCTGACAATGCAGTAATAACCAACAAGTAATCTAACTAACAATTCCAAAACTACTGTCTTATACACAGTGTAAGGGGATAAAGAATATGTACATAAAGATATATGAATGAGTGATGGTACAGAGCAGCATAGGCAAGATACAGTAGATGGTATCGAGTACAGTATATACATATGAGATGAGTATGTAAACAAAGTGGCATAGTTAAAGTGGCTAGTGATACATGTATGACATAAGGATGCAGTAGATGATAGAGTACAGTATATACGTATGCATATGAGATGAATAATGTAGGGTATGTAACATTATATTAGGTAGCATTGTTTAAAGTGGCTAGTGATATATTTTACATAATGTCCCATCTATTCCCGTTATTAAAGTGGCTGGAGTTGAGTCAGTGTCAGTGTGTTGGCAGCAGCCACTCAATGTTAGTGGTGGCTGTTTAACAGTCTGATGGCCTTGAGATAGAAGCTGTTTTTCAGTCTCTCGGTCCCAGTTTTGATGCACCTGTACTGACCTCGCCTTCTAGATGATAGCGGGGTGAACAGGCAGTGACTCGGGTGGTTGTTGTCCTTGATGATCTTTATGGCCTTCCTGTAACATCGGGTGGTTGTTGTCCTTGATGATCTTTATGGCCTTCCTGTAACATCGGGTGGTGTAGGTGTCCTGGAGGGCAGGTAGTTTGCCCCCGGTGATGCGTTGTGCAGACCTCACTACCCTCTGGAGAGCCTTATGGTTTTGTGGCATGATGTGAACAGTATAAACTTGTCACTACCAAAGTCGAATAGTTTTTAAATGACTGTTGGTTAAAGCCGGTGTCTGATTTTATGTTATTTTATCAATGTACCAATCGGGCTTCAGGAAGAAGCATAGCACAATTACAGCTGCCTTGAAGGTTTTAAACGATATCACTGAAGCCGTTGACAAAAAACAGCACTGTCTCACTTTTTATTGATCTTATCATCAATACTGACAACTAAACTAATGGTGTTTTCTAAAGCAAGAAATAGACTTCTGAACCTTTCACCTATTACTACCTTTCAGGGAAATGAGATTGAGACTAACCTCATATAAATATATTGGAATTTGAATTGATGACAGCCTCTCTTTTAAATGGCATATTCAACAACTTACAAAAAAATGTAAGCTGAAGTTGGGATTTTATTTTAGAAATAAGGCCTGTTTTTATTTTGTATTGTCTGGAAACTCATTTGTAGAATTTGCTTGCAGTAGGTCTCTTAAAAAAGAGAAGCCGTTCAAGGTTATTTAAACAGAGAAGCCTAGTTATTCTTCTTTTGTTGATATCAGGTAATGTGCAACCTAACCCTGGCCCTGATATGCAATGTCTCCAAACTCCCTCTGATTTTAAATCTAGATCTGGTTTTGGTAATTTCTCATTTAAATGTATGCAGCTTGTTCTCGAATTGATGGGTTTAGGATTTGGCCTAAATCAACTGATGCTGATGTATTTGTGTTTTCAGAAACCTGGCTCAGCAAGTCTGTTCTTGATAAGGATATTTGTATAAATGGTTACAATATGCATCGCACTGATCGAGTTAAGAAAGATGGGGTGTGGCTATATGTAAAAGACTAAATTCCTTGTAAGTGTGGCAAAGTCTGACTAATTGTAAACAGTTGGAATTTCTTGCTTAGAATCTTGAGGTTTCAAAGGGTCTTTCTATAACTGTGATTGGCTATTATAGACTCCCCTCTGCTCTCAGTGATGCATTTTCTTCTCTGCACCTTATGTCTAAACTTCTTTACGAGTGAAATTATCTTGATTTGTGTTGGTTGAAGCCGGTGTCTGATAATTTTAAAATGTTTTCTAATTCTATGAATCTAGCCTGGGCTAAAGCAAGGAAATCATTTTCTGATGCTGATTGGCTTCTTTTTAGGCAGCTACAAAACAAGTGTTATTTTCTTCTAGGGGAGGCCAAGTCTGAATATTTTATGTCTGTTGCCACTGATAACCTGAATGACCCTAGAAGGCAATTAAGTCGGTATGGTAAGAGTAAGGTTAATGAATTACCGTCATGTGTATTGAAGGACTCTGTTGCTGTATATGACAACTGAAATGCTGAATTGTTTCAATAAGCGCTTTGTATTATCTGGTAGGTTGTTTGATTCAGTGTCCTCTGTCTCTGTACAACCTTGTGTGGATGAACTAGTGAGAGCAGGTCAAAGGTTTAGCTTTTTGACATTCTCAGTGCAGGAGGTACATAAAGCATTGAAATCCTTAGATCAGAGAGAACCTGCAGGTCCTGATCTTCTTGATCCCTACTTTTTAAACTTGACAGCTGATTTCATAGCTGAACCACTTACATCTCTGTTCATTGAGATTAATTTTTAACTGCAAAACCCTTACGCACCACTGCACTTTATATAGAAGGGCTGGCTGGCCTTTTAGTCAATCGTAGGCTCAGTCACTGGTATACTTTTATTTACAAAGCCATTTTGGGTTTACTACCATTTTATTTTGGCATTTCTATTGTTCAGACATGTGGTGGGTACTCTCTTCGTTTGCAGGATTTTATCCTGCTAACTGTTCCAAATGTCCAAACTGAATTTGGTAAAAAGGGCTTTTATGTACTCTGCGCCATTGGCTTGGAACGCCTTACAAAATACTTTAAACTGGAAGAACTTGTCCCGATTGGTGTTTTTAAATTGTTGATGAAGGATTTTGGGTTGATTCCCTGACCTGTCAATGTTTTTAATTTGCTGTTTTACGATGTTTATGATGTAATTTTGTGACTTGTATGTCGTTTTTCATGTCTGTCTGTAATTGTGTAATGACTTGGTGCTGTTTATCTTGGCCAGGACACTCTTGAAAAAGAGATTTCAAATCTCAATGAGCCCTTCCTGGTTAAATAAAGGTTAAATAAAAATTAAAGTAACTTTGTCTGAGTCCTGAAAACTTGCGTTAGTTCCAACCTAGAGCAAATGCCTGGGCTTTAGCTCAACAGGCTGACACAGACCAGAGTTCGAACCCAGTCAGTAATAATGCCTATGCACATGGTAACAGCTGAAACATTAAGAGACCATAATATAGTTGTCATTCACCTGTACAAGTTGAGGTTTTCATGGGGAAAAGTAATTTAACATTTTAGGGTTTTGAATAGAAGGCCTGGATAGTGTAAAGATAAAATAAGAAAATCTATAAAATTGCCTGGTTAGTTTTTGTGATCGATGATGGTGAATCATGATAATGATGATGAGGATGATTATGTGGAAGAGAAGAGGGATGATGTGAATGACTATAATGGTAATTGTGATGGTAGTGACGATGAAGAGTACAGTAGTAGCTTGGTCTTGGTGGGATGGCTCACTCTTTATTATACATTGCTCCTGGCTTAGATTGGAGTAGTCGGAGTGTGGTTGGCAAGGAATTTGTGTATGTCTAAGTGGGGGGATGAAACTGTTTCTGTTTTAATTTCCAAATATCAGGGAAAATAAGTTAGTAGGTTGATAAGAGTATGATAAGGGTAAGCAGTAATATGATGATGATGATCCTCTCTAAAGTATCTGTGACACTGACCCAGTTCCAACTTGTCCACACCTGCCATCTGCCAACCAAACTTCTTCCTCCTCCTTCTCTCAACGTCGGCAATAGAAAGTACACAAATACTCAGCACTGCATAAAAATACATTAATTATAAGGAGCTCCGATCACCTCTCAAATCTCACAACACTCTGCCCACAATGCCTCACCTCCGAAATATCTGTTTGTTAACACCACCAATAGGACAAACATACGTGCCCCTGCACATACACACACACAACATTGTATTCTTTTTTTATGAAAATATTATTTGAGTGGCAATAGTCTGCACATCTGTTCACTGGTAGGCCTATGTGTTGGATCCATAACAGGGGGCAGAAACGATGAGAAACGATGAGCCATATATGAAATCCATATTGAGGCATACAAGATTATTAGGCACATGTGAGAGGCAGAGATAAAGGACCAGAGGGTGCGACAGTGGTGTGAAAAGTGTGGGGTGCGTTGACAATTTGTCATTCACTTCTGTCTTGTCTGCCTAATGTGTATGTGTGAGACTGTGTTTGCTGCTCTTTGTGTGTTAGTGGGTGTGTGTCTGACAGAGAGCTGATGTCCGTTGCCTATTCTCCCTGTGTGTGTGTGTGTATCAACGGACCTTGACCATGAAGACTATCTATAGCAGGCAGTAGCAGTAGCATAGTTCCTGTTTCTATCTCATTTCAACACTCAAATCAGAGATTTCATCACCCTGTAAATCTAGTGTGTGCCTGGGCATAGATAAAGAGACAAAACTATGGAAATATTGACGCCTATTTTCTAGTGCTATGATGAAACAAAATACGTGTTCAGGTTGTCGTCATGCAGTCATGAAAAAAGTGAGGAGGGTAATTCTGTGTGGCACATAGGTTGCACAATGTTTACAATAGGACCACAATGAAACTGTAAGCAAAATGTAATTAACACAATTTGTTTCTGTATCATATTTAGTAAATAAGTATTGATTTCATACTTTTCAATATTATGAAATCATAAAATGACTCTGCAGTAGGTATGAAGGTAATGTAGTAAGTACCCTATGAAGAGAGCTGTGTGTTGTTTGGTGTTTAGTTGCGTTGACTGTACGTGTACGAAAGTACATAAGAGCGTCGACCTCCCATCCTTTGATGTAGATGGATGTGATGGGGAGCCAGGGTTCCCATGTGACAGCTGCATTTGCCTCTGTCCACAGCATGATTACCGCCCCCTCCTGGCATGGAGCTGTGAGCACATTCACCTGAATAGACGTTAGTTGCCCATAATAGGCCTATAGCGGGCAGGTTTACATTTATTGGAATGAGTCTTATCCTGGAGGCAGAGATGTGCGATTTCCGCTAGATGTGCCAGCAGCAAAGTAAAAATGGTCTATATTGTAAAAATTCATGAAAACAAAAATTAGCTTTTTGGTCTTAATTTAAGGTCAGGGTTAGTCATTAGGTTTAGCAGAGTGGTTAAGGTTAGATTTAGAATCAGATTTGATGAAGGAAAAAGGAAACTGCACACTGCTCTTGATGGTATCACCAATATTTAATAAGCTTACGTATCGGCCTCACGGCCTTCGTCAGAGCTTTTGTGATTTAAAAAAAATCTGCACCCTTGTGTAGACCTGGCCCAGATTTGATAAAAGGAGGTCCCTCTATGTTAGATTCTACTATCCATGTATTGGCTTCACTCTTCTAAAATAACCAGATATCATGATCTTATGATCTTCTCCTGATACGATCATCTTGTTTAGCTGTTCCAACGATTCACATGACGATAGCCCTTATGGTCCCAGTGCAGGCTACCTGCAGGCTACATTTCAATGTAAAACTATTCCTAGAAACAATTTTATCTAATGTTATCACTTGGCATACTTAAGTTAACCTCTTAAGACTAGGCCTCAATACTGCCCCCTTTGGAGGAAGTGCGTGCCCATAGTAAACTGAAAATATTTTTTCCCAAAATTTCTAATATATGCATATAATAATTATTATTGAATAGAAAACACTCTAAAGTTTCTAAAACTGTTTAAATTATGTCTGTATGTAAAGCAGAACTCTCAGGGCAGCCTTTCTCCCAAACTCTCTCTTGTCAAGAGAAAAGTTGGGTCAACTTTGACGTCATCGCCCCCACCCTTCCCAGGCAGCTACCGATCTGTGAACAGTATGTATGTGTTCAGCGCGATGCCTGCTTTCAAATGACGCGTTCATTGTGAGAATCCCGCGAGCCCTCGTCGTTTGGCGGGCGAAAATGTTAGTGTCACTCTCAAATACATGCACTCTATTGCGCACGGCCGATTTGGGGCACGTTCTTTTCCAAGTAACAGCAATTGAAGGCGGTTTGTCTGTTCGCGCTGATCATTGTTTTACATGTTAAAAACATCATAAAGCTCGATTCTGCACATAGTTTGACCAGTTTAGTCGACATATAATATGTAAATTTGAAGTTTTGATGCGCAAGAGTGCGGGACCAGAAGTAATTTTGGGTGCATTTCAGCTGAAGCTGTTAGCATATGCTAATACAGAGACACACAACGTGAAACCAAACGATGTATTGGGTAAGTATGACTCCTTCTACGTCTTCTGATCGAAGAACATCAAAGGTAAGGGAATATTTATGTGGTTATTTTGGGTTTCTGTGGACTCCAAACGTAGAGGAGACATACTGCTAATATCTGAGCGCCGTCTCATTGTATAGCCAGTGAACGAATTCTGTAACCTTAAAAATAAATGTAATACAGCGGTTGCATTAAGAAGAAGTGTATCTTTGTAACTATATGTAGAACATGTATATTTAGTCATGTTTATTGCTTGTTATCTGACGTTATCTGTCGGAGCTATCATCATTTCTCCGGACATTTGAGTAGCATTTTTTGAAATGTCGTCATTGTAAACAGATTTATGGATATAAATGGCATATTATTGAAAAAATGTTTTTTATTGTGTAACATGTACTATTACTGTCATCTGATGAAGATTTTCAAAAGGTTAGTGAATGATTTATTTTTTAATCCTGCTTTTATAATTTTATATTTTCTGGGACAAAATGGCTGCCTCGTCTTTTGTTTCGGTGGTGGTCTAATATCAATATGTGCTATGTTTTCGCCGTAAAACATTTTAGAAATCTGACTTGCTGGGTAGATGAACAAGGTGTTTATCTTTCATTTGAGCTATTGGACTTGTTAATGTGTGGAGGTTAAATATTTCTAAGAATATTTTTTTGCATTTTGCGTTATGGTAATGAGCTTGAGCCGTAGTCACGATACCGGATCCGGGATGGGTCGCCGCAAGAAGCCTGTAGTATAGAAAATGCTAAATGTGATTTCATAGTTAAATGCATTACTTGGGCAGTGAAATAAAATACCAGTAGGGTAGTTGTTTTTTCAGAAAAAAACATACTCCCTAGACAGTGGACCCACTCCTCGCAGGGCGCTGCTTTGCCTTTAAAATCTTCAAACCCACCAGCACATGTCTGCGGACTGTAACCACACTCTCCCCTTTCCCCTTGGCCACACATATAGACAACAGTGCTCCGGAAAACTGTTTCTCAAAGCTACTGATTGGATCATGTTCTGCGAATGTGTTATTCTACTCATACACATTTCTCTCTTTACTGACATTCTTCTGAACCATGATGGTGTAGCCTATGTCTCTGCCTCATACTTCTGAACAGCTAAAATAAAAACCCTGCAGCGATTTGAATGAACAAACATTCAAGGCCATTATGAAGGATACAACCATTTATCTTTATAGTTTATGCCATATCATAGTTACTAGCCAGAGTTGCTGAACAAGAACACGATTACTTTGACTGCCTCTCTGCCTCCTGCTTAGCCAATGTTTGCAATGATGATTAAAACGTGACATTAAATCACTAATTAGACTGTGTGTCTGTGTCTTGCTTGTGTTTGTTGTAACTCCCCACTTTAGTTTTGCCCTTGAGTTTGCATTTGCGAGTTTGTACAAACATGTTAATAATTTATTTTGTACACATGTAAATAGCTGCATGTAGCCTAACTACATTCCTGAAAGAATGACATGAAATAGAGCTCATTCTTAATAGCCGACTGAGGCATGGAATGCAGTAGTTCAAACATGTCGACCATGACCACCTCTATGTACAACATGAAGTTTGTAGGCTTACACCAGACAAAGGCGCTCATTGGGGACGCGGCAGTGGAGCATTGAGGAGCAGCAACGCATGCAACGGAGTGGGCAGCGTCTACCTAAAATAATAATACACATGCGCAGAACTATAGTATATTTAGCCACGGCAAATCAGGTTTCCAGAAAATCCGGAACAGCAGCCACTTCGATAATCAATAGCTTCTCACACTGACCTGTCCTGGAATCTCTCGCGCCCCAGGTTTTTCGCACCACTATAGCCAACCACCAAGGATGAACAAGGTGCATTACCTCATCCACGGTGATCCTGTCACTCTACCCTGCGGTTTAACTTTGGCGTGCGCGCTTGCACCAGAAGAGACAGTTTTGTCTGCGAGTAAAACCGAAAGGAGACATGGGCTATGGGAAATTATTCTGACGTCCTTGCAGCATAACTTGCAATTCATGGAGCCATGGGTGTGTTTGTTGGATTTCTTATCAATGAAAAATATCTCAAGATGTGTCGGTCTAATCCATCGCGTCCCTTTGTTGAGGCTTTTCTGCCGTTTTCGATCTGCTGAGGGAAGCCAGAGATCTGGATAGCACGGTGGTCGACCTGAGGTGGCTATACTTCAATAACCTCCATCGCAATAGAGCGTGTCAGATTGCGTGAATTGACGAAGGAACACAATAACCCAAATCAATGAAGATTCTGAGGCTTTTCCTGAAGAAAGGTGCGCATATGCTGCAGTGTCTCTGTGGAAAGCGATCGAAGTCGACTACAACCACGAGCGGTGAGACATCTTGCATACTTCTTTCTTTCAGTCTGTTCTCAGTAGTGTCGTGGGGGGATTTGCTTCTGCAGCGCTGTGCTTTTAACAGTCTAATTTTCTCAATGGGAGGAACAGTGAGAGAGGTAAATTTGAAAACAAACAATTAGGCATTATGGTTGACTCATTACCATTGAGACAAAATGCCTCCTTTATCAGCAGTTTTACTCAATCAGTGCGACCAGTTCGACATCTAAAAGTCATTTATATTCAAATCAGTGGAGTGGGCTACTGAGAGGCAGTAATTTCATACAGAGTGAGCATCTATGTACACGAGCCATGCCACTTATATGATCATATTTCATAATCTTCTATTTGATGTGTAAGTCAATGTGATTTTATCAGAAGACATGTTTGTGCGTTGGAGTATGTCAGTGTGTGGATACGTTAATGGGTGTATGTAAGCCTAGACTTTCAAGTGCAAAGTTTCACAAGTCAATAGTGTATTGTGTGTAGGATAGATTGCTTCAAACAGTGGAAGAAAGTAACTGCATTCAGGAATTGTATTCTGGGGCGCTGGTATTCCGCCCATCAAATGTCCAAAGTCGCCAAATAGGTACAGACTTCTATGTAGTAATGGATTGACTGACACAGGAGCTGGCTGTCTAGTATGCTACTGTACCTTTTGGCCATGTGTCCCCACATATATATATAATGAGAGATGCATGCAGCTGACATTCAAATAACTACATCAAACTGTTTTTCTACTTCTAATACTAAGACCTCAATTAAACAAAATTTACATTTAATCTTAGGGTATTTTGACAGGGAGGAAATCAAAGGTGATACAGGCAAGTGGGAGAAAAAGATTGAGAGTTTGGAGTGGGAATTGAACCCTGGTCTCTGGTGAGGAGAGGAACAGTGGTGATTTTAGCATGTGAATCTGGATGGGGTAAAACAAAAAAATGTGGGATGCATGCCAGCAAAGCCACTACACAAAACCTAAGCAATACATGAATTGCACTCAAACAGCAGAGTCTCAACACCTTACCACTGCTACACCTGGATTTCAGTTGAGCATTGTCTGGCAGCGAAACTGTTCATTCAGCCTCATTTACTGCCTTTAAAAAAACATATCTGATATGGCTGACTTGCTTAAACAAATGTGGGTTCTACTGACAATTGAGATGTACAAACTATGGCATAAGGGGATAAGAGGCAATCCGTAATTTCGTAATTTCGAAGACATTTATCTCTCTGGGATTGTTCGGGACGCTAGCGTCCCACCTCGCCAACAGCCAGTGAAATTGCAGGGCGCCAAAAACAAATCTCACAATTAAAATTACTCAACCATACAAGTATTTTACACCATTTTCAAGATACACTTCTCGTTAATCCAACCACAGTGTCCGATTTCAAAAAGGCTTTTCGGCGAAAGCAGAACATATTGTTAGGTCAGCAACTAGTCACAGAAAGCATTCAGCCATTTTCCAACCAACGAGAGGTGTCACAAAGCAGAAATATAGATACAATTAATCACTAACCTTTGATCTTCATCAGATGACACTCCCAGGACTCAATGTTACACAATACATGTATGTTTTGTTCGATCAAGTTCATATTTATATCCAAAAACATCAGTTTGCATTGGCGCTATGTTCAGAAATGCCTCAAACATCTGGAGAAATTGCAGAGCCACATCAAATAACATAAATACTCATCATCAACTTTGATGAAAGATACATGTTTTACATAGAATTAAAGAAACTTGTTCTTAATGCAACCGCTGTGTCAGATTTCAAAAAAGCTTTACGGCAAAAGCACAATATTCAATCATCTGAGAACAACATTCAGCCACAAAAGCAAGCCATACAGTTACCCGCCAAATTGTGGAGTCAACAAAAGTCATAAATAGCATTATAAATCTTCACTTACCTTTGCTGATCTTCTCCGGAATGCCCTCCCAGGACTCCCATTTCCACAAGAAATGTTTGTTTTGTTCGATTACATCCATATTTGTCCAAATACCTCCGTTTTTGTTTGCACGTTTAGTTCACTATTCCAAAGGCACAATGCGCGAGTGCAAAATCCAGACGAAAAGTCAAAATAGTTCCATTACAGTTTGTAGAAACATGTCAAACGATGTTTACAATCAATCCTTAGGGTCTTTTTATAATAAATATTCAATAATATTCCAGCCGGACAATAGCGTATTCATTACAGAGGAAAAAGAAGGAACGGCGTGACCACGCAGTAAACAACTGATTGGCCTCCGCCTAGTCCACTTGTTGAAACAGCTCTTATTCGACACCCTTCCACAATAGAAGCCTCAAACAACTTTCTGAAGACTGCACTTTAAGGCTTCCAGCAGATGTCAACAATCTGGCCCCATAGACACAGCATATTGGATAGGCAATCACTTAAATGAAACTACAAACCTCAGATTTCCCACTTCCTGGCTGGATTTGTCTCAGGTTTTCGCCTGCCATATGGGTTCTGTTATACTCAGACATCATTCAAACAGTTTTAGAAACTTGAGTCTTTTCTATCCAATACAACTAATAATATGCATATATTAGCATCTGGGACAGAGTAGCAGGCAGTTTACGCTGGGCACCTTATTCATCCAAGCTACTCAATACTGCCCCCCTGTCACCAAGAAGTTAATGAGCGAGTGACGACGGACGTAGTCAATATAACTATTTGTTCAGCACTTTTGAAATGTACAGCGACAGAATTCAGAACATGGGCCGTTCTTAGTGTACTCCCTGTACAACAAGTCAGAACCGTAGGATAAATAAAGGGGGCATATAAATAGCCAATGAAAGCTCTTACAATATTCAAATATTTTTCTAAAACAGGTTATGTGCACCACCAAGTTAGAACAGTAGGTGAAAATAGACCAAATTATTAGGGTGAGGCACTTTGCATGTCAAAAAAGATGCACGTCATATAACACAATAAAATGTTGTGTGTGCTAAATTTGCAGGTGCAAGCCAAGCGCAGGCCACCACTGTCAAAGCTGTACAAAAAAGTTTGCAAACAACCCCACACCGGGCCACAAACAATGTATTTACAATACCGCGTTGATGAAAATAGGTCAAGTTATTAGGGTGAGGCACGTGAGCTACAAGCGGCTTACTACACAACATACACTTAGTATTGTGGTCCTTCTGTAGCTCAGTTGGTAGAGCATGGCGCTTGTAACGCCAGGGTAGTGGGTTCGATCCCCGGGACCACCCATACGTAGAATGTATGCACACATGACTGTAAGTCGCTTTGGATAAAAGCGTCTGCTAAATGGCATATATTATTAATTTCTTAACTACAGTATGCATATCTCCCTTGCATACTATATAATTTAAGTAGCAGCATACAAAACATTTTTGGACTCTCCTTGTGAAGGTTGCGCAGCTGTCCTTTGTGGGCAAATTTTGTCGTCATAAATCCGGCATTCTCTGTATTTATGGTGGGAACTCTGAGGGAGGGAGGGGGGGGGGGGGCAGAACCCACACAGCCACACAGCCACTCTATTGAATATCAGGCTAATGTTAGTGGTTGCTTTGCCATGCTTGCAGTTAGCCACTGAATCCTTCCAAACGACTCATTGTTGAATTTGCAATTTCAAATCAAATTGTATTTGTCACCTGCGCCGAATAGAATAGGTATAGACCTTAGTGAAATGCTTTATTAATTAAGAAGTAAAACAAAATAGAAAAAAAGTGCTAAGTAAATTTTTTTAAAACAAATAATTAAACAGCAGCAGTAAAATAACAAGCGAGGCTATATACAGAGTACCGGTACAATGTGAGGAGGCACCGGTTAGTTGAGGTAATTGAGATAATATGTACATGTAGGTAGAGTTAAAGTGACTATGCATAGATTATAAACAGAGTAGCAGCAGTGTAAAAGAGGGGTTTGTGTAGCCCTTTGATTAGCTGTTCAGGAGTCTTATGGCTTGGGGGTAGAATCTGTTAAGAAGCCGTTTGGACCTAGACTTGGCGCTCCGGTACCACTTGCCGTGCGGTAGCATAGAGAACAGTCTATGACTATAGGGTGGCTGGAGTCTTTGGCAATGTTATGGCCTTCTATACCAGGCAGTGTCAGAGGAAGTACTGGATGGCAGGAAAATTGGCCCCAGTGATGTACTGGGCTGTAGGCTCTATCGTCTGTGGTGCCTTGCATTTGGAGGCCAAGCAGTTGCCATACCAGGCAGTGACGCAACTATAGAACCTTTTGAGGATCTTTTTTCAATCTCCTGAGGGGGAAAAGGCACTGTCGCTCCCTCTCATCTGTCTTAGTGTGTTTGGACTAGTGGTCGACCGATTATGATTTTTCAACACCATACCGATTATTGGAGGACCAAAAAAAAGCTGGTACCGATTAATCGGCCGATTTTATATAAAAAAAATAAGAACAGATTTGTAATAATGACAATTACAACAATACTGAATGAACACTTATTTTAACATAATATAATACATCAATAAAAATCAATTTAGCCTCAAATAAATAATGAAACATGTTCATATTTGTTTAAATAATGCAAAAACAAAGTGTTGTAAAAGTGCAATATATGCCATGTAAAAAAGCTAACGTTTGAGTTCCTTGCTCAGAACATGTGAAAGTTGGTGGTTCCTTTTAACATGAGACTTCAATATTCCAAGTTAAGAGGTTTTCGGTTGTAGTATTATAGGACTATTTCCCTCTATACCATTTGTATTTCATTAACCTTTGACTATTGGATGTTCTTATAGTCACTTTAGTATTGCCAGTGTAACAGTAAAGCTTCCGTCCCTCTCCTCGCCCCTACCTGGGCTCGAACCAGGAACACATCGACAACAGCCACACTCGAAGCAGCATTACCCATCGCTCCACAAAAGCCACGGCCCTTGCATTGCAAGGGGAATAACTACTCCAAGTCTCAGAGCGAGTGACGTTTGAAACGCTATTAGCTCGCACCCCGCTAACTAGCTAGCCATTTCACATCGGTTACACCAGCCATTAGGCTGATAGGCTTGAAGTCCATAAACAGCGCTGTGCTTGTGACGAGCTGCTGGCAAAACGCACAAAAGGGCTCTTTGAATTAATGCTTACGAGCCTGCTGCTGCCTACCATCGCTCAGTCAGACTGCTCTATCAAATAACAAATCATAGACTTAATTATAACATAATAACACACAGAAGTACGAGCCTTTGGTCATTAATATGGTCGCATCCGGAAACTATCATTTCGAAAACAAAACGTTTTATTATTTCAGTGAAATACGGAACCGTTGGGTATTTTATCTAACGGGTGGCATCCCTAAGTCTAAATATTCTTGTTACATTGTTCAACCTTCAATGTTATGTCATAATTACGTACTGAGCCAGGCTGCCCAAACTGTTGCATATACCCTGACTCTGCGTGCAATGAACGCAAGAGAAGTGACACAATTTCACCTGGTTAATATTGCCTGCTAACCTGGATTTATTTTAGCTGAATATGCAGGTTTAAAAATATAGACTTCTGTGTATTGATTTTAAGAAAGGCATTGGTGTTTATGGTTAGGTACAGTCGTGCAACGATTGTGCTTTTTTCGCAAATGTGCTTTTGTTAAATCATCCCCCAGCGTTGCATCGACCATATGCAACACAGGACACGCTAGATAACTACACATGGTTGATGATATTACTAGTTTAACTAGTGATTATGATTGATTGTTTTTTATAAGATAAGTTTAATGCTAGCTAGCAACTTACCTTTGCTTCTACTGCATTCGCGTAACAGGCAGGCTCCTTGTGGAGGCAGGTGGTTAGAGCGTTGGACTAGTTAACCGTAAGGTTGCAAGATTGAATCCCAGAACTGACAAGGTAAAAATCTGTCGTTCTGCCCCTGAACAAGGCAGTTAGCCCACCGCTCCTAGGCCTCATTGAAAATAAGAATGTGTTCTTCACTGACTTGCCTAGTTAAATAATTAAATTAAATCTGCGTCCAAAAATACAGATTTCCGATTGTTATGAAAACTTGAAATCGGCCCTAATTAATCGACCTCTAGTTTGGACCATGATATTTTGTTGGTGATGTGGATACCAAGGAACTTGAAGCTCACAACCTGCTCCACTACAGCCCCGTCGATGAGAATGGGGACGTGCTCGGTCCTCCTTTTCCTGTAGCCCACGATCATCTCCTTTGTCTTGATCACATTGAGGGATAGGTTGTTGTCCTGACACCACAAGGCCAGGTCTCTGACCTCCCTATAGGCTGTCTCATCGTTGTCGGTGATTAGTAATACCACTTGTGTCATCGCAAAACTTAATGATGGTGTTGGAGTTGTGCCTGGCTGTGCAGTCATGAGTGAACAATGAGTACAGGAGGGGACTGAGCACGCACCCCTGAGGGGCTCCCGTGTTGAGGATCAGTGTGGTGGATGTGTTGTTCCATACCCTTACCACCTGGGGGTGGCCTGTCAGGAAGTTCAGGATCCAGTTGCAGGTGTTTAGTCCCAGGGTCCTTAGCTTAGTGATGAGCTTTGAGGACACTATGGTATTGAACACTGAGCTGTAGTCAATGAATAGGTTCTCACATAAGTGTTCCTTTTGTCCAGGTGGGAAAGGGCAGTGTTGAGTGCAATAGAAATTGTATCATCTGTGAATCTGTTGGGGTGGTATGCAAATTGGAGTGGGTCTAGGGTTTCTGGGATAATGGTGTTGATGTGAGCCATGACCAGCCTTTCAAAGCACTTCATGGCTACGGACGTGAGTGCTACGTGTCGGTAGTCATTTAGGCAGGTTACTTTAGTGTTCTTGGGCACAGGGACTATGGTGGTCTGCTTGAAACATGTTGGTATTGCAGACTCAGTCAGGGACTGGTTGAAAATGTCAGTGAAGACACTTGCCAGTTGGTCAGCGCATGCTCAGAGTACACGTCCTGGTAATCTGTCTGGCCCTGCGACCTTAAAAATGTTGACTTGTTTAAAGGTCTTACTCCCATCGACTACGGAGAGCATGATCACACAGTCGTCCAGAATAACTGGTGCCCTCATGCATGTTTCTGTGTTACTTGCCTCGAAGCGAGCATAGAAGTGATTTAGCTCGTCTGGCAGGTTCGTGTCACTGGGCATCTCTCGGCTGTGCTTCCCTTTGTAGTCTGTAATAGTTTGCAAGCCCTGCCACATTCGACGGGCATTGGAGCCAGTGTAGTACGATTCAATATTAGTCCTGTATTGAAGCTTTGCCTGTTTGATGGTTCGTCAGAATATAGCGGGATTTCTTTTAAGCTTCCGGGTTAATCCCGCTCCTTGAAAGCGGCAGCTTTAGCTCAGTGCGGATGTTGCCTGTAGTCCATGGCTTCTGGTTGGGGTATGTACATGCGGTCACTGTGGGGGCGACGCCATCGATGCACTTGTTGATGAAGCCAATGACTGATGTGGTGTACTTCTCAATGCCATCGGAAGAATCCTGGAACAAGTTTCAGTCTGCTAGTAAAACAGTCCTGTAGCTTAGCATCTGCTTCATCTGACCGCTTTCTTATTGACTGAGTCACTGGGGCCTCCTGCTTTAGTTTTTGCTTGTAAGCAGGAATCAGGAGTATAGAATTATTGTCAGATTTGCCAAATGGAGGGCAAGGGAGAGCTTTATACGCATCTCTGTGTGTGGATTAAAGGTGAACTAGAGTTAAATAAATAAATAATAATAATTCCCCTCTGGTTGCACACTTAACATGCTAGTAGAGATTAGGTAAATGGATTTGTGTTTGCCTGCATTAAAGTCCCAGGCCACTAGGAGCGATGCCTCTGGCGTTTTCCTGTTTGCTTATGGCTGTATACAGCTCATTGAGAGCGGTCTTCATGCCAGCATCGATCTGCGGTGGTACAGTTGAAGTCTAAGTTTACATACACTTCGGTTGGAGTCATTAAAACTCATTTTTCAACCACTCCACAAATGTCTTGTTAAACTATAGTTTTGGCAAGTCGGTTAGGGAATCTATTGTGTGCATGACAAGTAATTTTTCCAACAATTGTTGACTGACTGATTATGTCCCTTTCTAATTCACTGTATCACAATTCCAGTGGGTCAGAAGTTTACATACACTAAGTTGACTGTGCCTTTAAACAGCTTGGAAAATTCCAGAAAATTATGTCATAGCTTTAGAAGTTTATGATTTGAGTCAATTGGAGGTGTACCTGTGAATGTATTTCATGGCATACCTTGAAACTCAGCTCCTCTTTGCTTTACATCATGGGAAAATCAAAAGAAATCAGCCAAGACCTCAGAAAAAAATGTGTAGTCTGGTTCATCCTTGAGAGCAATTTCCAAACGCCTGAACGTACCACACTCATCTGTACAAACAATGGTACACAAGTATAAACACCATGGAACCACGCAGCCGTCGTACCGCTCAGGAAGGAGTCGTGTTCTGTCTCCTAAAGATTAACATACTTTGATGCGAAAAGTTCAAATCAATCCCAGAACAACAGCAAAGGACCTTGTGAAGATGCTGGAGGAAACGGGTACAAAAGTATCTATATCCACAGTAAAACAAGTCCTATATCAACATAACCTGAAAGGCCGCTCCGCAAGGAAGAAGCCACTGCTCCAAAACCTGTGGTTTGCAATTCCACATGGGGACAAAGATTGTACTATTTGGAGAAATGTCTTCTGGTCTGATGAAACAAAAATAGAACTGTTTGGCCATAATGATGACCATCATTATGTTTGGAGGATAAAGGGAGAGGGTTGCAAGCCGAAGAACACCATCCCAACCGTGAAGCATGGGGGTGGCAGCATCATGTTGTGGGGGTGCTTTGCTGCAGGATGGACTGGTGCACTTCACAAAATAGATGGCATCATGAGGAGGAAAATTATATGGATATTTTGAAGCAATATCTTAAGACTTGGTTGCAAATGGGTCTTCCAAATAGACAATGACCCCAAGCATACTTCCAAAGTTGTGGCAAAATGGCTGATGGACAACCTTGTCATCACAAGGCCCTGACCTCAATCCTATAGAATATGTGTGGTCAGAACTGAAAAAGCATGAGCGAGCAAGGAGGCCTTACAATCCTGAGTCAGTTACAACAGCTCTGTCAGGAGGAATGGGACAAAATTCACCCAACTTATTGTGGGAAGCTTGTGGAAGGCTAGCCGAAACGTTGGACCCAAGTTAAACAATTTAAAGGCGACGCTATCAAATACTAATTGAGTGTATGTAAACTTCTGACCCACTGGAAATGTGATGAAAGAAATCCAAGCTGAAGTAAATCATTCTCTCTACTATTATTCTGACATTTCACATTCTTCAAATAAAGTGGTGATCCTCACTGACCTAAGACAGGGAATTTTTACTAGGATTAAATGTCAGGAATTGTGAAACTGAGTTTAAATGTATTTGGCTAAAGGTGTATGTGAACTTGGATGGTTGAGGGGCAGCTGTTGGGCAATTGTGGGGGGGGGGGTCAGTTGGGTCAGTGGCTTGTTCGGGTCTGCCTTTTTGACCGTGTGGGAGATCTGTCGACGTGCCCGTGAGCAGGGTGTTGCCCCTGGTTGCTTCTCTGTGTCGCTCTGGATGTGAGTCTGTTAGATTACTTATGTGATAGTTGTTGAGCTGCTTCACTGCAGGTATGTTTTACATTTTCAATATATCAAAAATACACAACCTTTACACATAATTTGCTGCTGCTATTATTATCTATCCTCAAGTCTTCTCACTTTACCCTTCCTATGTATGTACACTATATACACAGAAGTATGTGGACACCCCTTCAAATGAGTGGATTCTGCCCATTTCAACCACACCCATTGCGACAGTTGTATAAAATTGAGCACAGACATTCAATCTCCATAGACAAACATTGTCAGTAAAATGGTTTCACTGAAGAGGTCAGGGAATTTTTAAACGTGTTACTGTCATAGCAACTTTCCAACAAGTCCGTTCGTCAAATTTTTGCCCTGATAGAGCTGCCCTGGTAAACTGAAGTGGAAACGTCTAAGAGCAACAATGGCTCAGCTGTGAAGTGGGAGGCCACACAAGCTCACAGAATGGGACCGTCGAATGCTGAAGCGAGTAAAAATCGTCTGTCCACGGTTGCAACACTTACTATTGAATTGCAAACTGCCTCTCAAAGCAACGGCAGAACAATAACTAAACGTTGGGAGCTTCATGAAATGGGGTTCCATGGCCGAGCAGACACACAAGCCTAAGATCACCATGCGCAATGTCAAGAGTCGGCTGGAGTAGTGTAAAGATTGCCGCCATTGGACTCTAGAGCAGTGGAAACGCCTTCTCTGGAGTGATTAATCACGCAGTCCAACGGACAAATCTTGGTTTAGCGGATGCTAGGAGAACACTACCTGCCCGACTGCATAGTGCCAACTGTAAAGTTTGGTGGAGGAGGAATAATGGGGCTGTTTTTCATAGTTCCAGTGAAGGGAAATCTTAACGCTGCAGCATACTATGACGTTCTAGATGATTCTGTGCTTCCAACTTTGTGGCAACAGTTTGGGGAAAGCCCTTTTACTGTTTCAGCATGGCAATGCCCCTGTGCACAAAGCGAGGTCCATACAGAAATGGTTTGTTGAGATCGGTGTTGAACTTACGGGCCTGCCTCAACCCTATCGAACACATTTGGGATGAATTGGAATGCCAACTGCGAGCCAGGTCCTAATCGCCAAACATCAGTGCCCAACCTCACTAATGCTCTTGGGGCTGAATTTTTTTATTTATTTATTTTTTATTTCACCTTTATTTAACCAGGTAGGCTAGTTGAGAACAAGTTCTAATTTGCAACTGCGACCTGGCCAAGATAAAGCATAGCAGTGTGAACAGACAACAGAGTTACACATGGAGTAAACATATAACAAGTCAATAACACAGTATAAAAAAAGGGGAGTCTATATACAATGTGTGCAAAAGGCATGAGGAGGTAGGCGAATAATTACAATTTTGCAGATTAACACTGGAGTGATAAATGATCAGATGGTCATGTACAGGTAGAGATATTGGTGTGCAAAAGAGCAGAAAAGTAAATAAATAAAAACAGTATGGGAATTTAAGCAAGTCCCCACAACAATGTTCCAACATCTAGTGGAAAGCCTTCCCAGAAGAGTGGAGGCTGGTACAGCAGCAAAGGGCGGACCAACTTCATATTAATGCCCATGATTTTGGAATGAGATGTTCAACAAGCAGGTGTCCACATACCTTTGGTCATGTAGTGTATCTAACTCATACTCCCTGTATATAGCTCCATTCTTGTGTATTTTTATTTTATTTCTTGTGTTACAATTACATTTTTATCCTCTGCATTGTTGGCAAGGGCTCGTAAGCAAGTCTACAGCAGTTGTATTCTGCGTATGTGACAAATACAATTTGATTTGTTTCACTCAATTGGAGAGGACACACCAAAGTAGGCATATAATAAGGCCACATTTCTATGACTCCATCTACGGTGAAGACATGCCTTGGAGAGTAGGACATTTTATTTCCGGTTGGGTTTAAATGATAAAATGGCCCTAATTGAGTCAGTAGAGCTACAGTGGAAAAACGTACCTTATCTACAAATGATGCTACTTCTCTCTTGAAATGTTAGTTCTGCTCAGATAATGAGCTATGAAGAGTTTGCAAAACGCTATACAGTGTGTATACGTTTTCAGAAATGTTGGTAAATTAGCTTTTATTGTTAAAATAACTTGTGAAAGTGCTTGGTGTGTGTTCATGATCTAATCATGGCATGGGCTTGTTCAATGACAGATGTGTTTTCTTTGTCTTGGTTTAATTTCAGAGAGACAACTAATCATGTTGTGGTCCCAAAAACACTATATATTTGCACATCTCTCAGATAAATTAAGTAGTACTGATTAGGTTTTACACAGTCAAATGTAACAAATAATAATTTTAATGAAGAACTAAAAAGGATACATTTGTGACATCAGTATACCTATATTTTTTATGAATCAATACTGTTAATATGAGATCTGTATGTAAAACAACATTTACATTTGACATTTAAGTGATTTAGCAGATGTGCTTATCCAGAGAGACTTAAAATAGCATCTTAAGATAGCTAGGTGAGACAACCACACATCACATCCAGTTCAGACCTGGGTTCAAATAATATTAGACATCTTTTTCACTGTGCTTGATGAAGCTTACCTGGTGCAACAGAACTAATCTTAAGGCTATCTGCATCTCTTATGTCTCACCACCATCATACAGAGGGAGAGAGACCCCGTTCTCTTACCATGGCAACTGTCTGTCACTGCAACCCTGACAGAGCAATCTTTCTACCATCATCAGGAACATGACACCTGGCCGATGGAGTGACTGACTGCGCCTCTCACTCCTTCACTGCCTTTATGTTCCATTATGTAATTCTTGCAGTAGTCTGCAGTCTCACTGAAATGTTTTTACTGCTGCAGCTGAGGTTTTGATGTTTTCGAACATTGACTTGCTAGATGTCATTCAAGCCACGTCTTGTTTTGGTTTCCCATAAATGTTTAGAGGTGGGGGAAAAGAGGGGAGAGAGGAGGTGTGGGAGGAAGAGAAAAAAGGAGTAGGGGGTTGAGAGAGACAGACGAGACATGCTGGCCCGCAGAAATAAGTAATACATATATGTACGCTGAGTGTATATTTTTAGTGTCTTGATCTATTTGAGAAACACTAATTTGTTGGTTGAGGAAGTGGAATTCGTATCAATGCAACAGTGAATCCTGCTACTCTTGCTGCTCTTGAGTGAGAAAAGCACTGTCCATTTATATGTGGGCTTGAGCTGCTGTTCTTAAGCACACCGTATGAACGACAGATATTCTAAAGAGCAAGAACGAAAGAATGTTCACCAAAGCACCCTGTGACATTGTTGCGAGGGAGAGATGGAGAGAGAGGAGGGGGTGTACGTATACTATATGTTGTGAAATTCAACACAAAGGAATATAGAGGGGTACACATTTGTATTTATTATTGATCTCCGTTAGCTGCTGCCAAGACAGGAGCTACTCTTCCGGGGACCCAGCAAAATTAAGGCAGTTATCCAATTTTAAAACATTACAATACATTCACAACACATTGTGTGCCCTCAGGCGCATATTCTACTACCACATCTACAACACAAAATCCTTGTGTACATGTGTGTATAGTGCGTATGTTATCGTGTGTTGTATGCATGTGTCTGTGTCTTTGTTTTTTTTCTTCAATCCCCGCTGTTCCATAAAGTGTTATCTTTAAAAAAAAAAGTTTAAATCTAATTTTACTGACTTGCCTGAGTTACTTGATGTGGAATGGAGTTCCATGTAATCATGGCTCTATGTAGTACTGCGTGCCTCCCATAGTCTGTTCTGGACTTGTGGGGTATGCATGGGTGTCGGAGCTAGACCGATTAATCGGAATGGGCGATTTAATTAGGGCCGATTTAAAAAAAAAAAAAAAAAAAAAATAATAATAATAATAATAAAATTAATACATAATAATAATAAAAAAAGTTTTCAGAACAATCGGAAATCGGTATTTTTTGGGCTCTGATTTTTTATTTATTTTTTTATTTAAAAAAAAACATCTTTATTTAACTAGGAAAGTCAGTTAAGAACACATTCTTTTTCAATGACGGCCTAGGAACGAGGCAGAACGACAGATTTTTACCTTGTCAGCTCGGGGGATCCAATCTTGCAACCTCACAGTTAACTAGTCCAACGCTCTAACCACCTGCCTCTCGAGGAGCCTGCCTGTTACCCGAATGCCAAGATAAGTTTAATGCTAGGTAGCAACTTATCTTGTAAAAAAACAATCAATCGACTGTCGTTGCTCCAATGTGTACTTATCCATAAACATCAATGCCTTTCTTAAAATCAATACACAAGTATATATTTTTAAACCTGCATATTTAGTTAAAAGAAATCCAGGTTAGCAGGCATATTAACCAGGTGAAATTGTGTCATTTCTCTTGCATTCATTGCATGCAGAGTCATGGTATACGCAACAGTTTGGGCCGCCTGGCTCTTTGCGAACTAATTTGCCAGAGTTTTACGTAATTATCACATTGTATAATGTAACAGGAATATTTAGACTCATGGATGCCACCCGTTAGATAAAATACGGAACGGAATAAACGTTTTGTTTTCAAGGTGATAGTTTCCGGATTTGACCTAAGGCTCATATTCCTGTGTTTATTATAGTTAAGTCTATGATTTGATATTTGATAGAGCAGTCTGACTGAGGGGTGGTAGGCAGGCTCGTAATAGTCAAGGGTATATGGTTTAGAGAAATAGTCAACGCGTTATAATTCCTGTAATAACTTGCGGCTGAATTTGAAAGAGGTTCCTTTGTTATTTTACCGTTATGTCTTCCATAGAGAATGTGTTGATCTACTTCAAATAATGTCTGTGTTTCGTGCAAGCTTAAACACCTCGGCGTTTTGATACCCGTGTAAATCTCACTAGGATAAAGTAACGTTTGTCAAAATATTTTCATAAATCCACTCTACAAAAAAAAGCTTTGCTTATATTTAGCCAATATTGATCAGAGTTACCTTGTCCTATGGATATCTACACAGTTATAAAATTGGCAAGGTGGTGTAAGCCTACACGAAACAGACTTTATTTTAAGTGAATCTAAAAATATCCTATGGAATAAATGAATGAAGGAACCACTTTTCAGATGTTGCTAGAAGGTGTCATGGGAATTATGACTCTCACTTTGGTAGTCAATTCTTACCATGTCCATTATTAAAATAGGATTTCCTGCATATAGAAATGACAGTTTTTGTTTTCAACATTCATCACAGGTAACTTAAACTCTAGCTTTATTCAAACAGTTGAGAGTATTTGTCTCCTAAGCAGATTATTCAGTATCATTGTCACTTCAGAGCTTTTTGTGTGTGTTTTACAGATGGCAGAGAAAAGCAGAGCACCGGTGTGGGACTATTACATGGAATTGGCACCAGGGAAAGCAAGGTCTTATTTGTGATAAAGATGTAATCATGGGGTCAGCAATGACTAAATCTAAAAATACCACCAACCTGTGGAATCACCTTAAGAACACCCATCCAAAAGCCCATATGTATTATATTAAGTTAAAATAAGTGTTCATTGTTCATTCAGTATTGTTGCAATTGTCATTATTACAAAAATGTGTGTATATATACTATTGGAGGACAAAAAATAGCAGATTTTTTTAGAATGAATGTATGTATATCGGTATCTGCATTGAAAAATCATAATCGGTAGACCTCTAGTCCGAGCTGTGCGCCAGTAGTTCAAACGGACAGCTTGGTGGATTCAACATCAAGACCTCTCACAAATACAAGTAGTGATGAAGTCTATGTCTCCACCACTTTGAGCCAGGAGAGATTGACATGCATATTATTCATGTTAGCTCTCTGTGTGCATCTAAGGACCAGCTGTGCTGCCTTGTTCTGAGCCAATTGCAATTTTCCTAAATCCCTCTTTGTGGCACCTGACCACACAACTGAACAGTAATCCAGGTGTGACAAAACTAGGGCCTGTAGGACCTGCCTTGTTGATAGTGCTGTTAAGAAGGCAGAACAGAGCTTTATTTTGGACAGACTTCTCCCCATTTTAGCTACTGTTGTTATCAATATGTTTTGACCATAACAGTTTACAATCCAGGGTTACTCCAAGCAGTTTAGTCACCTCAACTTGCTCAATTTCCACATTATTCACTACAAGATTTAGTTGAAGTTTAGTGAATGATTTGTCACAAATACAATGCTTTTAGTTTTTGAACTATTTAGGATTAACTTATTCCTTACCACCCATTCTGAAACTAACTGCAGCTCTTTAAGTGTTGCAGTCATTTAAGTTGCTGTAGTAGCTGACGTATAGTGTTGAGTCATCTACATAGACACACTGGCCTTACTTAAAGCCAGTGGCATGTCGTTAGTAAAGATTGAAGTAGACAGCTGTCCTGGGGAATACCTGATTCTACCTGGATTATATCCGAGAGGCTTTCATTAAAGAACACCCTCTGTGTTCTGTTAGACAGGTAACTCTTTATCCACAATATAGCAGAGGTCTAAAGTCATAACACATACATTTTTCCAGCTGCAGACTATGATCGATAATGTCAAGAGCTGCACTGAAGTCTAACAAAACAGCCCCCACAATAGTTTGATCATCAATTTCTCTCAGCCAATCATCAGTCATTTGTATAAGTGCCTTTCTTATTGAATGTCCTTTGCTATAAGTGTGCTGAAAATCTATCAATTTGTTTACTGTAAAATAGCATTGTATCTGGTCAAACAATTTTTTCCCAAAAGTTTACTAAAGGTTGGTAACTGGCTGATTGGTCAGCTATCTGAGCCAATAAAGGGGCTTTACTATTATTAGGTAAGGGGAATTACTTTTAGTTCTCTCCAGGCCTGACTTTCTAGTAGGCCTAGATTGAAGATGTGGCTCTTAGTTAAGTGTTAAATCATCCGCATACAAAGACACACTGGCCTTACTCAATGACCTTAGTGGTCACCGTTTTACAGCCTGTGTTTGTAATGGCTGCTCAGTGAAATGACCTGTCCTGACTCATCATAGATGCTTTCTCAACTTTAATGAGCAAGCCTTCATTATCTTATTTATAAAACCCTCTTAGCCCTCACTCCCCCCTACTGCAGACCTCATCTTCCACATTGTTGTGGAAATTCTAATCAATAATGAGGAGACAAGGTCAATCACCAATCAGGATATAACTTTTTTCAAAACGTATTAATAAGGAAAGCATGTCACACCATACACACAAGTGAGTGAGTGTGAGTGTTCTGCAATAACGGCCAAAAGCCAGGGAAAATGCAGGGCGCCAAATAAAAAATAAAAATACTATAAAAATCTAAATTTCATTAAATCACACATGCAAGATAGCAAATTAAAGCTACACTTGTTGTGAATCCAGCCAACATATCAGATTTCAAAAAGGCTTTTCGGCGAAAGCAAACGATGCTAAGATATGCATATTAGTAGATTTCGATAGAAAACACTGAAGTTTCTAAAACTGTTTGATTCATGTCTGTGAGTATAACCAAACTTATTTAGCAGGCGAAACCCCGAGGACAATGGGTTTTCAATGCGTTATCACTGGGAAACCAGATTTCTAAGGGACCTTCTTGCAGTTCCTATCGCTTCCACTGGATGTCAACAGTCTTTAAAAATTGGTTGAGGTTTTTCCTTTGTGTAATGAAGAAGTATGGCCATCTTGAACAAGGGTCAATTGAAGTGTACTGTTAGAGGCACGTGACCAGAAAGCTAGCTACAGTTTGTTTTCCTCCTGTATTGAACACGGATCACCCAGTCTTCAATTTGATCGATTATTTACGTTAAAAAAATACCTAACGTTGTATTACAAAAGTAGTTTGAAATGTTTTGGCAAAGTTTGAGATATTTTGTAGTCAAGTTGGAACCGGTGTTTTTCTGGATCAAACGCGCCAAATAAATGGACATTTTCGATCTATATCGACAGAATTAATCGAACAAAAGGACCAATTGTGATGTTTATGGGACATATTGGAGTGCCAACAAAAGAAGCTCGTCAAAGGTAAGGCATGAATTATATTTTTATTTCGGTGTTTTGTGTCATGCCTGCAGGGTTGAAATATGCTTCTCCCTCTTTGTTTATGGAGGTGCTCCCCTCAGATAGTAAACTGTCATTAAACTGTCATGGTTAAAACAACAGTAGCTAAGATGGGGAGAAGTCTGTTCGTAATAAAGCGCTCATCTGCCTTAACAACACTATCAACAAGGCAAGTCCTACAGGCCCTAGTTTTGTCGCACCTGGACTACAGTTCAGTAGTGTGGTCAGGTGCCATAAAGAGGGACTTGGGAAAATTACAATTGGCTCAGAACATGGCAGCACAGCTGGCCCTTAAAAGTACACAGGAAGCTAACAACGATATGCATGTCAATCTCTCATGGCTCAAAGTGGAAGAGAGCTTGACTTCATCACTACTTGCTTTTCTAAGAAGTGTTGCCAAGCTGAATGTACCGAGCTGTCTGTTTCTAACTACTAACACACAGCTTAGGCACCCACGAATACCCCCACAAAACATGCCACCAGAAGTCTCTTCACAATCCCCAAGTCCAGAACAGACTATGGGAGGTGCACAGTACTACATAGAGCCATGACTACATGGAACTCTATTCCACATCAGGTAACTGATGCAAGCAGTATAATCACATTAAAAAAACACAGCTTATGGAACAGCTGGGATGTGAAGAGACACACAAAGGTACAGACAGGCATACGCACACAAGCACTAGCACACGCACTCTACACACGTGTACATTGTAATATTTTTTTATGGTGGTATTATATTTTGTATACATTTTGTATTGTAGATATGTAGTGGTGTAATGTTTTGTGATGTACTGTTTTATCTTTTGTTTTATATGTAATGTAAGTTCCTTAATGTGTTTGGTCCCCAGGAAGAGTAGCTGCTAATGGGGATCTGTAATAAATACAAAAATGCAAATATTTGAAATGTTACTAAATCAAGCAAATCGTGATTAAGTTATATAATCTATATTGTTTTATCAAATAAATTTAGTCTTAAGCCATCTTGAATGGCATATATTATATATTTTGCCATTTTAAGGTAAAGAATGAAGGAAATATAGGCTTACTACTTCTATACGCTTATGCCGCGTTTATGTTCTACTTCGAACTAGGAAACTGAAATTACCGACTTGCTAACGCAGCACATTTATAACTACAACCAGTTATCAAGTCAGACATTTGAGTTTCCTAGTTCCAATCTGGCACATGAATGCGGTATTATACTCAAATACATATTTTTTTGTATTTTTAACATTCAGTATCCTTGGTTTCTAATGCTCCGTATAGGCCGATATTTCATTGTGGCGGGAGTATAGATCCTAGACCAGCTGTCGGGTGTCATAATCGCCTGATGTGGAAACAACAATCAACTGGGGTGTAATTATTCCTTTAATTCTGTAGCAAAATGCTTTGCAACAAACCATTTACTCCAAACTGAAAACAAGTGTGTCTATTGGACAAATTCAAGCAGGTCCAGTTTTTTTTTCTGTTTCTGTAATGAATACACCCCTTATCTGCTGTTTTATCCTTGTGGGTTTGTTGTTGCCGTCAAACTTAGTTTAGCCCACAGATGCATGTAATCTCCCGTTAGTAGCATTTTAAGAAATCCAGCGGTGACCTGCAGGATCACGTTAAGTTCTGCCTGTTGGTTGCAATCAAGCCTCAATCTACTGAAATCACTTGTCACAACATCATAATGGTTGACATGAGCAACCCCACCTGGCTAGATTAAGTAGGTAGAAGTTGCCCCTTACCCGGTCCGAGATCTGGGGTTAAGGGCAACTTCACCCTCAACACATGACGTGATGATGAGCCTAGATATAGCTTATTATCCGACTTATACACACGGCTTGAGACGAGAGACTAGCCCAGACATGGTAGAAGAGCGTGATGCGGTATGCATTATGTAACATTTCTCAATCATAAAACGGTGGTGGCAGTCTCTCGGTTAGAGAGGGGGACAGTAAACAAAGGGTTGCTGGTTCACATCCCAGGGCGGACAGAGAGCAATCTGGTGCTTGTGTACCAGCTACTGCCATTGTGCCCTTGAGCAAGGCACCTAACCGGATCTAGGGGTGCTGCTCAGCAGCTGACCCTGTGCTGTTTCCAGCCTCTTGTATGTGTGGTTTTCAGGGGGGGGATTGGGAATTTCCGATACAAACATTTCGTTCTTGACTGTATTGTAAAATTAGAGATGGTAATTATTTAAGCATAAAGAAAGCAGTAAGAGTACAGTGATTTACTTACATTTAGGATACTGATGGGAGAGTGCAGTGCGCTCTTGAAAAACAGAAGCCAAATCTCTAATTTAGTCATTAGTTGTGTAATGGAGCTTAGAGATATGTGGCATATGCGTGGGTGCCCGGCTGAAAGAGCAAGGCTATCTTTCAGAGATGTAAATTTGTAAGCTACAGGAAACATACTGTGTCTCCTTAAACCCTATACAAAGTAATTTATCCTTCAGATATGATCAAACAGGGGCGGCAGGGTAGCGTGTTGGACTAGTAACCGAAAGGTTGCAAGTTCAAATCCCTGAGCTGACAAGGTACGTTCTGCCCCTGAAAAGGCACCCACTGTTCCTAGGCCGTCATTGAAAATAAGAATTTGTTCTTAACAGACTTGCCTAGTTAAATAAAGGGAAAAAAACAAACAGTGCTGCTGATCATTGTAGTGGAGTACAGTTCTCATGAACATACACTAGATGGCAATGTCTCATTAATAACTCACCCATCAACATACACAGTATTTTGTGTCTATTCTGCAAGGATTCATAGTATAGTAGCCTTGTTATGTTATGCTCATATTATTTGCATTTGTGTGCGAGTGTCTACACAACTATTTGCTAAGGCTATTTATCCACATACACCTAATATGAGGGATGCAATGGTACAGTGGGCCCACATTTCGGTATGTATCACGGTTTGTGGGCCACGGAAATGTTACAGTTTCGGTATCTTTATATTTAAGAAAAAAAATAAACATCACCCTTTAAACATTGGACTCTTTTTTTAATTTTTTTTTTAAACTTTAACTTTCCATTCAGAAAAATGGCAGCATGACTGACTAGGCCTGGTTTTTGTCTCTACTGTATGAAATCAAGGGGAGAAAAACATTACAATTAAAAGTGCTTCTTAGCTTTGACAACCTGTAGCTCTTCATCTCCCAATCCAGTACATAGTGAACCGTCACAGTGACGTAGCTTTGGAAGTTCAACTATCAGTGGAGAGGGCTAGATAGGGTGTCTGTGTCAATTTGATTTCAATTTCTCTCTGATGTTTCATAGAGTTTGGGAATTACTTTGCTGCTGAATTGTGTGCGGGAGGGGATATTGTAACACGGTTACATTTTTTTCATCAGGTGACGAAATCCTCAGTTAGTAACCACCAACTAGGGCTGCAAATCTTTGGCTATGAATACTCACACTGCTTTCGTTATTTCTTGTCTTACTGAATTTGTCACAAATTGTTGTTGGAAGGCAGCAGCGAGAGACTGTGTTTTCGCTAATGAGTGGACTCTCCTTGCGCCAGCTCCACCTGCAATGGACACAGCTGGGTGATGGCGACGTAAATGACACATAATGTTAGAAGTGTTTCCACTCAAGTAGCCGACAGTGGCAAAGCAATGCTTGCAGGCTGTACTTTATGTTCTTCTTACCCTCGTCATTGTATTGAAGGCTGAATCCAAAATGTTCCCCCACAGCGGATTTGAAAGACATCGGTGCCAATTCAAATGTGCTTCTCTCGGTCTCAATAGCACACAGAGAGGAAGTTGTAGGAAAATTGTCCTATTTACTCACACTGGCACAAATGAGTTGGATACATGCAACCTGACGCCTGTAATAATGCGCAGTGTGCTATGATGAACTGCATCTAACTGATCTAATCCGGTGGCAGCTGCTTTCATATACAGTGCATTCAGAAAGTATTCAGACCGCTTGACTTTTTCCACATTTTGTTACGTTATAGCCTTATTCTAAAATGGATTAAATTGCCCCCCTAACTCACATTTACATAATTATTCTGACCATTTACTCAGTACTTTGTTGAAGCACCTTTGGCAGCGATTACAGCCTCGAGTCTTCTTGGGTATGACGCTACAAGCTTGGCACACCTGTATTTGTAAATGTAAATGTATTTGGGGAGTTTCTCCCACTCTTCTCTGCAGATCCTCTCATGCTCTGTCATGTTGGATGGGGAGCGTCGCTGCACAGCTATTTTCAGGTCTCTCCAGAGATGTTCGATCGGGTTCAAGTCTTGGCTCTGGCTGGGCCACTCAAAGGACATTCAGAGAATGTGGGGATGTAAACAAAGCCACTCCTGCGTTGTCTTTGCTGTGTGCTTAGGGTCGTTGTCCTGTTGGAAGATGAACCTTCTCCCCAGTCTGAGGTCCTGAGTTCTCTGGAGCAGGTTTTTATCAAGGATCTCTCTGTACATTTCTCAGCTCATCTTTCCCTCGATCCTGACTAATCTCCCAGTTCCCGCTGCTGAAAAACATCCCCACAGCATAATGCTGCCACCAACATGCGTCACTGTAGGGATGGTCCCAGGTTTCCTCCAGATGTGACACTTGGCATTTAAGCCAAAGAGTTCAAACTTGGTTTCATCAGACCAGAGAATCTTGTTTCTCATGGTCTGAGAGTCCTTTAGGTGCTTTAGAGGAGTGGCTTCCGTCTGGCCACTCTACCATAAAGACCTGATTGGTGGAGTGCTGCAGAGAAGGTTGTCCTTCTGGAAGGTTCTCCCATCTCCACAGAGGAACTCTGGAACTCTGTCAGAGTGACCATCGGGTTCTTGGTCACCTCCCTGACCAAGGCCCTTCTCTCCGATTGCTCAGTTTGGCCAGACAGCCAGCTCTAGGAAGAGTCTTGGTGCTGCCAAACTTCTTGAATTTCAGAATGATGGAGGTTACTGTGTTCTTGGGGACCTTCATGCTGCAGAGATTGTTTGGTATCCTTCCCCAGATCTACGGTCAATTCCTTCGACCTCATTGCCTGGGTTTTGCTCTGACATGCACTGTGAACTGTGGGACCTTATATAGACAGGTGTGTGCCTTTCCAAATCATGTCCAATCAATTGAACTTACCACAGGCGAACTCCAAGTTGTAGAAACATCTCAAGGATGATCAATGGAAACAGGATGTACCTGAACTCAATTTTGAGTCTCATGGCAAAGGGTTATATTATTATTTACATAAGGTATGTTTTTTTAAAATTTGTAATACATTTGCAAAATTTCTAAAAACCTGTTTTCGTTTTGTCATTATGCTTAAAATCATCAGTCATGTTTGTGTGTTTGAACAAAATTTACACTGGGGGGGAAAAAAGTGAATGCTTCATGAGAAAGTTCACAGAAATGTTCCATATGTACAAAATGCTTATTTCTCTCAAATTGTGTATATCCCTGTTGGTGAGCATTTCTCATTTTCCAAGATAAGCCACACCTGTCATGTGAATGGATTATCAAGAAGCTGATAAAACATCATGATCATTACACAGGTGCTGGGGACAATAAAAAGGCCACTAAAATGTGCAGTTTTGTCAACACAACACAATGCCACAGATGTCTCAAGTTGAGGGACTGTGCAAGTGGCATGCTGACTGCAGAAATGTCAGAGCTGTTGCCAGATAATTGAATGTTAATTTCTTTACCAACGTTATTTTAGAGAATTTGGCAGAACATCCAACTGGCCTCACATTCGCAGACCATGTGTAACCACGCCAGCCCAGGAACGCCACATCCGGCTTTTTCACCTGCAGGATTGTCTGAGACCAGCCACCCGGACAGCTGAGGAAATGGAGGAGTATTTCTGTCTGTAATAAAGCCCTTTTGTGGGGAAAAACATTCGGTTTGGCTGGATCTGGCTCCCAAGTGGGTGGGCCTATATCGCCCCAGGCCTACCTATGGCTGCACACCTGCCCAGTCATGTGAAATCCATAGATTAGGGTCTAATTTATTTATTTCAATTGACTAATTTCCTTATATGAACTGTAACTCTGTAAAATTGTTGCATGTTGCGTTTAATTTTGTTCGGTATACATAAAAAAAAAAAAATATATATATATAGAAAGATCTTAGATGAGATTCTAATATTTTAGCCAGACAACGTTTTGAAATAGGGTAATAGTTATTTAGGTCCCAAGGGTCACCAGCTTTGTGAATAGGGAGTACCTGAGCTGCCTTCCAAACCTAATCGTCAGGTAAAACATTTAGGTTAATGATTCCACAATCATTAGGGGAGCAGAGAGCTGAATCAAAAATGGATCAAGCAAATAAGCCCCAGTGGCTTATATGCTTGATCAAATGTTGAAATTAAAACAAAGATCGCTAAAAGATGGCTTAACCGCCGAGTCAGCTAAAGGCTGGGAGAGGGAATAGAAGTCACTTGACTGACCACGGTCAAATACACCACTGGTTCTCTCAAACATGATAAAATGCTGGTTAAAAGTATACCTATCCCATTCTTCTCAGTAATGATGCCAGAACTTGCATGGAAGAAGAGGAATTTGTATGCTTCAGTGTTTTCCAAAATTTGAAAGACTCGAAATGGTGCTTAAAAAGTATCTTGATTTAGCTAGCTTAATTGAGAGAGTACATCTGTTTCTCAGTTGTCCGAAAGATTGCCAATCCATTAGTCAGTTTTCCTTGCCTGTCCAGGCCTGATTTCTCATGATGAGCTCAGATAGCTCTGAAGAAATTAAATCTCACCCATTATTTTTTTTTTTTTTGTGAATTTTTACCCCTTTTTCTCCCCAATTCCGTGGTGTCCAATTGTTTTAGTAGCTACTATCTTGTCTCGTCGCTACAACTCCCGTACGGGCTCGGGAGAGACGAAGGTTGAAAGTCATGCGTCCTCCGATACACAACCCAACCTAGCCGCACTGCTTTTTAACACAACGCGCATCCAACCCGGAAGCCAGCGGCACCAATGTGTCGAAGGAAACACCGTGCACCTGGCAACCTTGGTTAGCGCGCACTGCGCCTGGCCCGCCACAGGAGTCGCTGGTGCGCGATGAGACAAGGACATCCCTCCCTAACCCGGACGACGCTAGGCCAATTGTGCGTCGCCCCATGGACCTCCCGGTCGCGGCCGGTTACGACAGAGCTTGGGCGCGAACCGAGTCTGATGGCACAGCTGGCACTGCAGTACAGAGCCCTTAACCACTGCGCCACCCGGGAGGCCCTAAATCTCACCCATTTTAAACAATTGGGTTAATCTGACGGAGGAGGATTCAGAGCCAACTAAGGGTCAGGAATAGAGGAGACGGTGGATAATTTACAGTAGAACATTTCATGTAAAAACCCTTGAAAAGGACAATTCCTACCCGTGTCAGACATGTAATTTAGTTGCTTATTGTTTACGACTCAAATGAATAAACATATCATTAATTTATAAATTCTTTTTTTTTTCATTATATAATTAATGAATATAATTACAAATTATGTAGGGAAACTTTAACTTCAATACAATTTTATTGATCACAGAATGGAAATGAGAAACTCCCTGAGGGGCAATTAAAAACATCACTAATACCACTGATATAAACCCAACTCACTGTAGGGTTACACATCCAAACTCTGTCCTTTGCCATACAGGATCAGCTCTGTTCATACTTCACACCTGGAGCACACAAGCGAGTATGATTGGAACAGTTGGAACACTTCCTAATGCCAACTCTCCTAGAGGACAGGAAACAGGCCACACCCACGGCAGGCAGCAAGTGGTTTGACCCGCCAGCCCATTGACACCCAGCTGCAAGCCCCTGTGTTGTGTTTTCCCAGTTGATAGGGAAAGTGGTGAAGGGGATTCCATGCAACGCACGCGCACACGCACACACACTGTGTTCTCCGAACTGCTGAATCAGCAGTGGATATGAAGTTCTAATTTATGTATGCTAAAACGCAGTTTAAAGGAGCCATTGCTAACTAGCGTTAATGCAGTGACAAAGTCTACAGGAACAGCTAGCATGCAGAATCTGAATGTTAGCTCTTCCTGTAGACTTCCAGTTGTTGCGCTAACACTAGTTAGCAATGGCTCCAGATACTACCTTCAAACTGCAGGCAGAGACATAAACATGGTATCCATGAGTTTTGAGTAGAAAAAAGGGCAAATTTACAAAATGTCACACTATCCCTTTAAACACACGTGTAAGTCCATAAAAGGAGGGAAGGGTTACTGTATATATTGTGTTAGGATTCACGAGTGGTTTGAAACAGGCAGATGAACCTCCTTATTGGCCAATGAATGGGTGTCTAAGACTGAAAAACAGTTGTGATTGGCTGGGGGATGCTGACATACGGGATGGTAGGATAGGTCATACATGTCACTATCGATTGGATGATCTGCTTGGTCAATTGGTTTTGGAGGTCATTGCCTGGAATTTTGTCAAGCAAACTTAATTGAAATGTTTTATTTCTGAACCATTTTCTAGTTATGACATGTTGGTAGCAATATTTTTTTACAGTACAGAAATGTCCTGGAATTGACTTCAAAATGACATGGTAAAATGGTTATTACACACTAGTAATTACGTCAGGGATAAATGCCTCCATTCTGTATATTACCTCAATTCTGTACATTATAATGGACGACATTGGGACGAGATGGAGCCGAGACCTGCGGAGTTCATTTTTCCATGGTAATGTACAAAACGGAGGCGTTTATCACGCTTTTACCACAGTTGCCAAAGAAAACAATAATAAAGCACACATTTACAGGTAGAAATAACATGTTTTCCTTTATATTTTTATAAGAGAATTCATACTTTCATCTTTTGGTAATCTAGATCCGCGACCCAGTCGTTCTTGCGATTAGTTTGATATTTATGGACGCGACCCAGTTGTTCGTTCTCTATGTTCCGTTACCATGCTCGCTGGCAACGTTCTTGTTCCTTGCTTGATAACTAGCTGACTAGCTACGGCTAACACAGTCACAACCTCTGCAGCCAGAATAAAATGTAGCAATGTAGCTGCATTTGCATTTGTTTAAGCTATTTTATATTGACATTCATTTGGATACAAAAAATAACAATGAGCTGATGATGCCCGATTTTGCCTGGCATAGCTAGAAAGGTTTCTCATCAGGACACTTGACCACATTGCATATCAAACACTAGGCTAGAAGCTAGTTAAATAGTTTGTTGCTAGCAAACCTGCCAATATGACAACCCCCCCAAAAAAAAAAAACAGCTGGTCAAACTAGAAACATGTGGGAGGATTTGACAGCGTAGCGCGACTTGTTGACTGCAACATAGGGACCAGAGAAATTCATGTTCATCATTCACCACATTAGGTCATCAGATGTTCAAAAAATGTTTTTCTGCAAAAACAAATCAGTGCTAGCTAACGATCTAGCTAGATATGTTTTTCTTCGTTGGACCTGCATTTACAATTTCGGTTTATGTGGTTGTTGGTTTAGCTTTCTGTAACTTTGTAGCAAGTACTGTCTGCATGTGTAGTAGGCTGTCCAGATATATTTTCCAACTGTCCCATTGTCTGGTTTTAATGTGGATTCTAGAATGCCCTTCAAAAACGAGTATTCAACAATGTGTGGTATAATATTAGTTGGCACCATTTTATACCAGGTAATTACCCATTTTGTAAAATTACTTGATGTACCAGCTAAAATAACCATTGATTCCTCATAATTTCCTAGTAAGCTTGTGGTTTTAACTCCAGTGTTAAGATATTTATATACTAACAACATATGCAATTTATCCAAATGGACTTAGTAATGCGTTTGGGTAGCCCTAGCAGGAATCAAACCCACAACCTCTGGCTTTGCAAGGACCACGCTCAATCAACTGAGCCACTCAACCACAGTATCAGCAGTCAACTGTAGGCCTACCACTGCTGATTTGATGAAGCAGGTCAGTGAGAAAACAAATCATGACATCCTCTCTTCAAGTCACATGGGTCCTCTCCTCTCAGCTCTGAGGTGATCAGGGGGGGTTGAGTGACAATCAGGAGAATGATAAAGAACCAGGTTGGCAGCCAAACCAAGCTCATTGCACTCTAATGGTATACATTCGCTCCATCCATTCTGTCCCAGCACTGTTTCATGCACATACCATGTACATGCACACACTGGTTGTCTCTACATGACAAGGTGCTCTGGGGATGGTGGCAGGCGAGAATAGAGGTTAAGAGAAGAGATGGGGCTTCATAGTGTGTGTCTTTGGCATCATTAAACTGAAGACGTATTTTTATGAATAATTCTCTGTAATTATTATTACGTGACTAAACTAACTTAATCATGTAACTAATTAACTAGGAAGTCGGGGCACCAAGGAAAATATTCAGATTAAAGTTATAATTTTCCTAATAACTTTCAGGTATTTTAATATCTGATCACTTAGTCTTCTAATTAATTAATTATTCTTTACCTCACGTTAGTCTCATTCCAAATGTCATAAATTGTTGGTTATCTGCACGAACCCAGTCTTCACTATGAGTCATCCAAACATCAATTGTCTTAAATCATTTATTTACTGACTAAATAATCACAGAAATGCACAAATAAACAGTAGATATAGTTACAAGGAAATGATAGTGGATGTGCCCTCGTGGGCTTAACCGGCATCGCGGCTTGGTGGACAAAAGGGAAGTGGGGGTCGACTGAGATAAGACACTACAAAGTTGATAATTCTAACAATTGAAATGCTAATCCTTTGCACATGAACGCTCACTCATTTGGGAATAATTGCAATCAATATATATATATATTTACGCTCAGTGTGTCGTCCTGATCTCTTTTGGAAAGTTTGTTTCTGTTAGAGAGTTTGTCCGCCTTCTCGCTCTCTCTGCCGTGGTTAGAATGGATAGTTCAGAGTAACATTCAGCAATGTTGTTATAGAATAGATGTATCGGCGGTTGTCGGTCTTCGCGTTCAATGATACCGAATTCCTAGCTGCAGACTAGTAAGTAGTATCAAAGATTTGTTCTTATTATGTCTGTTCGATAGTCTGAGTTTAACCATGTGGTAATGGTTAAGAATTCAGCAATGGGCTCAAACCTTAGCCCTCTCGTAATTGAGGTAAGCTTGGTCTCTGCTCAAACCTTAGCCCTCTCGTAATTGAGAGAAGCATGGTCTGAAACTAAATTCCCACGGTAGGGGTTATATTCGGAAGAGCAGAAAGGGGCTGTCCCATGACGCCAGATCAATGTCTGTGCTCATGGGGCGGGCCTATGATTTAGTTAAACTCCAAAGGGAATTGGAGTTTCCTTCATTAAACAGTATAAGATCATATTACATAATTTCACAAGTTTCATCTTTACTCATTCATTTTAGACAGCAATTAGATGCAAGCCTCACAACTGAGACTCTTGTATAAACAGGGTTATGGTAATGTGGCTGTATTGTCTCGCATGAGTTAAACAAAATTGTACCAAAGGGACCAGTTCGTAGCTGGCTACTTCACCGACCATTTATACATTCTCCATAACATGAATATTGTTCAGTTCTCAAGTTTTTTGAGGTGGAAGAAGTTATTTTTGTTCTTTCTATGAAATCTCTCTCTCTCTATCTCTATCTCTACTGTCTGGCCATGAGGAAGAATCTACTCCAGGAATTGCAGAGAGAGGGGGATGGTGCTTGCTGTACCCAAAGAGGGCAACGTCATGACAATAGCCTCATAGCTCTGCAATTATGGTTGATTTGATTTATTTCATTATCAGCCATGAGATTCTGATATACATGGGGTAATAGTTGTAATCCCCTTCCTCGTTTCCCATTACGTTGTCATCTTCAGAGTGATCACATCACAGTAATCCATACCAGGGTTGGGGTCAATTCAATTTGAAGGCAGTCAATTATTGGATTGGTGTTTCAGTTTACTTCCTGAACTGATTGACTTTAATTGAAATTGACCCCGAACCCTGATTCAAATCAAACAACATTTTATTTGTCATACTAGGCTACCTGGGGCGGCAGGTAGCCTAGTGGTTAGAGCGTTGGACTAGTAACCGGAAGGTTGCAAGATTGAATCCCCGAGCTGACAAGGTAAATATGTTGTTCTGCCCCTGAACAAGGCAGTTAACCCAGTAAGCCGTCATAGTAAAATAAATAATAGAACAGGTAATAGAACAGCCCTTAACCAGCAATGCAGTTCACAAAATACAGGGAATCTGTGACTAATTTAGTTGCAGTTCATTCACAATTAAAGTTTAATAAAGTATATATAATCTCTGTTACCCAGAACTAAAATCTTCTGATATGACACTATTGCTAGTAAATAGTTTGTAGCTGTGTCTTTACCTTTCGGTTAGAAATAGGCTATTTATGCTGCATTTAGACAGGCAGCTGTCACGTCTACTACCTCTCCTCTTCTAAGACTCTCGTTGTCGCCAGTTTACTCATCATTACGCACACCTGTCACCATTACGCGCACCTGCGCCTCATGAGACTCACCTGGACTCCATCACCTTCCTGATTACCTCCCCTATATCTGTCACGCTCTTTGATTCTGTTAGTGTTTTATCTGTACTCTACTTGTGTTTCTTGTTTTGTTTCATGTTCCGTTATTTATTAAATTCACTCCCTGTATTTGCTTCCTGACTCCTAGCGTACACAACAGAATAACGCCTCAACAAAGGGAAGCAACAGGGATTTATTATATATTTTTTTACTGGTGATGTCGGGTCCAAGTGCTGCTGCCGAAGCAACTGGGGATGCCTCAGCTGGCTCCCCGCGCCTCGTCAGGTTCCAGCTCCTCAGCAGAAGCGACCGTTCCATTCCTGGTCCTCGAGACCAACCCTCTAGTCGGTGTTTTTCTGGAGCCGCGTGTCAGGAAGTGGGTGCTGTCACGTTTACTCCCGCTCCTCCTCTCTGGCTCTTGTTATTGCCAGTTTACTCATAATTACGCACACCTGCCACTATCATTATGCGCACCTGCGCTTCATGAGACTCACCTAGTCTCCCATCACCTTCCTGATTACCTCACCAATATCTTTCCCCAGGCCTCATTGATTCTGTTCCTGTGTTTTATGTCTGTACACTACTCGTGTTTCTTGTTTTGTTTCATGTTACGTTATTCATTAAATTCACTCCCTGTACTTGCTTCCTGACTCCTAGCGTACACATTACAGCAGCCCAATTCGGATATTTTTTCCACAAATTGTTTTTTGAACCAAGCACTTCAGATCATACATTTACATTTAAGTCATTTAGCAGACGCTCTTATCCAGAGCGACTTACAAATTGGTGCATTCACCTTATGACATCCAGTGGAACAGCCACTTTACAATAGTGCATCTAAATCCTTTAAGGGGGGAAAGAAGGATTACTTTATCCTATCCTAGGTATTCCTTAAAGAGGTGGGGTTTCAGGTGTCGATTGACTCCGCTGTCCTGGCGTCGTAAGGGATTTTGTTCCACCATTGGGGGCCAGAGCAGCGAACAGTTTTGACTGGGCTGAGCGGGAACTGTACTTCCACAGTGGTAGGGAGGCGAGCAGGCCAGAGGTGGATGAACGCAGTGCCCTTGTTTGGGTGTAGGGCCTGATCAGAGCCTGGAGGTACTGAGGTGCCGTTCCCCTCACAGCTCCGTAGGCAAGCACCATGGTCTTGTAGCGGATGCGAGCTTCAACTAGAAGCCAGTGGAGAGAGCGGAGGAGCGGGGTGACGTGAGAGAACTTGGGAAGGTTGAACACCAGACGGGCTGCGGCGTTCTGGATGAGTTGTAGGGGTTTAATGGCACAGGCAGGGAGCCCAGCCAACAGCGAGTTGCAGTAATCCAGACGGGAGATGACAAGTGCCTGGATTGGTGGTCCTTCTGTGGCTCAGTTGGTAGAGCATGGCGCTTGTAACGCCAGGGTAGTGGGTTCGATTCCCGGGACCACCCATACGTAGAATGTATGCACACATGACTGTAAGTCGCTTTGGATAAAAGCGTCAGCTAAATGGCATATATTTTTTTATTTTTTTGGATTAGGACCTGCACCGCTTCCTGTGTGAGGCAGGGTCGTACTCTGCGGATGTTGTAGAGCATGAACCTACAGGAACGGGCCACCGCCTTGATGTTAGTTGAGAACGACAGGGTGTTGTCCAGAATCACGCCAAGGTTCTTCGCGCTCTGGGAGGAGGACACAATGGAGTTGTCAACCGTAATGGCGAGATCATGGAACGGGCAGTCCTTTCCCGGGAGGAAGAGCAGCTCCGTCTTGCCGAGGTTCAGCTTGAGGTGGTGATCCGTTATCCACACTGAAATGTCTGCCAGACATGCAGAGATGCGATTCGCCACCTGGTCATCAGAAGGGGGAAAGGAGAAGATTAATTGTGTGTCGTCTGCATAGCAATGATAGGAGAGACCATGTGAGGTTATGACAGAGCCAAGTGACTTGGTGTATAGCGAGAATAGGAGAGGGCCTAGAACAGAGCCCTGGGGGACACCAGTGGTGAGAGCGCGTGGTGAGGAGACAGATTCTCGCCACGCCACCTGGTAGAAGCAACCTGTCATGTAGGACGCAATCCAAGCGTGGGCCGCGCCGGAGTTGCCCAACTCGGAGAGGGTGGAGAGGAGGATCTGATGGTTCACAGTATCGAAGGCAGCCGATAGGTCTAGAAGGATGAGAGCAGAGGAGAGAGAGAGAGTTAGCTCTTTCAGATTTTTTCACAACTAGTCCATTTCGAATTTTAGTCAAAATTAGTGATAACAAAAAACGCATTTGCAACCAAAATGGACTAAACCATAAAAGTTCCATGACACAACACCCAGTGAGCATGCGTGACGATGTGGCCCAGGGATGGGTGTCTTTGATGCGGAAGGGGGACACAAAAAAAGGTGAACTCAACTGGGGGGGGGGGGCTTTAGTGGATCCTGGGTCTGCGTACCCACACATGCAGTCAGAGCTGGCCCTAATGCCTCTGCCGGAGCAACCAGGGATGCTTCAGCTGGCTCGCCAGGCTTCCATGCCTCAGCTGGCTCAACAGATTCTCAAGACTTGGTAGGCTCCCCATGCCTCAGCTGGCTCGTCAGGAATCCATGATGGCGTAGCAGTGCAGACTTGGTTTTGTTGTCCTCTCGTTTACTTTTTGTATTTTTTTTGTATATATTCCAATTTATATTTCAATCTCTTTTTCCATTTTAAAATTAAATATACCTTCCGGTAACCCGCCTCACTCAATGTGACACGGATCCGCTATTTTTTTTTAGACCCTATAGCCAAAACTTTCATCAGAAGGTAGCCAGTGTAACGGCTCTCTTCTATCTCCTCCTCTGACGAAGAGGTAGAACAAGGATCGGACCAAAATGCAGCGTGATGATGATTCATGATATAATTTTAATGAAGGAAAAAACAATACAAGCGGAAACTACAAAATAACGAAAAGTGAAAAACCGAAACAGCCCTATCTGGTGCAAAGACAGGAACAATCACCCACGAAACACTCACAGAATATGGCTGCCTAAATATAGTTCCCAATCAGAGACAACGATAATCACCTGACTCTGATTGAGAACCGCCTCAGGCAGCCATAGACTACGTAGACACCCCACAAACCTCTAAGACAAAAACACACCACAATAACCCATGTCACACCCTGGCCTGACCAAACAAATAAAGAAAACACAAAATACTAAGACCAAGGCGTGACAGCCAGATAATTAGCTAAGTTACTAGCTATTTAGTCATTGTTAGCCACATTCCTCACCATCTTAAATAAGCATGCCCCTTTCTTAAAAAATGTAGGGCTAAGAACAGATATAGCCCTTGGTTCACTCCAGACCTGACTGCACTTGACCAGCACAAAAACATCCTGTGGTGGACTGCAATTGCATCGAATAGTCCCCGCGATATGCAACTGTTCAGGGAAGCCAGGAACCAATACACACAGTCAATCAGGAAAGCAAAGGCTAGCTTTTTCAAACAGAAATTTGCATCCTTAGCTCTAACTCCCAAAAAATTTGGGACACTAAAGTCCATGGAGAACAAGAGCACCTCCTCCCAGCTGCCCACTGCACTGAGGCTAGGCGGCATGGTCACCACCGATAAATCCATGATAATCAAACATTTCAATAAGCATTTCTCTTCAGCTGGCCATGCTTTCTTCCTGGCTACCCCAACCAACAGCTACTACAGCTACTTGCCCGAGCCTCCCCAGCTTCTCCTTCATCCAGATCACAGTTATTCTGAAAGAGCTGCAAAACCTGGACCCTTACAAATCAGCTGGGCTAGACGACAATCTGGACCCTCTCTTTCTAAAATTATCCTCCGCCATTGTTGCAACCCCTATTACCAGTCTGTTCAACCTCTTTCGTTTCGTCCGAAAGCTGCCCTCTTCAAAGAGGGTGACACTCTAGACCCAAACTGTTACAGACCTATATCCATCCTGCCTTTCTAAAGTCTCTGAAAGCCAAGTTAATAAACAGATCACTGACCATTTCAAATCCCACCGTACCTTCTACGCTGTGCTATCCAGTTTCCGAGCTGGTCACTGGTGCACCTCAGCCATGCTCAAGGTACTAAACAATATCATAACCGCCATCGATAAGAGACAGTACTGTGCAGCTGTCTTCATCGACCTGGCCAAGGCTTTCGACTCTGTCAATCACTGTATTCTTATCGGCAGACTCAATAGCCTTGGTTTCTCAAATAACTGCCTCGCCTGGTTCACCAACTACTTCACAGACGAGTTCAGTGTGTAAAATTGGAGGGCATGTTGTCCGGACTTCTGGCAGTCTCTATGGGGGTACCACAGGGTTCAATTCTCGGGCCGACTCTTTTCTCTGTATATATCAACTATGTCGCTCTTGCTGTGGGTGATTCCCTGATACACCTCTATGCAGACGACACCATTCTGTATACATCTGGCCCTTCTTTGGACATTGTGTTAACCTCTTGAATCTAGGGGGCACTATTTTCATTTTTGGAAAAATAACGTCCCCAAAGTAAACAGGATATTTTGTCAGGACAAGATGCTAGAATATGCATATAATTGACAGCTTAGGATAGAAAACACAAAAGTTTCCAAAACTGTAAAAATATTATTTGAGTATAACAGAACTGATATTGCAGGCGAAGGCCAGAGAAATCCAATCAGGAAGGGACTCTTATTTAGAACGCTCTGCGTTCCTATGCGTCCCTATTGAGCAGTGAATGAGATCAACCAGATTCCTTTTTCTATGGCTTCCCTAATGTGTCTAGTGTCACAATACATAGTTTCAGGCATTTATTTTGAAAAATGAGCCTGAACGTCAACATTGCGTCAGTGGTCAGCTGAAGTCTGAGTGTTTTGTGTGTAAAGGACAAATGTGGCCATTGTTTCTCTCTATCCTACTAAGAAGCCACCAGTCCCGGTTGATATATTATCGAATAGATATTTAAAAAACACCTTGAGGATTGATTATAAACAATGTTTGCCATGTTTCTGTCGATATTATGGAGCTAATTTGGAATATTTTTGCCGTTGTTGTGACTGCATTTTCCGGTCGTTTTCTCAGCCAAACGTGAAGAAAACACGGAGCTATTTCGCCTACAAAAATAATATTTTTGGAAAAAAGGAAAATTTGCTATCTAACTGGGAGTCTCGTGAGTGAAAACATCCGAAGCTCATCAAAGGTAAACTATTTAATTCGATTGCTTTTCTGATTTTCGTGACCGGGTTGCCTGCTGCTAGCTACGTGGACAACTACAAATACCTAGGTGTCTGGCTAGACTGTAAACTCTCCTTCCAGACTCATATCAAACATCTCCAATCCAAAATGAAATCTAGAATAGGCTTTCTATTTCACAACAAAGTCTCCTTCACTCACGCCGCCAAACTTACCCTCGTAAAACTGACTATCCTACCGATCCTTGACTTCGGCAATGTCATCTACAAAATAGCTTCCAATACTCTACTCAGAAAATTGGATGCAGTCTATCACAGTGCCATCCGTTTTGTTACCAAAGTTCCTTATACCACCCACCACTGCGACCATTAGACCTTCATTGTTGATACCATCTGTTTCAATGTGAATATGGTCATCAATCAAAGTTTATTGAATTACTTTATTACTCCCCTGCTGGCATCTACTCATTTGGATTAAGTGATAATGCCCTCGAAACCAGTGTTTGGAAGATAGATTGGCATAGGTATTCAATAATATTCAAATAATAATTTACATTTTGATGAATTTATTAATATTATTTAATCCTTTTACAAGATCTAGTTCGAACACCAATATAGTGTTGCTACCCAAAGCCTGGTTGCGACACGTTCATTAATATGTGACAGCTGAGGATCAAATTACATTATTCACAAGTTTGTTTGGTTCAATGAGGAATGTAGTCATAAATGCTGATGAATGTCTTGTTCTAGCTGTGTTGGCAACTGATTCATCTTTGATGCTCACAGGCAATGTGTATTGCAAGAGATTTCTAAATGTTCTTCCCCCAGCATACACCCCTCCAACCAGACATGCTTTACCTACTCATTTACTGGATGCAGAGTTCAAGTGAAGGTCAAGCAAATCAGAGAAAGCAGACTGTATTGCAATCATCTCTGATGGGTGGTTGAATGTTTGTGGGCAAGGAATAATTAACCACATATTCACCCCTCAACCAGTATTCTACAAGAGCACAGATGCAAGGGACAACAGACACACCGGTCTCTACATTGCATATGAGCTGAAGGCAGTCATCAATGCCCTTGGACCACAGAAGTATTTGCACTGGTGACAGACAATGCTAAGAACACGCATGCATTGAATCTGCTCCTCAAGGACATCATGGCACTGAAAACAATGGATACACTCTACAAGAGAGCCAAGGAAATGGTTAGGTGTGTGAAGGGTCATCAAGTTATATCAGCAATCTACTTCACCAAGCAAAGTGAGAAGAATAAGAGCACTACATTGAAGCTGCCCACCAACACCCATTGGGGTGGTGTTGTCATCATGTTTGATGTCTCTCCAAGAAATGGCCATATCACAGTCTGCCGATATGGACAGCCCCATCAACAGGATCCTCATTGGATGATGTATTTTGGGAGAGTGGTAAGCAGCCTGAAACTCCTGAAACCTATAGCAGTAGCCATTGCACAGATTGAGGGAGACAATGCCATCCTGTCTGATGTTCAGACTCTGCTTGTAGATGTAAGAGAAGAAATCCAAACTGCCCTGCCTACTTTACTGTTGCTCCATGCAGAGGAAACTTCAGTTCTGAAATGCATCAAAAAGCGTGAAGACTTCTGCCTGAAGTCCATACATGCCACAGCGTACATGTTGGACCCCAAGTATGCTGGCAAGAGCATCCTGTCTGGTGCAGAGATCAACAAGGCCTATGGTGTCATCACTACCATTTCACACCACCTTGGCCTGGATGAGGGCAAGGTTCTTGGCAGTCTGGCGAAGTACACTTCCAAGCAAGGGCTTTGGGATGGAGAAGCAATATGGAAGTCGTGCCAGCGTGTCTCATCAGCCACCTGGTGGAAGGGACTTTGTAGATCTGAGGCTCTTTCCCCATTGCCTCCATCTTCCAAATCCCAACTGGTCCTTGTTTTTGGAACACACACACAACAGGCTGACAAATACAAGGGTTGAAAAATTTGGTGGCCATCCAGGCAAATTTGATGCTTTTTGAGGACGACAATGAGCCGTCCTCAAGGTTGGAAAGTGACAGTGAAGATGAGGCCTCAGTCTGATGTTCAAGAGGTGGACATTGAGGAGGTCCAGGGAGAAGACATGGAAGCTTGAGTGGAAGACAAACAAAGCTTTAGGTTCTAGACTATAATTTTACAGATGTATGTTGAAAACGTTTCTAGGAGATACAATGGATCATTTGGGATCATTCAATATTCCCTACAGGTACAGATACAGGTTACTAGCCTTGGGGCTAGACAGTGGTGGAAAAAGTAAGGATTCCATAATAGAAAATGACTCAAGTAAAAGTGAGTCACCAAGTAAAATACTACTTGAGTAAAAGTCTAAAAGTATTTGGTTTAACATTTATTTAGTATCAAAAGTAAATGTAATCGCTAAAATATACGTAAGTATATAAGTCTAAAAAGTAGCCCTTACAAGTAAAAGTATGAATAATTTCTTATTCCTGACATTAAGCCAACCAGACGGCACAATTCTTGTTTTTTATTTTTGGATAGCCAGGGGCACACCAACACTCTGACATAATTTACAAATAAAGCATGTGTTTAGTGAGTCTGCCAGATCAGAGGCAGTAGGGATGACCAGGGCCGTTTTCTTAATACCTGTGTGAATTGTACCATTTTCCTGTGCTGCTAAGCATTCAAAATGTAATCAGTACTTTTGGGAGTCAGGGATATGTATGGGAGTACATAAGAAGTACATTATTTTCTTTAGGGATGAAGTAAAGTAAAAGTTGTCAAAAAGGAATAGTAAAGTACATATACCAAAAAACGACATAAGTAGTATCATAAAGTAGTTTTACTTAATTTACACCACTGGGGCTAGGTTTGCTTTACCTCATCCCCAGGCTATATTGCGCCCAGGAAGTATGGATCACTTTGCGTGATGGAGACCTGCCTTTCTCATTGCCTTTGGTAAAATTATGTTACCGAACACATGTAAACTGCTGGCGCACCCCCCAACTCTCTTAACCTCCCTCCTGCGCTCTCTCCCTCACACACACTGTCAAAAAAAAGAGTTCTTCTCGCTCTGTTTCTCTCAGCCTCCGATAATTCCTTGTCCGAACCACAACCAGGTAGGATTGCATAGTTAGAAAAAAAGGCTGCTTGCAAACCGGGCGACGAAGAGCAGGCTTCACCAGTTGCTCTGATGTTACTTTTCACTACAGGCTACCGTGAGATTTGTGCTTCACATTGGTTCATATTAATTTGAAAGGATTTACGTGGAAATAACGTTGATTCAACCAGTGTGTGCCCAATGGGTTTGAATTATGTCAGTTTAGGATACTCATTACTGTGATTATGAAGGCGACATAGATTTTCGACGGTCCTCCAATTTGTTGTGACTCTCCGTTTTCCAGAGAACAGTGGGTTTTCGATTTTGGATATTTTTTTACCTGGGGCTCGCGTGTCGAAGCCCGTAGTTGAGCGAAAGACAATGCCGTCCGCGGGCTGCGGGGCTAGTGAGTGAGCAGTGTGTCCGCGCACATCCAGTACGCTGCTGCCACTGCACTCAGATAGTTGTGGAATGTCGAGCACTGGAAAGTTAAGAGGAATGAAAACGATGGACAATGAAACTATTTACGGGACATTTTATCTGGATACCTGGGAATAATCTGGACTGGAGATAAAGAGCAATACATTGGACACATCTGCACAATATACATTTATGAATTCATGTATTTAGAGATATAGTAGCCTACCTATTTGAAAAGACTGCCAGTGCAATATTTTATATTTATATCGATGTTGTTTCTATTATTTGGATGACAAATATGTTTGAGTTCAGCATTCAGCAAGTTATCATTTTATTCACCTTACCTACATATTTGTCATCATGGCGCACGTATGCAACCTCATGCATTGGACCAGCCATAATCAGCACCCTCAGCAATATCTTGACAACATCTCGCTCATAGAAGATTTTGAGACGATTCAAGTGATCTACACTCAGGTTAATCTACCGGGGAGATGGCGGCGGCGCTCGCCAGCTCCCTGATACGTCAGAAACGTCAAGCAAGAGAGGGAAACAGCGAAAAGGTCGCCACTTCCAAAAGGCGCACCAGTCCCAGCAAAGACCCCCGCTCCTTGTGCGAGAGGCATATATTTACTGTCTTTAGCAAAGTTCGGTTCTGCAGCGGCAAGAAAAGACCAGTCCGCAGGAAACCAGGTCAGTGACCACAGAGCAGCTCTGCGTTCAGTACATAAAAACGTAATAGAACGTTCAATTTAAAGGACACTGTACTGAACGACCATGGAGCAACGGGGAGGGGTTGGGTTGTGGTATAATAATGCACTGCTTCCCTTTAAATACTTAACCCGTTGCTTCAAGCCACACCCCGCACACCCACTGAGCAGAGCAAACATATTATCTTAAAGTCTGTTCAAGAACATACGTTTCAAGGACGTTTATGGGAAATGGTGTCTTTCAGTACAAATCGTTCTGCAGCTCAGCAAACGTTCAAGCAAACTGAAAGTAAAAAAATAATATAAATTCAGATAATCACAGGGTATGCTGTGATTAGTCACGAATAATCGCAAATTCAGAATTTGATCAAATTAAGCTGTAATCTAAGAATTTATTTTATGTAAAAAGCATTACAATAATGTTGACTTGTTGATTATATCCAAAGTATTGATTAGAAAAATGGAAACCTCAATGTCAACTTGTTTTGACATTGCATTGTTGTTTTGAGCTGTATAGATAATGGATTTTTGATGCTTTCATGAGATTAATCACAATTTAAAAAATAAAAAAAATTCAACTAAAATTACAAAAAGCTAACTCCAGTTAACTGATTAAATCAGACCTAATTCAAAATAAATGTATTTGTAGAAAACTATCTGTTTACATTAATTCCAAAAGCAAACACATTCACACATTTTCAAATACATAAATATTTAGTTTAGGCCGGTGTAGTAAATGTAACAAAAACCAATGGACAGCTAACAATAACAGATGCTAGCTAAGACTAAATGGAAGGATAGCTATCACCTTTCACTAAGCTAGCTAGCAGTTAGCAATTAACATGCAATGATAAGATACACATTTCATAGAAAGTAACCTTCTAAAATGCATATAATTACAGTGAGCTCTTGTTTGTAAAAAAAACAAAACAAATGGAACTATTTAAGAGCCAAAACATTTATAATGGAAATAAACTATTTCAGAAACGCTATCTTGTTCTCATTGACTTGCATACAAACATAACTAGCTTTCTAGCGACTTAGCTTGGCTACACTCATGTAAATGTGAAAACCTCACTTGGTCAAAACAATTCAATTATACATGAAAATTACCAGAACTCAACACCGTTTAGTTAAACATGTTATCGATTATATATTTTTTTAACATAACCATCGGTAGAAACCAACAGGATAAAAATAAGGAGAGCTAGCTTCTCTGTTCTTTTCACTGGGCTTCATCCAACAATCACAGGCCAATGTACGAAGAAATGAGGTGGTGCCTGCAGCAATAACACTCCGAATACATCTCCCTTGTGGTAGTGTTAACTTACATGTATATCAATGCAACACTATGGAGGACTACAATAATAATGGAGTGGATGAGCTTAGAAGTAAGACATTATTAATATTATTATTATTTTGTATGATCAGCTAGGCTATGTAACCTTTTTACAGAATATGCAATTCCACATGTTAACACCACCTCTTCACATGTGAGGAGAGTAAACACTATTTCACCCACACATGTGAACTTACAATTGTGAAGTTTTCTTACACCTGAAACTTCAAATGTGAACTTGTTATTATTCTAAGCTCATCATGTGAAAAAAGACAAAAAAATAAAATTAATTGTTGTTGTGCGGGTTCCTCCAGTACATGAAGTGAAGGAAGGCACACTAACTACCCAGACCAGAGCTATCAGTGTCCATGTTAAGGTGAACTATTTTTGGTGAAGAATGCTTTATTGATCCACCAATGGGCCAATTCTCACAGTTCGGCTACAAGCAAGTTAGACAGAGGTTTAAGAGTATCATATCTGTCACCGATAGATGAGAGGATGCAGACCACACACTTCTGCATCCTATTTAACGTATCCCCCCACCTTTCAGTGTTTCTATCATCCACTGGGTCTGCCTCATCATCAGCGTTTAACTGGCACACCGACTTGCTCTAAATAGTGCTGTATTTTAGTCTTCTTCTGTCTCTTCCTGCATGATTTGGGCGTCAAGCGGCTGTAGTGCCAAGTTTATCTGTCCCACATTGTGTGCCCTGTTCATGATTTGGAGGTGGCTTCTTAGACCGTTTGTTTTTTGGTTCGGTTTTGATCCACCAACTGAACTTTTTATCTATAAGACTGGGAGATGGTTTTTCACTGATTAGTGTTATGTTGGTATCTGCATGCTCTGAATGGCCCTAAAGTACTGTCGTGATTAACCTCCTCCTTTTTATTCTTTTATAGCTCTTTTTATTCTCTACCATTGAGTGATGGTCTGAGGAGGTGGCTCGAGAGAATCTGTCTGCCTCTGTCATGATGGGAGGCATTGTTTGCTTCTGTGTCATCACATGTATCACATGGCATTTCATTTATTATGTAGCCTATCACACGGTACTGCAATAATGGGTACACTATAAGACCAATAGTTTTTCCAGATCACGTGACCAGACCAGGAAGTGCTCTGGGCCTTAGTCTAGTATTTGCTGGTCTCTCCCTAATCATTGAAAATGGTATTAAGAGTATGAGGGCATGGCATTCAAGTGTTTTGGTGTCTGAGTAACCTGGGCCTTGTTCATTGCAATGGAAAACAAAAATGACTATTCTTATTGGACACATTCAGGTAGTTCCTCCCTGTTTCAGTCCATTTTATTATGTTTGGTGCTTAATGAACATGACCCAAGCAGCTAGCTAACCCTTATCCCTGTTGTGCTGTGTTGCAGAGCCGCAGCTGAAGGGCATTGTGACGCGACTGTTCAGCGAGCAGGGCTTCTACCTGCAGATGAAGCCGGACGGCACCATAAATGGGACCAAGGACGAGAACAGCGACTACAGTGAGTTTATATGACACACATTACAATTCCCAACATGCACATCTCCTATCATACAATCTTAAAGTACAATACACTTTGTCCTGGTGAGGTCACGTGAGTACGAAAAAATGCCTAGCAGTTACGATAACAAATGCCATTTCATCATGATGGTGTACATGGATATTAACAAACCACAATTTAGAATTCGACAGAGATCACATGTGCAAGCCTCACCACTCCACGCACACCTGTCTGCATTACCTTCACACACCTGTCGAACAGGGTTACGTTTGTGTCACCTTCACAAACACAAATAACTCTGTGTGACCAGCTACATCTGCAGACACACTGAAAAGAGTGGAGTTGAGTAGAGAGGAGTGATGGATGGCCCGCACTCTGTCGCTGTATTTCTAAGCTAGGCGGGCCGCTTCACCCCAACTATAATTGTCATCGCTCTCCACTCTGTTTGAGAAAACAATCTATTAACTGTTGGGCCAGGATCATTCCCCTCCATCCGTTTGGCAGGAAGGTGATCTGTCCCCTCCCTGACTTACATGTAGTATCAGCCTGGAGGTACACAAGTTACGTGCATGTACACAGTGACTTGTGTACGTTGTGCGCGCACACACACGCGCACAAACAGACAGACAGACACTAAAGTGACAGATAAAGTTGATGTCCAGAGCAAAGGGTTGGCCCTGTAAGTTACTTTTATCCAAAGCGATTTACAGTCATACAGTAAGTGCATACATTTTTGTATGATGGGTGGTCCAAGCTATCGAATCCACAATCCTGGCATTGCAAGCGCTGGGCTCTACCAACTGAGCCACAGAGGACTACACATCCAACCTGTCTCAATAGATATGAAGAGTATTAAGTAAGTAGTTAACCTGTGTGCTTGGTTGACTAACACACAACAACTTTTTACCCTATCTATGTCAGAGTGTGTGTTAGTGCTGCAGCACATACTGTATTGCAGGGGCGATATTACCTACTGTACCTGGCAGTTGTGAAACGGTAGAGAGGAGTGGGTGGCGGCAGCCACAGTTCCCACAGTAACTCTGCTGAACAAAAAACTATTCAGCAAAGAAAAGTCTTCCTTCCCTTTCTCCTCTGCTGTACCAGGGGGAGAGAAGAAGAAGGCCTCTCATTGTATCAGAAGGAAAAGATCACAGCATATGAGTCTCCAGAGCTTTAGTGGAAGGAAGAAACAGCTGGCAATATGTTGGGCTTATTTCTTTCACATCTCCTACTCATTTTGAAGAGATAGATGGAATCGAGAAGTCAGAAGGATATGATGTAAACTCAATGAGCTCTATGAGATGAAGAGAGGAGAGAGGAAGAAAGGAGAGGAGGAAAGAGAAGAGGAAAGCTGATAAGAGGAGGGGAAGAGAGGAAAAGATGGAGGAAAGAGAATAGAGGATGTAAATCAAATCAAATCAAATCAAATTTATTTATATAGCCCTTCGTACATCAGCTGATATCTCAAAGTGCTGTACAGAAACCCAGCCTAAAACCCCAAACAGCAAACAATGCAGGTGTAAAAGCACGGTGGCTAGGAAAAACTCCCTAGAAAGGCCAAAACCTAGGAAGAAACCTAGAGAGGAACCGGGCTATGTGGGGTGGCCAGTCCTCTTCTGGCTGTGCCGGGTAGAGATTATAACAGAACATGACCAAGATGTTCAAATGTTCATAAATGACCAGCATGGTCGAATAATAATAAGGCAGAACAGTTGAAACTGGAGCAGCAGCAGTCAGGTGGAATGGGGACAGCAAGGAGCCATCATGTCAGGTAGTCCTGGGGCACTGTCCTAGGGCTCAGGTCCTCCGAGAGAGAGAGAAAGAAAGAGAGAATTAGAGAGAGCATATGTGGGGTGGCCAGTCCTCTTTTGGCTGTGCCGGGTGGAGATTATAACAGAACGTGGCCAAGATGTTCAAATGTTCATAAATGACCCAGCATGGTTGAATAATAGTAAGGCAGAACAGTTGAAACTGGAGCAGGAGCATGGCCAGGTGGACTGGGGACAGCAAGGAGTCCTCATGTCAGGTAGTCCTGGGACATGGTCCTAGGGCCCAGGCCAGTTGAAACTGGAGCAGCAGCATGGCCAGGTGGACTGGGGACAGCAAGGAGTCATCATGTCAGGTAGTCCTGGGGCATGGTCCTAGGGCTCAGGTCCTCCGAGAGAGAGAAAGAAAGAGAGAAGGAGAGAATTAGAGAACGCACACTTAGATTCACACAGGACACCGAATAGGACAGGAGAAGTACTCCAGATATAACAAACTGACCCTAGCCCCCGACACATAAACTACTGCAGCATAAATACTGGAGGCTGAGACAGGAGGGGTCAGGAGACACTGTGGCCCCATCCGAGGACACCCCGGACAGGGCCAAACAGGAAGGATATAACCCCACCCACTTTGCCAAAGCACAGCCCCCACACCACTAGAGGGATATCTTCAACCACCAACTCACCATCCTGAGACAAGGCCGAGTATAGCCCACAAAGATCTCCGCCACGGTACAACCCAAGGGGGGGGCAACCCAGACAGGCCGACCACAACAGTGAATCAACCCACCCAGGTGACGCACCCCCAGGGACGGCACGAGAGAGCCCCAGCAAGCCAGTGACTCAGCCCCCGTAACAGGGTTAGAGGCAGAGAATCCCAGTGGAAAGAGGGGAACCGGCCAGGCAGAGACAGCAAGGGCGGTTCGTTGCTCCAGAGCCTTTCCGTTCACCTTCCCACTCCTGGGCCAGACTACACTCAATCATATGACCCACTGAAGAGATGAGTCTTCAGTAAAGACTTAAAGGTTGAGACCGAGTTTGCGTCTCTGACATGGGTAGGCAGACCGTTCCATAAAAATGGAGCTCTATAGGAGAAAGCCCTGCCTCCAGCTGTTTGCTTAGAAATTCTAGGGACAATTAGGAGGCCTGCGTCTTGTGACCGTAGCGTACGTGTAGGTATGTACGGCAGGACCAAATCAGAGAGGTAGGTAGGAGCAAGCCCATGTAATGCTTTGTAGGTTAGCAGTAAAACCTTGAAATCAGCCCTTGCTTTGACAGGAAGCCAGTGTAGAGAGGCTAGCACTGGAGTAATATGATCAAATTTTTTGGTTCTAGTCAGGATTCTAGCAGCCGTATTTAGCACTAACTGAAGTTTATTTAGTGCTTTATCCGGGTAGCCGGAAAATAGAGCATTGCAGTAGTCTAACCTAGAAGTGACAAAAGCATGGATTAATTTTTCTGCATCATTTTTGGACAGAAAGTTTCTGATTTTTGCAATGTTACGTAGATGGAAAAAGCTGTCCTCGAAATGGTCTTGATATGTTCTTCAAAAGAGAGATCAGGGTCCAGAGTAACGCCGAGGTCCTTCACAGTTTTATTTGAGACGACTGTACAACCATTAAGATTAATTGTCAGATTCAACAGAAGATCTCTTTGTTTCTTGGGACCTAGAACAAGCATCTCTGTTTTGTCCGAGTTTAATAGTAGAAAGTTTGCAGCCATCCACTTCCTTATGTCTGAAACACATGCTTCTAGCGAGGGCAATAAGAGCCCTTCTAGCGAGGGCTGATAAGAGGAGGATGATAGAAGAGAGGAAAGGAGAGGTTGTAAGCTGGTCCAAAAAGTATCTTGTTTCCTTGCCCAAAAGGACAGGCAGCCGCCTGCCCAGTTGTGCTTTTTCAGAGTGGATGTATGGTGGGTGTACAGTACAATATGTGTTTTCGTGTAGAGAGAGAGGATTACTTCCTGGTGAGCTGTGTAGCCAGAGGGCTCCTTCTTCACACAGGAGCTCAGCTGCACCCACTCACGATGCTGGACTATTTTTGCATCCCCTCCTTACCCCGTTGGATTTGTGTCCTCGCGGATTATATCACCTATCCCTCTCCGTTTAAAAACAACAACTTTTATCTGCCTAGCCCACATCAGTGCATCCGATAGGCTTAGCGTTGTTACGTGATCCATGAATGATCGTCCCAGCTCTGCTTTGTGAGGATTGGCATTGTGGAGTTCCATAATGTTGGCGTTAACATGAGGTTTATGGGCTGCTGAAATTAAAGTGCTTTATTTTCTGGGCTTTGGCTCAGAATCCAGGGGTGAGAAATGCTGCCAAGTCTTAGCAGGGGTTTTAAGGATATGATGTTAAAGGGACAATTTATTTTTTATTTTTTTACCTTTATTTAACCAGGCAAGTCAGTTAAGAACATATTCTTATTTTAAATGACGGCCTGGGAACAGTGGGTTAACTGCCTGTTCAGGGGCAGAACGACAGATTTGTACCTTGTCAGCTCGGGGGTTTGAACTCGCAACCTTCTGGTTACTAGTCCAACGCTCTAACCACTAGGCTACGCTGCCGCCCCAATATGGGATTGGTACATACATTTTTGGACCTATAATAAATTATTTTATACATAGCCATTGATTCTTAAAGAATATAATTGATAAATGCTTCATGAGCGTAGTTCAACTGTCACCTTAAATATAAGATTTCTTAAATCCTTTGTTCGTAAACAATGTAATTGTGAACAAGCACTGTATAGCCCAAAAACATTGTTAGGGCATGTACTCGATCCATAGTGCAGTGCTGTGGACAGCTGACAATTTGCAATTGAGCTGACATGTACAGCTTTTCCCGTGACTGCAGTCACCATGATAGTGAGAACATTGCCTTTTACATTTTTCCAAATCCCTTCAAGTTATGAGCATGTTAGGATAAATGAGGTAGGAGCTGAGTGTGATGCAAGGAGAACAGTTAAAGCAGGGATCACTGTCCTGTGTGGCTAAATTGGTAGAGCATAGTACTTGCAACGTCAGGATCCTGTGCTTGATTTCTGCTGGGGCCACCCATACAAAAATGTATGCATTTTTATTTATTTGATTTCACCTTTATTTAACCAGGAAGGCTAGTTGAGATCAAGTTCTCATTTACAACTGCGACCTGGCCAGGATAAAGAAAAGCAGTGCGGAAAAAACAACACAGAGTTACACATGGAATAAACAAACATACAGTCAGTAATACAGTGTGTCCAAATATAGTGTGTCCAAATGAGGTAGGATAAGGTGGTAATGCAATAAATAGACCATAGTGGCGAAATAATTACAATATAGCAATTAAACACGAGTGGTAGATGTGCAGAAGATGAATGTGCAAGTAGAGATACTGGGGTGCAAAGGAGCAAAATAATTAAATAAATAACAGTATGGGGATGAGGTAGTTGGATGGGCTATGTACAAGTGAAGTGATCTGTGAGCTGCTCTGACAGCTGGTGCTTGAAGTGAGGGAGATATGTCTCCAGCTTCAGTGATTTTTGCAGTTCGTTCCAGTCATTGGCAGCAGAGAACTGGAAGGAAAGGCGGCCAAAGTAGGAATTGGCTTTGGGGGTGACCAGTGACATATACAGTGGGGCAAAAAAGTATTTAGTCAGCCACCAATTGTGCAAGTTCTCCCACTTAAAAAGATGAGAGGCCTGTAATTTTCATCATAGGTACACTTAAAAAATCCAGAAAAGCACATTGTAGGATTTTTAATGAATTTATTTGCAAATTATGGTGGAAAATAAGTATTTGGTCAATAACAAAAGTTGATCTCAATACTTTGTTATATACCCTTTGTTGGTAATGACAGAGGTCAAATGTTTTCTGTAAGTCTCCTCTAGAGCAGTGATGTTTTGGGTCTGTTGCTGGGCAACACGGACTTTCAACTCCCTCCAAAGATTTTCTATGGGGTTGAGATCTGGAGACTGGCTAGGCCACTCCAGGACTTCTTATGAAGCCACTGTCTTACGAAGCCACTGTCATGCTGAAAGACCCAGCCATGTTTCATCTTCAATGCCCTTGCTGATGGAAGGAGGTTTTCACTCAAAATCTCACGATACATGGCCCCATTCATTCTTTCCTTTAGACGGATCAGTCGTCCTGGTCCCTTTGCAGAAAAACAGCCCCAAAGCATGATGTTTCCACCCCCATGCTTCACAGTAGGTATGGTGTTCTTTGGATGCAACTCAGCATTCTTTGTCCTCCAAACACGACGAGTTGATGTTTTACCAAAAAGCTATATTTTGGTTTCATCTGACCATATGACATTCTCCCAATCTTCTTATGGATCATCAAAATGCTCTCTAGCAAACTTCAGACGGGCCTGGACATGTACTGGCTTAAGCAGGGGGACACGTCTGGCACTGCAGGATTTGAGTCCCTGGCGGCATAGTGTGTTACTGATGGTAGGCTTTGTTACTTTGGTCCCAGCTCTCTGCAAGTCGCTCTGGATAAGAGCATCTGTTAAATGACTTAAATGTAAATGTAATTCACTAGGTCCCCCCGTGTGGTTCTGAGATTTTTGCTCACCGTTCTTGTGATCATTTTGACCCCACGGGGTGAAATCTTGCCCCAGATGGAGGGAGATTATCAGTGGTCTTGTATGTCATCCATTTCCTAATAATTGCTCCCACAGTTGATTTCTTCAAACCAAGCTGCTTACCTATTGCAGATTCAGTCTTCCCAGCCTGGTGCAGGTCTACAATTTTGTTTCTGGTGTCCTTTGACAGCTCTTTGGTCTTGGCCATAGTGGAGATTGGAGTGTGACTGTTTGAGGTTGTGGACAGGTGTCTTTTATACCGATAACAAGTTCAAACAGGTGCCATTAATACAGGGAACGAGTAGAGGACAGAGGAGCATCTTAAAGAAGAAGTTACAGGTCTGTGAGAGCCAGAAATCTTGCTTGTTTGTAGGTGACCAAATACTTATTTTCCACCATAATTTGCAAATAAATTCATTAAACATCCTACAATGTGATTTTCTGGATTTTTTTCTCTCATTTTGTCTGTCATTGTTGAAGTGTACCTATGATGAAAATTACAGGCCTCATCTTTTTAAGTGGGAGAACTTGCACAATTGGTGGCTGACTAAATACTTATTTGCCCCACTGTATATATATATTTTTAAAAGCATTAATAATTTAATATATGTAATATACTATTATATTACTCATGTTGAAAATATGAAATGATATTACATTTGGTGAAGAGCACAATATGACTTGTTTTTAATTTAACTCAAAGTTTAGGACTTGAGACTTGACTCGGACTTGACTTGGGTCTTGAGTGCTAAGACTTGAGACTTACTTGTGACTTGTAAAACAATGACTTGGTCCCACTTCTGCCTACTACCATACCCTGTTCAAAGAGGCACTTAAATCTTGTGTCTTGTCCATTCACCCGTTGAGTGGCACACATACACAATCCATGTCTCAATTGTCTCAAGGCTTAAAAGTCTTTCTTTAACCTGTCTCCTCCCCTTCATCTACAGTGATTGAAGTGGATTTAACAAATTACATCAATAAGGGATCATAGATTTCAGCTGAAGTCATCCTGGTCAGTCTGACATGCAAAAAGCAGATGTTCCTAATGTTTTGTACACTCAATGTATTTTGGAAGCAGGTGCTTCCACACTGGTGTGGTTCCTGAGTTAATCAACATCCCATCATGCTTAGGCTCATGTATAGAAATGTTAATCAGACCATTATTTTGTCTTAAATGGTTATATCCCCATAGGATAACTATGCCCCAATCCACAGCGCACGAGTGGTCACTGAATGTTTTGAAAAGAATGAAAACGATGTAAACCATATGCAATGACTGTCTCAGTCACCAGTTCTCAACCCAATTGAACACTTGTGGGAGATGCTGGAACTGCGCATGAGACAGAGTTTTCCACCTCCATCAACACAACACCAAATGATTGAATTTCTCGCTGAAGAATGGTGTCTTGAGACACTTGTAGAATCCATGCCAAGGTTCATTGAAGGTGTTCTGGCTTGTGGTGGCCCTACTATTAAGACACTTTATGTTGGTGTTTCCTTTATTTTGGCAGTTGCATGTAGTTAGACAAGCTACTGTAACTTGATTGATAGCCTGAAATGGCTTGGGAGCTAGTTATGAGGTTGGGAGATAGGTTCTCAATCTACCTGGCTAGCTAAAGCCATCTTCATAACATTGCTAGGTGGCTAGTATTACAGAGAAACAATAAAACGTTCTCATGTATTTATTCATCAAGAAGGAATCATTAAGCTACATAGCTTGATCAAATTAATTTACAAACATACCTCCTGCGAGTCCTGCCCATCACTGGCAGCTAAAACTCTTCCACTGGCCTACGGGCATGATGCCTCTGAACAGAGTACACAAACACTTACACAGCCATTTCTAACATGTTTTCTCAGTCTCTTTATCCCACACGCATACACTCACACTTATTCCACTCCGTCATGCATTTGTTTTGATCCACCCCCATAGTGCTCAGACATCCACACACATGTATGCAAAGTCACACGCGCACACACACACCATTTTTGGGCTCTTGCTTCGCTTCTCTCCTGGCTTCTGTTATGCATTACTTTTTTTCTGCCTCCAAAGACAATTTCAAATTAAATCAAATTGTATTAGTCACATGCTCCAAATACAACAGGTGTAGGTAGACCTTACAGTGAAATACTGACTTACGAGCCCCTAACCAACAGTGCAGTTTCAAATAATACGGATAAGAATAAGAGATAATAGTAACAAGTAATTAAAGAGCAGCAGTAAAAAAAAGAACAATAATATACAGGGGGTGCCGGTTAAATGTGCGGGGGCGCCGGTTAGTTAAGGTAGTATGTACCACCTTCCGGAGACACCTGAAACCCCACCTCTTTAAGGAATACCTAGGATAGGATAAGTAATCCTTCTCACCTCCCCCCTTTAAGATTTAGATGCACTATTGTAAAGTGACTATTCTACTGGATGTCATAAGGTGAATGCACCAATTTGTAAGTCGCTCTGGATAAGAGCGTCTGCTAAATTACTTAAATGTAAATGTAAATGTAATGTACATGTAGGTAGAGTTAATTAAAGGTACTATGCATAGATGACAACAGAGAGTGGCAGTGGTGGGGAGGGGGGCAATGCAAATAGTCTGGGTAGCCATTTGACTAGATGTTCAGGAGTCTTATGGCTTGTGGTTAGAAGCTGTTTAGAAGCCTCTTGGAACTAGACTTGGCGGTCCGGTACAGCTTGCCATGCGGTAGCGGAGAGAACAGTCTATGACTTGGGTGGCTGGAGTCTTTGACAATTTTTAGAGCCTTCCTCTGACACCGCCTGGTATAGAGGTCCTGGATGGCAGGAAACTTGGCCCCAGTGATGTACTGGGCCATTCGCACAACCCTCTGTAGTGCCTTGCGTTCGGAGGTCGAGCAATTACCATACCAGGCAGTGATGCAACCAGTCGGGATGCTCCCAATGGTGTAGCTATAGAACCTTTTGAGGATCCTCCTGAGGGGGAATAGGTTTTTTTTCATGCCCGCTTCTCGACTGTCATGGTGTGCTTGGACCATGTTAGTTTGTTGGTGATGTGGACACCAAGGAACTTAAAGCTCTCAACCTGCTCCACTGCAGCCCCGTTGATGAGAATGGGGGTGTGCTCGGGCCTCTTTTTCCTGTGGTCCACAATCATCTCCTTTGTCTTGATCATATTGAGGGAGAGGTTGTTTTCCTGGCACCACACGGCCAGGTCTCTGACCTCCTGCCTATAGGCTGTCTGGTTGTTGTCGGTGATCAGGCCTACTACTGTGTCATTGGCAAATTTAATAATGGTGTTGGAGTCGTGCCTGGCCGTGCAGTCATGAGTGAACAGGGAGTACAGGAGTGGGCTGAGCACGCACACCCCTGAGGGGCCCCTGTGTTGAGAATCAGCGTGGCAGATGCGTTGTTACCTACCAAGGGGTTGTGGGCTGACCAAGGAGGCTGTCGATTTTCACTGAGTGAAATTGAATGGCACATTCCCTCCTACACCTGAGGTTTTTATCTGATTTGCTTATTATCTTTTCCCTTATTCATCCAAAGATCCACCATAGATCACTTTTCTTCCACGTCCTACCTTATTCACTACAATGACCCCCAGATAACACTGAACCTGGTTTCCATTCAGTCAACATCCTTCCGAAGTCACACAGTGCTTTGATGTATGAGCACTAGGGTATTTAAATGGGTGGATGGTTAGGAATACACTGTGACCTTTATTAAACCATCCATTCAAGTGAGTGTTCTTTCTCCCGATTTCTCTATCTCTCTCTCCCATTATATCTCCTCCCATCTTCCTCTTTTCCTCCCGCTCTCTCTCTCTCTCTCCATGTCTCTCTCTTTTTCCTCCCCCTGTCGGTCTCTCTCTCTTGCTCTCCCTCCCCCACTCAGCTCTGTTTAACCTCATCCCGGTGGGGCTGCGGGTGGTAGCCATCCAGGGGGTGAAGGCCGGCCTCTACGCAGCCATGAATGGAGAGGGCTTCCTCTACACCTCAGTAAGTCCTGCCTCTTCTACTATACCTGACAGACTGAGTGTGTGTGTGATTAATTATATTCTAGATATATTAAAACTTGTTCTACAGTTTAGAAAAACTTTATTAACAGGTATTTTTGTTGTACTGGATATTACTGACTTAGTACTGTGGACCAAATCAGTGTAGATTCACTGTAGGTCTGCATTTGAACACTTTGTCTGTGTTCCAAATGGCACCCTATTCCCTACATAGTGCAGTACTTTTGAGCAGGGCCCATTGGGCTCTGGTCAAAATTTGTGCACTACATAGAGAATAGGGTGCTATTTGGGATTCAGTCTCTTTTGGGTTATTTATGGATAATGGCTATTTAGTGTCTGCCTCAGTGAAGTCCTATCCTCTTTCTATCCCTGTTATCATCCTCCTTTCCATCCATACATTCTATCTGTACCTTCCTCTTCCTCCTTTCCCTCCCTCCTCTTCTCATGTTCCCTTTTACTTCACCTATGTTACCTTTTCTTCCTTCAGTCTGGTGGTATATAATCCTTTCTTCAGGGCCGGTTTCATCAAGTGTCTCAGATTAAGTGTGCTGATCTATGATCAGTTTTGTTTTTAGAAGTTAATGAATCAGATTATTATGGACAGGGAGAATCTGATCCTAGATCAGCACTCCTATTCTGAAATGTTAGATAAATACGGGCCATATTTTCCCAGTTTAGTTTTTGGGTCGTTCTCTGGAGACCATGAGATATCGTACAACGCACGCACGCGCACACGCACGCACGCACGCACGCACGCACGCACGCACGCACGCACGCACGCACGCACGCACGCACGCACGCACGCACGCACGCACGCACGCACGCACGCACGCACGCACGCACGCACGCACGCACGCACGCACGCACGCACGCACGCACGCACGCACACACACACACACACACACACACACACACACACACACACACACACACACACACACACACACACACACACACACACACACACACACACACACACACACACACACACACACACACACACACACACACACACACACACACACACACACACACACACACACACACACACATATATATACACACATACATACACATACACAGCAACAGCTCTCTAAATTGCGATTTCATTAATGCCCTCTGACCATAATACACTCATTCCTGTCGTAGAAATCCTAATCAATAATGTGGAGAGACCAGGTCTATTGCTTTATTCAAAACGTATTAATAACATTTATTATTTATTGCAATAATGAAGCTTATCGACCCACCAGTAGGTGATCCTTTGAGAAGCCCAACGAGCGGATTTGAGCCACAGCATTTTACATTTACATTTAAGTCATTTAGCAGACGCTCTTATCCAGAGCGACTTACAAATTGGTGCATTCACCTTATGACATCCAGTGGAACAGCCACTTTACAATAGTGCATCTAAATCTTTTAAGGGGGGTGAGAAGGATTACTTTATAGGATTATTTTATAGCAAAGTCCATCCTCCTGGATGTTCATGACAAACAACAGATGCATGGAATGGGTCACAAGTTTAAGATTTGTATGAAAGATACTAATAATTAACAGCAAACAGCATAAAAAATTCCTCTATGACGGACAGGTAATGGCGGACTGAACGAAGTTATGAATCCCCTGGTGGGGATTCAGGTGGGGTGCCCCCACCCAGGCAGTGGCAGTGCTGGAAACACTAGCTGCAGTAACCCATGGGGAGGGGGTCACACTCGGACATTCAGAGAGGGGGTATATTATTGTGACCCTGGTGGCACAAAATCAAAAGTCTGACTGCATGGAGATGCTTGGGAATATTTGTAAATCAGGACCTTTCTTGAGATGGGCTCTGGGATGGTGCAACTGTTGAGAATGTGAGTTTATGGTTGTGTGGGGGGAAAGAGTTGAGTGTGTGTGGGTTGAGTGTGTGTGGGTGTATGTGTGTATCCCACAACTGTTGCGAAGGAGTAAAAGATGTTAGGGACAATAGAGGATGATCCACAGCTATATATAATACAAATCGAGGTGAGGGTGATGGAAATGCATTTGGCAGTTGATATACTTCAATTCGGTAAATGGCACTGTGTGCTCTTTTCAAAGGATGGATCCCAGTCTGTTCAGGTCTATGGGATGCGGGGGGTCGGAGGTGGTCTGCCGAGTATTGGGCTGACGGCCCAGCTCGGGATGAGAGCTTTTAGCGGGTGGAATGGTGGGGACCAATTGGAGGTTTACTTAGTAGCAATGCAAATATCATGGTACAGCTATATAGACACTCAAGCATCATGTTACTTTAATGGTACGTTTACCAACATATATTTTGATAAATAGAATTGAAAGTTGTGTCTCATTGTAAGTGGCGAAATAAGTATAGCCAGTTACAATTGTAATGGCCTAGCAGATAATAAGAAAAGACTATCAGTATTTACCTGGCTAAAAGAGAAGGAATATAATGTATATTGTTTACAGGAAACCCATTCAACAATTTTAGATGAAGTTTTGTGGAAAAAGTCCTGGGGGGTGAAATATATTTCTCCCATGGGCAAAGAAATTCAAAAGGGGTAATGGCTTTAATTAACAGTAATTTTGATCCAAATGTGCAAATTTTCCAAACAAATTATCAAGGTAGATGGATTATTTTAAATATGTTATTGGACAATAAACAGATATGGCTTATTAACCTATACGGTCCGAATAATGATGATCCAAGCTTCTTTGAAAATATTTATAAGAATTTATCAAGGGTAGATTATTAAAAATCTATGGTGGGAGATTTTAATATGGTCTTAAATACCTCTATGGACCGGAAAGGAAATCACACTACAAACTATCACCCTCGGGCACTTAAGGAAATCATGAATGTCATGGATATATTGGAATTAGTAGATATATGGAGACTTAAATACCCTGACCTAGTGAGATATATATGGCGGAGGATTAATCAAGCTAGTCGTCTTGACTACTTTCTTATACCATTCTCTCTGGCAAAAAAAGTTTAAAATGTGTTGATAGGGGACAGAATGCGGTCGGATCATCACATAATTGGCATATATATTACTCTTACAGAATTTCCACGTGGGCGAGGATATTGTAGATTTAATCAGTCTACTAGATGATAAATTGTTTAGATCTAGGACATAAGAATGTATAACTGTACAGCAGATCCCCTTATTGTATGGGACACTTTTAAATGTGCCTTTAGAGGCCATGCAATTCAGTACTCATCTATAAAACAAAAGCAATTTAGATCAAGAGTCCATATTAATTAACAAAGGAAGTTGAAGGACTAACAGTACAGTTAGATAGCAATAAAAACGGTACCATAGAGGCACAGAGTAAGTTAGAGGAAAAACAAAAAGAAATGGAGGAACTTATTCAAGAATGATCCAGTGTAATAGATTATAAAAAATAAAGTGAACTGGATGGAATATGGGGAAAAATGCACCAAATTATTTTTCAATCTTCAATATAGAAATGCTACCCCCAAAAAAATATTTTAAAACTTACAAATGATGGAGTCACGCATGATTCACCAAAATATATTTTGAAAGAGGAAGTAAAGTACTTTAAGAATATGTTTTTGTTTCAGGCTCCTCCATCTCCACTAACTGAAACTAATTGTATGGATGTTTTTCCTAATAATATTGTAAAATTAACACCTGTACAGAAAGACTCATGTGAAGGCCAAATTACAGAGGAGGAACTGCTTGATGCAATTGGGGCATTTAAGGATGGGAAAACTCCAGGGCTGTTTGGCATACTAGTGGAAGTATACACAACTTTTTTTGATATACTCAAAGGACCATTATTAGCATGTTTTAACCACTCCTATATAAATGGTAGATTATCAGACACGCAACAAGGTCTGATATCATTTTTACTGAAACAGGACCCAAGTGGTATATCCAGTCCATTAAAAAAATTGGAGACCTCTTACACTTCAGCGTTGTGATGCAAAAATCCTAGCAAAATGCTTGGCACATAGAATTTAAAAAGCATTGTCAGATATTATTCATCCTAATCAGACAGGTTTTTTACATGGATGATACATTGGAGATAATAGAATAGAATACTATGAAATATCGGGGACACCAGGCCTGGTTTTCATAGCTGATTTTGAAAAGGCTTTTGATGAAGTACGACTGGAGTTTATATATAAATGCCTAGAATATTTCAATTTTGGGGAATCTGTTATAAAATGGGTTAAATTTATGTACAGTAACCCTAGGTGTCACGCCCTGACCTTAGTTATCTATGTTTTCTGTATTATTTTGGTCAGGTCAGGGTGTGACGAGGGTGGGTATGTGTGTTTTTGACCTTGTCTAGGGTTTTTGTATATCTATGGGGTTTTGTATGTCTAGGTAAATGTAGGTCTATGGTGGCCTGAATTGGTTCCCAATCAGAGGCAGCTGTTTATCGTTGTCTCTGATTGGGGATCCAATTTAGGTTGCCATTTTGGTTTTGTGGGTTATTGTTTGTGTAGTTGCATGTCAGCACTCGGTCTATGTAGCTTCACGGTCGTTTTGTTTAGCGTTCTTTAACCTGTTAATCCTACCCCCTACTTTTTCGAACATTCTGTTAAAAATCATGCAACATTTCAGCGTCCTGCTACTCATGCCAGGAATATAGTATATGCATATGATTAGTATGTGTGGATAGAAAACACTGACGTTTCTAAAACTGGTTAAATCACGGCTGTGACTATAACAGAGCCTGTGTTTCATCGAAAAGCGCAAGAAAAACTGATCACTGAAAACTGGAAAAAGTATCAATGCGCCACTTGCATGTATTGTTTATGGGAAACCAAATGACATGGGGCTGAGATTGCAAGTCCTACAGCTTCCACACGATGTCGCCAGTCTTGTCAATTGCCTGGGCTTTGTTTCTTTGTCAAACGAGTAAGAGAGAGCCCATTCCTTCCGGTCTCCGACAGGATGTTTTGGATGAGAAATTTTCAACCATGAGTTCAAGACGTGGAGCTATTGAATACACATCGCCCCATGATCAATTTGATAGATTATTAACGTTTACTAATACCTAAAGTTGGATTACAAAAGTATTTCGAAGTGTTTTGTGAAAGTTTATCGTCGACTTTTTTAATTTTAAAAATTGACGTTGCGTTTTAAAACGCTGTTTTTTCCTGGATCACACACGCTTCATAGATCGATATTTAGGGTATATATGGACCGATTTAATCGAAAAAAAGACCCAATAGTGATGTTTATGGGACATCTAGGAGTGCCAACAAAGAAGATCGTCAAAGGTAATGAATGTTTTATATTTTATTTCTGCGTTTTGTGTAGCGCCGGCAATGCTAATTCTTTTGTTTACGTCCCCTTCAGGTATTTCGGGGTGTTGCATGCTATCAGATAATAGCTTCTCATGCTTTCGCCGAAAAGCATTTAAAAAATCTGACTTGTTGGCTGGATTCACAACGAGTGTAGCTTTAATTCAGTACCCTGCATGTGTGTTTTAATGAACGTTTGAGTTTTAACGAGTGCTATTAGCATTTAGCGTAGCTCATTTCCAGATGGCTAGACGGGACGCATGCGTGTCGGGTCGACTTAAGAGGTTAAAAGAAGAATGTATTCATATCACTGCGCCTTGGTCTCCTCTATACGACGAACGTCACGTGACACTAGGTGTAAAATAGTAACTAATGGCTACATCTCAAAGTTTTAAACTCTCTAGAGGAGTAAAACAAGGTTGTCCACTATCAGCATATCTATTTATTATTGCCATCGAAATGTTAGCTGTTAAGATTAGATCAAACCATAATATTAAGGGATTAGAAATCCGGGGCTTAAAAAGTAAGGTGTCATTGTGCGCTGATGATTAATCTTTTCTTTTAAAACCACAATTAGTCTCTCCATGGCCTCATAGAGGATCTAGATACTTTTGCTATCCTCTCTGGATTAAAACCAAATTATGATAAGTGTACAATATTATGTATTGGATCACAAAGAAAATGCAAATTTTACATTACCATGTAGTTTACCAATAAAAAGGATTTGGACATACTCTGTTTACTAATCCCAAAAGAAAGAAATGATCTCACTCCAATAAATTTGTACAGAAAGTTAGCAAAAATAAAACATGTAAAACATACGGGGTCTGTAAAACAAATATAGGTTCAGAACTTTTGTGAAATAGCACAGTTAGAAATAGAAATCAAACTGGATGGACATCAGAAATAGAGGAAGGACTAAAAGCAAACTAAAAATAACTATTGTAAAATAGACTGTCTGTAAAATGTGTATAAGATGTATAAATTGATTGGTAAAAGCCAAAGTTTTTATTAGTTTACTCCAATTGGGGGATCGGTGGTAGGGTTTGCGGGGAATAATAATAAAGGTATATTCTTTAAAAAAGTATGTATGTCTATATAGGTATGTGTATGTGTATATGTATGCATGTGTGTATGGATATATATATTTACCCCCAAAATATATGGGGGATTGGAAATGTTGCAGACAATTACATTGATGGAACCAATATTCTTTCTGCAATATTAAGCTGATCCCCCCCCCCAAAAAAAAATATCTGCTGTAAAGACTTCTCATTTTGTAGAGACCAGGGTCTGGCCCTGAGCCATCTCTCCATGGTACCTTCCAGTCAGGCACACAGGCATTAATCATGCTATGGAATGCGGTCTTTATCACCAATCCGTCGTAAATCCATTGTCAGTGTTAAATCTCCCAGAGGCCCACTTTCAGTTCACACAGACACAATAGAGTTATAAAACCCCTCTATTCTGTTGTATAAAACAACCATTTGATGCAATAACAGTATTATAACATAATCTTGTCATTTCTGTTCTTGACACTGCATAACACACCTACTAAACAGATGTGTCCTAGAAGTATGGAAAATACCATTACCCCCTTATTTTGGAGCACTATATTGTATTACTTGGGTATTGTTATTCTGGCCAAGATCAACAGTAGATTTCAAAGGGGAAGGACGACTCCCTAAAGAGTGGAATTGCAGAGGTTGGATCCATTAGTTTGTTTGACATCCCAACATAAAGCACAGTCTCTCTACAACAGGCCTCTTAGCAGTTGTGCATGTATATCTGTGTGGCTCTTAGAGAAGGCGAGAGCCACTGGCTTTGTATGAACCTGTGTTGTGGCTCCATCCCTAATTCATTATTGATGCCTCTGTCTATAAAGGTAAAAAATGCTATTCTTGATTTTCTATATGCAGAGAAGGGGGGTTTCTTTCAGTGTCAACAAGCAACCATTGTTTTACGAACAAACCACTGTCATGGGTCTACTGTATCGCCAGTGTTTTCTCAGATCAAAGTCAAACGTGTTTTTATGCATTGCCCACGATGTGAATTTAATAAATACTACTGTACATTTTTTCAAATGAATCAATGTCAAAACTTACTTGACCATCTTGGATATTTTTTATAGCAGTAATAGCACAAACAATAGATTTAAAATGTCAGTCAAAACTTTCCACAGCCCCCCTCATCTCCCCACCTCACAAATGGGCCTACACCCAGTAGTGCACTACGCCAGATTCAGCCGTGGATGATTTTTTCTTGATCGGATGGTCAGGGTTCTGAAGCATAATTACAAATAAATTTTGTCACAAAAAGATTGGCCACAAAAAGCCCAAGCAGATATAATAGACTAAAACAATCATTTCAAACCTTGTTTACATTTGTATATGGTCACATATACTCCATCTTTATTATGCGTGGGAATACTTTGGAACAGATTTCCAAAATTGTAATCACTTGTAGCTGATTTGCTAGTGTTTTTACAGTCTTTTGTGTTCAACATTTAAAAAAAAAGTAAATTAAACTTTTTTGGAAGGTGGTTGTGTGCAACAAGGAGTGGCAATTGAATGCAAGCAAGAACAACAAACAAGGAAATTGTTATAACATTTCTAGCCTGTCTATTGAGCAGGTTGACATTTATTGTCATGAATCTTACCCTGGAGGCAGAACTTTGTGATTTCCGCTAGATGGGCTAGCTGCAATGTCTACATTGTAAAAATATATGAAAACAAAAATGTGCTTTTTTGGTCTTAGTTTAGGGTTATGCATTAGTGAGAGTTAGATTTAAAATCAGATTTTATGACTTTATGAATGTGCCAGCTAGTGACCACTCTGCAGAGCTGCCTCCAGGGCAAGATTCATGACAATCAATGCACACCTGTGTTTATCTATGGGAAACAGTGTTGATGTGTTATGCTCGATCTGCTCAGTTTTCCAGCACGAAACACCAGAAAAAGTCCTAAAAGAGTAGAAAGCAGCCCACCTGCTTTTACACTATGATTTGACTATTGGATGTTCAATGTTTCTTTTGTAAAAAATATTTAAAAATGAATAGTTTAAAACGAGAGTTCAGTTCACGCTTTTGTCAAAGCAACAAAATGAACTAAGGCTTTGCAATGATGGTGAGAACTTGGGTACAGTTGGGAGTCAAGGGAGGGTGCACGAAGATACATGTCAAATGCTTGTAATATTGGTGCACAATGTAAACTTAAAATATCAGAGGGATGCAAAAGGCACTCTTTCAGTTGAACGACCCAGGAACCAAAAGGAAAAAGTGTAATCGTGGGGTGTGATTGCGTTGATTGCTGTTTTGCTTGTTAAACTGACGTGTGTTCGCTTTTTTGTCATTTTACTTGATCAAGATCTGTGGCCGAGGAAATAAATAACCTTTGTAGCTACAGTCTCCTACAGCTACGTTTGCGTTATGTAATGTCATAAGTGTGACAGTGGTGTTATCAGGAGGATAAGACATTTGTTGCTGTAGTTAGTGATGATTGGTGGTGATGGGAGTGTAATAAGGAGGCTCCGGCTGCGATTCCCTCTTCCATTTCAGAAATCGATTGATGGAGAATGACTGGTAGAAAGAAGATATGCCATGGATAATCTTGATAGGATATGGGTATCACAGCACAATAAAGTGAGTGGCCTCCAGTTTTGAGGTGGACTGGGTTATTACAGCATATTTGTAATGAATTTCCTCCTCTTCTTCTGAAGAGGAGGAAATTCACTACAGAATCACCCACCAAAATCGGACCAAGCGGCGTGGTAAACAGCAGCGACGACAGCAGCAGCAGCATCAACAACAGAGGCCAGCATCACAGGACTCCTAGACATGGGAGGAGATACTGAACGGAGAGGGACCCTGGGCACAGGCTGGGGAAAATCGCCGCCCCAAAGCAGAGCTGGAGGCAGCGAGAGCTGAGCGGCGGCAATATGAGGAGCCAGCACGGCAGTGCGACAGGTACGAGAGGCAGCCCCAAAATATTTTTTGTGGGGGGCACACGAGGTGTGGTACTAAGCCAGGTAGCAGACCTGAGCTCACGCCTCGTGCTTATTATAAGCAGCGCATTACTGGTCAGGCGCCGTGTTATGCGGTTAAGCGCACGGTGTCGCCAGTGCGTGTCCATAGCCCGGTGCGCTATAGGGCAGCCCCCCAAAAGTGCCATGCGAGTGTGGGCATTGAGCCAGGGCGTATGGTGCCTGCTCAGTGGGTCTGGTCGCCGGTACGCAGTTTTGGTCCAGGTTATCCTGCGCCGGCTCTGCGTGCTGTGTCTCCGGGGCGCTGGGAGGGTGCAGTGCGTCCTCTGCCTGCGCTCCGCTCGTGCCGGGCAACTGTGGGAGTGGAGCCTAAGGGAGAGGTGCGTGTAGTAAGCACTAGATCTCCCGTGCTTACCCACAGCCCGGTTCAACCTGTGCCTGCACTCTGGAGGGTCCGGGCTAGAGTAGTTGTCCAGCCTGGGAAGTGGTGCCAAGGTTGCGCACCAGAGCTCCACTGCTCCCCCACAGCCCGGTCTTTCAGGCTCCTCCTAACACCAAGCCTCCTGAAGGTCTCCCCAGCCTGGTGGTGCCTGTGGCAGCCCCACGCACCAGGCTGTCTCTCTGTCTCCGGCGCCCTGCAGGTGCTCCCACCTGTCCGGCGCCGCTGCCGGAGCGTCCCGCCTGTCCGGCGCCGCTGCCGGAGCGTCCCGCCTCCGGCGCGCTGCCGGAGCGTCCCGCCTGTCCGGCGCCCGCTGCGGAGCGTCCCTCCTGTGGCAGCTCCACGCACCAGGCTGTCTCCCGCCTCTGTCTGTCCTCCCTGCAGGTGCTCCCGCCTGTCCGGCGCCGCTGCCGTCGGGAGCGCCCCGCCTGTCCGGGCGCACCAGGCTGTCTCTCTGCCGGAGCCTGTCCCGCCGCTGCCCAGGCGCGCGGAGCGTCCCGCCTGTCCGGAGCCCTCAGCCCAGAGGCGCCAGAGCCCCTCAGCCCAGAGCGCCAGAGCCCCTGTCCCTCTGTCCCGAGCTGCCCCTCTGTCCAGTGGGGTCATTGAGAGGGGTTGCCATGGTGAGAAAGCCACGGAGGCGGACAATAAGGCGGACTAAGACAATGGTAAAGTGGGGTCCGCGTCCCGCGCCAGAACCGCCACCGCGGACAGACGCCCACCCAGACCCTCCCCTATAGGTCAAGGTTTTGCGGCCGGAGTCCGCACCTTTGGGGGTACTGTCACGTTCTGACCTTTATTTCCTGTGTTTTGTATTTAGTTAGTATGGTCAGGGCGTGAGTTGGGTGGGCAGTCTGTTTGTTTTTCTAGGTTTGGGGAATTTCTATGTTTCGGCCTAGTATGGTTCTCAATCAGAGGCAGGTGTCATTGGTTGTCTCTGATTGAGAATCATACTTAGGTAGCCTGGGTTTTCACTGTGTGTTTGTGGGTGATTGTTCCTGTCTCTGTCTTTGCACCAGATAGGACTGTTTTGAGTTTTCACATTTCTTGTTTTTTGTAGTCAATTGTTCATGTGTACCTTAACGCATTAAAAGAACCATGGACAATTACCACGCCGCGTATTGGTCCTCTGATCCGTTTCGCCTCTCCTCTTCGGAAGAAGAGGAGGAAATTCACTACAATATTGGCCTTTTATTGGCCTGTCATCAGCTTGCCCTGCGCTGCCTGGAACTAAGCCTTATTGCTTAGTCAGTGTTCTTCTCCGGTATAAAGTGAGCTTAGTAACACAACCTGCAGGTATAACTCAAAATAACTGTTATTTACTCTGGCATTATAAGGGGGCATACATGATTAGCAGAAGTGTTATAAATGTATTATAATAATGCATTACGCAGTTTTTAAGTAACTTATCATCCAGTGGAAGCAGCCTAAGGCGGGAAATCTGGGTTATTAAACCTTAAAGCGGAAGAACTGCTTTCATTGTAGGAGATTGGATTGGATATACAGTACCAGTCAAAAGATTGCACACACCTACTCATTCAAGGGTTTTTCTTTAAAAAAATATTTTCTACATTGTAGAATAATAGTGAAGACATCAAACTATGAAATGACACATGTAGTAACCAAAAAAGTGTTAAACAAATCTAAATATATTTTAGATTCTTCAAAGTAGCCACTTTTTGCCTTGATGACAGCTTTGCACAGTCTTGGCATTCTCTCAACCAGCTTCATGAGGAATGAGCTCATGAGGTCATCTCATTCAGCACTCCATCACGTTCCTTTTTGGTCAAATAGCCCGTAGACATCCTGGAGGTGTGTTTTGGGTCATTGTCTTGTTGAAAAACAAATGATAGTCCCACTAAGCGCAAAGCAGATGGGATTGCGTATTGCTGCAGAATGCTGTGGTATGTGGTAGCCATGCTGGTTAAGTGTGCCTTTAATTCTAAATAAATCACTGACATTTTCACCAGCAAAGCACCCCCACACCATCACACCTGCTCCTCCATGCTTTATGGTGGGAACAACACATGCAGAGATCATCCATTCACCTGCTCTGCGTCTCACAAAGCCACAGCTGTTTGCACCAAAAATCTCAAATTTGGGCTCCTTTAGTAGTGGTTTCTTTGCAGCAATTCAACCATGAAGGCTGATTCACGCAGTCTCCTTTGAACAGTTGATGTTGAGATGTCTGTTACTTGAACTCTGAAGCATTTATTTGGGCTGCAATCTGAGGTGCAGTTAACTCTAATGAACTTATCCTCAGCAGCAGAGGTAACTCTGGGTCTTTGTTTCCTGTGGTGGTCCTCATGAGAGCCAGGTTCATCATCCCGCTTGATGGTTTTTGCGACTGCACTTGAAGAAACTTTCAAAGTTCTTGACATGATTGATTGACAATAAAAAAGTTATCCTTTTAGATAGAACTATACTCAATATATTCACGTCACCAAATAATTGATTAAAACACACTGTTTGCAATGAAGGTCTACAATAGCCTCAACAGCACTCACTGGGGTAGCACCATGGTGTAGCCGGAGGACAGCTAGTTTCCGTCCTCCTCTGTGTAAATTGACTTCATTACAAAACCTAGGAGGCTCATGGTTCTCATCCCCTTCCGTAGACTTACATAGTAAGTATGACAACTTCCACAGGACTTCCTACAACCTATCAGAGCTCTTGCAGTATGAACTGACATGTTGTCAACCCAATCAAAGGATCATAGTAGGAATCTAGTAATGATAGCATAAGCTAAAGCTAGCTAGCACTGCAGTGCATAAAATGTGGTGAGTAGTTGACTCAAAGAGAGAAAAATACAATAGTTGAACAGTTTTGAACAACTTAATTTCTTCAAAAATGAAGGAGAAGCAAGAGAGAGAAGGCTAGCTATTTTTAGTATTTTCACCTAGCTAGGGATTGCATCTAGCAAGTTTAGCCTACTTAAACACCCAGCTCAAACAGAGAGGGATGCTATGTTAGCTAGCTGACTATGGCTATCCGACACTGGAACTTCCAAGTCAAGGTAAGCTTTTATTCATTTATTGGCATCGGGGCCCGCCCGGGGTAACTGCTCAACTGCTTGCTACACACTGTACTGCATGATTGTAGCGTGTTTATGAACGCCTTAGTTCTAGTTGACTATAACGATAGCTAATATGATGACAATGATGTAGGCTGTGTGTTGTGGTTAGGTATGGCTTGGAAAGGTTTTTTCGCCGGGTCACAGACAGCTGTTGTATTGTGCACTGAAAAGGTGAGAGGAGGAGAGCGCATAGATTCTAGAAGGAATTATACAATGAGCAAATGTTCATGCTTTTTGGACGTGACTGCTATGAAAATGTTTTTGCGTTGATCAGGGGTGTATTCATCTTTTATAACCTTTGTCTATGAGTCAGTTTAGCAGATGTGTGAGAGCCTGGTTGGAACATAGCGTACAAACAAGTGACAATGCCAGTTTTCTTACTATCTAGCTGCTGCTGCTCAAGCTAACCACTGTTGTCTTTATATCTCCACACAGCTGTGCCCTTGAAAGATACAAAAGTACAGGATGGACCAAAATATTTGTGGTCACTCTCAGACGGCCCTTTGTCTTTGACCGCATGACTAAGTTACACAAAGACAAGACTGGAATAACCCTAGCTTCTTCTTACCTGACAGAAACAGACAGTGGAAATGTACAGGTTTAAAGTTTAATATATACAGCGTATGTATTTAATAGAGTTTGGTGGAGTAAGGTGGAAAATACAATCAGGCCTTTATGGTAGTGGCCAGACAGAAGCCACTCCTCAGTAAAAGGCACATGACAGCCCACTTGAGTTTGCCAAAATGTCCCTAAAGGACTCTGACCATGAGAAACAAGATTCTCTGGTCTGATGAAACCAAGATTGAATTATTTGGCCAGAATGCCAAGCGTCACGTCTGGAGGAAACCTGGTACCATCCCTACGGGAAGCATGGTGGTGGCAGCATCATGCTGTGGGGATATTTTTCAGCGGCAGGGATTGGAAGACTAGTCAGGATCAAGGGAAAGATGAACGGAGCAAAGTACAGAGAGATCATTGCTGACAACCGGCTCCAGAGCACTCAGGATCTCAGACTGGGGTTCACCTTCCAACAGGACAACGTCCCTAAGCATACAGCCAAGACAACGCAGGAGTGGCTTCGGGAGTCTCTGGATGTCCTTGACTTGAACCCGATCGAACATATCTGGAGAGACCTGAAAATAGCCGTGCAGCGACATGTCCCATCCAACCTGACGGAGCTTGAGAGGATCTGCAGAGAAGATTGTGAGAAACTCGCCAAATACAGATGTACCAAGCTTGTAGCGTCATACCCAAGAAGACTCGAGGCTGTAATCGCTGCCAAAGGTGCTTCAACAAAGTACTGAGTAAAGGGTCTGAGTGCTTATGTAAATGTGATAAACAGTGGGGCAAAAAAGTATTTAGTCAGCCACCAATTGTGCAAGTTCTCCCACTTAAAAGATGAGAGGCCTGTAATTTTCATCATATGTACTTCAACTATGACAGACAAAATGAGTTTTAACATTTTTTTTTAATGAATTTATTTGCAAATTATGGTGGAAAATAAGTATTTGGTCACCTACAAACAAGCAAGATTTCTGGCTCTCACAGACCTGTAACCTCTTTAAGAGGCTCCTCTGTCCTCCACTCGTTACCTGTATTAATGGCACCTGTTTGAACTTGTTATCAGTATAAAAACACCTGTCCACAACCTCAGTCACACTCCAAACTCCACTATGGCCAAGACCAAAGAGCTGTCAAAGGACACCAGAAACAAAATTGTAGACCTGCACGAGGCTGGGAAGACTGAATCTGCAATAGGTAAGCAGCTTGGTTTGAAGAAATCAACTGTGGGAGCAAATATTAGGAAATGGGAGAAATAGAAGACCACTGATAATCTCCCTCGATCTGGGGCTCCACACAAGATCTCACCCCGTGGGGTCAAAATGATAACAAGAACGGTGAGCAAAAATCCCAGAACCACACGGGGGAACTAGTGAATGACCTGCAGAGAGCTGGGACCAAAGTAACAAAGCCTACCATCAGTAACACACTACGCCGCCAGGTACTCAAATCCTGCAGTGCCAGACGTGTCCCCCTGCTTAAGCCAGTACATGTCCAGGCCCATCTGAAGTTTGCTAGTGAGCATTTGGATGATCCAGAAGAAGATTGGGAGAATGTCATATGGTCAGATGAAACCAAAATATAACTTTTTGGTAAAACCTCAACTCGTCGTGTTTGGAGGACAAAGAATGCGGAGTTGCATCCAAAGAACACCATACCTACTGTGAAGCATGGGGGTGGAAACATCATGTTTTGGGGCTGTTTTTCTGCAAAGGGACCAGGACGACTGATCCGTCTAAAGGAAGGAAAGAATGTATCGTGAGATTTTGAGTGAAAACCTCCTTCCATCAGCAAGGGCATTGAAGATGAAACGTGTCTGGATCTTTCAGCATGACAATGATCCCAAACACACCGCCCAGCATTTCAAGGTCCTGGAGTGGCCTAGCCAGTCTCCAGATCTCAACCCCATAGAAAATCTTTGGAGGGAGTTGAATGTCTGTGTTGCCCAGCAACAGCCCCAAAACATCACTGCTCTAGAGGAGATCTGCATGGAGGAATGGGCCAAAATACCAGCAACGGTGTGTGAAAACCTTGTGAAGACTTGACCTCTGTCATTGCCAACAAAGGGTATATAACAAATCATTGAGAAACGTTTGTCATTGACCAAATACTTATTTTCCACCATAATTTGCACATACATTCATTTAAAAATCCTACAATGTGATTCTCTGGATTTTCTTTCTCATTTTGTCAGTTATAGTTGAAGTGTACCTATGATGAAAATTACAGGCCTCTCATCTTTTTAAGTGGGAGAACTTGCACAATTGGTGGATGACTAAATTCTTTTTTGCCCCACTATATATATATATATATATATATATATATATATATATATATGAAAACCTGTTTTTGCTTAATCATTGTGAGGTATTGTGTGTTGATTGATGAGAACAAAACAATTTTTTTATCAATTTTAGAATAAGGTTGTAACGTAACAAAATGTGGAAAAAGGGCCCGAATACTTTCTGAATGCACTGTACATTGTAAACTTTAATTTGTAGGCTAGGTTGTAGAAACCTCCAATATGCTGTAATAGAAATAAGGCCATTCTCATTAAAAAAATGTTGTCCTCCTTCTTAAACGGCACCGACCGCCACTGTAGACAATGTACGTTTTTATTCAAATGATGTGATCTTATATCTGAATAGTGATTTGGGTTGGGAGGTTAGACGGTGATATTAAAAGCCATGACCTTTGACTGTCTATTTCATAATGTGTAGCCTACTATATTCTCTACTTTTCCTTTTCTATCCCTCAATTTCCCTTTGCTCTCCCCTTTCTTCTCCCACTGTCCTCCATGCTGTCTTCCTCACAAAAGCATCCCTCAGACCTCAAGGAAACATTACCATTGGCTGAAATAATGGAGGGGTGATGGTAGAGATAATGTTGTCAAATTGAATTTCTGGAAACAGGGCGATGGCTGTCTTTTCATCCATGTCTACAGTATGTGTCAGGTGTGTGTGTGTGTACACAGTACTTGATGTGTTTTGTGCTGTGATTAATCGTATTCTCCATAATGTCCACCTGTTCACAGCTCGAGGATACACAATGGCACAGTCATCCAATTCCAAAGCCTGGCGAAAAGGAAAAATCTATACCAAATGTTACTCTCTGTAGGTGTAGTGAGACGGAGGATATTTTTGAGGTCGACTTGGATTATTCTGCTCAAACTCCACCAATGTACTGGATTTTATACATATCCAACCTGTAATATACCCAGTGGACAGGGATGTAGGTAGAAATCCTCCTAATTTATTCCATCAACACTGGTAACAACCCTTCAGGCAAAAACCTGACATAACTTAAAAGTAATGTCAATTTCTTTTTCTTTTTTTTCTTTTATTATTTTTTTCCCCCAATTTCCTGGTATCCAATTGTTAGTAGTTACTGTCTTGTCTCATCGCTACAACTCCCGTACGGGCTCGGGAGAGACAAAGGTCAAGAGCCATGCGTCCTCCGAAACCCAACCCAACCAAGCCGCACTGCTTCTTAACACAGCATCCATCCAACCCGGATGCCAGCCGCACCAATGTGTCGGAGGAAACACTGTACACCTAGCGACCTGGTCAGCAGGCACTGCGCCCGGCCCGCCACAGGAGTCGCTAGTGCGCGATAAGACAAGGATATCCCTACCGGACAAGCCCTCCCTAACCCGGACGACGCTAGGCCAATTGTGCGTCGCCCCATGGATCTCCCGGTTGCGGCCGGCTGCAACAGAGCCTGGGCTCAAACCCACCCACTGCGATGCAGTGCACCACCCTGGAGGCCTATTAATGTCCATTTTTGGTGGATAATTATTTGAGTTGTCAACAAACGTGAATTCTACTTGAAATCTTATCATTGATTGGTGGTTGAAATGCAGTTCAAATTTGTGTACGGTGACAACTTTTTGCATTTTCAACCAAAAATTCCATTGATGTTCAGCGCATTTTAAATCGGTGGGATAGCGCTTTAAGCACTGTAATACCTGATCTCAAGTCTTTTACTCTTTGCTTCTCAGGACTTGTTCACAGTAGAGGCGAAATTCAAGGAGTCTGTGTTTGAGAACTACTACGTCATCTACTCATCAACACTGTACCGGCAGCACGAATCTGGCAGGGCCTGGTACATGGGCCTCAACAAGGATGGCGTGGTCATGAAGGGCAACCGGGTGAAGAAGACAAAGCCCTCTTCACACTTTGTGCCCAGACCCATCGAAGGTGAGATCGAAACACAGTCTGACTGCCAGCCAGCCACACTTAGGGCTGGATTCAAAGGCAACACCTGCCATTAGTCAAGTCAAGGTTTATTTAACAGTCACACAATTCAGGAAGTGTTCTGAATTGAACATTTAAAAAAATTTAAACTTTTGAAATAAATAGCTTCTCCTTTTCAGTTTATTGAGAAGTCATTGAAAATGTATACCATTTTTTTCAATGATCGAATTTGAATTTCAGTTTATTTCTCGAGTTGACTGACTTCAATTCAAATTGACCCCAACCCCACTGGGGAGCAAATGTAGGTTCTCATGTTGTTTTTAAACTAATTCAACTAAAATTACTATAAACTAATGCTGAATCTCTCAATTAATCTCCTCTGTTTTTGTCTCTCCCTGACCTTTATCTCCTCTCGCTCTCCCTCTCCCTCACCTATATCTCTTTACTATACTGTATATCCCTTCTCGCTCTCTCGCTCGCTCGCGCTCTCACCTTTATCTCTTTACTATACTGTATAAATATCCCTTCTCTCTCACTCCTCTTCGCTCTCTTTTGCTCTCACTTGCCCCGCTCCCCCCGCCCCTTCTGCAGTTTGCATGTACAAAGAGCCATCGCTGCATGACATCGAGGAGAAGGGCCGCTCACGGAAAGACTCAGGAACTGAGGCTCCCGCTCTCCTAAACGGAGGAGAAAAAGTGGCGGGCCAGGACTCCACAGGGCAGGACGGTGGCTCATAGCCTGCACATTGCCCCATTGATTTCTTACACCTTGTTCAACGACAACAACAACGACGATAAATGAGAACACAACAAAATATAAAAAATAAACACATTTTAAAATCAGGACGTTGAATTGACATTTTATGCAAAAGCCTGATGCGAGTGTGGCACCAGGAAGCTCATCCACCTTATCATGACAATGTCAATGTTTTAAAGTCAAACTCTAAAATAAGCTTTATACCATGCTAGTTCACACATCTTGATTTAATGAATGCGACAGCACTTTCATTGTGTTGTTATAATCATGAATAAGAATAGTATTGTAATTGATTTTAGGGCTCTATTCAATCTGATCGACTTTTGTCGGCATACGCATAGCGGTCGTCTTGGCGGTGTCGGAGATGGAACTGCGCTAGAGTTGTCAAATCGACATGCAGCTCCTGGCATTATACCTAAAGCAGACATTGCCATTAAGAGAAATCCCATGCAGCCTTGTTTACAAGTTCGAACACAGGAATGTGAGATTAGGCTGATAGAAATCCTCATAATTTCGTTTAAAGATTTTCAATTTGAGCGTCATATTTTCTCTATATCCTACACTTTCTCATTCTGAACTCGGGTGTGGCTTCATGACAAGGATCAAGAGCAGCTGCTCACAGATTTGACAGCTCCAACACAGTTACACCTCCGACACTGCCAAAACATCAGCTATGGGGGTGTCGGCTATCGCCGGTTAAAGCTTGATCTGATTGACTCTAGGCCTAAGACTCTTTCCCCCCTCCCTATCATTACGATCATTTTCCTTTTGGGTTGGAGGAGGGGAGTCATGGCGGGGTAAAGGCAGGGGGAGGTTTGAGGGTCTCTTCTACAGACACTCCTTTCATAGGGGAATAGGCGTGTATCACAAATCCTGCTCTCTGATTTGATATGATGCTCATTGGGGATGGGCCAGGGGTATCACTGGGGTAGGGGGTTTAGCTACCTGTCCAAAGGTAGGCTGGTCACGTGGTACAGTTTAGTATTATTGTTATCCACTTGAGCTGTTAGTGCAGCCACTGTTCTCCTGCACTCACAGAGCAGTCACGCTGGTACAGAAGTTTCTGTGAGACAGACATATGTAGAGTTCCGATACTGTACAGGAGTCAAGGATTCATATAATTTTTTTTTACGCCAAGAAACAGTGTACAGAGTATGAAACTCTGAAAAGGAAGTCTTATTATTGGTGTGAGGCTTTTTTTTTTTTTAATAGTTTGTTACAGTAACAGGCATTTGAACAAAAGACCCAGAAAAATATTTGAATGTGAGCATTGTGATGGTCACTCTTGAAGGTCAGAGGTCAAACCCTGATGTCAGCTTTCATGATACTTACTGCTGCCATCAAAACCTGAGTTCCATGCCCAGTTATACCTTCAGATATCATCCAGGAATTCCTTCATATTTCATTGGGACCTCCACTTATTATAGCTATTTATATTTTAGAGTGCTCTACTAAAAGCACAGACTGCATTCTCGACCATCCAAATCATACAATGTGTCATTGTATGAACCTCAGCATTCCTGTGTGATAATTTGCACTACTGGGAATCTGTTATACACTGCCCTAATTCATTGTAGACTCTGGATCCGCTGCTGGGAATATCTACACACACTGCCCTATATCCTATTGTCTTATCTCCATACTCATAACAGTTCAACTCATCATAACTCACCACAGTCCACCAACACTGGGGGAGAGTTTTTAGATACATTCAAATTAGACTATTAAGGAGTCATGAGGTTGTCTCTGATTGGCTGCTGTGCTGAAGGAGGCCCAACCTGAAGGCGGGGTTCCCACCTGAATTTTCTTTGTGTAAATTGGTGATTTTGCATTTCATCGGTATACTACTACTCCACTAAGGGAAAAAAATATCCAATCACTCCATACTGCCTCTGAGAAGTCTTCCATTTGGGTAAAAATGACACCAGCACTAGGACTACTTGTGTTGGAGGGTTGGGCTCATTGAAATTAGGTCAGGTCCATGGCATGCAGGCAATGGTATGAGGGCAAAAATAAAATATGTACCAGTATTTTTGGATGTCTCGTAAAGGAGATAGGCCCTTTGTCGATCTCACCCTGACCATGGAGGGTAAAACTGAAGGGTGAGATTAATGCCATATTTACGGTAAATGGTCTTTGTTTGCTAATGTTTGCTCCTTTATTGAAACACATTCATATGCATCATATAATAGAAAAACATTGCAAATAAACAGCAGGATGAAAAAATATAATTGAACAATAAAAAAGATTGTACCAAACAACAGTCTCTGTGGCATTTTATTGCTCCTGTAGTTTAAACAGGAGTCTGTGGCTTTTGAATGCCTTTGATCTGAATTGGATACATATAAACTATGCAAGTTTAATTTCTAAATGTTTAAGTAGAATGTCTTGAATGTTGGTTCATCTATTTGATATAATAATCTATTTCCTGTCATGAAACTACACAATAGTTTTAGGCAAGCAAGGTAAATTGGCTAATTTGCAGGACAATATTGTAGTGAAGCAACATTTAATATGTTTGTATTTTATATACTCCTCACATGCGACTCGTAATAGGATTAAGCAATTAGCCCATTAAATGATACATCTGACTCCAAAAAGATGATAAAGCAATATGCCAGCGATAATAGTTATACCATGTGCAATCAAGTATTATGCGCTTAGCTGACTAAGATCAAGGAATGGTCATAAGGATTGTTTATATCAAAGGCAAATATTTACGCTGAACAAAAATATAAATGCAACATGGAAAGTTTTGATCCCATGTTTTAACAGCTGAAATAAAAGATCCCAAAAATGTTCCATAAGCTAATTTCTCAAACATTTTGTGCACAAGTTTCTTCACAAGCATTTCTCCTTTTAATCCATCTACTTGACATGTGTGGCAAATCAAGAAACTGATTAAACAGGATGATCATTACACAGGTGCTCCTTGTGCTGGGGACAGTAAAGGGACAATCTAAAATGTGTCGTTTTGTCACACAACACAATGCCACAGATGTCTCAAGTTTTGAGGGAGCGAGCAATTGGCATGCTGACTGCAATAATGCCCACCAGAACTGTTGCCAGAGAAGTTAATGTTCATTTCTCTACCATAAGCCGCATCCAATGTTGTTTTAGAGAATTTGGCAGTCCGTCCAACTGGCTTCACAACCGCAGAACACGTGTATGGTTCTGTGAGTGTGGGTGTGCTTATGTCAACATTGTTCTGTGTAGCTTCTTCACTACTCCACTCAAAAGTTTGTGAGGAAACAAAATTAGACATCAAAAGTGGTGTTTTGTTGAGATAAATCCATGTCCCCAGGCCATCTATTTTGTAGAGCCGCCGGATGCTAGATTGTTTTTTATCAATAAGGCTCTCTTAAAGGTAAATTTAATAAATTGTCTACCAATGGAATGGAGTAATCCTGTTTAAAGGGGCAATCCGCAGTTGCTACATCCATTTTTGGACTTGATATTGATCTTGACATTGATTCTTAAAGAATATAACATATAAATGACTCGTGAGCTTAGTTCAACTGTCGTACCCAATCTGAACCCAAAATATGAGCTTGTTTTACTCAAATGTTTGTAAACAAAGTAAATGTAAACAAATACTGTACAGCTTAAAAACATGGTTAACTATAATTGTTATAAACTCAGCAAAAAAAGAAACCTCTTGTCAACTGCGTTTATTTTTGTCAAAGTTAACGTGTAAATATTTGTATGAACATAACAAGATTCAACAACTGAGACAAACTGAAAAAGTTCCACAGACATGTGACTAACAGAAATGGAATAATGTGTCCCTGAACAAAGGGGGGATCAAAATCAAAAGTAACAGTCGGTAAATGGTGTGGCCACCAGCTGCATTAAGTACTGCAGTGCATCTCCTCCTCATGGACTGCACCAGATTTGCCAGTTCTTGCTGTGAGATGTTATCCCACTCTTCCACCAAAGCACCTGCAAGTTCCCAGACATTTCTGGGGGGAATGGCCCTAGCCCTCACCCTCCGATCCAACTGGTCCCAGACGTGCTCAATGGGATTGAGATCCGGGCTCTTCACTGGCCATGGCAGAGCGCTGACATTCCTGTCTTTCAGGAAATCACACACAGAACGAGCAGTATGGCTGGTGGCATTATGCTGGAGGGTCGTGTCAGGTTGAGCCTGCAGGAAGGGTACCACATGAGGGAGGAGGATGTGTTCCCTGTAACGCACAGCATTGCCATTGCCTGTAATGGCAAAAAGCTCAGCCCTATGATGCTGTGACACACCACCCCAGACCATGACGTACCCTACGCCTCCAAATCGAGCCCACTCCAGAGTACAGGCCTCGGTGTAACGCTCATTCCTTCGACGATAAACACATATCGACCTTCACCCCTGGTGAGACAAAACCGCAACTCGTCAGTGAAGAGCACTTCTTGCCAGTCCTGTCTGGTCCAGCAACGGTGGGTTTGTGCTCATAGGTGACGTTTTTGCCGGTGATGTCTGGTGAGAACCTGCCTTACAACAGACCTACAAGCCCTCAGACCAGCCTCTCAGCCTATTGAGGACAGTCTGAGCACTGATGGAGGGATTGTGCGTTCCTGGTGTAACTCGGGCAGTTGTTGTTGCCATCCTGTACCTGTCCCGCAGGTGTGATGTTCGGATTTAACTATCCTGTGCAGGTGTTGTTACACGTGGTCTGCCACTGCGAAGACGATCAGCTGTCCGTCCTGTCTCCCTGTGCGCTGTCTTAAGCGTCTCACAGTACAGACATTGCAATTTATTGCCCTGGCCACATCCTCAGTCTTCATGCATCCTTGCAGCATGCCAAAGGCACGTTCACGCAGATGAGCAGGGACCCTGGGCATCTTTCTTTTTGTGTTTTTCAGAATCAGTAGAAAGGCCTATTTAGTGTCCTAAGTTTTCATAACTGTGATCTTAATTGCCTACCGCCTGTAAGCTGTTGGTGTCTTAACGACTGTTCCACAGGTGCATGTTCATTAATTGTTTATGGTTCATTGAACAAGCATGGGAAACAGTGTTTAACCCCTTTACAATAACAAAGTTATTTGGATTTTTACGAATTATCTTTGAAAGACAGGGTCCTGAAAAAGGAACGTTTCTTTATTTGCTGAGTTCATAATGGAGTGTGCAAAGCTGTCATCAAGGCAACGGGTGGCTACTTTGAAGAATCTAAAATATATTTTGATTTGATTAAGACTTTTTTGGAGATGAATTTAGGTACTAATAATTCAATATGTGTTATTGCCTAGTTGTGATGTCTTTACTATTAATCTACAATGTAGAAAATAGTAAAAGTAAAGAAAGACCCTGGAATGAGTATGTGTATGTTAACTTCTGACTGGTACTGTACACTCTCACAAAAAACGATTCCAAAAGGGTTCTACAGCTGTCCCCATAAGAGAACCCCTTTTGGTTCCAAGTAAAACTTTTTGGGGGATCCATGTAGAACCCTCTGTGGGCTTTTGGAACCAAAAGGGCTCTACCTTCAAAGGGTTATCCAATGGGGATTGCCGAAGAAACCTTTCAGGTTCTAGAGAGCACCTTTTTTTCTAAGAGTGTACTAGTCGTACTCTGAGTGTACAAAACATTAGGAACACATTCCTAATATTGAGTTGCTCCCCCTTTTGCCCTCGGACCAGCCTCAATTCGCCAGTGAATGGACTCTACAAGGTGTCGAAAACATTCCACAGGGATGCTGGACCATGTTGACTCCAATTCTTCCCACAGTTGTGCCAAGTTGGCTGGTTGTCCTTTAGGTGGTGGAACATTCTTCATACACACGGGAAACTGTTGAGCATGAAAAACCCAACAGCGTCGCAGTTCTTGACACCCTCAAACCGTTGTGCCTGGGATCTACTACCATACCCAGTTTAAAAGCACTTAAATATTTTGTCTTGTCCATTCACCCTCTGAATGGCACACATACACAGTCCAAGTCTGTGGAATGTTTTATATTCTCCCAGACCTACTTAAAAAGGGGTGAGCACAACCACTCCGGTACAGTATAGAGATAAATAAAACATTCTTCAAAAATACACTTCAGGGCCCTGTGTCTTCAATGTGTTGCTGTCTTAAGAGCAGTAGATGGTTATGAAAGATGTATGAAGGCCAATACAAATACAGCTCTTCTTCACACTGGGTGACAGATAAAACAATACTCCACGTCAAAACGACAATTATAAACAGATTGACACTAATTTATTTTTTTATTTCACTTTTATTTAACCAGGTAGGCTAGTTGAGAACAAGTTCTCATTTACATCTGCGACCTGGCCTAGATAAAGCAAAGCAGTGTGACACAAACAACAACACAGAGTTACACATGGAATAAACAAACATACAGCCAATAATACAATTGAAAAAGTCAAAATACAGTGTGTGCAAATGAGGTAGGTTAAGAACTAAGAAGTTTTAGGGAGCTATTAAAACTGATAACACCAATTTCTTCACACTCTCCATGTCTTGCTACTGTCATAGCAAACAGTGAATGTTCCTACAACGTTAGGTAATGTTCCCTATGGAGTTCCAATTGACCCATTGTCTAGCCCAGACCTCCTACTGTTGCTATTCAGGCCAAGCTCAATTCTCCATTTAAACCAATGGAGAAAACCTCTCACAATGATCCCAAACTGTGTTTTTAATATGCAATGAAAGTTAACACAGACTACATTTACATTTAAGTCATTTAGCAGACGCTCTTATCCAGAGCGACTTACAAATTGGTGCATTCACCTTATGACATCCAGTGGAACAGCCACTTTACAATAGTGCATCTAAATCTTTTAAGGGGGGGGGGGGGTGAGAAGGATTACTTTATCTTATCCTAGGTATTCCTTAAAGAGGTGGGGTTTCAGGTGTCTCCGGAAGGTGGTGATTGACTCCGCTGTCCTGGCGTCGTGAGGGAGTTTGTTCCACCATTGGGGGGCCAGAGCAGCGAACAGTTTTGACTGGGCTGAGCGGGAACTGTACTTCCTCAGTGGTAGGGAGGCGAGCAGGCCAGAGGTGGATGAACGCAGTGCCCTTGTTTGGGTGTAGGGCCTGATCAGAGCCTGGAGGTACTGAGGTGCCGTTCCCCTCACAGCTCCGTAGGCAAGCACCATGGTCTTGTAGCGGATGCGAGCTTCAACTGGAAGCCAGTGGAGAGAGCGGAGGAGCGGGGTGACGTGAGAGAACTTGGGAAGGTTGAACACCAGACGGGCTGCGGCGTTCTGGATGAGTTGTAGGGGTTTAATGGCACAGGCAGGGAGCCCAGCCAACAGCGAGTTGCAGTAATCCAGACGGGAGATGACAAGTGCCTGGATTAGGACCTGCGCCGCTTCCTGTGTGAGTCAGGGTCGTACTCTGCGGATGTTGTAGAGCATGAACCTACAGGAACGGGCCACCGCCTTGATGTTAGTTGAGAACGACAGGGTGTTGTCCAGGATCACGCCAAGGTTCTTAGCGCTCTGGGAGGAGGACACAATGGAGTTGTCAACCGTGATGGCGAGATCATGGAACGGGCAGTCCTTCCCCGGGAGGAAGAGCAGCTCCGTCTTGCCGAGGTTCAGCTTGAGGTGGTGATCCGTCATCCAAACTGATATGTCTGCCAGACATGCAGAGATGCGATTCGCCACCTGGTCATCAGAAGGGGGAAAGGAGAAGATTAATTGTGTGTCGTCTGCATAGCAATGATAGGAGAGACCATGTGAGGTTATGACAGAGCCAAGTGACTTGGTGTATAGCGAGAATAGGAGAGGGCCTAGAACAGAGCCCTGGGGGACACCAGTGGTGAGAGCGCGTGGTGAGGAGACAGATTCTCGCCACGCCACCTGGTAGGAGCGACCTGTCAGGTAGGACGCAATCCAAGCGTGGGCCGCGCCGGAGATGCCCAACTCGGAGAGGGTGGAGAGGAGGATCTGATGGTTCACAGTATCGAAGGCAGCCGATAGGTCTAGAAGGATGAGAGCAGAGGAGAGAGTTAGCTTTAGCAGTGCGTAGCGCCTCCGTGATACAGAGAAGAGCAGTCTCAGTTGAATGACTAGTCTTGAAACCTGACTGATTTGGATCAAGAAGGTCATTCTGAGAGAGATAGCGGGAGAGCTGGCCAAGGACGGCACGTTCAAGAGTTTTGGAGAGAAAAGAAAGAAGGGATACTGGTCTGTAGTTGTTGACATCGGAGGGATCGAGTGTAGGTTTTTTCAGAAGGGGTGCAACTCTCTCTCTCTTGAAGACGGAAGGGACGTAGCCAGCGGTCAGGGATGAGTTGATGAGCGAGGTGAGGTAAGGGAGAAGGTCTCCGGAAATGGTCTGGAGAAGAGAGGAGGGGATAGGGTCAAGCGGGCAGGTTGTTGGGCGGCCGGCCGTCACAAGACGCGAGATTTCATCTGGAGAGAGAGGGGAGAAAGAGGTCAGAGCACAGGGTAGGGCAGTGTGAGCAGAACCAGCGGTGTCGTTTGACTTAGCAAACGAGGATCGGATGTCGTCGACCTTCTTTTCAAAATGGTTGACGAAGTCATCTGCAGAGAGGGAGGAGGGGGAGGATTCAGGAGGGAGGAGAAGGTGGCAAAGAGCTTCCTAGGGTTAGAGGCAGATGCTTGGAATTTAGAGTGGTAGAAAGTGGCTTTAGCAGCAGAGACAGAGGAGGAAAATGTAGAGAGGAGGGAGTGAAAGGATGCCAGGTCCGCAGGGAGGCGAGTTTTCCTTCATTTCCGCTCGGCTGCCCGGAGCCCTGTTCTGTGAGCTCGCAATGAGTCGTCGAGCCACGGAGCGGGAGGGGAGGACCGAGCCGGCCTGGTGGATAGGGGACATAGAGAGTCAAAGGATGCAGAAAGGGAGGAGAGGAGGGTTGAGGAGGCAGAATCAGGAGATAGGTTGGAGAAGATTTGAGCAGAGGGAAGAGATGATAGGATGGAAGAGGAGAGAGTAGCGGGGGAGAGAGAGCGAAGGTTGGGACGGCGCGATACCATCCGAGTAGGGGCAGTGTGGGAAGTGTTGGATGAGAGCGAGAGGGAGAAGGATACAAGGTAGTGGTCGGAGACTTGGAGGGGAGTTGCAATGAGGTTAGTGGAAGAACAGCATCTAGTAAAGATGAGGTCGGCGTATTGCCTGCCTTGTGAGTAGGGGGAAGGTGAGAGGGTGAAGTCAAAAGAGGAGAGGAGTGGAAAGAAGGAGGCAGAGAGGAATGAGTCAAAGGTAGACGTGGGGAGGTTAAAGTCGCCCAGAACTGTGAGAGGTGAGCCGTCCTCAGGAAAGGAGCTTATCAAGGCATCAAGCTCATTGATGAACTCTCCGAGGGACCTGGAGGGCGATAAATGATAAGGATGTTAAGCTTGAAAGGGCTGGTAACTGTGACAGCATGGAATTCAAAGGAGGCGATAGACAGATGGGTAAGGGGAGAAAGAGAGAAAGACCACTTGGGAGAGATGAGGATCCCGGTGCCACCACCCCGCTGACCAGAAGCTCTCGGGGTGTGCGAGAACACGTGGGCGGACGAAGAGAGAGCAGTAGGAGTAGCAGTGTTATCTGTGGTGATCCATGTTTCCGTCAGTGCCAAGAAGTCGAGGGACTGGAGGGAGGCATAGGCTGAGATGAACTCTGCCTTGTTGGCCGCAGATCGGCAGTTCCAGAGGCTACCGGAGACCTGGAACTCCACGTGGGTCGTGCGCGCTGGGACCACCAGATTAGGGTGGCCGCGGCCACGCGGTGTGGAGCGTTTGTATGGTCTGTGCAGAGAGGAGAGAACAGGGATAGACAGACACATAGTTGACAGGCTACAGAAGAGGCGACGCTAATGCAAGGAGATTGGAATGACAAGTGGACTACACGTCTCGAATGTTCAGAAAGTTAAGCTTACGTAGCAAGAATCTTATTGACTAAAATGATTAAAATGATACAGTACTGCTGAAGTAGGCTAGCTGGCAGTGGCTGCGTTGTTGACTTTGTAGGCTAGCTGGCAGTGGCTGCGTTGTTGACACTACACTAATCAAATCGTTCCGTTGAGTGTAATAGTTTCTACAGTGCTGCTATTCGGGGGCTAGCTGGCTAGCTAGCAGTGTTGATTACGTTACGTTGCGTTAAAAGAACGACAATAGCTGGCTAGCTAACCTAGAAAATCGCTCTAGACTACACAATTATCTTTGATACACAGACGGCTATGTAGCTAGCTATGTAGCTAGCTACGATCAAACAAATCAAACCGTTGTGCTGTAATGAAATGAAATGAAAATGTGATACTACCTGTGGAGCGAAGCGGAATGCGACCGGGTTGTTGAAGTGCGGAAGTTCTATTCAGTAGACGTTGGCTAGCTGTTGGCTAGCTAGCAGTGTCTCCTACGTTAAGGACGACAAATAGCTGGCTAGCTAACCTCGGTAAATTAAGATAATCACTCTAAGACTACACGCTCTAAACTACACAATTATCTTGGATACGAAGACAGCAAAGACAACTATGTAGCTAGCTAACACTACACGAATCAAGTCGTTCAGTTGAGTGTAATAGTTTCTACAGTGCTGCTATTCGGTAGACGGTGGACGTTTGCTAGCTGGCTAGCTGCTGGGCAGATAGCAGTGTAGACTACGTTAGGACGACGAAATACAAGTTGCAATAGAAGTGCTGACTATCACTATCACCGGTCTTGCTCTGGTCCGTGCTAACTAGGTCTAGTAGCTAGCTAGCTTTGCTCTACACTAACTGCACTAGCTGTGGTGCTTGTCTTCCCAGTGGCCTACTTGATGTGTGAACTGCTGACTGCTCATAATTTGCAGATCAACCAGAATTAAAGGGAAGGGTCATTTTTTACTTGTTTTGGTAATCAGTGGATCTTTTCTGAGTGCTCTGTGCATTCAGAAAGTATTCAGACCCCTTGACTCTTTCCACATTTTGTTATGTAACAGCCTTATTCTAAAATTGACTAAATAGTTTTTCTCCCCCATCAATCTACACACAATACCCCATAATGACAAAACAAAAACAGGTTTAGAAATGTTTGCTATTTCATTTAAAAAACTGAAACATCACATTTAAATAAGTATTCTGGCCCTTTACTCAGTACCTTGTTGAAGCACCTTTGGCAGCGATTACAGTCTGACATAACTTGGGTATGACGCTACAGGTTTGGCACCTATAGTTTCTCCCATTCTTCTCTGCAGGTCCTCTCAAGTTCTGTCAGGTTGGATGGGTAGTGTTGCTGCACAGCTATTAACAGGTCTCTCCAGAGATGTTAGATAGGGTTCAAGTCTGGGCTCTGGCTGGGCCACTCAAGGATATTCAGAGGTTGTCCCGAAGCCACTCCTGTGTTGTCTTGGCTGTGTGCTTAGGGTGGTTGGACAACACCCTGGACAACACCCTGTCATTCTCTGCAAACATCAAAGCAGTGACTCACTCCTGCAGGTTCATGCTCTACAACATCCGTAGAGTACGACCCTACCTCACACAGGAAGCGGCGCAGATCCTAAACCAGGCACTTGTCTTCTCCCGTCTGGACTAATGCAACTCTCTGTTGGCTGGGTTCCCCACTTGTGTCATCAAACCCCTGAAACCTATCCAGAATGCTGCAGCCCACCTTCCCAAGTTCTCTCATCTCACCCCGCTCCTCCGCATGCTTCACTGGCTTCCAATCGAAGTTCGCATCCACTACAAGACCATTGGTGCTTACCTACGGAACAGCAAGATGAACTGCCCCTCCTTACCTTCAGGATAATTCTCAAACCCTACACCCCAACCCGAGCACTGAATTCTGCCACCTCAGGTCACTTGGCACTCTCACCCCTATAGGAGGGCATCTCCTGCTCAGCCTAGTCCAAGCTCTTCTCTGTCCTGGCATTTGTAGCTTAAACAATCCTCTTCCTCACCTAAATCCCCCTTCTAGCTCTCATTCGCACTTGCTGTGGTCTAGCGCTGGACCACACTATCTCTAGTCCAGCTCCAGGGCGTAGCTAGTACTGTAGCTAACTGTCTCTGGTCTGCACTAGTAGTTAGCTGATAATGGTTAATAATGGTCCAGCTCTACTCCAGGGCGTAGCTAGCATTGGTCTAGCACTGGTCTGCATTAACTAGCTCTGGTACAGACTGACTCATCTTAGATTGCGTCAATAAAGCTTTAAATTACAATAGTCACTACTAATACCACTACTATTGAAGTTACTACTACTACTGCCACAGTCACCACTACTATCACTACCATTACTACTAGCCCACTATAACTCTGTATAACTCCACACCTACAAACCACGCTATAGGTCACTATAACTAACACCTAGCCTATGAAAACCCTATTACTACTACCATTATTGCCGTCACTACCACTAATGGTACAACTTCTTTAATTACCATGAAAAACACTTAAAGAGGATCAAGCACAACACATTTTCTTCAGGAAATATAATTTTCTAGTTGCCATAGGCCTCATTGGCTTCCATGCATTTGGAAACGAGAGCTTGCCCTAGGCGTCAGACTTCAGCTTGGTTAGTGACAACTGCTATGCACTGGAGTGATCGGTTGTTCAGCAATTCAACCAAATGCCCAAAATTCTGGGGCGGGGCTTGACAATGGGTCAATTTGGTTTACGGCTAACGTTAGCATGACAATCACCCCATGAATAAAATAAAAAAAGTTCCACGGAATATTATTTGATACACATAAACATCTTTTGTAATCAGGCTATGTGATTCACAATAGGCAATGAAATAGGCCAGGAGTTTTTCCTGATAATAAGACCTGACCAAGTTTTTCCTGCTTCGATCACATAGCCAGAAAAAACTCCTGGGCCGAATTACTTGTATGTACTGTAACTTACAGTCTACTTACAGTAAGCTAAAAATATTTTCAGGAGGGCTGTCAAGTCTAAAGACACAAATGGCAGAATGAAAGACTCAGCTACAGCAACAGAAAGGAAAATACAAATATTTAAATGTGATTTCCCTGAACAATCCGTGTCAATAAACGTGCCAAAAGTAGAGATATGTTTGAAATGAAAAGTACAATACATTTGTATAAATGCCTGGAGTAAGAGGGTTGTTTCGTCAGCTTACATTATGTGATGACATCCTAAAGAGCCATTGTATTGTGAAATAGAGAACCTCCCTCAGAGACAAACCTTGTCCCAACAACGTTTGCTAAATCTGGTAGATGGAAATATTGTTCTATGTGCATTACTTCTTTCAAAGGAACGTAGTAAAGTAAAAGTTACCGACACTTTTTTTGCAAAATCAATTTCTATTATGTCATAATAAACCATTTTCTAACTACACTTTGATAATGATAGCCTATACTTGCCCCTATTCCAAAACAGAAAGCATTTATCTAGTAGTAGCGACAGATTTCCACATAACCAAAAACTCTTCTGTGCTTTTACTTGACCGTGGCTGTTCTCACTGTGCCTTGTTGCAAAAGGTTTATAACCGACCAGCAATGTATACTCAGCACAGCCCCTGCCCCCTGCCATTGGATACCAGAGTCTAGCAAAGGACATGTATTAAAAGAGTCATAGGAAACTGCTTGTAGACAGGCACACTGTTCGACATGGCCCACTTGCTAAACTAGAGCCAAGCAGGATCATCATTTTCTACTGACTCTGAGAAAAAGAGGTAGTTGTACTCTGACGATTGACTCTTGAACTGATATAGAGAGCCCGTCACACACCCAATGACATTCCCTTGCACTTGAACACAGTAGCTCCTCCTGTAAGCCTGAGCATAAGGAAATTAAATCCTAAATTGATATCCTGAAGCTTAACTGCCGTATACAGAACACAAATCTGATAACATGAGCTCCCTGGTTTAATATAGCCTGGACCCAAATCTGTTCGTGCTATATAGCCAAGTTATAGCACAAACAGATCTAAGATCTGACTAGATTTCATACCCTGGCAGGATGCCGATCACATCCTTGTGGTGGTCAGGTTTGGAGTCAATTCGAATTGAAGCCACAAAAAAATTTAAAAAATGTGGGTGGTATTTCCATTATCTGAGAATTGGAGAGAGCCTGTGTTGGTTTCTCATGATAGGCATTGCTCACCACCTACTGGTTGTGGTTGGATGGTGCATTTGGAAGCTGCAGTGCAGTCTGAGGGTGAGTACTTTGATTAATTCCCTACGTCCTCTCCTCACCTTATCTTTCCTCACCTTCGCAAAATGTCAGCGAGAAGTGAGGAGATTATTGGAAGAGAGATCTCCTCGGATCTTCTACTCATAGCCGCGGTGATGAACTTTTACAACAAAAATAAACAAATGGTAAACAGGAGTACCGTTTCAATGAGTTCAGTCAAAAGCTTGAGATATACAATATCAGTCAAAAGTCTGGACACACATACTCATTCAACAGTTTTTCTTTATTTTTACTATTTTCTACATTGTAGAATAATATTGAAGCCATCAAAACTATGAAATAACACATACGGAATCATGTAGTAACCAAATAAGTGTTCAAAAAAATCTAAATATATTTTATATTTGAGATTCTTCAAAGTAGCCACCCTTTGCCTTCATGACAGCTTTGCACACTCTTGGCATTCTCTCTACCAGCTTCACCTGGAATGCTTATCCAATAGTCTTAAAGGAGTTCCCACATATGCTGAGCACTTGTTGTGTCACACCCTGACCATAGTTTGCTTTGTATGTTTCTATGTTTTGTTTGGTCAGGGTGTGATCTGAGTGGGCATTCTATGTTACATGTCTAGTTTGTCTATTTCTATGTTTGGCCTGATATGGTTCTCAATCAGAGGCAGGTGTTAGTCATTGTCTCTGACTGGGAACCATATTTAGGTAGCCTGTTTGGTGTTGGGTTTTGTGGGTGATTGTTCCTGTCTCTGTGTTTGCACCAGATAGGGCTGTTTTGGTTTTTCACATTTCTTGTTTTGTTAGTCTATTCATGTATAGTTTCTTTATTAAAGAACCATGAATAACAACCACGCTGCATTTTGGTCCGCCTCTCCTTCAACTCAAGAAAACCGTTACATGTTGGCTGCTTTTCCTTCACTCTGTGGTCCAACTCATCCCAAAACATCTCAATTAGGTTGAGGTCTGGTGATTGTGGAGGCCAGGTCGTGTGATGCAGCACTCCATCACTCTCCTTCTTGGTCAAATAGCCCTTACACAGCCTGTGTGTGTTGGGTCATTGTCCTGTTGAAAAACAAATAATAGTCCCACTAAGCAAAAACCAGATGGGTTGGCATATCGCTGCAGAATGCTGTGGTAGCCATGCTGGTTAAGTGTGCCTTGAGTTCTAAATAAATCACCTACAGTGTCACCAGCAAAGCACTGCCACACCATCACACCTCCTCCACGCTTCACGGTGTGCGGAGATCATGCGTTCACCTCTGCGTCTCACAAAGTCATGGCAGTTGGAACCAAAAATCTCAAATTTGGACTCATCAGACCAAAGGACAGATTTCCACCAGTCTAAAGCAATTGCTGATGTATTACCTTTATTTAACAATGCAAGTCAGTTAAGAACAAGTTCTTATTTTCAATGATGGCCTAGAAACAGTAGTTCAGGGCAGAACCACTGATTTATTTTTACCTTGTCAGCTCAGGGATTTGAAATTGCAACCTTTCAGCTACTAATCCAACACTCTAACCACTAGGCTACCTGCCGCTCATGTTTCTTGGCCCAAGCATGTCTCTTCGTTTTCTTATTGGTGTCCTTTAGTAGTGGTTTCTTTGCAGCGATTCTACCAGGAGGGCCTGAATCACGCAGTCTCTGAACAGTTGATGCTGAGATGTGTCTGTTACTTAAACTCTGTGAAGCATTTATTTGGGCTGCAATTTTGAGGCTGGCAACTCTAATGAACTTATCCTCTGCAGCAGAGGTAACGCTGGGTCTTCCTCTACTATGGCGGTCCTCATGAGAGCCAGTTTCAGCATCGCGCTTGATGGTTTTTGCGACTGTACTTCAAGAAACTTTCAAAGTTCTTAATTTTCCATAGTGACTACCTTTCATGTCTTAAAGTAATGATTGACTGTCATTTCTCTTTTCTTATTTGAGCTGTTCTGAACATAATATGGACTTTTACCAAATAAGGCTATCTTCTGTATACCACCCCTATCTTGTTACAAAACCATTGATTGGCTCAAACGCATTAAGGAAAGAAATTCCACAAATTCACTTTAACAAGGCACACCTGTTAATTGAAATGCATTCCAGGTGACTACCTCATGAAGCTGGTTGAGAGAATGCCAAGAGTACAAATCTGTCATCAAGGCGAAGGGAGGCTACTTTGAAGAATCTCAAATAAATATAAAATATATTTTGAACTGTTTAACACCTTTTTGGTTACTACATGATTCCATATGTGTTATTTCATAGTTTTGATGTCTTTGCTACAATATAGAAAATAGTAAAAATAATGAAAAACCCTTGAATGAGTTGGTGTGTCCAAACTTTTGACTTGTACTGTACAACATCATTAATTTAAGGCTCCAAGTTCAATCGATGGCTAACACAGAGTTCTTATTCTATCCATTCTTTAAACACTACACTACAATTCCTCCCCACTATATAAGTCCCCAAAATAAACTATTCTCTCTTTTAGAACTCTAATGTGCTTGAATAACAGTACTTAGTCCTTTAAAAAAACTAAGCTCTTGTTCTTGTAAGATAACTTTGTACAGTCCACACAACTCTTGTGTTGTTCTGTTCTTTCATTTCTGTTTCTTTTTACAGGTTCAGACGCTGTGGTGGGGATAGGAGTCCGTCTAGGATAACGTTTCTCTTCACAGGTTGGAGCAGGAACTGACAATGCTTGGCATTGTGGTGATGCTGCAATCACTTACAGTAGTAGTAGGTAATCCTGGAGGTATGCAGGTGCAGGCGCTAAGGTCACATTTGGAAGAGTATCATCCAGAGGAACATTTCATCTTCTCAACTGGTAGATATGGCATCTCCAGATCATGTCTTTGACCTTTGCAGGTATCCACTTGCGATTTCCTCTGTAGTCCTTGGCGAATACAGTTTCTCCTACTTAAAACTGTCACATTTCCCCCCTCCTAGATGTTGCTTTATCTGATAGTCCTGTACACTCCTCCTCATGTTTGGTTTAAATTGATCCAGCCTGGAACGTAGAGGGCGTCTCTTTCAGTGTCTTTAGGCTTGGGTTCTTTATCCTTTCTTGCCCTCACACTGTACACCAAATGTGTCTTGGGGTTATCAATATATATACCACTCTTCCTGTCCCATCATGTACTGTTCAAACTTTAACATGATTGGGCATGCCCCAAGTAAGTACACATACAGGGTGCACGTAGCCAAATTGATTTGGATCAGGCAGATTAGGCTGAACATACCCCTTACTCTAAACACTAGGGTTCCCTAAGACTAAACTTTCCATCTGTAGCCTGTTGTACTTATGAATAGCCCCTGTTGACAGGTCCCCGGGGAAGGGAGTTGTCTGGAAAAAAAGTAATCTAAACAAAAACAAAAATCCAGTTATTTTAACATCTTGCATCCAGACATCCCGGATCCGGTATCGTGACTACAGCCTCAAGCTCATTACCATAACGCAATGTTAACTATTCATGAAAATTGCAAATGAAATGAAATGAATCTATTTTCTCTCAAGCTTAGCCTTTTGTTAACAACACTGTCATCTCAGATTTTCAAAATATGCTTCTCAACCATTGCCAAACAAGCATTTGTGTAACAGTATTGATAGCTAACGTAGCATTTAGCGTTAGCATTCAGCAGGCAACATTTTCACAAAAACCAGAAAAGCATTCAAATAAAATAATTTACCTTTGAAGAACTTCGGATGTTTTCAATGAGGAGACTCTCAGATAGCAAATGTTCAGTTTTTCCTGAAAGATTATTTGTTTAGGACAAATCGCTCCATTTTCTGCGTCACGTTTAGCTACGAAATAAAACCTGTATCCAGGATTGTGTAAATCTATCCGCAAGCTCATTAGCATAACACAACGTTAACTATTCATGAAAATTGCAAATGAAATGAAATTAATCTATTTGCTCTCAAGCTTAGCCTTTTGTTAACAACACTGTCATCTCAGATTTTCAAAATATGCTTTTGAACCATAGCTAAACAAGCATTTGTGTAACAGTATTGATAGCCTAGCATAGGATTATGCCTCTCTTTCAGCATGCAATATTTTCACAAAAACCAGAAAAGAATTCAAATAAAATCATTTACCTTTGAAGAACTTCAGATGTTATATATATATATTAAGTCATTAAAACGCAAACTTTTTTCAAAATTAACTCCATAATATCGACAGAAACATGGCAAACCGATGTTTAGAATCAATCCTCAAGGTGTTTTTCACATATCTATCGATGATAAAATCCATTGTGGCAGTTGACTTTCTCTTCTGAAGAAATGGAACGCGCATGGACCTACAGATTACGCAATAATTTCGACACAGGACACCAGGCGGGACACCAGGTAAATGTAGTCTCTTATGGTCAATCTTCCAATGATATGCCTACAAACACGTCACAATGCTGCAGACACCTTGGGGAAACGACAGAAAGGGCAGGCTCATTCCTGGCGCATTCACAGCCAAATAAGGAGACATTGGAACACAGCGCCTTCAGAATCTGGGGCATTTCCTGTATGAAACTTCATTTTGGTTTCGCCTGTAGCATTAGTTCTGGGGCACTCACAGATAATATCTTTGCAGTTTTGGAAACGTCAGAGTTTTGTCTTTCCAAGGCTGTTAATTCCATGCATAGTCGAGCATCTTTTCGGGACAAAATATTGCGCTTAAAACGGGCACGTCTTTTTATCCAATAATGACATAGCGCCCCCATAGGTTGAAGAGGTTAAAAACATAGCCAGTTTAAGCAACTCAAAAACCATAAAAGAAAAAGAAAATCTTCTTATTCCGGGCAGACTCCTCAAAATGCCATCCTCACTTGGATCACACCTTGAGTGCTGTCCCCCTGACAATAAGACTCATTATCTCAAGCAACTCAACATCAGTTTCTCCCTCCAGTGTCTAGCTCAGCAATGGCCCTTATTTGCCTTAAGGCCCAGAGTTTTGTTAAGATCTCCATGACCTCTGCTGTTTTAACTGAGAGGGCCGCTAGCTCACCAGCCTCTATTCTAGCCCTTTTATTCCCTTCCACCAACACTTCACTCATCTCCTGATAGGCCAACAGACTAGCCATCCCCCTTTCCTTTCCCTCTTCAGCCTTTCTCTGAACTGATTCTCCGCTGTGAAAACTGAGGTTAAGGCTCCAAAACTCCCATCCTCAGTTCTCAGTTCTCTGAGGTTCCGGTGCAATTCACCGGTTTCAGTCAGGACTGGAATCAAGGCACCAGTAGCCCCATCCCCAACCCTGGTTGATTCAGGCCATCTACCAGGGTGTCTGTCCGCTCTCTAGGCAGAGATGGTGATTACGGTCATCATTGCCAGTGGTCTTACAAGTACTACTAGAAGTTATGTAAACTGCTTCACCATGTTTGATTTTTTTACTGAACCATAAAAGTCACATTTCCCCATTGTCTTCACAGAGAGATGTCTTCACCCTAGTTCTTTCCCCAACTTTTGCTCTCTAATTTCTCAATGCTCCCTTTCCCACAAAGACTGCTCTCTTTCCACATAGGTTGGTCCTGGGCTCCCCGATGGTGCATATGGTGGGGAGACGGCCGACGACTCACTTTGGGATGGGCTACTACCTGTCTGAGGTCCTCTGCCCTCTCCTTTTCCACCGGAACCTTCCATCCCTGGTCTAGCCTTTTCTGATGATGATGTGCCACAAAATGCTTATCATAACAGGCACTCCATTCTCCTAATCTCTTTGCATAACTAGCCTCGCTAGTGGTATATCTCCTGGGTACAGTGAGCCTTTATACTCCCACAACTCTCTAGTTAACCCATTCAAGTACTCAACCACTTCCTGAGTCTGTGTCTTGGGTTCGCAAGCATTGTGACTACACTTAGGGCAATTTGTCCTCTGGCAAAATCCACACTGGCAATATCCACACTGTAAGCCTGAGAATGGCGCCGGAGGGGATGACTAACCAACTGTGCTATTTGTTATTTTTTTTGTGTTGTTTGTAACTTATTTTGTAACACAACTTTGTACATAATGTTACTGCTACCATCTCTTATGACCGAAAATTACTTCTGGACATCAGAACAGTGATTACTCACCTCGAACCTGACAAAGATTTTTTCTTTAACGAATCTGACATGAAGGATACACTGCTTTCTCAGGAACGGGCCCAAATCCTCATCATTTGCGTGAAGAAAAGACAGAGAAAAAGGGGTCGCCTGAGGTAGACTACCTTCTGATAGACTGTACCCACACTATCTATCTATCAAGAGAGTTCTCATCTGTATCATTAGTAGTCGTTATTTACCACCACAAACCGATGCTGGCACTAAGACTGCACTCAATCAGCTGTATAAGCCCATAAGCAAACAAGAAAAGAAGCGGCTCTCCTAGTGGCCGGGGACTTTTTAATGCAGGCAAAGTTAAAATCGTTTTACCTAGTTTCTACCAGCATGTCACATGTGCAACCAGAGGAAATCATACTCTAGACCACCTTTACTCCACACACAGAGACGCATACAAAGCTCTGCCTCGCCCTCCATTTAGAAAATCTGACCATAATTCTATCCTCCTGATTCCTGCTTACAAGCAAAATATAAAGCAGGAAATACCAGTGACTCAATACGGAAGTGATGAGATGGCACGGATGCTACGCTACAAGACTGTTTTGCTAGCACAGACTGGAATGTGTTTCGAGACTCATCCAATGGCATTGAGGAGTATCGCACCTCAGTCATTGACTTCATCAATAAGTGCACACAGTGACCGTACGTACATACCAACCAGAAGCCATGGATTACATGCAACATCCGCATTGAGCTAAAGGCTAGAGCTTCCGCTTTCAAGGAGCGGGACAGACCACTACTCTCTCAGACGAACCATCAAACAGTTGAAGCGTCAATACAGGATTAAGATTGAATCCTACTACACCGGCTCTTACGCTCGTTTGATGTGGATGGGCTTGGAAACTATTACGGACTACAAAGGGAAACCCAGCCACGAGCTGTCCAGTGATGCGAGCCTACCAGATGAGCTAAATGCCTTTTATCCTCGCTTCGTGGCAAACAACACTGAAGCATGCAGGAGAGCACCAGCTGTTCCAGTAAACTGTGTGATAAAGCTCTCGATTACCGATGTGAGCAAGACCTTTAAACAGGTCAATATTCACAAGAGCATATGGATTACCAGGATGTGTACTCCAAGCATGCATGGACCAACTGGCAAGTGTCTTCACTGACATTTTCACTGACTCTCCCTGACCGAGTCTGTAATACCTACATGTCTCAAGCAGACCACCATCGTCCCTGTACCCAAGGAAGTGAAGGTAAGCTGCCTAAATGATTACCACCCCATAGCACTCATGTCGGTAGCCATGAAGTGCTTTGAAAGGCTGGTCATGGCTCACATCAACAGCATCCTCCAGAATACCATAGACCAACTCCAATTTGCATACCGCCCCAACAGATCCACAGATGACACAATCTCAATTGCACTCCACACTGCCCTTTCCTACCTGGAGAAAAATAAAAACCTATGTGATAATGCTGTTCATTGACTACAAAGCTCAGTGTTCAACACCAAAGTGCCAACAAAACTCATCACTATGCTAAGGACCCTGGGACTAAACACCTCCCTCTGCAACTGGATCCTGGACTTCCTGACGGGCTGCTCCCAGGTGGTAAAGGTCGGCAACAACATGTCTGCCACGCTGATCCTCAACACTGGGACCCCTCAGGGGTGCATGCTTAGTCCCCTCCTGTACTCCCTGTTCACCCACAACTGCGTGGCCAAACACGACTCCAACACTATCATTAAGTTTGCTGACGACACAACAATGGTAGGCCTGATTACCGACAACGATGATACAGCCTATAGAGACCTCCCTATAGGCCAGGACAACAACCTCTCCCTCAATGTGAGGCCAGGACAACAACCTCTCCCTCAATGTGAGCAAGATAAAGGAGCTGATCGTGGACTATAGGAAAAGGAGGGAAGCACAGGCCTCCATTAACATTGACGGGGCTGTAGTCGAGAGTTTCAAGTTCCTTGGTGTCCACATCACCAACGAACTATCTTGGTCCAAACACACCAAGACAGTCGTCAAGAAGGCACGACAACACCTTTTCCCCTTCAGGAGACTGAAAAGATTTGGCATGGATCCCCAGATCCTCAAAAAGTTATCCAGCTGCACCATCGAGAGCATCCTGACCAGTTGATTCACAGCCTGGTACAGCAACTGCTCGGCATCTGACCGTAAGACGCTACAGAGGGTAGTGCGTGCGGCCCAGTACATCACCGGGGCCAAGCTTCCTGCCATCCAGGAACTATATACTAGGCAGTGTCAGAGGAAAGCCCAAAGAATTGTCAAAGACTCCAGTCACCCAAGCGTTACCAGAACTCCAAATCTAGGACCAAAAGGCTTCTCAACAGCTTCTACCCTCAAGCCATAAGACTGCTGAACAGTGAAGGAAATGCCCCCCCGGACTATTTATATTGACCATCCCCAACATTAGTTTTTACACTGCTGTTACTCGCTGTTTATTATCTATGCATCGTCACTTTAACCCTGCCTATATGTACAAATTACCTCGACTAACCTGTTCCCCCTCATATTGACTCGGTACCGGTACCCCTGTATATAGCCTCTTTATTGTTATTTTATTGTGTAACTTTTTATTTAATTTTTTACTTTAGTTTATTTAGTAAATATGTTCTTAACTCTATTTCTTGAACTGCATTGTTGGTTAAAAGGATCCACCCCTTTAATAACAAAAATTTGCCTTTTTTGTACCATCATTTTTGAAATGCAAGAGAAAGGCCTTAATGTATTATTCCAGCCCAGACACAACTTAGATTTTGGCCACTAGATGGCAGCAGTGTATGTGCAAAGTTTTAGACTGATCCAATGGACCATTGCATTTATGTTCAAGATGTTGTTTCAAGACTGCCCTAATGTGCCTAATTGGTTTATTAAGGCATTTTCAAGTTCATAACTGTGCACTCTCCACAAACAATAGCATGGTATTCTTTCACTGTAATAGCTTCTGTAAATTGGACAGTGCAGTCAGATTAACAATAATTGTATCTTTCTTCCAATATCAGATATGTCTATGTCCTGGGAAATGTTCTTGTTACTTACAACCTCATGCTAATCGCATGAGCCTATGTTAGCTCAACCGCCCCGAGGTCGGGACACCAATCCTTTACATGGTAACTTCGTAGGGCTAGGCACTTTTTCTCAATTTCCGCCTGAATGACGTGCCCAAAGTAAACTGCCTGTAGCTCAGGCCCTGAGGCCAGGATGTGCATATAATTGATACCATTGGAAAGAAAACACTTAAATATTGTAGGAGAATATAACTCAATAGATATGGTAGGAGAAAATCCAAACAAAAACCTTTAACTCCTTTAACTCCTTTTAGAGATGGTTGTTTTGAATGTAAGATACTTAATCAGGATACACACATTCATCCTTCTACTATTTTTCAAACCTTTCTTAGCAACAATACTTTATCTTATTTCCAGGTGCACATCTTGTTTATTGCTGCACTCACAAAAACTTTCCAAACAGTAACACTATTAACCCTACAGCTAGTGCGCCCACTATGGTTAGAAGCATTCTGTCCCATTCCAGCAGCATCTCCCTTAACCACTCCCAACCGACTGTTACTCCTTCTACAACCTTTTCTACTGTTTCTTTAATCTGTTAAAAAATGTCTTCAATACCTCTGTAGTTTGGAATCCCCACCATACTCTACTCTTATCCATGGTAGAACACCTGGGTAGTGTATATAACTTTTAACAGAGTTAACTGCAGAAACCCAGTGCAATTATACAACCAGTATCCTTTCTCTGTAGGTCCTGTTTGACGTATAAGGCATCTAGTACCTCCCCATGAATGACCTTTTAAAGGATCCATGGTGAAGTCAATCAATCAACCAATAAAATGTATTTATAAATCCCTTCTTACATCAGCTGATGTCACAAAGTGCTGTACAGGAACCCAGCCTAAAACCCCAAACAGCAAGCAATGCAGGTGTAGAAGCATGGTGGCTAGAAAAATCGGCAGCAGTCTTCTTCTGGCTGTGCCAGGTGGAGATTATAACATAACATGGCCAAGCTGTTCAAATGTTCATAGATGACCAGCAGGGTCAAATATTAATAATCACGGTGGTTGTCGAGGGTGCAACAGGTCATGAACAGGTCCAGAACGCCGCAGCCCGTCTGGTGTTCAACCTTCCCAAGTTCTCTCACGTCACCCCGCTCCTCCGCTCTCTCCACTGGCTTCCAGTTGAAGCTCGCATCCGCTACAAGACCATGGTGCTTGCCTACGGAGCTGTGAGGGGAACGGCACCTCAGTACCTCCAGGCTCTGATCAGGCCCTACACCCAAACAAGGGCACTGCGTTCATCCACCTCTGGCCTGCTCGCCTCCCTACCACTGAGGAAGTACAGTTCCCGCTCAGCCCAGTCAAAACTGTTCGCTGCTCTGGCTCCCCAATGGTGGAACACACTCCCTCACGACGCCAGGACAGAGGAGTCAATCACCACCTTCCGGAGACACCTGGGAATACCTAAGATAGGATAAAGTAATCCTTCTCACCCCCCTTAAAAGATTTAGATGCACTATTGTAAAGTGGCTGTTCCACTGGATGTAATAAGGTGAATGCACCAATTTGTAAGTCGCTCTGGATAAGAGCGTCTGCTAAATGACTTAAATGTAAATGTCATGCCCCTCAGAAATAAATGTCAATTGGCTTTTCATAGCCGATCATTTAGAGTATCTCTGGTAGCACGTCCGGTGAACAGGTCAGTGTTCCATAGCCGCAGGCAGAACAATTGAAACTGGAGCAGCAACACGGCCTGATGGACTGGGGAGAGCAAGGTGTCATCAGGCCAGGTAGTCCTGAGGCATGGTCCTAGGGCTCAGGTCCTCCGAGAGAGAGAGAAAGAGAGAGAATTAGAGAGAGCATACTTAAATTCACACAGGGCACCAGATAAGACAGGAGAAATACTTCAGATACAACAGACTGACCCTAGCCCCCTAACACATAAACTACTGCAGCATAAATACTGGAGGCTGAGACAGGACGGGTGAAGTCCCTTCCCTCCATCGTCTTACTCACACATCGATCCAATTCTCTGAAATGTGTTTTAGTAACCCCCTCAATGTCCCCAGGACTAGGCTGGCGTTGTACCCACATTTCTCTTTCACTTTCTACCATTCTTCTATGGGTGTGCTTGGATCAAGTAGATATAAAGTTACAGGTCTTTTCCACATCCAGGGTAGGGTTTTATTAATCTCACTATCTATGCCTACCCTCACTATACTGCGATATCCCGGACAATTACCACCACCCAAAGGGTAACTGTTACAGTAAATGGGGCCCAACACCCCTCTGGGGTGCATGGTTGTCTGTCCACCCGCAGTCCTTTATCCATGTTCAATATTGCGTCAACACAATTCTCATAATATTTATATGTAGCTGGGTCTACCGTAGTCTGCCTACGGCCTTGTGATTTTCCTTTGAGAGGTTCACTCTGGGTCCGTTTTACATTAATCAATTTCTGTGTTCTGGAGCATGTCAAGTTTAAGTTACCCTAGAACAGACTGGAACGGGGTATGTTTGCCTTGATTCGCTGCTTCTATACACTCCTTTTCCCATAAAGGCATGCCCTTGTCCCCTTTAAAATACTGAAAACACCAATCTGAGTACAGCCTTGGTTGTTCCCTTTCCTTTTTAATCCAGGTCACTTGTATGACTTTATCTTCCAGCTCGGTCCAGTGCACTGAGACCCGGTGTAATCAAATCAAATCAAATTTTATTTGTCACATACACATGGTTAGCAGATGTTAATGCGAGTGTAGCGAAATGCTTGTGCTTTGCAGTAATAACCAACAAGTAATCTAGCTAATAATTCCAAAACTACTACCTTATAGACACAAGTGTAAGGGGATAAAGAATATGCACATAAAGATATATGAATGAGTGATGGTACAGAGCGGCATAGGCAAGATACATTAGATGGTATTGAGTGCAGTATATACATATGAGATGAGTATGTAAACAAAGTGGCATATTTAAAGTGGCTAGTGATACATGTATTACATAAAGATGCAGTAGATGATATAGAGTACAGTATATACGTATACATATGAAATGAATAATGTAGGGTATGTAAACATTATATTAGGTAGCATTGTTTAAAGTGGCTAGTGATACATTTTACATCATTTCCCATCAATTCCCATTATTAAAGTGGCTGGAGATGAGTCAGTGTGTTGGCAGCAGCCACTCAATGTTAGTGGTGGCTGTTTAACAGTCTGATGGCCTTGAGATAGAAGCAGTTTTTTAGTCTCTCGGTCCCAGCTTTGATGCACCTGTACTGACCTCGTCTTCTGGATGATAGCGGGGTGAACAGGCAGTGGCTCGGGTGGTTGTTGTCCTTGATGATCTTTATGGCCATCCTGTGACATCGGGTGGTGTAGGTGTCCTGGAGGGCAGGTAGTTTGCCCCCGATGATGCGTTGTCTAGACCTCACTACCCTCTGGAGAGCCTTACGGTTGTGGGCTGAGCAGTTGCTGTACCAGGCAGTGATACAGCGCGACAGGATGCTCTCGATTGTGCATCTGTAGAAGTTTGTGAGTGCTTTTGGTGACAGGCCGAATTTCTTCAGCCTGAGGTTGAAGAGGCGCTGCTGCGCCTTCTTCACGATGCTGTCTGTGTGGGTGGACCAATTCAGTTTGTCTGTGATGTGTACGCAGAGGAACTTAAAACTTACTACCCTCTCCACTACTGTTCCATCAATGTGGATAGGGGGGTGTTCCCTCTGCTGTTTCCTGAAGTCCACAATCATCTCCTTAGTTTTGTTGACGTTGAGTGTGAGGTTATTTTCCTGACACCACACTCCGAGGGCCCTCACCTCCTCCCTGTAGGCAGTCTCGTCGTTGTTGGTAATCAAGCCTACCACTGTTCTGTCGTCTGCAAACTTGATGATTGAGTTGGAGGCATGCATGGCCACGCAGTCGTGGGTGAACAGGAGAGGGCTCAGAACGCACCCTTGTGGGGCCCCAGTGTTGAGGATCAGCGGGGTGGAGATGTTGTTGCCTACCCTCACCACCTGGGGGCGGCCCGCCAGGAAGTCCAGTACCCAGTTGCACAGGGCGGGGTCGAGACCCAGGGTCTCGAGCTTGATGACGAGCTTGGAGGGTACTATGGTGTTGAATGCCAAGCTTCACACCTTCATGACTCTCCTGTGAAGATTTGAAGGATCAGGTTAAGGTGGGTTTGCTCTACAGCTCCCTCTCTCTCCCTCATAGGTGGAGAAGGTTGAAGTTGGTCGTTCTGTGACTGTCGCAAATACCTGCAGGAACTATCTCTCTCTCTCCCACTCTGCAGAAATGGAAGTTATAAATTCCTTTGTTATACAACAGAGAGAGATTTTGCAGTACTGTGACATCCAAGATTGGATAATGTTGTGGAATTTATAGGATTAAATTGTTAAAATATTTGTGAGAAGATGAAATATGATGTTAGCCTTCTAAATGAGAATTGTTTTTCATATAAAAGTTCTACCCTGTCAGTGACCACACCCATGTGAGCATTATGTTGGCGTCATGGAATGCCCCCTTTTGCCAGAGTGCATAAAACAAATCCTAACGAAATTTACATTAGACCAAGCAGGCGGACGGGTGTTGAACCGGACGTCACAAATGTTCAGACTCTATGAGACCAGAAAAACGTGGACCATGGCTGCATGTTGAAATGGTTAGAAACTCTGAAACTCTCTCTCGAAGAAGAAGACTACACAGGAACATCCAGTCTGCAGCTGTTTAAGTACTTTAGTCTAGTAAACTCAACCGAGAACCACCGAGTGATACTGTGAAACATCTAACGAACACTTCCTCTGGAAGATCCGTTCTCACAGACACTCCGAAACCAGGAAGCTACGACTACGAAAGACATTGCGATCTCTGGGGACAAACCAGAGATTTCTGTTGAACTACTCTCCCCAGACGGACCGGCGATTTCAACAGAGAGACAACAAAGACATACATTCCTAAATATGTACATTGCATTTCTAAATCCGAATGAGCGCATGTTGGGGTGATAAATATCAATTTTTACGATGAGCGTATTATTCAACTGTATGTCTCTTCTTCCACTCTTTCTTACATGCCCCTCCATTTAATTTTTGTAACAAGCCATCATATCAGGTTAGTCCACTAGGGACTTTTCATTGCATTGTGTAGTAATTAATGTGTAAGCTATCCTGTTTGTGTGTTTATGTAATTCTGTGTGATTTTTTAGTTAGTTATTAAAAAATAATTAAGCCAATTTGTATATCGCTGATTCATAATTTATGCTTGGATTTGTACAGATTTTCAAGTGTTTTGCGACATTAAGAATGATACTGAAGGTAAATAAGAATTAATGAATTCACTGTGACTGATGTAAGAGATATCTTTAGAGTTTAGTTGTTTTATAGTAACTCATTAAATACATTTTCCCGTGGTGCCCCAGATTACTACTTAATTAATTGTTATATGATTAATTTAATTGCGTAATAATTGAACGTGGTATGTAATTATTTTATAAAATACATTAACGACATATTGATGCCCCCGTGTGAGGAATCTAAGATAGAATGAGGTCTTCATGTTGAATTCAGCCTATGAAATCGAAAAGCAGATTACATTATGGACCCAGATTATATTATGAGAGTTGTAGACTGGAATTGCTGATTGTTTTTCTGTTGCCATTTGAACAATACATAGAGGTTGCCTCTGTGTTGTTTCTCTGACATAGTCAGTGTAGTGTCGATCAGGACATCATTCCCGCCCGGTATCCTTCTTGGCCTTTCCGTCCCAGGACCCTTCCAGACTACTGGCAATGGTGTCCCAGGTAAGGTGGCACATTCGCCTCCAATAGCTTGGCACCACCTCAGACCTTCAGATATCGTGCTAGTTATGCCGTCCTTCCCTAGCTGTAGTAGTGATTAGGCCCTTCCTGACCATATGTAACTATGTCCCCTTCTTACTAATCACTTCAAATTCACAACCTCTGCCCCCAGAGGTAATGGTAATTGGGATTTAGGTTTGGTCATAGGGTCTGCCTTGAAGTGCTGATTTAGCCTGCTTTTCCTATTCTAGGTATTTACTTAATCACATAATAAAATGACACTAAAAGGTGCAGTTTTGTCACATAACACAAGAGCACAGATGTCTCAAGTTTTGAGGGGGTGTGCAAATGGCATACTGACTGCAGGAATGTCCACTGGAGCTGTTGCCAGAGAATTGAATGTTAATTTCTCTACCAGAAGCCACCTCCAACCGCAGACCATGTGTAACCACGCCAGTCCAGGACCTCCACATCTGGCTCCTTCACCTGCGGGATCATCTGAGACCAGCCATCCGAAAAGCTGATGAAACTGAAGAGTATTTCTGTCTGTAAAAACTGGCTGGGTCTGGTTCCCCAGTGGGTTGGCCTGGCTCCTAACTGTGTGGGCCTATGCCCACCCATAGCTACGCCCCTAACCAGTCATGTCAAATCTATAGATTGGGGTCTAATGAATTTATTCCAATTTACTGATTTCCTTATATGAACTGCAACTCAGTAAAATTGTTGAAATTGTTGCATGTTGTGTTTATAATTTTGTTCAGTATACATTTGACGTCACACAGTTTTTCAGTTTTGAATACCTTTTACTCTGTATCCCATTGCTTTCAGCTTTTCCCTAGTTAATTTTATCCCTTGGTTTTCTAAACCCATATGGACACCAGAGATCAGCTCTCCCTTAGCCTCCTCAGGGACCTCTCCCTTCAGGAGTTGTTTTCCACCGTTCCCCCTTCCACTATTATACTCCTCATCTAAGCAATATCATCTACTTCCTCATTACCCTGCCAGTTATCTCCTTCTTTCAAAGTGCTTTCTTGTGTATTATTTAATGTTGCAAATCCATTAGCAACTGAGCTATTTAAGCCTGTACATCTTCATTGGCAATCTCCTTTCCTTTAGCTCCTTCATAACCATTTCATTCACAGATCCCTAAGTCTTACCTAAGTCTCATTTTAAGGCTATATGGCAGTAGCCACTTTTGGTTATTATTCTCTGTTTAATGTGTGTATCTTTAGTTTTTAACAGGCCTTCAAGTACCCACAATAATTGGGCCCCCTCAGAGAAGCCATAAGTGTCTAGTAAATGTTTAACTCTAGACAGGTAGTTTATATATTTTTCAACTGTCTCTTTTAGGCAACACTTCCTATAATATTTTCAGTTCTTGCAACACATCAGACTGAAGCAAGGTTGTCATGGGTAACGCTTGTGGTTGCGGTAACCCAGCTTCTGTAGCGATTTGCCAGGGCTTTGATCTAAACTGCCAGCACTTCCTGTGGAGGAAGAACTGAGGCCCCGGGTGCTGTTACTATTTAACATCTCAGAGCTAGAGTCATCTCTCTCTGAAATTCTAACTCTCCTCCTTATTTTAGTGTCTGCTTTCAGCTCCTTTATAATCTTTCTCATAATCTCCTGTAACATGTGCCACTTAAATTATGGACATTTTAAGGGGGAGAGTGAGGCCCTGAGCTGACAATAAATGCTTTGAGGAGGGGTGATTGGCAAAATTCACATAATCCCCATAAGTGAATTGTGTTTCACAAGTTCCCTCATCCATCTTATCCACCCAAGATCTGGGATGATAACTACAGTCTATTCTGTTGTAGGGACATAGTATTCCCTACCATCTGGCCCAATCACCGTCCCCCAATAGGTATTAATTGCATGCTTTCTAGTAGCTCTTTTGTGTTTTTGCTTTTTATACTTGTGTTGCCTTTGTAGCAACCCTAATGATGGAGCAGCAATCACCAACGTACACCCCAGATTTCCTCATCGGTCCTCCTCTCCATCCTCATCATTCTGGTCTCACTGCATGTATCACATATTTCCTAACCTCTCCTGGGGGAGGGGGTGCTTTGGGTCAGGTTGCTCCAGTAATGATTACAATGTTTTAACCTTTACTGGTCCTTTACTGCTACACGGGCTTGTCCTTCTACCTCTAATCAAGGTCTCGGCCTCTTGCGGGTGTGCACCCCTTCTCATTTCCATTTCCCCCCTGGGTTCTGTAATCATAGAGGCAAAATATTCAACCATCTTCCTCGAGGTTGCCCCAGATGAGGTTCTAGGCACTACTACTGGCTTGTGTATTCTTGAACACTCCGTGGTTAGAGGTCCCTACTACTTCGCTATCACCAGTACATTCAATCGGGGACCCATACCATGGCAGGGTCCTCCCCGGACCGGAGTCTAGCTTTTTGTGTGTTTCTTCCCCTTCCGACTCCACATCCACTCATTCACCTATACTCATCTGACCCAGAAACATACTCCACACCCTCAGTGCAAGACCCCCCTTTAATTCCTAAAGGGATCCGTCAAACCTTGGGGTGTTTGTTCCGTAACTCTGGGCGGGTCCACTTTCTTCCTTCCGAGTCCCATGTATCCCTACTTATTTTGTAGGGGGAGCCGAAGGGTGTCCAAGAGTAACCGATTTTTGGTAAGAGGGAGGTGAAGGTATATATGGAGGAGCCAACCTTGCCGGGTCTAGGTACTCTGGCGCTGAACCTCTCCATCCAGGTATCTGGTCCTGTCTGTCCCACTTCTCATGCAACTGTAAATAGCATGCTTGCCATTCCGGGTCTGAGGATGCCATAGAGGTCGACGTTATATGGACACTATATGGACATTGCATTGCTGCTTGCCCCCCCCCCCCCATTGCTCCGCCAGGACCCCTCATTTACCGTTCCTACACTGTATGACCTTCTTAAATTACTATACCCATACAGTGCACTACACACTCCCCTCTCATAGTCTGCTACTGGGGGTGTGACTTCCATTACATTTTCTGGATCCACATACTCAGATGTCTGAACAATCAAGGTGGGGTTGTACTTACCAAGCGCCACCAACCATCTGTCCCATTTTTGGGTACTAATTATCCTCTCTCAATTTCCCTCCCTTCTTCTTACATTTTTTTGCCTGGCCACCCAGTTCTCCAATGTTGCTTCTGCCACTACACCCGGAAAGAGGGGCTCCGGTCAGTATCAGCCTATGCTGCCATGTAAACGGATTCCAGTAGAATTGCCCTCCTTTTAACTCCACCATCAACTTAACCCATTTGTCACAGTTCATTTCTCAATGAATTAACTGGCACAATATCCCACACTTCTAGGACCGGTACTGGGTCACTGGTATTGCTGAGCCTTCGTTTGACCCATGTGCCATTTTGATTACTTTACTATATTGTATCTAAGCATAAGACGCCTTTTTCTCACAACTATTTACTTTAACTAGCCTCTTGAAGCAATTCAGGATGACAGAAGTGAGTGCTACGGGGCACTAATAATTTAGTTAAGTTTTCTTTGCTTTCTTGTGCACAGGAACAATAGTGGACTTCTTGAAGCAGGTGGGGACGGCAAATTGGGATCGGGAGAGATTGAATATGTTCGTAAACACTCCAACCAGCAGGTCTGTGCATGCTCTGAGGGTGCAGCTAGGGATGCCGTCAGGGCCGGCAGCCTTACGAAGGTTAACACGCTTAACTTACTCACGTCGGCCACGGAGAAGGAGAGCCCATAGTCCTTGGTAGGTAGCAGGCTCAGTGGCTCTGTGTTATCCTCAAGGCGGGCGAAGAAGCTGTTTAGATCGTCCGGAAGCAAGACGTCGATGTCTGAGACATGGCTGGTTTTCCCTTTTAAGTCCGTGATTGTCTGTAGCCCTGTCACATATGTCTCCTGTCTGAGCCGTTGAATTGCGACTCCACTTTGTCTTTATACTGACTTTTTGCCTGTTTGATTGCCTTACGGAGATAATAACTATACTGTTTGTATTCAGTCATATTCCCAGTCACCTTGCCATGGTTAAATTCGGTGGTTCGCGCTTTCAGTCTAAATGCTGCCATCTATCCATGGTTTCTGGTTAGGGTAGGTTTTAATAGTCACAGTATCCGTGTATTCGTTAATGTTATTCTCAGAGGCTATCCGGAACATATCCCAGTCCACGTGATCAGAACAATCTTGAAGCGTGGTTTCTGGTTGGTCAGACCAGCAGTGTGTCTTAGCATGGGTACTTTCTGCCTGTATGAAGGGAGGATCAGATTTGTTGAAGGGGGGTGGGGGAGGACCTTGTAGGCATTATGAAAAGTTGAGTAGCAGTGGTCTAAAGTCTTCTCAGAGCGAGTGCTACAGTCAATGTGTTGGTATAACTTCAACTGTATTTTTCTCAAATTTGCTTTGTTAAAATCCCCAGCTACAATAAATGCGGGCTCAGGATATGTGGTTTTCAGTTTGCATAAAGTCCAGTGAAGTTCTTTGAGGGCCATCGTGGTATTGGCTTGCGGGGCAATATATACGGCTGTGACTATAACAGAAGATAATTCTCTTGGGAGGCATTTGATTGTGAGGTATTCTAGGTCGGGTGAACAAAATGACTTGAGTTTCTGTACGTTATCAAACCATTAGTGGTTAATCATGAAATATACACCCCCGTCATTCTTGTTCCCAGAGAGTTCTTTATTCCTGTCTGCATGATATACTGAGAACCTAGCTGGCTGTATGGACAAAGACAGTATATCCCGAGAAAGCTATGTTTCCGTGAAACAGAGTATGTTACAGTCCCTGATGTCTCTCTGGAAGGAGATTCTCACCCTGAGCTTGTCTACTTTATTATCCATAGACTGAACATTAGTGAGTAATATACTCGGAAGCTGTGGATGGTGTGCGCTCCTCCTGAGTTGGACTAGAAGTCCACTCCGAATACCTTTTCTCCGCCGGCAATGTTTTGGATTAGCCTCTGGAATCAGTGCAATTGTCCCTGGGGGGTATGACCAAAGAATCCAATTCGGGAAAGTCATATTCCCGATCGTAATGCTGGTGAGTTACCTCCGCTCTGATAACCAAAAGTTATTTCCGGCTGTATGTAAATAACACAAAAAATGTCCTGGGCTAATAATGTATGAAATAACAAACGAAATACTGCAAAGTTGCTTAGGAGCTAGAAGCAGAGCTATCCTATCTGTCGGCGCCATCTTATTCTTGGAAGACTTTGCATTTGTTCTGGTTTGTTTGTTTGTCAATTAGGGTGTGCAGGGTGAATAAGGGGACTGTCGTACGGTAATTTGTTAAAAAGACAATTTGACATTTGCTCGGAACATTGTTTCACTGAGGAAATATATGAGCCTGCTGTTAATGATAATGCAGGGGATTTTCCCAAAGTTGCTGTTGACGCATATCCCACGTAGTTATTGGGGTCAGATTTGCCTCCACTTTTGTAGATTGTAGATCAGTCCTTGGTTCCAAATATTGGAGAAGATGTCAGAACTAAGGATGCTGTTAAAGAGTTTAAGTATAGCCAATTGGAATTTGTGGTCTGTATTAGAGGTCGGCCGATTAATTAGGGCCGATTTCAAGTTTTCATAACAATCGGAAATCGGCATTTTTTGTTTTGTTTGTTTTTTTGTTTTTGTTTATACCTTTATTTAACTAGGCAAGTGAGTTAAGAACACATTCTTAGTTTCAATGACGGCCTAGGAACGGTGGGTTTAACTGCCTTGTTCAGGGGCAGAAATACAGATTTTCACCTTGTCAGCTCGGGGCATCTAATCTTGCAACCTTACAGTTAACTAGTCCAACGCAATAACGACTTGCCTCTCTCTCATTGCACTCCACAAGTAGACTGCCTGTTACGCGAATGCAGTAAGCCAAGGTAAGTTGCTAGCTAGCATTAAACTTATCTCATAAAAAACAATCAATCATAATCACTAGTTAACTACACATGGTTGATGATATTACTAGATATTATCTAGCGTGTCCTGCATTGCATATAATCTGACTGAGCATACAAGTATCTAAGTATCTGACTGAGCGGTGGTAGGCAGAAGCAGGCACGTAAACATGAATTCAAACAGCACTTTCGTGCATTTTGCCAGCAGCTCTTCGCTGTGCGTCAAGCATTGTGCTGTTTATGACTTCAAGCCTATCAACTCCCAAGATGAGGCTGGTGTAACCGAAGTGAGATGGCTAGCTAGTTAGCGCGCGCTAATAGCGTTTCAAACGTCACTCGCTCTGAGCCTTCTAGTAGTTGTTCCCCTTGCTTGATAACGAGCTTGGAGGGTACTATGGTGTTTAATGCCGAGCTTCACACCTTTATGACTCTCCTGTGAAGATTTGAAGGATCAGGTTAAGGTGGGTTTGCTCTACGGCTCCCTCTCTCTCCCTCATAGGTGGAGAAGGTTGAAGTTGGTCGTTCTGTGACTGTCGCAAATACCTGCAGGAACTATCTCTCTCTCTCCCACTCTGCAGAAATGGAAGTTATAAATCCCTTTGTTATACAACAGAGAGAGATTTTGCAGTGGCTGTTGTCGTTGTGTTGCTGGTTCGAGCCCAGGGAGGAGCGAGGAGAGGGACGGAAGCTGTACTGTTACACTGGCAATACTAAAGTGCCTATAAGAACATCCAATAGTCAAAGGTTAATGAAATACAAATGGTATAGAGGGAAATAGTCCTATAATTCCTATAATATCTACAACCTAAAACTTCTTACCTGGGAATACTGAAGACTCATGTTAAAAGGAACCACCCGCTTTCATATGTTCTCATGTACTGAGCAAGGAACTAGCTTTCTTACATGGCACATATTTTACTTTTACTTTCTTCTCAAACTCTGTTTTTGCATTATTTAAACCAAATTGAACATGTTTCATTATTTACTTGAGAATAATTTGAATTTATTGATGTATTATATTAAGTTAAAATAATTGTTCATTCAGTATTGTTGTAATTGTCATTATTACAAATAAAAAAAATATACAACAATCGTCCGATTAATCGGACTCGGCCTTTTTGGTCCTCAAATAATTGGTATCGGTATCGGCGTTGAAAAATCATAATCGGTAGACCTCTATTCTGTATATTTTATCATTTAATTTAGGATACCATCAACACCATAGGCCTTTTTGGGTTGGAGGGTTTGTATTTTGTCCTGAATAAGTAATTTAATGTAATTGGAGTACCAGTGGGTTCTGGTAGTCATTAATAGTTGATTCTAAGATTTGTATTTGATCATGTACATGTTTTTGCTGTTTGTTCTTTGTTATATGTGTGAGGACAGATGCTGGAGATGAGAAGCAGGTACAGGGAGTGAGCATTTAATAACCAAAGGACAGGAACAGAATACAGTGTCTGGACAGGGGACACTTAAACAACAATAATGCTGACATGGGGAACCAATGGAGGAACAGACAGATATAGATGGGGCCATCAACAAGGTGAAGGAGTCCAAGTGAGTCCAATGAGCTCTGATGTGCGTAATGATGGTAACAGGTGCGCGTAATGAAGGCCAGCCTGGCACCCTCAACCACCAGAGAGGAAGAGCGTGAGCAGGCATGACAGGTTCCCCCCCTCTAGGGGCCTCACCCGATGTCCCACCTGGACGAGTCTGACGGGCCGGCCGAGGCATGGGCGCTGGACAAGCCGACTGTGGTGTAGAAGCCCAATGAGCCAGCAGAGGCGTGGGAGCCCAACGAGCCGGCCGAGGCGTGAGTGCCTGAAGATCCGGCTGAGGCGTGAGTGCCTGAAGATCCGGCTGAGGCATGAAGGCCTGATGATCACGCTGAGGCGTGGGAGCTTAACGAGCCGGCTGAGGCATGGGAGCCTGATGAGCTAGCGGAGGCATGACATAGGATGGGCGCCTGCAGAGCCAACCGAGACAAGAACTCCTTTCAAGCCAGCTAAGGCGTGGAAGCCTGATGAGCCAACTAAGGCACCCCCAGTTCCATCGGCGACAGCACCCGGACCCGACGTCACCAAAAATAATTAAACTCCCTGTTGCTTCACATATGGGTGTCAGCATTCTGTGAGGACAGACGCTGGAGACGAGAAGCAGGTACAGGGAGTGAACATTTAGTAACCAAAGGAAAGGAACAGAATACGGACACTGCTTGGACAGGGGAAACATAAACAACAATAATGCTGACACGGGGAACCAACAGAGGAACAGACAGATATAGATCAGTTGCCGTACCAGGCGGTGATACAGCCCGCCAGGATGCTCTCGATTGTGCATCTGTAGAAGTTTGTGAGTGCTTTTGGTGACAAGCCGAATTTCTTCAGCCTCCTGAGGTTGAAGAGGCGCTGCTGCGCCTTCTTCACGATGCTGTCTGTGTGAGTGGACCAAATCAAATCAAATCAAATCAAATTTATTTATATAGCCCTTCGTACATCAGCTGATATCTCAAAGTGCTGTACAGAAACCCAGCCTAAAACCCCAAACAGCAAACAATGCAGGTGTAAAAGCACGGTGGCTAGGAAAAACTCCCTAGAAAGGCCAAATTGACCAATTCAGTTTGTCTGTGATGTGTATGCCGAGGAACTTAAAACTTACTACCCTCTCCACTACTGTTCCATCGATGTGTTCCCTCTGCTGTTTCCTGAAGTCCACAATCATCTCCTTAGTTTTGTTGACGTTGAGTGTGAGGTTATTTTTCTGACACCACACTCCGAGGGCCCTCACCTCCTCCCTGTAGGCCGTCTCGTCGTTATTGGTAATCAAGCCTACCACTGTTGTGTCGTCCGCAAACTTGATGAGTTGATGATTGAGTTGGAGGCGTGCGTGGCCACGCAGTCGTGGGTGAACAGGGAGTACAGGAGAGGGCTCAGAACGCACCCTTGTGGGGCCCCAGTGTTGAAGATCAGCGGGGTGGAGATGTTGTTGCCTACCCTCACCACCTGGGGGCGGCCCGCCAGGAAGTCCAGTACCCAGTTGCACAGGGCGGGGTCGAGACCCAGGGTCTCGAGCTTGATGACGAGCTTGGAGGGTACTATGGTGTTGAATGCCGAGCTTCACACCTTCATGACTCTCCTGTGAAGATTTGAAGGATCAGGTTAAGGTGGGTTTGCTCTACAGCTCCCTCTCTCTCCCTCATAGGTGGAGAAGGTTGAAGTTGGTCGTTCTGTGACTGTCGCAAATACCTGCAGGAACTATCTCTCTCTCTCCCACTCTGCAGAAATGGAAGTTATAAATCCCTTTGTTATACAACAGAGAGAGATTTTGCAGTACTGTGACATCCAAGATTGGATAATGTTGTGGAATTTATAGGATTAAATGTTAAAATATTTGTGAGAAGATGAAATATGATGTTAGCCTTCTAAATGAGAATTGTTTTTCATATAAAAGTTCTACCCTGTCAGTGACCACACCCATGTGAGCATTATGTTGGCGTCATGGAATGCCCCCTTTTGCCAGAGTGCTTAAAACCCCTCCTAACGAAATTTACATTAGACCAAGCAGGCGGACGGGTGTTGAACTGGACGTCACGAATGTTCAGACTCTATGAGACCAGAAAAACGTGGACCATGGCTGCATGTTGAAATGGTTAGAAACTCTGAAACTCTCTCTCTCGAAGAAGAAGAAGACTACACAGGAACATCCAGTCTGCAGCTGTTTAAGTACTTTAGTCTAGTAAACTCAACCGAGAACCACCGAGTGATACTTTGAAAGATCTAACGAACACTTCCTCTGGAAGATCCGTTCTCACAGACACTCCGAAACCAGGAAGCTACGACTACGAAAGACATTGCGATCTCTGGGGACAAACCAGAGACTTCTGTCGAACTACTCTCCCCAGACGGACCGGCGATTTCAACAGAGAGACAACAAAGCCATACATTCCTAAATATGTACATTGCATTTCTAAATCCGAATGAGCGCATGTTGGGGTGCTAAATATCAATTTTTACGATGAGCGTATTATTCAACTGTATGTCTCTTCTGCCACTCTTTCTTACATGCCCCTCCATTTTAATTTTTGTAACAAGCCATCATATCAGGTTAGTCCACTAGGGACTTTTCATTGCATTGTGTAGTAATTAATGTGTAAGCTATCCTGTTTGTGTGTTTATGTAATTCTGTGTGATTATTTAGTTAGTTATTAAAAAATAATTAAGCCAATTTGTATATCGCTGATTCATAATTTATGCTTGGATTTGTACAGATTTTCAAGTGTTTTGCGACATTAAGAATGATACTGAAGGTAAATGAGAATTAATGAATTCACTGTGACTGATGTAAGAGATATCTTTAGAGTTTAGTTGTTTTATAGTAACTCATTAAATACATTTTCCCGTGGTGCCCCAGATTACTACTTAATTAATTGTTATATGATTAATTTAATTGCGTAATAATTGAATAATTGTCATTATTTTATAAAATACATTAACGACATATTGATGCCCCCGTGCGAGGAATCTAAGATAGAATGAGGTCTTCATGTTGAATTCAGCCTATGAAATTGAAAAGCAGATTACATTATGGACCCAGATTATATTACGTTCGTTTTGTTATTTTGTATGTTTGTTTAGTGTTTCTTTGTTTATTAAAGAGTATGTATTTGTATCACGCTGCGCCCTGGTCTCCTCCTTACGACGAATGTGACAACGATTCAGTGTCGGTTCATAACATTCATAACATTTTACATACATACATACCGTGGAATGATAAATCATGCAATTGTTATTCTCAAGCTAACCAAAAGCATTCAGGTACGAATGCCCGCTCTCGCTATTTTAAGTTGAATTAATCAAATTTTCTTTCATGGCAACTCATAAGCAGACCATGTCATATTTGTTTCATAGTCGATATATTATCATATTTCATGACAGTGTGATGGTTAGCTTTTTTTTTACAGAAGGATGAAAGAACACAATATGTCTGTCACAAATTGTTAGGGAGTCTTTGCAGTGTGTAAATGGTGCAGGTAACGTTATCATTGCATATTTCCCATCACCTAATGAACAACCACAATACCAGTCTGGTGTTAAGCTTTCTGTGCTGTATTGACGCATCCTGAAAATGACATCTGCTGCTTCAGACTGAACAGTCATATCTCAGTTATTGTTTCAATATCTAGAAAAAATAAGCTATTTGCTTTTTCTGTCAGAGAGCGAGCTGATCAAGGGGTCAAATGTTCAGATTTACACCAGTTAAACACAGCCATTTTTACTGGACTATCTGTTGTTGCCAAGTCATGATATCACTGGGGCTCAGCCTTGCAATAACCAAGTGGTGAGACACACAGCCCTCTAAATGCTTTAGCTAGCTAGATTCTTTACATCCATTGTTTCACAAGATGACAGCCTGGTTTGCTGGTTTTCTCAGGAGTCCCTAAAACATAAATAGCGATTTTCGTAAATGAACTTTATGACAAAAAAATATGCACAAACGTTTGTCTCTACATTAACTAACATATCCTCTCAATTGTATATTTGTTGTATATTTGTTGCTTGACTCGTTATGATGTTATAACTACTTACATTTGGTTCCACCGTAATGTTTTGTCAGCCATCTTCAGCCAAGGGACGGGTGACTCGCGTCAAATTCGTCATTGGACGTCATATAAAAACCTTGGGACCCAAATGCATAATGAGGGCTCTAACTCCCCTTGTGGTGGTCTGAAGCAATGAAGCCATGACGCTGGGTACCTCTAAGTAACGCGGTGGAAGTACAACCATAACTTAGTGCCACAACGCTGCTCATTTGGGAAGAAATTTAATTATGTATTCTGTGAGTGTGTGTGTGTTGTTGTTAACACCTGCCTAAGTTACTGCCTAGGTCCACCAGCCTGGACGACCAGACGACGTGTCTGTAACAACGATCCCAATCCGGACATCCGCTGCCCATCCTGGTGGTGGACTGCTCCATTGGCAGAAGGCCTACCAGGGTAAACCACCAGAGGGGGACCGCAACAGCGAAAACCAACCAGGACATCCCCTGGCCATTCTTGTGATGGTTTGCAGCTGTAAGAAAGCCTTCCAGGGTAAACCGCCAGGGGGAGTACTGCTATGCTGATCCACAAACCAGGACGGACATCCAAGGTTCATTCTTATGGTGGGTTGCAACTTGCAGGATCCTTCCAAGTTAAATCCACCAGAGTGGGACTGTCATGACTCCTGTGAAGATCTGAAGAATCAGGTTACAGTGGGTCTGCTCTACAGCGCCCTCTCTCTCCCGCAGAAGAGGAGAGGGGTAAAGTGGGCCATTTTATGATGGTCATAAATACCTGTAGAAACTCTCTTTCTCCCACTCTGCTTAATGGAAGTAAAAAATTCCATTTGTTATAACAGAGAGAGAATTTGTAGTGCTGTGACATCCAATATTGGATAATGAAACAATGAAACAACAGTTGGAATGGTCCATGGGTACTTAAAGAACAATTATGTCAGATCAGTTGTTGTTTTGGGATCTCATTAAGGACGGAATAACAACGTTATTTTATTGACTGAATGTTTATGAATCAATTTAACAATTAGGATTTGTTATCTGTATTGGTTATGATAAATTAAATTGTTGCTCACTGTTGGCATAAAGATAAATGTGCACATGTTTTTTTCCACTTTCAGCCACCCTTGTTCTAATCATGCGTGTACAGTCAAAAAGGGTAAAATACACATCCCTATCCATGACAGATTGCTCTATACATTAATAGTTTGAGGCAGATCTTCCCCCTATTAAATGCAATGTATTAACTTAGACTCATCTATTGTGAATACATTTTAGTAAAAACCGTAGCAGATTGACTCCTACCTGCTGATACAAGGCTGAAACCGCAACTACAATTGAGAAATACCCATAGACTGCAGTCACTGCTCAATACACGAAAAAACGCCTATATTGGAGATTTCGCAACTTGGGTTTTCCGTGGAGGGAGGAGTTGAACTTTACGGTACAAGATTCACTTCCTTCTTCATGGCAATAAGCAGAGCACTTAGAAAAATCTAAAATTAGTGAATTATTTATTTCCTTAAATGTAAATATGTTGTCGTAGCACTTAGCCTGTAACTATAAACCAATAACGCAGTTTATTATAAGAAATAATGGTGTCTGAGTTATCCAATAGCTTATTGAAATATTAACTTTGTTTGAGCCTTTATCTATTCCTAAATCCAGCAACAAAAATGCGAGGAGTGTCAATTTAAAGTAAATTACAAGTGGCACCTGGGACATCGAACGGGGGGGCTCACTGAGATTTGCATAACCTCTAAGTAGTTTACGACGGCTGGCAGTCATTCGTCATAGGGACAGGCAGGCTACGTTTTATGTGTAATATACTTTAGCCTACTACTGAGCCGCATCTCGAGGGTGCTCGACTGTGTCGCTTTGATTGGAAGGATTCCCAAGACCGTGTGGTTGTCGTTTGTCATATGATTTATGGTCCAGTGGTGAATGGTACTGTAAAACAAACCCGGTACTGGCACGTCCGCCGTGTTCCTCTCTGATCGTTAGTTAGCCGGCTGCAGCTGAGTCAGACAGTCTCCTCACCCTGCGACAGCCACTCTGCCCTGCCCGGGTGTCAGCGTTCCCGTTGCCGTCTTCAGCGCTACAGAGTGAACCGGTGGACTTGTGGAGATGTAAGTATCACCTCAACCTATTCACTCGTTTATTACGCATTGTGCACTGTTGCAGTACTAGTTGCATGCAGCCTATAGCTTGCTTTTTATCCACATTTAGCCTATAATCCAAACCATTCAAGCAATAATGATTTCCCCATACACTGCAAGCAGAGAAATCTCTGTACATCTATTGTAATCATTTTCATTTATGCATTTTCATACAGTTTGTCAGTTTTGACAGAAAGACTGTCCTCTTCTCCATCAGCTTCCATTGGCGCATGTCTCGTTGTTTTCCGAGTTTGCCAGAGGACTCAGGAAGAGCGTGATATCGATCATAGCGGATAATGAGATTTTCTTTCAAACACATAATGAGTGCTTTTTTGTGGAAGCAGAATCAATTAATGTATGCAAACTGAATTAGCCTAGAATGTCCCCTTTTAAGTAATTTCGTGACTCATTAGAAAACTTCTCCCTTTCGATCTCACGGTTGAATGATTATGATAAATTATAGGCCAATTCAGGCAGCATTGGCAATGTTTCCAGAAAATTGGATACTAAAGCAATCATTTGTGACACTCAGATAAGCAGAAGAGAGTGGTTTTGAGTTAAATTAGCCTAAGTAGCCTAGCCTAAAATTAAAATGCTGTTGTGTCCAAAATTGTATTGTACATCAAATGAAGTAACCTAACATTATTTTACACAAGTCAGCATATGTTGCTTTTGAGAATTAACTGAAGTGAGTATAAAGGGATAGTTGAAAGTGATGGTTCACCCAAATTTCACAATTAGGCCTATATATTGGTTTCCTTACCTTGTCCATAGACTGCTTACATGGGTAAGAAAACCAATATGTAATCTAGTAATAAGATTAACATCTGTTTTCAGATTACACATCTGTGTGAGTTTAATGTTCTTTAAAAAATAGTAATAATGTTACATTCAGTGTATCTGTGTTTATATTTGAACATGTTTTGTGCCATGGTCATAGAGACCTCTCATCTTTATCTGTGTTTCTAAAATTCCTCTTCCACGTGCCACTGTGTCTGTCTGGAATTCAATCAAAACCACCTCCACAGTTTCTTTAACTACAAACTAATGCTCATGCATGCACACTGCACACGTTTTCTTCTGACAACTGTATCTATACAGTGTGTGGGTAGTCTACCTGGTTGTTGTTGTACAATTTACTGTACTCTTTTAGAAAAAAAAGTTTGCAAAAGGGTACTTCGGCTGTCCCCAGAGGAGAACCCTTTTTGGTTCCTGGTAGAATCCTTTTGAGTTTCAGGTAGAACCCTCTATGGAAAGAGTTGAACATGGAACCCAAAGGGGTTCTTCCTGGAACCAAAAAGGTTTTTCCTATGGGGACAGTCAACGAACACTTTTAGGTTCTAGATAGGACTTTGTTTTTTTTAAGAGTATAGAAAAATCTGTGATTTTATGTCACCATGGGAATCAAGAGCTATGCACTAAATACTGCAAAGTGGGTTTGATTGAATTACGCCCCAAGTGTCTCAATGTGTATTTAATTCAGCATCTGTTCAGTGCCAATGTATCTGGATAGGCAGACCAAGCCAAGGCCATGCCAATTTCTCTTTAGTGCCTCAGTCCGTGATAGTGTGGCACATAGACTTTGGGCAGAAGGCAGCCTCTTGTTTATCTCCCTCTGTGCTGTTGCAGTAAAAACGGTGATCAATGTGGAGGTGGAGGCACCCATATGTGCTTCCGGGGAGCCACCACATGTCATTACCTACCTCAGTCCTTTCATGCGTGGCAGATCACCATCATTTGATATCCCTCTTCTCTCCTTTGTGCCTCTTCTCTCTTTACTCTCTCCTTCCCTCCACTTATTTCTTCCTTTCGCTCTCACAATCCTGATCTAGTCTCCTTCCCTGCATCTCTGTGTCTCTTTCTGTCTCCTTCCATGTCTCTCCTCTCTCTCTTTCCCGTCAACTCCTCTCTCTCTCCCTCGTCTGCCTTTACTATGACCTTGTCCCATCATTTTGTCTCTTACCCTCAACCCCCTCCAAAGTTTGACAGAACTGACTGAGTGCAAAATCAATATTTGTATAATTAATAGCTGAGTTATTGTAGAGATCGAGGCAGACATATGGTAATGATTTCCCTCACCCTCCCCAGGGCTCTCTTCATCACAGCTCTCCTATCTATCTCAGTTGCCATGGTGGGAGTAGGTGGGACTACTGCAGCCACCACTCCATCCAGTGTCCACTCAGGTGAGTGATAGATCCGACAAGGAGATTTTGATTGGTCAGTATTATGCTACACTCCGAATATGAACCCTAGTACACTCCGTAGGCAATTCATGTAGATGATAAAATATTGGATATGAATATATGAATAGCTCCACTTTGCTCAATGGAGTTCACACCATATTTATTACACCTATCCAGTCCTTCCCAAACTATCCCACAATTATGTGTGTAGGGGGTAGAGTCCTGCACAGGTCAGTTTTTTGGAGCCGCACCCACCTCATGCCGGCCACATCAGTTCGGAACCCCACCCATCAGGGCAGATTGTTCTCCGCAACTCGACCCACTCGCATAGGATTGTTTTCGAGAGCCGGTCCTTTACCTGCCATATGACATCATTTTAATTAATTGTATTTGTGACTTCACAGTAGTAGGCTTTATTATAATGAATACTATTAGGCTATTATTACTATTCCCCTTCCCTGCATGAATTAATGTCTATTCAACATTTGGATAAAAGGAAACCATGCCATGAATTAAGAACTATATATTTTTATTTTCACAATGTGATGCGCTACTGAAATCACAAAAATGGCCTTTTTACCAAGTACAATTCTGAGTGTGCAAATGATTCGGATTTTAATTAGCCTTCTTACCTAATGAAAGCCTATAGCCAACCTAACAAAACAATATCTTTACATTCAATATGGTTTAGATTATAAAATAGTTTAGGCCTAATTACAACTTAAACAAACTATTCCCAGAACCAAATATAGGCTGCAAAAATAAGCTACATTTATTTTGTAGGCTACTCAAATTATTACCCGCACAGGTTTACACTTTGTATGGCCTGTGCAGATGCCTGAATTAATGTAATAATTAACTGAATTATGGAAAACAAATAGGCCTATCTGCTTGCACTTTGTGTAGGCTGTGTATCCATCTTCCTCTTTGTTGACCTTCCAAACTGGGAATTTCACTCGTGCAGCACCTGTTTCCCTTATCATAATATCCTTTTCTTTTTATTTATCCGGTTTTCTACGATAGCCATTTTCGCGTGAGCTAGGCTGTCCAGGAAAAGTGAACTTGGCAACGTGTCAGACTCACGGATTGAAATAATGTTTTCATTCCATCCGCCAGCTGATTCACCCCGGGGGAACCATGGGTATCCAACTCGATGCAGGACTAGCTTGAGGTTGACTTGACATTGGGAATTCGAGAATAGGTTCACAGGCCCGTTCTGTTTCTGGTTGAATATGCACATTCTGTGGCTGAATCTCAAACCGAACACTTGGCCTCTAAGCCTTTTATTGAGTGTCCACTCACTGTTGTGTTCGATAGTGAGCACTTGAGTTTGCAAGTGTTTTGGCCAAAATAATAATTTAGACAATTAAAAAAAAAATGTTTTAATTGATTTTATTGAACCTTCATTTAAACAGGGACTCACATTGAGATTAAAAATCTATTTTAAAAGAGAGCCCTGTACACATTACAATAAAAACAGAATATTAAAACATACACATTGTCTTGTCTTTGGCTATGCCGGATTAAGTGATATGACATGCTATTCTATAAAATCATTTCTCTGTAATTAATATTACATGATTGAGCGAATCATGTAAATGTAATTAACTAGAAAGTCGGGGCAAATCAAATCAAATCAAATGTATTTATATAGCCCTTTGTACATCAGCTGATATCTCAAAGTGCTGTACAGAAACCCAGCCTAAAACCCCAAACAGCAAGCAATGCAGGTGTAGGAAAAACTCCCTAGAAAGGCCAAAACCTAGGAAGAAACCTAGAGAGGAACCAGGCTATGTGGGGTGGCCAGTCCTCTTCTGGCTGTGCCGGGTGGAGATTATAACAGAACATGGCCAAGATGTTCAAATGTTCATAAATGACCAGCATCATATTCATTAATTACCACCGCATATGTTCAATTGGTCGGATTACCAGAATATAGTTAATTTCCCCCCACCTTCTGATGTTCCCAGAATCTCTATGTTGACCAAAGGATTTTCAAATGTCACATCAGTAGGGTAGAGAGAGGAAAAAGGGGGAGAGGTATTTATGACTGTCATAAACATACCCCCAGGCCAACGTCATGACAGTCCCCCCATGTTGGGTTCAATCTTGCGATAAACCTGCATGTTGCAAACCAACATAAAAATGACCGTGGGTTGTCCTGGTTGTGGACCATCGTTGTGGTCCCCATCTGGTGGTCGACCCGGGTAGGGTTTCTGAGAATGAAGTCCGCTCCATGGCTGGACAGCAGATGTCCAGTTGGTGATCGCTGTTGCAGTCCCCCCTCTGGTGTGGTCGACCCGGGTAGGGTATCTGCACTTGAAGAAGTCCGTGCGTTTCTGCTTACGCAAGAGCACATGTCAAGGGAAGGAAACCAAGTATCCTGGCAGATTACAACTTGTTCAGAATTAGTCTGACGTAGTCAGGTAATTTCCAGGTCAATGCCTGGAGGTCAGTCAGAATTGATGTCGAGGGAGTCTGTAGTGGTTTTACTACCATTCACTGTATTCCACTATTGTAGTGGCGGTAGGTATGAAGAAGTCTACTTCATAGCTATGTTATCCACGGAGGAGCTAACCTCATTACGGAATTACTCTTTAAGTATTAGACCAGTCGTACGTGGTGTGATCGTGGTTTATGACTTCTAATAACTTTTCTCCTGAATGGAGGGTTCTATTTATTAGTGGCGTGTGTTAACCATTGGAAGAGTGCAATGGAGATTCCCTTCCCCGTGTTGCACTCTGAGTGACTCCTATATTGCTATTATCAATAGCAATTTAACTTGTGAGGTTACTAATCCTCTTACTGAGTGTTGCTGGACTGACTGTGGTATTGGTAGGGGCAAAAAAACTAAACATGGATGTTCCTAAATCTGTGGCGACTAAAGGGATTTCTAGTGTTATCCATTCTTATGAACAGGTTTGGTAACTTATTATTCTTATCTTAATTAATGAAGTTACATATGGAGGGAGTTTCTGTCAGGTTGCTTTTTAAATAAATAAAAGAGAATGCAGCTCTCTTCTTACAGACAGAGGTCCATCCCACATTTTTATACAGACTACAATGATCAGTCCTGAAATTGTCCCCTGTGATAAAACGTATTGCTGAATGGTAGACTGTGTCCAAGGGTTTTAAAACCAAGGTTGCTGCATGCATGTAAACAATTTCACCAAAATCCAATACAGGGAGAAGTGTTGCTTGAACAATCTTTCTCCTATTTTTAATACTAAGGCATGATTTATTTAGATATAAAAACTATCTTGGATCTTAGCTTCTTAGTCATATTTGTTATAATGCGTTACGAAGGATAACTTGTCATCAATCCAGACACCCAGGTACTTATATTGAGAAACAAGCTCCATTTAAAGTGTGTATATGCAGGTCCTCAGGGTCAACACTTCGTGACACTCGATGTCCCAACTGCCACTTAGCAATTTTCTAAATCCATTCGCGAACATTGTCTCCTGCGACCTGTCTTCTTGTAGCATGACTCAATTGCTACTGTATGAAACAGGGGCAAACACAGACGCATACTCCAATAGACCGTGAGAAAGTAGTAAAAATAAACCCACATCTCTCTCTCTCTCTCTCTACTTCTGGCTGAGACCGAGGCTCTCTCTGCCAGACCACTCACTCAGAGCTATTATGAGCCCCTCCTTTATAGTAGAATCCTCAAACCAGTTTCAAAAGACAATTACATCTAGTGGAAGCCCTAGGAAGTGCATCCTCATTCATTTCTCACTAGGATTTCAATAGGCACTGTTTTGAAAATCGATTTCTCACTTCCTGTTTGGAATCTTTCTCAGGTTTTTGCCTGCAATATGAGTTATGTTATACTCACAGACATCATTCAAACAGTTTTAGAAACTTCAGTGTTTTCTATCCAATACTATATATAATAATATGCATATATTAGCATCTGGGACAGGGTAGGAGGCAGTTCAGCACACTATTTATCCAAAAGTGAAAATGCTGCCCCCTATCCCAAAAAGGTTAAACAGCTCGGAAAATTCCAGAAACTGATGTCATGGCTTTAGAAGCATCTCATAGGCTAATTGACATAATTTGAGTCAATTGTAGGTGTATCTGTGGATGTATTTCAAGGCCTACCTTCAAACTCAGTGCCTCTTTCCTTGACATCATGGGAAAATCAAAAGAAATCAGCCAAGACCCTCAGCAAAAAAATTGTAGATCTCCACAAGTCTGGTTCATCTGTACAAAAAATAGTACGCAAGTATAAACAATAGTACGCAAGTATAAACACCATGTGACCACACAGCCTTCATAGCCCTCAGGAAGGAGGTACAAAAGTATCGATATCCACAGTAAAACGAGTCCCATACTGACATAATCTGAAAGGGCGCACAGCAAGGAAGAAAAACCGCCATATAAAAGCCAGTCTACGGTTTGCATCTGCACATGGGGACAAAGATTGTGCTTTTTGGAGAAATGTCCTCTCGTCTGATGAAACTAAAATAGAACTGTTTGGCCATAATTGCTGCAGGAGGGACTGGTGCACTTCACAAAATAGATGGCATCATGAGGGAGGACAACTATGTGGATATATTGAAGCAACATCTCAAGACATCAGTCAGGAAGTTAAAGCTTGGTCGCAAATGGAGCTTCCAAATGGACATTGACCCCAAGCATACTTCCAAAGTTGTGGCAAAATGGCTTAAGGACAAGAAAGTCAAGGCATTAGAGTGGCCATCACAAAGCCCTGACCTCAATCCTATAGAACATTTGTGGGCAGAACTGAAAAAGCGTGTGCGAGCAAGGAGGCCTACAAACCAGACTCAGTTACACCATCTCTGTCAGGAGGAACGGGCCAAAATTCATCCAACTTATTGTGGGAAGCTTGTGGAAGGCCACCTGAAACATTTGACCCAAGTTAAACAATTTAAAGGCAATGCTATCAAATACTAATTGACTGTATGTAAACTTCTGACCCAATGGGAATGTGATGAAAGAAATTAAAGCTGAAAGAAATCATTCTCTCTACTATTATTCTGACATTTCACATTCTTAAAATAAAGTGGTGATCCTAACTGACCTAAAACAGGGAATTTGTCTTGGATTAAATGTCAGGAATTGTGAAAAACTGAGTATGTATTTGGCTAATGTGTATGTAAACTTCCGACTTCAACTGTTTATAGACCTTTTCTCGCTTCTCTGGTAGATAATGTTTTTTTTGAGGCCTTGCTCACAATTCATTCTGTGACAGCACAATGATCAAATGATATACTGTATGTGAGGTTCTTGATCATATCTTTGATCATGACACTGGTGAGGAGGAGAGAGTCCTTGTTAAACTGTCCATACATTATGATTTTTTTAAACTCAAAAACAAGTTGTATGAGCTCAGGTCAATGAGGCCTACAGGCCATAAATAGCAAATAGAAGTTAAAAACTTGTAATGTTCACACGAAATTAAGTTAATAAAAAGATCTAACACAACATTAGGTGATAGTATATGTATTATTATGGGTTTATAATAAGCTATAATGGGGAGGTCATTTTGGACCGGGAACACAGAATTAATTAACATGAGATGGACACAAAAGAAGGGTCAATTACTTTTTTCATTGGCAAGATGAACAAACTTAGGGATGACATGCCAGCAACAAATGCTGACACAACACATCCAAGTGTATCTGACAAAATTATGAAAGACGAGAATTGTACTTTTTAATTCCTCAATGTCAGTGTGGAAGGGTTGAAAAAATTACTGTTGTCTATCAACAATGACAAGCCACCAGTGTCTGACAAATTGGATGGAAAATTATGAGGACAATAGCAGATTATATTGCTACTCCTATTTGCCATATCTTCAATTTAAGCCTACTAGAAAGTGTGTGCGCTCTGGTCTGGAGGGAAGCTAAAGTATTTCCGCCACCCAAGAAAAGTAAAGCCCCGCTTACTGGCTCAAATAGCCAACCAATCAGCCTGTTACCAACCCTTAGTAAACTTCTGGAAAAAATTGTGTTTGACCAGATACAATGCTATTTCACAACACTTTCAGCATGCATATAGGGAAGGACACTCAACAAGCATGGCACTTACACAACTGACTGATAATTGGCTGAGAGAAATTGATGACACAATTATTATAGGGGCTGTCTTGTTAGACTTCAGTGCAGCTTTTGACATTATCGATCATAGTCTGCTACTGGGAAAACATATGTGTTATGGCTTACACCCCATGCTATAATGTGAATAAAGAGTTACTTGTCTAACAGAACACAGAGGGTGTTCTTTAATGAAAGCCTCTCAAACATAATCCAGATAGAAGCAGGAATTCCCCAGGGTAGCTGTTTAGGCCCCTTGCTTTTTTCAATTTTTACTAACGACGGCATTGAGCAAGGCCTGTGTGTCTATGTATGCGTATGATTCAACACTATACATGTCAGCTACTACAGTAATGGAAATGACTGCAAAACGTTTGTTTCAGAATGGGTAGCAAGGAAGAAATTAGTCCTAAATATTTGCGAAACTTAAAATATTGTATTTGGGACAAATCATTCACTAAACCCTAAACCTCAACTACATCTCGTAAAGAATAATGTGGAAATTGAGCAAGTTGAGGTGACTAAACTGCTTTGGGTAACCGTGGATTGTAAAACTGATACAACAATAGCTAGGATGGGGAGAAGTCTATCCATAATAAAGCGCTGCTCTGCCTTCTTAACAACACTATCAACAAGGCAGGTCCTACAGGCCCTGGTTTTGTCACAACTGGACTACTGTTCAGTCGTGTGGTCAGGTGCCAAAAGTGGGACTTGTGAAAATTGCAGTTGGCTGGCCCTTAAAAGTACACGGAGAGCTAACATTAATGACATGCATGTCAATCTCTCATGGCTCAAAGTGTAAGATAAATTGACTTCCTCATTCCTTGTTTTTGTAAGAGGTGTTGACAAGATGTAGGTACCGAGCTGTCTGTTTAAAATACTAGCACCCAGCTCGGACACCCATGCACCCCACAAGACATGCCATCAGAGGTCTCTTCACAGTCCCCAAGTCCAGAATATGCAATGGGAGGCGCACGGTACTACATAGAGCCATGTCTACGTGGAACTCTATTTCACATCAGGTAATTGAGCTATGGAAGATACCGTTCCAAAAAGAATAGCAAATGATAATGGAATAATTATGATCAAATTAAAGTAAAGACAGGAGGATGTTTGGACACTGACTGACAGAACATTTAAATATTACTCCAATAACTTCCTTCCACCAAAGAGTACACAAGCAGTAAAATTTAGTTTAAAAAACTGATAAAAATACACCTTATGGAACAGCGGGGACTGTGAAGCAGCACAAACATAGCCACAGACACACGCATACACACACACACACGATAACATACGCACTATACACTCACGTACATAGGAATTTTGTACTGTAGATATGTGGTGGAGTAGGGGCCTGAGGGCACATCTGTGAATGTATTGTAATGTTTTTAAAATTTTATAAACTGCCTTAATTTTGCTGGACCCCAGGAAGAGTAGCTGCTGCCTTGGAACAAATACAAATACAGCTGTAATCGATGCCAAAGGTTATTCTAACATGTATTAACTCAGGGGTTTTTATTTATTTTTTGAATATTTCTTCCACTTTTAACATTACAAAGTGTTTTGTGTAGATCGCTGAGCAAAAAATTACAATTACAGCAGTTTTAATCCCACTTTGTAAGGCAACAAAATGTGGAAAAAGTCAAGGGGTGTGAATACTTTCTGAAGGCACTGTATGTGAATTGTTAATAATGTAAAAGCATGATGTCAAAAACCTCACGAGCAGACCATTCTTTTAGAATTTTTTTATGGATAGGCTCCTTGGCTAATTGATGCATAGGATGAGAAATACACCCGACACATTGCTGTTCAAAACAAATCAAAGTTTATTTGTCACTTGCGCCGAATACAACAGGTGTGGGTAAAACCTTACATTTAAATGCTTTCTTTCAGGCTCTAACCAATAGTGCAAAAAAGGTATTAGGCGCACAATAGGTAGGTAAGGTAATAAAACAACAGTAAAAAGACGGGCTACATACAGACACCAGTTAGTCAGGCTGATTGAGGTAGCATGTACATGTAGATATGGTTAAAGTGTCTATGCATATATGATGAACAGAGAGGAGGAGTTGGTGGGTGGGACACAATGCAGATAGCCCGGTTAGCCAACGTGAGGGAGCACTGGTTGGTCAGCCCAATTGAGTTAGTTTGTACATGAATATATAGTTAAAGTGACTGCATAGATGATAAACAGAGAGTAGCAGCAGCGTAAAAATAGGGTTAGGGGGGGGGGCACACAATGCAAATAGCCCGGGTAGCCATTTGATTACCTGTTCAGGAGTTGAGAAGCCTTTTTGTCCTAGACTTGGCACTCCGGTACCGCTTGCCATGTGGTAGTAGAGAGAAAAGTCTATGACTGGGGTGGCTGGGGTCTTTAACAATTTTTAGGACCTTTCTCTGACACCGCCTGGTGTCAGTGATGTACTGGGCCGTACGCACTACCTTCTGCAGTGCGTTGCGGTCAGAGGCCGAGTAAATTGCCGTTCCAGGCAGTGATGCTCTCGATGTTGCAGCTGTAGAACCTTTTGAGGATCTCAGGACCCATGCCAAATCTTTTTAGTTTCTTGAGGGGGAATAGGCTTTGTCGTGCCCTCTTCATGACTGTCTTGGTGTGTTTGGACCATTCTAGTTTGTTGTTGATGTGGACACCAAGGAACTTGAAGCTCTCAACCTGCTTCACTACAGCCTCGTCGATGAGAATGGGGGCGTGCTCGGTCCTCCTTTTCCTGTAGTCCACAATCATCTCCTTTAGTCTTGGTTGAAACAGCTTTTTTTATAGTAGGCCTAGGTTTAGTGTGAGGGTAGCCTACTGAGGGCTTATTGTTTAATCACATGAAACTGAAAACAAGCACCTTCAATGTTTCTAAATAGGGCATAAGCTCATCTCTCGTTTCATGATGGGCATATGGACATATAGCCTATATGAGGGTTTTTATGCTCATCCAAAATAACAACAGGAGCTGGCTAAAATAATGTACAGATAAAAAGGGATTTTTGCTGATCCCAAACATTTATATTTTAATCTTGACTACTTGGTGAATGCCTTGGGCAGGATAAACAAAACAGCCTTTATTTAAAGGAGGGGCGGCTATGTTTGTTTTTTAATCAAATTAAACTAAATGGGGAAAAACATTTGTTTTCTATGTTTCTAAATATGAGGTTTAGGGGCACAAAAAGCACATCTCTCTTGTTCCATGCACAGGGATACTGGTCCAGGTCCATGTTGACTCCATGTGCCAAGTTTGCTGGATGTTCTTTGGTAGGTGGACCATTCTTGATACACACAGGAAACTGTTGAGTGTGAAAATCCCAGCAGCATTGCAGTTCTTGACACACTCAAACCAGTGCATCTACTACCATACCCCGTTCAAAGGCACTTAAATATTTTGTCTTGCCCATTCACCCTCTGAATGGCACACATGCACAGTCCATGTCTCAATTGTCTCAAGGCTTTAAAATCCTCCCCTTCATTTACACAGCGGAATTAACAAGTGACATCAATAAGACCATTGCTTTCACCTGGAATCACCTGGTCAGGCTATGTCATGGAAATAGCAGGTGTTCCTAATGTTTTGTACACTCTGTGTATATTATTTTGTCATTTAAGATGAAACATTTGAATGAAGTATAGGGTTTTTATAATAAGTATTTTACATTTATCAGCCTTACAGTATTCAATGCTCCTGATAAGTCGTTATTTCATTGGGGGCGGGAATAGAGAATCAAGACAACAAACGTTGCCGCTGTCAAGTTTCAAGTTTTTTTTGTGGTATGTACGGGATACACATGGTATACACTACTGGTCAAAAGTTTTAGAACACCTAGTCATTCAAAGTTTTTCTTAATTTTTTGACTATTTTCTACATTGTGGAATAATAGTGAAGACATCAAAACTACGGAATATCACATATGGAATCATGTAGTAACCAAAGAAAGGGTTAAACAAATCAAAATATATTTTATATTTGAGATTCTTCAAATAGCCACTCTTTGCCTTGATGACAGCTTGTCACAACATTGGCTGAAATGCATTAAGAAGGAAAGAAATTCAACAAACGTTTAACAAAACACCTGTTAATTTAAATGCATTCCAGGTGACTACCTCATGAAGTTGGTGGAGATAATGCCAAGAGTGTTTAAAGCTGTCATCAAGGCAAAGTGTAAAATATAAAATAGATATAGATTTGTTTAACAATTTTTTGTTTACTACATGACTCCATATGTGTTATTTATTATTATTATTATTATTATTATTTCATAGTTTTGATGTCTTCACTACTATTTTACATGGTAGAAAATAGTAACAAAAAATAAACACCCTTGAATGAGTAGGTGTTTTAAAACTTTTGACCTGTATTGTACACTTCCCAATGAAATGCTAACTTGCAGGTTCCTTCTCGACAATGCAACAACAACAAGAAATAATACAAGATTAGAATACGAACATAAAGTAAATGGCTTAGCAGAATAGTATAATACAGGAAGGCACAATTGATATAGTTCAATATTTACACGTGTTTTGGGGAAGGGGGGATTCGTAGGCAAGAGTTTAAATTGTGCAGTATTTAGCAATAACAGTAAGAGTCTGGTAACAGCAGTTGTGATATGTTTCTAGCACGAATGTATATGTATGTGTTTGGGGGTGTGTGGATGTGTTTATGTCTGTATGTGTGTGTAGGGCTGTGGCAGTCATGAGATTTTGTCAGCCGGTGATTGTCAAGCAAATAACTGCCGGTCTCACGGTAATAGACTGTTAATTAAACATAAACATGTTTCGCATCTCTTGGCTTTCACAAGCCAATGATGCAGACCTTTGGATATCTACATTTTAAAAAGTCTAATACATCAATTTAATATGGCCTACACCATCACACTAAATCCATTATTTACTTTAGACGAGTCTAAAAAAAACATGATATGAAGAAAATGTAGTCTATTTCAGAATAACAGAATAGCATACTCTGAGTTGTCCTTATGTTAGGCCCTGATATGGCTGTGGGCTAAACTAGTTAATTTAGCAGACACGATTTGCTTAGAATTCCATTACATTATTTTTATTATTTCACAGTTTGAAGAATACAATTGAACATAGCTTAATAAAATAGAAAGGATATTTTCTCCAAATGATTTCAAAGGAAATGCGCACATGCTGCTATTCCGTGTTAAGCGTTTAACAAAGAAACTGGTCCTCCTATATGCTTAATTTATAGTTATTTAATAAACTTTCAGTTGTGAAACACACGTTGGGCTATGTATTTCATTTTTAACACATTCTAAGGCTGAGTGATGGACTCTAATGATGATTTTTTTAAGTCCCAAGCTGCACACACTTCATCAGTCTCTCATTCCCAATTTGACAAGCACTTGATAATATTCTCACCAGGCCTCGAATTTCCCAGCGGAGTCCCCTTTGTGTGGCCATAATGCTCCCTTTAAAAAAATCCAGCCATTTTGCGGCCAAAGTGGCCGTTGTGCCCTTGGGCTGAATATAATATTTATAATTCCCTTCTTCCAGCTGCCGTGCTCTAAAGCACCTCTCACTCACACAGCTCTCTAAGATGTAGCCAATGCCCTTAGCATTTCAGCTAAGAAATAGGCTACAAGTGAATGAAGACAGACACATCAGGGAAGCAACTGTGTGCGTCCCTCTTAACAAATTCCGAGGTGCATATTGAAGATGTTAGAACTGTCCACATATAGCCTACTTTTCCTCAGCCAACAAGATGACTAGGCCTAACGAACAGCAAAAGCACTAGCCTATGTCTATCTAAACTCAGCAAAAAACATCCTTTCACTGTCAACTGCATTTATTTTCTGCAAACTTAACATGTGTAAATATTTGTATAAACACAACAAGATTCAACAACTGGGACATAAACTGAACAAGTTCCACAGACATGTGTCTAACAGAAATTTAATAATGTGTCCCTGAACAAAGGGGGGGTCAAAATCAAAAGTAACAGTCAGTATCTGGTGTGGCCACCAGTTGCATTAAGTACTGCAGTGCATCTCCACCTCATGGACAGCACCAGATTTGCCATTTTTTGCTGTGAGATGTTACCCCAGTCTTCCACCAAGGCACCTGCAAGTTCCCAGACATTTCTGGAGGAATGGCCCTAGCCCTCCCCCTCCGATTCAACAGGTCCTAGACGTTCTCAATGGGATTGAGATCCGGGCGCTTCACTGGCAATGGCAAAACATTGACATTCCTGTTTTGCAGAAAATCACGCACAGAACGATCAGTATGGCTGGTGGCATTGTCATACTGGAGGGTCATGTTAGGTTGGGCCTGCAGGAAGAGTAGCACATGAGGGAGGAGGATGTCTTACGTGTAACGCACAGCGTTGAGATTGCCTGCAATGACAACAAGCTCAGTCCGATGATGCTGTGACACACCGCCCCAGATCATGACGGACCCTCCACCTCCAAGTCGATCCCACTCCAGAGTACAGGCCTCGGTGTAACGCTCATTCCTTCGACGATAAACGCAAATCCGACCATCACCCCTGGTAAGACAAAACCGCGACTCGTCAGTGAAGAGCACTTTTTGCCAGTCCTGTCTGGTCCAGCAATGGTGGGTTTGTGCCCATAGGCAATGTTTTTGCCGGTGATGTCTGGTGAGGACCTACGTTACAACAGTCCTACAAGCCCCAAGTCCAGCCTCTCAGCCTATTGAGGACAGACTGTCCTCTGCACTGATGGAGGGATTGTGCATTCCTGGTGTAACTTGGGCAATTGTTGATGCCATCCTGTACCTGTCCCGCAGGTGTGATGTTCGGATGTACTGATCCTGTGCAGGTGTTGTTACATGTGGTCTGCCACTGCGAGGACGATCAGCCGTCCGTCCGGGCTCCTTGTAGCGCTGTCTTAGGCGTCTCATCGTGCGAAGATTGCAATTTATTTCCCTGGCCACATCTGCAGTCCTCATGCTTCCTTGTAGCATGCCTAAGACATTTTCACAGAGATGAGCAGGGACCTTAGGGCATCTTTCTTTTTCAGAGTCAGTAGAAAGGCCTCTTTAGTGTCCTAAGTTTTCATAACTGTGACCTTAATTGCCTACCATCTGTAAACTGTTAGTGTCTTAACGACCTTTGCACAGGTGCATGTTCATTAATTGTTTATGGTTCATTGAACAAGCATGGGCAACATTGTTTAAACCCTTTACAATGAAGATCTGTGAAGTTATTTTGATTTCTACGAATGATCTTTGAAAGACAGGGTCCTGAAAAAGGTCAGTTTCATTTTTTGCTGAGTTGACTATCCCCCATAGTACAAAAGTTGACCTATGCTACTGATCAAGTTGTCCTTCTGTGTAAGAAAAAAAACATGTTCCAAAATGCAATCAATTAGCGGGAAAACACTGTTCTCGAAAGTGAAGACAAATGCGATTATGTATGTAATGCTTTATTAAAAATCTGCATTTTATGGTGAAAATGTATCTTCCCCAATTGTGAAACTCACGTGCAGCCTATGTTTGCCTGTTAGGCTCGACACCAGTTATAAAGCGGATTAATATGCTTAGATTTCAGGAATTATTTGGTCACTTTAGTTGTGATTACAACCCGTATCAAAACATATGAGCTAGGCTACATGAGGTGTGCAACTATGATTTGAAAAAGTCACACAAAAAAGGTTTGCGCTGTTCCTTGCCTTACTGCACAAGTTGGGCATTATTCACGAGGCGCAATCCCGTATCTGGGAGCGTAATCATAGCCTCAAGCTCATTACCATAACGCAACGTTAACTATTCATGAAAATCGCAAATGAAATGAAATAAATATATTCACTCACATGCTTAGCCTTTTGTTAACAACACTGTCATCTCAGATTTTCAAAATATACTTTTCAACCATAGCTACACAAGCATTTGTGTAAGAGTATTGATAGCTAACATAGCATTAAGCCTAGCATTCAGCAGGCAACATTTTCACAAAAACAAGAAAAGCATTCAAATAAAATAATTTACCTTTGAAGAACTTCGGATGTTTTCAATGAGGAGACTCTCAGTTAGATAGCAAATGTTAATTTTTTCCCAAAATATTATTTGTGTAGGAGAAATCACTCCGTTTTGTTCATCACGTTTGGCTAAGAAAAAAAACAGAAAATTCAGTCATTACAACGCCAAACTTTTTTCCAAATTAACTCCATAATATCGACAGAAACATGGCAAACGTTGTTTAGAATCAATCCTCAAGGTGTTTTTCACATATCTATCTATTCGATGATAAATCATTCGTGGCAGTTGGGTTTCTCCTCGGAAGCAAACGGAAAAATACACGCAGCTGGAGATTACGCAATAATTGTGATGGAGGACACCAAGCGAGCACCTGGTAGATGTAGTGTAAAATGGTCAATCTTCCAATGATATGCCTACAAATACGTCACAATGCTGCAGACACCTTGGGGAAACGACAGAAAGTGTAAGCTCATTCCTGGCCCATTCACAGCCATATAAGGAGACATTGGAACACAGCGCCTTCAAAATCTGGGTCACTTCCTGTTTGAAATGTAATCTTGGTTTCGCCTGTAGCATCAGTTCTGTGGCACTCACAGACAATATCAATAGCAGTTTTGTAAACGTCAGAGTGTTTTCTTTCCAAAACTGTCAATTATTTACATAGTCGAGCATCTTTTCGTGACAAAATATCTTGTTTAAAACGGGAACGTTTTTCATCCAAAAATTAAAAGAGCGCCCCCCTATATCCAAGAAGATAAAACATAATCCACAAGTGATAAATAATATTGTCACCCATCAGACTATTGTTAATTTAATATTGTCTTTACATTTACTAAATAATATATGTGTGAAATTTGTTTTGATTTTGAATGGACCATTATCATGCACCTGTCTTGGAACAGGGGCATGGGAATAAACATGTCGTCTATGCACTTAAATAGCAAATGGAGGACGCTTTTCCCGTGGTTCATTTTCATGCCAGCCAGGAAGGCTATACTCCTGTTGTAAAGCAAAGCAATGTGCTTAATATTATGAGAATTGATAAGTAGTACGTCTAGCCTATAGAAAGCTGATGGGATCCTCCTCTTTCTAATAGAATCCATAAAATCTCAGTTTTCTCGCACAATTGCATAGCCTATAGAAATGTTGCGCAACATGAGCTCATGGGCTCTCATGAAGCGTTTGATTAGATTTCCGATCACATTTCCATTGCTCAGAGTGATTAGAGGGACAATAGAGTGCTGAGTACCAGGCAGTTTGGTAGACAACTAATAACCATCAGCAACATCAGAGCTTGGAGAAGCCTAATTATCATGACTAAACGGTCACACGGAATTTGACTGCCATCATGACTCGTGACACCATAAGTGTCACAGTCACCATACGGTCACCATAGGTGTGTGTGTGTGTTAAGGTGCGGATTAAAGGGAAGCACACCCGCAAGCTGCCCTGTGACACCAGCCTACCAGATGAGCTAAATCACTTCTATGTTCGCTTCGAAGGAAAGCAACACTGAAGCATGCATGACAGCATCAGCTGTTCTGGACGACTGTGTGATAACGCTCTCCGTAGCTGATGTGAGTAAGACCTTTAAACAGGTCAACATTCACAATGCCGCAGGGCCTGACAGTTACCAGGACTTGTACTCCAAGCATGCGCTGACCAACTGGCAAGTGTCTTCACTGACATTTTCAACCTGTCCCTGTGCCCAAGAACACTAAGGTAACCTGCCTAAATATCTACCGACCCGTAGCACTCCTGTAGCCATGAAGTGCTTTGAAAGGCTGGTCATGGCTCACATCAACACCATTTTCCCAGAAATCCTAGACCCACTCAAATTTGCATACCGCCCCAACAGATCCACAGATGATGCAATCTCTATTGCAGTCCACACTGCCCTTTCCCACCTGGACAAAAGGAACACCTATGTGAGAATGCTGGACAGAGCAATTCCTTTACCAGGCCGTGATCTGACTGGTCAGGACGCTCTTGATGGTGCAGCAGTAGTTTTTGGAGAGGACCTGGGGTGGCGTTCTGAATTTCTTCAGCAGCCTTAGGAAGTAGAGATGTGTGCCCTCTTGACAAGAGTGGTGTTGTTGGTCCATAACAAGTCCTCGGTGATGTGGACGCCAAGGAACATAAAACTGCTGACTCTCTACTGCAGTCCATTTCATGTGGATCCTCCTCAATGAACAATACTGGCTTAAGGGAGAGGTTGTTGTCCTGGCAGCACAATGCCAGTTCACTTACCTCCTCTCTACAATGCCAGTTCACTTACCTCCTCTCTATAGGCTGCCTCGTCGTTGTTGGTTATCAGGCCTACAACCCTGGTGTCGTCAGCAAACTTGATGATGGAGTTTGTGTCGTGCAAAGATACACAGTTGTGTGTGAACAGGAAGTATAGCAGAGGGCTGATTACACAACCTTGGGGGACCTCTGTGTTAAGTGTCAGTGTGGAGGAGGTGTTGACAATCCTCACAGCCTGTGGTCTGCCCTTCATGATGTCAAGGATCCAGTTGCAGAGGGTGTGGTCCAGACCCAGGGCTCTGAGCTTGGTGTCAAACTTGGAGGAATTACACAATAGTGTTGAATGCTAAACTGTAGTCAATGAAGAGCATTCTCACATAGATGTTCCTCTTGTCCAGATGTGTTACAGCCGTGTGAATATGAATATGTGTGAATATGAATATGAAAATGGCATCTTCCATGGATCTGTTGGAGCATCTGATATCAATGTAATATCAGCTAAATCACTGGTTTATTCTTGTGGGACAAGCTTATTTTAGCTCGCAGGTGCATGTCTTCTCCAATTAGTATCGTTTAAGAAGGTGCGTATAGACCTCTGCAAACGGAAACTTGCAGGTGTTTTTTTAATAGTCAGATTAATACTCTGTGTGAATCTGACAGGGGAATTACCGTCAAACTGTCGTGCAGCCCAGCATAGCCCCCCTACCTCCACCCCTTTACAGAAACATACGATGAGGACTACAGTAGTACAGGCCCCCCAATATCAGCAGAGTGCCCCACATCTCACTCCTTCTCCCTATTCCACTTCTCCAAGCCCAATGTTCCTAAATACAACATGTGAAGTGGGGTACAATGTAAGAGAGAGAGAGAGAGGTGTGGTTTTGTCTGTCTAGAGTAATCCCTCTATCCCTCTCAGTGATCCAGTGCCATGACTGGGGCGAGTCAGACGATGGAGCCGTGAGGGTGATGGAGGGGGAGGCATGCTGGCTTCTCTGCCCTCTCTTCTCCCACCCCACTGTCTACAACTATAGCTCGGCCCAGGCAGCAGGCCTCAACCTGGTGTGGTACCACGTGAGTGCAGGTCAGGACCTGGAACAACCCATCGACTTCCACCACCCCGACCAGAGGCTCAGCAAGGAGAGGGAGAGGCTGTGGCTGCAGCCCACCACCACGCAGGACGCGGGCCAGTACATCTGCATGCTGAGGTAGGATGGAGACTGGGCTCGGTAGTGCCAAGAAAACCTTTCTATGAGCAGATGTTTGTATAAAAAATGTGTCATTCTTTTAATTTTTTGAACCCATCATCATTATCTGCCAGACGGTCAGAAAGTGCGTCATATCCTGAGCCAAAACCTCCTGACCTACAGTATATATTTTTTGTTTTAAATGACAGTCACAGTTTGTCTGATTTAACATGGTGTGTGTGTGTGTGTGTGCTTTCCCCTCTCAGAAACAGGACATCGTGTGCCAAGATTGCCATGCGTCTGGAGGTGTTGCCAAGTGGACAGGACCCCAACTGTGAGGTGAAGGCTGCTGTACCTCCCACCCCAGTGATCGCGCCCATACAAGATGGCAGGACCCTAACCTGCCCTGACCTGGAGCACATCAAGCTGCCTAACACTAGCCACTCTGTCACCTGGTACCATGTAAGGTGACCCTCGGTCTGTCTGTGTACAATTAATTTAATTTACCATATGGGAGAATGGCTAGTACTGTTACTTGGATGCTGTACATAATATAAATAGCAGCTAAGAAAGTGTATTACTTGATACAATTTAAAAAATAGATTCAGTGCGATCATCAGTATGTATACCCCAGGGGTCAAAACATTGTTCTCAGATTGTATACCAGGTTGTAAACATGTTTTTGGTTATAATTTGGGCCTGACACCACAATTACATCTACCTATCAGTTTTGAGAGTTGTTTTGGTCTATTAATATGAGTATTTTCAAGAAGTTTAAATAAAAGTCTCAATCTTGATGAAAATGTATATATTTTTTGGTTTAGCAAACTAGTGTCACCGAAATTTCATGATTTTTAACCACTTTAAAATGGACATGTATACAACATTTCAAAGCTCACTATTTTGAATTACACATAATTTAAAAGCCAATTTCATAGAGAATGTAACAAACTAGACTATATGTAGTAGCTTCCTTTGAAGAGATGTTTGGGTCTAAGTAGGTGTTTGCTGTTTGGCAGTCTAAATTGTGGGATATGCAAATATGCACATATTTGTATTTATTAGGGATCCCCATTACCTGCTGGCAAGGCAGCAGCTACTCTTCCTGGGGCCCAGCAAAATTAAGGCAGTTATACAATTTTAAAAAATGACAATACACCAGAAAATCAGCACTGTAACAGTGCTGTATTTTTCTTTCTACAGTAAATCATACAGTAATGTGCTGCTATATCAGTATACAATATGTTACTGTAGACCTCAAGGCATTCTGGTCTAGCAAATTACTGCATTTGTTAGCTGTAAAATGAACAACAAATATTCAGCTAAGATACCGAATAGTACTATTACTATTCGGTATTAGTACTAGATGCCCAAAAGGTCAATGGACCTCTTCGGTTCCTCCCTTCTACTAAAGATTATATATTACAGTGAAGGAGGCTGAGGGGAGGAAGGCTCATAATAATGGCCAGAAGAGAGCACATGGAATGGCACAAACATATGGAAACCATGTGTTTGATACCATTTCACTAATTCCACTCTAGCCACTACCACGAGCCTGTCATCCCCAATTAAGGTGACACCAACCTCCTGTGATCTACTGTGCTCTACCCCCCTCCTGTGTTGACCTTGAGCAGGAGTGCAATGCGTTCGGGAACTTCAACATCGATCGTGTGCTCAAAGGAGACAAGCTGGTCATCCATGTAATGTTGGAGCACTACCAAGGACTGTACCACTGTGTGGTCACTTATGAGACCAAAGGAAGAGCCATCAAATTCACCAGGGTGGTCAATGTAACCGCAGTGTGTAAGGCCTTTTTCACAACTATCTGAAAGTTTTGTAACTATGAACGTTGCACTGTACATCCTTTTGTTAATGTTTGAGACCATGAAAGCAATTCAGTGATATGTTTTTGAATATTTCCTCTAGTTAAGGTTTTATGGATAAATATCTGATATTGCAATATGATAATGTCAAACTCTCAATAAGCGTAATTTCTGCTTTGTGTTTCTCTCAGCTCCCAGTGGTTTACCCAAACAGCCAAATATACTCAACCCTGCCAAGGAGCAATTCTATCCTGTCAAACAAGGTAGGTAGAGATCGACTATGAGATACATCAGCATATCAATATATTGATAAAGATATACAAAGTGTACAAAACATTAGGAACACTGCTCTTTCCATGACAAAGACTGAGCAGGTGAATCCAGGTGAAGGCTATGATCCCTTATTGATGTCACTTCAATCAGTCTAAATGAAGGGGAGGAGACAGGTTAAAGAAAGATGTTTAATCATTGAGACAATTGGATTGTGTATGTGTGGCATTCAGAGGGTGAATGAGCAAGACAAAAGATTTAAGTGCCTTTGAACGCTTTATGGTACTAGGTGCCAGCCGCACCGGTTTGTGTCAAGAACTGCAATACTGCTGCGTTTTTTACTCTCAACAGTTTCCCGTGTGTATCAATAATGGTCCAACACCCAAAGGACACCCAGCCAACTTGACACAGGAAGAGATAAAAGGAGAATTGACAGCAGTACAATGACAAAGCATGTGTGATAGAAATGGTGTACAAGCTAATGATGTGGAAATACTGAAAAGCATATATATATATATATATAAAAACTATTGGTATATATATATATATATATATATATATATATACAGTTGAAGTCAGAAGTTTACATACACTTAGGTTGGTGTCATTAAAACTCATTTTTCAACCACTCCACAAATATCTTGTTAAACTATAGTTTTGACAAGTCGGTTAGGACATGTACTTTGTGCATGACACAAGTAATTTTTCCAACAATTGTTGAAAATTGTTCACTTCTAATTCACTGTATCACAATTCCAGTGGGTCAGAAGTTTACATTCACTTAGTTGACTGTGCCTTTAAACAGCTTGGAAAATTCCAGAAAATTATGTCATGGCTTTAGACGCTAGAGTCAATTGGAGGTGTACATGTGGATGTATTTCAAGGCCTACCTTCAAACTCAGTGCCTCTTTGCTTGACATCATGAGAAAATCAAAATAAATCAGCCAAGACTTCTGAAAAAAAATTGTAGACCTCCACAAGTCTGTTTCATCCTTGGAAGCAATTTCCAAATGCCTGAAGGTACCACGTTCATCTGTACAAACAATAGTACGCAATTATAAACACCATGAGACCACGCAGCCATCATACAGCTCAGGAAGGAGACGCATGCTGTCTCCTAGAGATTGAACTTACTTTGGTGCGAAAAGTGCAAATCAATCCCAGTACAACAGCAAAGGACCTTGTGAAGATGCTGGAGGACACAGGTACAAAAGTATCTATATCCACAGTAAAATTAGTCCTATATCGACATAACTTGAAAGGCCGCTCAGCAAGGAAGAAGCCACTGCTCCAAAACCGCCATATAAAAGCCAGACTACGCTTTGCAACTGCACATGGGGACAAAGATCATACTTTTTGGAGAAATGTCCTCTGGTCTGATGAAACAAAAATAGAACTGTTTGGCAATAATGACCATCGTTATGTTTGGAGGAAAAAGGGGGATGCTTGCAAGCTGAAGAACACCATCCCAACCATGAAGCACAGGGGTGGCAACATCATGTTGTGGGGCTTCTTTGCTGCAGGAGGGACTGGTGCACTTCACAAAATAGATGGCATCATGAGGCAGAAAAATTCTGTGGATATATTGAAGCAGCATCTCAAGACATCAGTCAGGAAGTTAAAGCTTGGTCGCAAATGGGTCTTCCAAATGGACAATGACCCCAAGCATACTTCCAAAGTTGTGGCAAAATGGCTTAAGGACAAGAAAGTCAAGATATTGGAGTGGCCATCACAAAGCCCTGACCTCAATCCTATAGAAAATGTGTGGGCAGAACTGAAAAAGCGGGTGTGAGCAAGGAGGCCTACACACCTGACACAATTACACCAGCTCTGTCAGGAGGAATGGGCCAAACTTCACCCAAGTTATTGTGGGAAGCTTATAGAAGGCTACCTGAAACGTTTGACCCAAGTTAAACCAGTTAAATACCAAATACTAAATAAGTGTATGTAAACTTCTAACCCACTGTGAATTATTCTGACATTTCACATTCTTAAAATAAAGTGGTGAGCGAAGACAGGGAATTTTTACTAGGATTAAATGTCAGAAATTGTGAAAAACAGAGTTTAAATGTATTTGGGTAAGGTGTATGTAAACTTCTGACTTCAACCTTATATATATATATATATATATATATATACATATACAGTGGGGCAAAAAGTATTTAGTCAGCCAACAATTGTGCAAGTTCTCCCACTTAAAAAGATGAGATAGGCCTGTCATTTTCAATCTCATCTTTTAAGTGGGAGAACTTGCACAATTGGTGGCTGACTAAATGCTAAATACTTTTAAATACTTATATATATATATATATATATATATATATATATATACTGCTCAAAAAAAGGGAACACTTAAATAACACATCCTAGATCTGAATGAATGAAATATTCTTACTAAATACTTTTCTTTACATAGTTGAATGTGCTGACAACAAAATCACACAAAAATTATCAATGGAAATCAAATTTATCAACCCATGGAGGTCTGGATTTGGAGTCACACTGAAAATTAAAGTGGAAAACCACACTACTGTAATGTCCTTAAAACAAGTCAAAATGCGTTTCAGTAGTGTGTGTAGCCTCCACGTGCCTGTATGATCTCCCTACAACGCCTGGACATGCTCCTGATGAGGTGGCGGATGGTCTCCTGAGGGATCTCCTCCCAGACTTGGACTAAAGCATCCGCCAACTCCTGGACAGTCTGTAGTGCAAGTGGCGTTGGTGGATGGAGCGAGACATGATGTCCGAGATGTGCTCAATTGGATTCAGGACTGGGGAACGGGCGGGCCAGTCCATAGCATCAATGCCTTCCTCTTGCAGGAACTGCTGACACACTCCAGCCACATGAGGTCTAGCATTGTCTTGCATTAGGAAGAACCCACGGCCAACCGCACCAGCATATGGTCTCACAAGGGGTCTGAGGATCTCATCTCGGTACCTAATGGCAGTCAGGCTACCTCTGGCGAGCACATGGAGGGCTGTGCGGCCCCCCAAAGAAATGCCACCCCACACCATGACTGACCCACCACCAAACCGGTCATGCCACGGCGTCTCCAGACTCTGTCACATCTGTCAAGAGCACAGGGCGCCAGTGGCGAATTTGCCAATCTTGGTGTTCTCTGGCAAATGTCAAACGTCCTGCACGGTGTTGGGCTGTAAGCCAACCCCCACCTGTGGATGTAGGGCACTCATACCACCCTCATGGAGTCTGTTTCTGACCGTTTGAGCAGACACGCGCACATTTGTGGCCTGCTGGAGGTCATTTTTGCAGGGCTCTGGCAGTGCTCCTCCTGCTCCTCCTTGCACAAAGCCGGAGGTAGCGGTCCTGCTGCTGGGTTGTTGCCCTCCTACGGCCTCCTCCACGTCTCCTGATGTACTGGCCTGTCTCCTGGTAGCGCATCCATGCTCTGGACACTACGCTGACAGACACAGCAAACCTTCTTGCCACAGCTTGCATTGATGTGCCATCCTGGATGAGCTGCACTACCTGAGCCACTTGTGTGGGTTGTAGACTCCGTCTCATGCTACCACTAGAGTGAAAGCACCGCCAGCATTCAAAAGTGACCAAAACATCAGCCAGGAAGCATAGGAACTGAGAAGTGGTCTGTGGTCACCACCTGCAGAACCACTCCTTTATTGGGGGTGTCTTGCTAATTGCCTATAATTTCCACCTGTTGTCTATTCCATTTGCCGAACAGCATGTGAAATTTATTGTCAATCAGCGTTGCTTCCTAAGTGGACAGTTTGATTTGACAGAAGTGTGATTGACTTGGAGTTACATTGTGTTGTTTAAGTGTTCCTTTTATTTTTTTGAGCAGTGTATATATACACATTTACAAATGTGCTTTTCTTTCAAAAACAAGGAAATTTCTAAGTGACTCCAAACTTTTGAACGGTAGCGTGCGTGTGTGCGTGTGCGTGTGTGTACGTACATATACACACACACACACACACACACACACACACACACACACACACACACACACACACACACACACACACACACACACACACACACACACACACACACACACACACACACACACACACGACAGACTGGCCAGGTGAATCCAGGTGACAGCTGTCAGTGTAGTGTTCAATCAGTAAAGATGGGGAGAAGACAGGTAAAAGAAAGATTTTTAAGCCTTGGAACAATTGGATTGTGTATGTGTGCCATTCAGATGGTAAAGGGGCAAGACAAAAGGTTTAAGTCCCTTTGAACGGGGTAAGGTGCCAGGTGCACCGGTTTGCGTCAATAACTGTAATGCTGTGCAGTTTTTCACGCTCAACAGTCCACCATCCAAAGGACATCCAGCCCACTTGACACAACTGTAGGAAGCATTGGAGTCAACATGGGCCAGCATCCCTGTGGAACGCTTTCAACCCCTTGTAGAGTCAATGCCCTGACAAATTTGGGCTGTTCTGAGGGCAAAAGGGGGTTCTTCTCAATATTAGGAAGGTGTTCCTAATGATTTGTACACTCAGTGCATATTACGATAAATCAAGTTAAACTTATTCAACTCAGATTCAATTCTTTCCCCATAACAAGTCATACAATTCAGTTGAAGATCAGACCATCACTTCCCACTTTTCGCTGTTGTGATCATCGAATTAGAATTAATACTAAGCATATGGTTGTGACAGAGTTTTCTCAATATATAGAAAATATAATCATACTCAACATTGACAAATTGAAACATCAACATCAGAGTTTTGGCTATTCCTTTTGAATTGTATTCAAATGTTTAATGTGACAACGTTGTAGTCATGGCTGTAGCTGTGATATTGTTCCCATGGTAATGCAGCAGTATTGATAGCCTTGGGGGCTGTTGCAAGGTCAGAGGTGAATCTCACATTGAGGCCTCTCCATCTCCAACATTTTAATAACTGACTTGAGATCAGTTTTAGAACTTAGTGGTTACTGTAACTAAGTTTTATAAACTTATCTTATGTGTTGGCTGTCACTAGTTTGAAAGTTGAGATGGGCAATGATTATCGAGTGCGTTTGGGGAGATGCATATGTGATAACAGAAAGCCGGATACTTTGATTTGTTTTCTAACAGCAAGGCTCGACTTAACAACTCAACGTGCAATGTAAACGTTTGACAAAATATTACACTGCATTGTGTGAAAATTGTCTGATGTGAGGAAAGAATATCTGTATTTCAAATGTTAGAATAATATCACCACATAGAATACACTACATTTCCAACCTATTGACCAATTGTAGGTGCATGGTATTGTGACTTCTGGGCCTCATTTAACATATTTCCCAGTGTGTTTTGTTGTAGGTTATATTTGTTGCACAAGTTAGTGTAGAGTGTTGTACCAGTTTAGCTGTTTTTTGGTGTGCCAATAATAATATTTCCCATCACAGGGCGCAGACCAAAGTGACAGTTCCACATTCATTTGATTCCTGGCAACTGGGTATAATCAATATCATTTCACAGAATGTTACTTGCATTTTTTTGTGAGTTGTTGAGATTGGGTGATATTGTCATGGTGACACAGCACAGTAGACATTGTTCCCATGGTAATGCAGCAGTATTGATCGCCGTGGTGACTGTTGCAGGGTCAGAGGTGAATCTCACATGCAGGGTGTCATTGCCCTACCTGGAAGGACCCAGGGAGACCTGGTGGACCATCGATGGGAAGACTGTAGATCAGCTAGCTGATCCCCGCATCTCATTCACTTCTAGGTAAGTCTCATCCTCTTCTGTCTTTTCTTGTCTCTTCTGTTACTTTATCTTCTCATCTCTATTCTTCTCTATTCTTTTATACTGTTCTTTTTGTTGGTTTCTATCCTCTCCTCTCATTCTTCTGTTACGTCTGTCCCATTTTTTTCCTTCCCTTCATCTCCTCTCTCCTCCCCACATCTCTCTATCCTACAGGGTGGTGTTGGATTATTTTGGGGACAGGACAGTTGAGAATGTGCTCCGCATCCAGGACTTCAGCTCAGAGGACCTGACCAGAGAATACAACTGCTCCGGACGCAACGGCCGAGATGTAGCCACCCGCAGGGCAGTGCTAGAAGAGGAGGGTGAGGAATGATTTAAAACACGACAGAGCATAGCATGACACAATAGGACATTTGTTGATAATTTGTGTGGAAATGTGCTGAATATTGTATTAGTCACCATGGGAAAGTGGTGTGCAGCTAGTGGTCTGTGGTTGATCTTGTGGACTGTTTTGTGAGGACATTTTCTGTTAAACCTTACTAATGCTTTTGTACTAAAATATATGTCTTTAAGCCTAGGCATTGGGCTTGAGTTAGTTTATTTAACAAACTCATATAGATAGAAAAGTGTGTGTGCGCGCCTTAACCTCTCTGGAATATGTGGGACCCTAGCGTCCCTGGCCAAAAACCAGGGAAAATGCAGAGTGCCAAATTAAAAAAATTACTATAAAAATCAAACTTTCATTAAATCACACATGCAAAACAGCAAATTAAAGCTACACTTGTTGTGAATCCAGCCAACATGTCAGATTTCAAAAAGGCTTTTCGGCAAAAGCAAACTATGCTATTATCTGAGGATAGCACCATAGTAAACAAAGAGAGAGAAGCATATTTCAACCCTGCAGGCGCGACACAAAACGCAGAAATACAAATATAATTCATGCCTTACCTTTGACGAGCTTCTTTTGTTGGCACTCCAATATGTTCCATAAACATCACAAATGGTCCTTTTGTTCGATTAATTCCGTCGATATATATCCAAAATGTCCATTTATTTGGCACGTTTGATCCAGAAAAAAACTGGTTCCAACTTGCGCAATGTGACTACAAAATATCTCAAAAGTTACCTGTAAACTTTGCCAAAACATTTCAAACTACTTTTGTAATACAACTTTAGGTATTTTTTAACAGAAATAATCGATAAAATTGAAGACTTGGTGATCGGTGTTCAATACAGGAGGAAAACAAACTGTAGCTAGCTTTCTGGTCACGCGCCTCTATCTAACAGTACACTTCAAGTTACCCTCATTCAATATGGCAGTACTTCTTCATTACACAAAGGAAAAACCTCAACCAATTTCTAATGACTGGTGACATCCAGGAAGCAGTAGGAACTGCAAGAAGGTCCCTTAGAAATCTGGGTTCCCAATGATTCGGAATTGTTTGTCCTCGGGGTTTCGCCTGCTAAATAAGTTCTGTTATACTCACAGACATGATTCAAACAGTGTTCTATCCAAATATAATAATAATATGCATATCTTATCTTCTGGGGATGAGTAGCAGGCAGTTGACATTTGACATGTATTTCATCCGGACCTGAAAATACTTCCCCCTGTCACCAATAAGTTAATAGAGGCCTGTTCTAACTGTTCTATGTGTGTAGAATGACCCCATGATATCTGGGCACTCAGCCAAGAAACAAACTGTTTCCTCTTAAGTTAACTGGAGACTGAGTAAAGGTTATATCCTGCACAGCAATGATAAAGCTATTGTTCTGTTTGGAGCCTGTTTCTGGGCGAAAGTTTCATGTTTTGTGTGTGTGTGACCAGTACGACCATACTGTGACGGCCCTGAATTTTTCTGAACCGTCTCAGTGCAGCTCCTTCCAATAGGGCGCTTTCCCTTTAATTCCCAATTAAATAGCCAGCATCAGCTGCGCGAAAGTGGGGTTGTGATGGAGACGTGACTGAGGATGTGTTCAACCCTCAGTTCCGAAACTTCTCTATTCCGTTTGTTTTGTTGCCGTTAAACGTGTGTTTTGTAGCCTAAGAGAGTTTACCCAGGATCGGATCCACTCTTTGCGTGGACTACACCTCTCCGTTCTTCGTGGCCTTTCTCCGCTGGAGATCTATTGGCAGATTGGATTGTCTGACTGACCACTACCTTTTTGTATACGGTATTTCATTTGTTTTGATGTGAGGTATACTGTGATGATTTATGTAGTTAGTTGTAGTTGAGGACTTAATTAAGAGTTGATCCGCTTTAAAGTTCTGTGGTAAAGTAATTGTTATATTGATTGTATGTTTAATACTGGGTTTACGCTACACGGAATGAACGGACAAACATTGCGTGACAAAAGTCACTTGAGTTCACTGAACTCCTTTACCGGGCTGGACTCTTTTTAGGCCCGAGGTACAGGACATTTCTGGAGGAACCAGAACTCATTGTGATATTATTATATATGTGTGTGTGTAATCATTGTTGTTGCTAATACAACCCACGCAACAGAATATAGTTGTTTTTGAAGTTCTTTCCAATGTTTTAAGGGTTTATGAAAAGTTTATTTCCATCCTGACTTTTACATAAGTCCTTTGTATTGGTGTAGACTTGACGGACCAGATGGGACTCATTCCCACCCAAACTAAAAGGAGAAACCAATGTTTTCTCTGGTAGGCACAACCTACCTGGCACCCCTATAAATAATAACCTCAAGTCAAAACCGTTACAATACATCATCTGGGCCGATAGTCAAAGGTACTTGCTTGCCCAACTTGGGGGAACCTTTGAGCGGTTGTTAGAGGAATTATGTATGGAGTGACTTCCTGTCATTCTGGCCCTTATTGTTCTCACTCAGTTGCGACAGACTGAGGCAAACTTGCATGGGGTAGTTTGACTAGATAAATGCTCCTGTACTTTTTGTACAGGTGGGCTCTCACTCCATTTCACCTGCATGGGTGGTGTGACCAGCCTCCTTATTATAATACGTTTTTAATAAAAGTAATACGTTGATTGATTATTGGCTTTGCCTCTCCTCATTATTTGAATTTCCACCACCGATCATTTCCATGATAGTATAAAAAAAAAATGGATCTCTGCAGAGGGTAAGTAGCAGAGGTTTGGACTGTTTAGTGTACATTCTTTAAAAAAAAAACTATATTCTTATTATTTCGATTTTGTTTAACAAGTTTGCCTTTTTATTCTGTTTTAACGCTTTTACATTTGATTCTCTTTGTTTCCTTTATTGGTATTATTTTTCTACCATTGTTTTATATCTTGCTTATCTTGTTTTATTTTTACATGCTACATTCTTTAGTGTACGACTATGTTTTATTATTTCAAGCAATAACTTGTAAAGCACATTGGGCTGCAATGACTCCTGTGAAAGGTGCTTAACCCCCTAGCACCGGTGCATCAATCTAAGTTACATAATAAAAAAAATCCCATTAAAATCCGTCAGTTTAAGCTACAGATATCTGAAGTTGGTAGTCGGCACCATCTATTTTCCAACTTCTGTTTAAGTAGCGTCCGAACCATTTGGGCTACAAATGAATGGGACTGCACTGTGGAAAGCTGAGATTGTGTCATGGGACTCGTCTGTGTAACGGATTTCCTCCTCTTCGTCTGAGGAGGAGTAAGGATCGGACCAAAACGCAGCGTGGTAAGTGTCCATATAGATTTATTCAAAAACACAACTGAACACTGGAACAAAATAATAAACGTGAAATATACAAAACCGAAACAGTACGGTGTCGCCTAAACACTCACACGGAAACAAACACCCACAAACCAAAAGTGAAACCCAGGCTACCTAACTATGATTCTCAATCAGGGACAACAATTGACAGCTGCCTCTGATTGAGAACCATACTAGGTCGAACTCAAAACCCAACATAGAAAAACAAATAGACTGCCCACCCCAACTCATGCCCTGACCAACTAAAACAAAGACAAAACCAAAGTAACTAAGGTCAGAACGTGACAGTCTGAAGGTAACCAGTACCTGTAATATGGAATTATGAAGGTAGTTTTGTGTAGATTTTTTAAATACATTTTTAAAATAAAAACAAACAAGCTAAATAATCCATAGTATGACCATCTTAAAACAATTCCATATGTCAGCATAGCACCCCCTCCTTTCCCCCAACCTCTTAGGCTCTAAAGAATTAACAAACAAAGTACAGTATATTATCATTATCAATAGTATTTCCAGTGAGTGTAGGTCACACCAATTCTGTAGGCTAGAAGAGTTGGCTATATCACGCAGGCCTTTCCTATTTTATTATTTTTTTGGGGGGATAAGCAGGCGTAACAGTGAGGGAGAGCAGGATGAGACATACAGGTAGGAGGGTTTGAATTTGATTTAAGGCTACCATAGACTGAGGGCAACATTTTCGTAGTGCAAAATAATTGTGCAAAGTGCTAAAATTACAATAAACCTCATTGTAATCAGTGTGATTACATTTTTTACTTTTTCTTCAACAATGTGCTTTATAAAGAGGAAACTATAGATGTATTGCTCAGTTTACAAAATTCGTGTTAAATCATACTGTGACTTTGGCCTCAATGGGAATCACCTGCCAAAGTATACAGTAAGTTAAATAAAACATTTGGTTTATGCTATTTTTTGCACTTTGCACAATTCTTTTGCACTGTGAAAATGTCGCCTTGAATAGTGGTAAAATATATGCTGCAGGTGATGGTGTTACCAACTAGGCCAGCCCGAGGCACCCAATTCTCTAATTTAATTTTCAGTATACCTGCCATCCGTGGAGCTGGGCTGTGGCCTGGGCGTGACTCTGTTCTTGATGCTGGTGCTGTTCGTGGTCTACCACATCTTCTGGCTGGAGCTGCTGCTGCTCTATCGCTCCTGGTTTGGAACCGACGAACGCTGTACAGGTGGGACACCTACTGTACAGACAGACCTTGCTAAGAATAACCAACTAGGGCCATTCGTTTTTCCTGACCACTTGACCTGGCCAAGAAAGTGTAGCTCCAACATATTAAACCTGACCTGGAAAAACTAATTTGGTCAGGAAACTCCTGGCCCTTATAATGACTTCTCTGAAATACATTTTTTTCATTCTTACTGTGTTTCTGCTTCCTCCATCATTCAGACGACAAGGAGTATGACATCTACATCTCGTACGCGAGAAATAGCGAGGAGGAGCAATTTGTCCTCTTGACACTCCGCAGGGTCCTGGAGAATGAGCTGGGCTATACCGTCTGCATCTTCGACAGGGACAGCCTTCCTGGAGGGAGTGAGTATGGTCTAGCTTAGACAGAATAGTATGGTCTATCTTCAGGCCCTGATATCAGTATGGAACAGTCCAACAGCGGGATGAGGAGTGTATGAGAGAAAGGGGAACAGTGTGTAAGAATGAACCAGTGGGTAGAAATGTGTAGGAATTGTGAGGGAGATGATTACAGACCGGAGAGTTTCCTGACTACAACCTGACCAGGAAAAACTCTCTAAAAGCCTACTACCAGGGCCTGGTATTTTCCCTGGTCATGTCACATGGTCAGCAAACCTCCCCTGGCCCTAAAAATGACACATGCTATTACCATTAGAGGATTCAGAGGATTGGCCTGAATGAAGGCGCTGTGCTGAATCACTGATCTACAAATAATCTTGCATCCCAAATGACTCCTCATTATCTGATCAAGATTAGTGAATCTGCATAGAGCCTTGCTCATTCTGACCCCCTCGGAAGCGCTGTGTTACTGAGTGAGAATGGTGTGATCCCCTTCCCAGCCATCACTGACGAGACGCTGACCTTTGTGGGCCGCAGTCGCCGCGTCCTGGTGGTGCTCAGTCCAGGATACGGCCTCCAGGGGACCCAGGCCCTACTGGAGCTCAAGGCAGGGCTAGACAGCATGGCGTGGGGTGGACATCTGCGGGTCATTCTGGTCCAGTATAAGCCATTGAGGCGGGGCGGCTGGGTGCGCGAGCTGAGGCGAGCGAGAGTAGCCCTGGCGTTGGTCCGATGGCAAGGGGACAAATCCAGCGATCTGTCCTCTACGTTCTGGAAGCGACTCCGAGTGGAGCTACCTGTCAGAAGGATTAAAGACTAGCTACAGAGCCAAGATAGTAACGCTATACCACTGCAGAATATAGCTATAGACACACAGCGAGCATAATAACATTGTGGAGACGCAACTCTCACTTAGAATACAGAATGACATAGTATATATGTGACATACGCACGCACGCCCACACACATACATACACACACACCATTATTACACTGTCATTTTGTTTCCTTTTTGTGAGTGAGAAACCATTCATCAATTTGTTTTGCATTTTGTTAAATGCTTATTTGAAAGAGTCTCACATTGTCTCATGTTGTATACTTTCATATTATGTAAATGTTTGTTATCCGAATAAATGCATTTTTTTCATATCTCAATATCCATTTCATCCATGTAATTTAATTTCATCACCTTTTCATTGTTTGTCATATTATGCATTATCTTTCACATGACTGTGTGTTTGGAGTTGCTGGTTGAAATATATTTCTGGAAGGTGATATCTGATAGCTATGAGTATGTGAATTTGTCATTGTTTTTGATAATGGAAAATATACAGGCTGAAATTCAGTCGAACATGCCATAGCAATGTTTAATTTGTGTCTTTAATCAGTGTGATTAATGTGCACAGTTTTGAGGGGAGTCCACTTGTTAGTGATTAGTAAGTTTTCACACTACATTCCTTTAAAGTACATCAAAACTATTCTTTAATTTTATTTGACCGTTGGAAAAAATCTAGCTTTGCAGAATATCAAATCAAATTTTATTAGTCACATGCGCCGAACACAACTGGTGTAGACCTTACAATGGAAATGCTTACTTACAAGCCCCTAACCAACAATGCAGTTTAAAAAATAAGAATAAGAAATAAAAGTAACAAGTAGTTAAAGAGCAGCAGTAAAATAATAATAGTGAGACTCTATAAAGTGAGTACCGGTACAGAGTCAATGTGCAGGGGCACCAGTTAGTTGAGGTAATTGAGGTAATAAGTACAGTGGGGCAAAAAAGTATTTAGTCAGCCACCAATTGTGCAATTTCTCCCACTTAAAAAGATGAGAGAGGCCTGTAATTTTCATCATAGGTACACTTCAACTATGACAGACAAAATTAGGGGGAAAAATCCAGAAAATCACATTGTAGGATTTTTAATGAATTTATTTGCAAATTATGGTGGAAAATAAGTATTTGGTCAATCACAAAAGTTTATCTCAATACTTTGTTATATACCCTTTGTTGGCAATGACAGAGGTCAAACGTTTTCTGTAAGTCTTCAAAAGGTTTTCACACACTGTTGCTGGTATTTTGTCCCATTCCTCCATGCAGATCTCCTCTAGAGCAGTGATGTTTTGGGGCTGTTGCTGGGCAACACGGACTTTCAACTCCCTCCAAAGATTTTCTATGGGGTTGAGATCTGGAGACTGGCTAGGCCACTCCAGGACCTTGAAATGCTTCTTACGAAGCCACTCCTTCGTTGCCCGGGCGGTGTGTTTGGGATCATTGTCATGCTGAAAGACCCAGTCACGTTTCATCTTCAATGCCCTTGCTGATGGAAGGAGGTTTTCACTCAAAATCTCATGATACATGGCCCAATTCATTTTTTCCTTTACACGGATCAGTCGTCCTGTTCCCTTTGCAGAAAAACAGCCCCAAAGCATGATGTTTCCACCCCCATGCTTCACAGTAGGTATGGTGTTGGGGCGGCAGCGTAGCCTAGTGGTTAGAGCGTTGGACTAGTAACCGGAAGGTTGCGAGTTCAAACCCCTGAGCTGACAAGGTACAAATCTGTCGTTCTGCCCGTGAACAGGCAGTTAACCCACTGTTCCTAGGCCGTCATTGAAAATAAGAATATGTTCTTAACTGACTTGCCTGGTCTCTAGCAAACTTCAGACGGGCCTGGATGAGAGCATTTGGATGATCCAGAAGAAGATTGGGAGAATGTCATATGGTCAGATGAAACCAAAATATAACTTTTGGTAAAAACACAACTCTTCGTGTTTGGAGGACAAACATTGCTGGTGGCTGACATGTACTGGCTTAAGTAGGGGGACACGTCTGGCACTGCAGGATTTGAGTCCCTGGCGGCGTAGTGTGTTACTGATGGTAGGCTTTGTTACTTTGGTCCCAGCTCTCTGCAGGTCATTCACTAGGTCTCACCGTTCTTGTGATCATTTTGACCCCACGGGGTGAGATCTTGCGTGGAGCCCCAGATCGAGGGAGATTATCAGTGGTCTTGTTTGTCTTCCATTTCCTAATAATTGCTTCCACAGTTGATTTCTTCAAACCAAGCTGCTTACCTATTGCAGATTCAGTCTTCCCAGCCTGGTGCAGGTCTACAATTTTGTTCCTGGTGTCCTTTGACTGCTCTTTGGTCTTGGCCATAGTGGAGTTTGGAGTGTGACTGTTTGAGGTTGTGGACAGGTGTCTTTTATACTGATAACAAGTTCAAACAGGTGCCATTAATACAGGTAACGAGTGGAGGACAGAGCGGCCTGTTAAAGAAGAAGTTACAGGTCTGTGAGAGCCAGAAATCTTGCTTGAATGTAGTTGACCAAATACTTATTTTCCACCATAATTTGCAGATAAATTCATTAAAAATCCTACAATGTGATTTTCTGGATTTTTTTTCTAATTTTGTCTGTCATTGTCGAAGTGTACCTATGATGAAAATTACAGGCCTCTCTCATCTTTTTAAGTGGGAGAACTTGCACAATTGGTGGCTGACTAAATAATTTTTTGCCCCACTGTATATGTAGGTAGAGTTATTAAAGTGACTATGCATTGAAAATAACAGAGAGTAGCAGTGGTGTAAAAGGAGGGGGGGGGGGCAGTGCAAATAGCCATTTGATTAGATGTTGGGTAGCCATTAGATTAGATGTTCAGGAGTCTTATAGCTTGGGTGTAGAAGTTGTTAGAATCCTCTTGGACCTAAACTTGCCGTGCGGTAGCCGAGAGAACGGTCTTTGACAAGGGTGGCTGGAGTCTTTGACAATTTTTAGGTCCTTCCTCTGAAACTGCCTGGTATAGAGGTCCTGGATGGCAGGAAGTGATGTACTGGGCCGTACGCACTATCCTCTGTAGTGCCTTGCAGTTGGAGGCCGAGCAGTTGCCATACTAGGCAGTGATGCAACCAGTCAGGATGCTCTCGATGGTGCAGCTGTAGAACCTTTTGAGGATCTGAGGACCCATGCCAAATCTTTTCAGTCTCTTAAGGGGGAATAGGTTTTGTCACGCCCTCTTCACGACTGTCTTGGTGTGCTTGGACCATGTCAGTTTGTTGGTGATGTGGACACCAAGGAACTTGAAGCTCTGAACCTACTCCACTACAGCCCTGTTGCTGAGAATGGGGGAGTGTTCGGTCCTCCTTTTCCTGTAGTCTACAATCATCTCCTTTGTCTTGATCACGTTGAGGGAGAGGTTGTTGTCCTGGCACCACACGACCAGGTCTCTGACATCCTCCCTACAGGCTGTCTCGTCGTTGTCTGTGATCAGGCCTACCACTGTTGTGTCATCGCAAAACTTTTATTCTTTCTCATTTACAACTGCGAACTGGCCAAGATAAAGCAAAACAGTGTGACACAAACAACAACAGGGAGTTACACATGAAGTAAACAAACAACAAACGCAGGAAATACAATAGAAAAAGTCTATATACAGTGTGCGCAAATGAGGTAGGATAAGGGAGGTAAGGCAATAAATAGGCCATAGTGGCGAAATAATTACAGGATAGCAATTAAACACTGGAGTGATAGATGTGTAGAAGATGAGTGTGCAAGTAGAGATACTGGGGTGCAAAGGAGCAAAATAAATTACAGTATGGTGATGAGGTAGTTGGATGGGCTATTTACAGATGAGCTATGTACAGGTGCAGTGATCTGTGAGCTGCTCTGACAGCTGGTGCTTAAAGCTAGCGAGGGAGATATGAGTCTCCAGCTTCAGTGATTTTTGCAGTTCGTTCCAGTCATTGGCAGCAGAGAACTGGAAGGAAAGACGGCCAAAAGAGGAATTGGCTTTGGGGGTGACCAGTGAAATATACCTGCTGGAGCAGTGAGCTGAGAAAAGGCGGGGCTTTAGCTAGCAAAGACTTATAGGTGATCTGGAGCCAGTGGGTTTGGCGACGAATATGAAGCAAGGGCCAGCCAACGAGAGTGTACAGGTCGCAGTGGTGGGTAGTATGTGGGGCTTTGTTGACAAAACGGATGACACTGTGATAGACTGCATCCAATTTGCTGAGTAGATTGTTGGAGGCTATTTTGTAAATGACATCGCCGAAGTCAAGGATCGGTAGGTTAGTCAGTTTTACGAGGGTTTGTTTGGCAGCATGAGTGAAGGATGCTTTGTTTGCGAAATAAGAAGACAAATCTAGATTTAATTTTGGATTGGAGATGCTTAATGTGAGCCTGGGAGGAGAGTTTACAGTCTAACCAGACACCTAGGTATTTGTAGTTCACATATCCTAAGTCAGAACCGTCCAGAGTAGTGATGCTGGACGGGCGGGCAGGTGTGGGTAGCGATCGGTTGAAGAGCATGCATTTAGTTTTACTTATATTTAAGAGCAGTTGGAGGCCACAGAAGAAGAGTTGTATGGCATTGAAGCCCGTCTAGAGGTTAGCTAACACAGTGTCCAAAGAAGGGGCAGATGTATACAGAATGGTATCATCTGCATAGAGGTGAATCAAAGAATCACCAGCAGCAAGAACGACAACATTGATGTATACAGAGAAAAGAGTCGGCCCGAGGATTGAACCCTGTGGTACCCCCATAGAGACTGCCAGAGGTCCGGACAACAGGCTCTCCGATTTGACACACTGAACTCGGTTTGAGAAGTAGTTGTTGAACCAGGCGAGGCAGTCATTAGAGAAACCAAGGCTGTTGAGTCTGCCGATAAGAATGTGATGATTGACAGAGTCGAAAGCCTTGGCCAGGTCGATGAATACAGCTGCACAGTAATATCTCTTATCGATGGCGGTTATGATATCGTTTAGGATCTTGAGCATGGCTGAGGTGCACCCATGACCAACTCGGAAACCAGATTGCATTGCGGAGAAGGTTTGATGGTATTCGAAATGATTGGTGATCTGTTTGTAAACTTGACCTTCGAAGACGTTAGAAAGGCAGGGTAGGATAGAAATAGGTCTGTAGCAGTTTGGGTCTAGAGTGTCTCCCCCTTTGAAGAGGGGGATGATCGCGGCAGCTTTCCAGTCTTTGGGGATCTCAGACGACACGAAAAGGAGGTTGAACAGGCTAGTAATAGGAGGTGCAACAATTTCAGGGGATAATTTTAGACACAGAGGGTTCAGATTGTCTAGCCCGGCTGATTTGTAGGGCACCAGATTTTTCAGCTCTTTCAGACCATCAGCTAAATGGATTTGGGTGAAGGAGAAATGGGGGAGGCTAGGCAAGTTGCTGTGGGGGGCGTAGGGCTGTTGACCGGGGTAGGGGTAGTCAGGTGGAAAGCATGGCCAGCTGTAGGACAATGCTTATTGAAATTCTCAACTATGACGGATTTATCGGTGGTGACAGTGTTTCGTAGCCTCAGTGCAGTGGGTTGCTGAGAGAAGGTGCTCTTATTCTCCATGGACTTGGACTTTACAGTGTCCCAGAACTTTGTTTGTGCTACAGGATGCACATTTCTGTGTGAAAAACCTAGCTTTTGCATTCCTAACTGCCTGTGTATATTGGTTCCTAACTTCCCTGAAAAGGTGCATATCGCGGAGGCTATATGCAGTACGCCACAGGATGTTTTTGTGCTGGTCAATGGCAGATCAGATCTGGAGTGCTCCAAGGGCTATATCTGTTCCTGGTTCAACATTTTTTTGAATGGGGCATGCTTATTTAAGATGGTGAGGAAATCACTTTTAAAGAATTACCAGGCATCCTCTACTGACAGAATGAGGTCATTACCCTTCCAGGATACCCGGGCCAGGTCGATTAGAAAGGCCTGCTGGCTGAAGTGTTTTAGGGAGCGTTTTACAGTGATGAGGGGTGGTTGTTTGACCGCAGACCCATTACGGACGCAGGCAATGAGGCAGAGATCGCTGAGATCCTGGTTGAAGACAGCAGAGGTGTATTTGGAGTGCAGGTTGGTTAGGATGATATCTATGAGGGTGCCCGTGTTTACGGATTTGGGGTTGTTTCTGATAAATTCATTGATAATTTGTGTGGGATTGAGGGCATCAAGCTTAGATTGTAGGATGGCCGAGGTGTTAAGCATGTCCCAGTTTTGGTCACCTAGCAGCATGAGCTCTGAAGATAGATGGGTGTCAATCAATTCACGTATTGTGTCCAGGGCACAGCTGGGTGCAGAAGGTGGTCTATAGCAAACGGCAATGGTGAGAGACTTGTTTCTGGAAAGGTGAATTTTTAATAGTAGAAGCTCAAATAGTTTGGGCACAGACCTGGATAGTAAGACAGAACACCGCAGGCTGTCTCTGCAGTAGATTGCAACTCCACCACCTTTGGCAGTTCTATCTTGTCGGACAATGTTGTAGTTAGGAATGGAAATTTCAGGGGTTTTGTTGGTCTTCCTAAGCCAGGATTCAGACACGGCTAGGACATCCGGGTTGGCAGAGTGTACTAAGGCAGTGAATAAAACAAACTTAGGGAGGAGGCTTCTAATGTTAACATGCATGAAAGGCTTTTACTGTTACAGAAGTCAACAAATGAGAGAGCCTGGGGAATGCGAGTGGAGCTAGGCACTGCAGGGCCTGGATTAACCTCTACATCACCAGAGGAACAGAGGAGGAGTAGGATAAGGGTACGGCTAAAAGCTATAATAACTGAAAGGAACAGTTTTCTGGGCACGATCAAATAGATTCAAGGCATAAGGAGTAGTTAAGTTCATCTGGTTGGCTCATGTCCCTGGGCAGCTCTCAACTGTGCTTCCCTTTGTATTCTAATGATTTGCAAGCCCTGCCACATCCGACGAGCGTCAGAGACGGTGTAATATGATTATACCTTAGTCCTGTATTGACACTTTGCCTGTTTGATGGTTCGTCAGAGGGCATAATGGGATTTCTTATAAGCTTCCTGGTTAGAGTCCCGCTCCTTGAAAGCGGCAGCTCTAGCCTTTAGCTCAGTGGAGATGTTGCCTATAATCCATGGCTTTTGGTTGGGGTATGTACGTATGGTCACTGTGGAGACGACGTCATCGATGCATTCATTGATGAAGCCTGATGTGATGTGGTGTACACCTCAATGCCATAGGAAGAATCCCGGAACATATTACAGTCTGTGATAGCAAAACAGCTTTTGCAAAACAGAATTTGTGCCTTGTAGGGGTGCTCTTCAGCAAAAATGTCTCCCCTAAATAGACAGAAATAGTAGCAGTGGGGAGGAGAGGAGGAGAGGCAGGAGCCTAGTAGCAGTGGGGAGGAGAGGCAGGAGCCTACCTCTACCTCTCCTCCCCGCAAAATCATATACAGTGGGGAGAACAAGTATTTGATACACTACCAATTTAGCAGGTTTTCCTACTTACAAAGCATGTAGAGGTCTGTAATTTTTTATCATAGGTACACTTCAACTGTGAGAGTCGGAATCTAAAACAAAAATCCAGAAAATCACATTGTATGATTTTTAAGTAATTAATTGACAAACATTTACAGACCTCTACATGCTTTGTAAGTAGGAAAACCTGCAAAATCGGCAGTGTATCAAATACTTGTTCTCCCCACTGTATGTTTGTTTCCCTAAAATTAAGTATTTGTGTGATTTAATGAGATAAGACATGTTTACATTTGCGTATTCAATCCAAAATTTTGATGTAAACAGTCAGCAACTAAACGCACATAGTGTATCTTTAAATAGCGCAATGCGGTTTTATTGAATGTTGCCCATAGTGTCATTGTGCCATCCTGGTAGGTTCTAAGGTGAGTCTCTCTCCCCTAGATATGTCAGAGGCTGTCCTCAGGTGTATGCGGTCAAGCCGTCATCTCCTGGTGGTCCTGAGCCCCACCTACCTGACAGAGAAGAGTGTCAGCCTGCTGGAGTGTCGCCTGGGCCTCTACATCCAGCTCACCTGCCATGCCCACATCATCACCATCCTTTACAGCCCCCTCCCGAGACTACTGGCCTCTTGCACTGAGGCCAAGCAGCTACGCCGCAGTACTGCCACCATCACCTGGAGGGGACCCCAGTCGGAGTCGTCCACCTCTCGCTTCTGGAAGCGCCTGCGCCTGGACCTGCCTGTGAGACCGCTGGCCCTGGGGAGGAGGCTCATCGACAGCACATCGTCCCACTCCGACCTGGCCACTTCTTTGGGCCAGCAGTGCCAGCCGCAGGATGCCGCCGAGCCACAGAGACAGAGGGATGGCAAGAGTGCTGCAGGCAACGGTGTCAGAGGCAGGGGGCGCAAGTGGAGGATACAGAGGATACAGGAGGCGCGGAGCAGGGAGATGTTGAAGGCGGGACACGGTAAGAACTGTGGAGTGTGTGTGAGAGAGCCCCACCGCATCTTGGGTAGGGCGGCTGTGAAGACCCAGCATACACATCAACCCACAGAAAACATTATCAGACCTGAGACCCAACCAAGACTTCATCCAAGCAGCACAGAATCCCAACTAGGACTTCATTCAAGCAGCACAAAAGCCCAACCAGGACTTCATCAAATCAGTACAGAGACCGAAACCAGAACTTCATCCAAGCAGCACAAAGACCCAAGCGGGACTTGACCCTAAGAGTACTGAAACTCCAGCAGAACAACCACATCCTTCGCCTAGCCAACCACAGAACTTTGACAACTGTGCGTGCGACCTACAGTAGATAACAATAAAAGCAGCAATATCAGGCATGGCTGTGCACTGTAGAACACTGTCTGAAGACAGGGGCAACTGCAATAAACTTGGCTTACAAATTGCGAAATGCTAAGGACATATCGGATTAGAATAGCAGAGGAGGCAACTTTGTTTCTTAAGTGGAGAAATGTGGAAAGTACATTTTATGGGTATGTAATGACAAACATTTGACATTAAATATAGTCTGTTCTGTATATCTCATTTGGTTCTTCACTGACCTATTGAAGACGTCACCCGTTCACCATCCACTGGCCTGGGTTGGTTTGTCGACCCATCTGTTTATCTGTGTGTGACTTTGTTGGGGGAAGGGGGTGGGTGATTAGCAACCAGTCAGACAGGCTTCTGGGACAATGAGGACCATAAAAGATTGGAGATTGTTGGAACTGACTGACAGATACTAACTACCTGTCCAAGCAAACTGCACTGTGCTGAGTGTTTCTGGATTATCATAATATACTCTATCTAGTGTCCATTTTCCTTCTTTGGTGGTCCTTTGAGCCCATGACAAATGGTACTCAAATTTGGTTCAGAAATCCATCCAACTTTATCAATGCTTTTTTAAGATTGTGTTCTGATGTGCCACACAACAATTTCCCATCTCAGTGAATATGCAATTCATTAAAACTCGATTATGAATTATTTCTACAGGAAATATAACCTTGTCGCAATGTTATTACAGTGTATTTCCTTATGACATTAATGTGTTGTTTTGAATGAGGGTTATATTATCAAAAGCTGTACCCTTTTTCCATATGGATCACAGATTGAGGCAAGTTCAATGACGACATACTGTACAGCACATTCATAATGCTGAAGTGCAGAAAAAGAGAGTAGAAAAAGGGAGGGAGAGAGAATATCGTGCTGTTTTCTCAATGGCTGCTTTCAGTGAAGGTGCTAATTTCCTTCCATTGAGGCAAATTACACACACATTGAAGGGAATCGTTTAAGCTTGCACCTGAATAGTGCAGGAGACTTTAGCCACTACACATATTATTTCAACAGGTCTCGTTGAGAAAAATATTCATTTTTTAAGTTACCTGGAAATTGATTTGATCAACCTTAGATCCAATTAGAGCATGAGCAAGGCAGACATTTACATAATCACTGCTCAGATTGAGTGGGAGTAAATTGGTTTAGAAGTATACAGTCCTGGCCAAAAGTTTTGAGAATGACACAAATATACATTTTCACAGTCTGCTGCCTCAGTTTGTATGATGGCAATTTGCATGTACTCCAGAATGTTATGAAGAGTGATCAGATGAATTGCAATTAATTGCAAAGTCCCTCTTTGCCATGCAAATGAACTGAATCCCCGAAAAACATTTCCCCTGCATTTCAGCCCTGCCACAAAAAGGACCAGCTGACATCATGTCAGTGATTCTCTCGTTAACACAGGTGTGAGTGTTGGTAATGACAAGGCTGGAGATCACTCTGTCATGCTGTTTGAGTTTGAATAACAGACTGGAAGCTTCAAAAGGAGGGTGTTGCTTGGAATCATTGTTCTTCAACTATGGTTACCTGCAAGGAAACAGCATTGCTTTGCACACAAAGGGCTTCACAGGCAAGGATATCGCTGCCAGTAAGATTGCACCTAAATCAACCATTTATCGGATCATCAAAAACTTCAAGGAGAGCGGTTCAATTGTTGTGAAGAAGGCTTCATGTGGCCAAGAAAGTCCAGCAAGCGCCAGGACCGTCTCCTAAAGGTGATTCAGTTGCGGGATCGGGGCACCACCAGTACAGAGCATGCTCAGGAATGGCAGCAGGCAGGTGTGAGTGCATCTGCACGCACAGTTAGGCAAAGACTTTTGGAGGATGACCTGGTGTCAAGAAGGGCAGCAAAAAAGCCACTTCTCTTCAGGAAAAACATCAAGGACAGACTGATATTCTGCAAAAGGTACAGGGATTTGAACTGCTCATCATTTTCTCTGATTAATTCCCTTTCCGATTGTTTGGGGTATCCGGAAAAAAGCTTGTCCGGAGAAGACAAGGTGAGCTCTACCAGTCCTGTGTCATGCCAACAGTAAAGCATCCTGAGACCATTCATGTGTGGGGTTGCTTCTCAGCCAAGGGAGTGGGCTCACTCACAATTTTGCCTAAGAACACAGCCATGAATAAAGAATGGTACCAACACATCCGCCGAGAGCAACTTCTCCTAACCATCCAGGAACAGTTTGGTGACGAACAATGCCTTTTCCAGCATGATGGAGCACCTTGCCATAAGGCAAAAGTGATATTTTGGGTCAATGGCCAGGAAACCTCCCAGACCTTAATCCCATTGAGAACTTGTGCTCAATCCTCAAGAGGCAGGTGGACAAAAAACAAAACAAATTCTGATATACTCCAAGCATTGATTATGCAAGAATGGGCTGCCATCAGTCAGGATGTGGCCCAGAAGTTAATTGACAGCATGCCAGGGTGGATTGCTGAGGTCTTGAAAAAGAAGGGTCAACACTGCAAATATTGAGTCTTTGCATCAACTTCATGTTATTGTCAATAAAATCCTTAGACACTTATGAAATGCTTGTAATTATACTTCATTATTCCATAGTAACATCTGACAAAAATATCTAAAGACACTGAAGCAGCAAACCTTGTGGAAATTAATATTTGTGTCATTCTCAAAACTTTTGGCCATGACTGTACATTAACACAAACAAATCACTGAGCAAAGATGGCGCCGGAGAAGAAGGCTCACGTTTTACGTGTCCCTAACAAATTGTGTTTTTTTTTCTTTGTGTTGTTTGTAACTTTTTTTTTTATTAACTTATTTTGTACATAATTTTGCTGCTACCGTCTCTTATAACCGAAAAGAACTTCTGGACATCAGAGTCCTTTTTTTCCTTTAACGTCAATGACATACTGCTTTCCCGGGGACAGGCTCATTTGCGTGTGGTAAAGGCAGAGAAAAAAAGGGTCCGGAAGGCGGCTGCATTCTTAGAATTCATAAGCAATCGAATAAACCCCCACCCAAATTAAAGCTACACTTGTTGTGAATCCAGCCAACATGTCAGATTTCAAAAAGGCTTTTCGGCGAAAGCAAACAATGCTATTATCTTAGGATAACCCCCAAATAACCCCCACCCAAATGCTTTCGAGCGGCTAGATGTTCTTTACCATTTGGCCATCAGATTTGCAATCAATGCTCTTTATAGGACACATCACTGCACTCTATACTCCTCTGTAAACAGGTCATCTCTGTATACCTGTCGCAAGACCCACTGGTTGATGCTTATTTATAAAACCATCTAAGGCCTCACTCTCCCCTATCTGAGAAATCTACTGCAGCCCTCATCCTCCACATAAAACACCCATTCTGCCAGTCACATTCTGTTAAAGGCTCCCAAAGTACACACATCCCTGGGTCGCTCCTCTTTTCAGTTCGCTGCAGCTAGTGACTGGAATGAGCTGCAACAAACACTCAAACTGGACAGTTTTATCTCAATCTCTTCATTCAAAGACTCAATCATGGACACTCTTACTGACCGTTGTGGCTGATTTGTGTAATGTATTGTTGTCACTACCTTCTTGCCCTTTGTGCTGTTGTCTGTGCCCAATAATGTTTGTACCATGTATTGTGCTGATACCATGTTGTGTTGTCATGTGTTGCTGCTTGTTATGTTGTCTTATGTCTCTCTTTATGCAGAGTTGTCTCGCTTGTTGTGATGTGTTTTGTCCTATATTTATATTTTATTTATTTTTATTTTTTAATCCCAAACCCCCGTCCCTGCAGGAGGCCTTTTGGCTTTTGGTAGGCCGTCATTGTAAATAAGAATTTGTTCTTAACTGACTTGCCTGATTAAATAAATAAATAGAAAACTTTACAAAATTCAGACTGCAATGCTTTTATTTAATTTTTCTTTATGCATGAATACAATTGTCACTGTTCGTTGTTGGCATGTCCTGCCTAAGTTTGCCCAGTTTGCCAATGAAGTATTCAGTAAAATAAATGGCTAAATCAAATGGTTTTGTGATGAATAAAGCCATCTGATTCGATGAAAGACAGAGTTGAATTTGTCTTTCTGCCCATAATTTAATTTAAAGTGCTCAAGTTGTTCTTCCATAATTGTTTAAATCATCGTTCTTGGCTTAATAATACAGTTTCTTCCTCTTTTTGTTGAGTTATTCACATAATTTCTCAATTTGCAGTAAGCCAGTCAGATGTGCAGCCAGACTTATTAGCCACTCATTTTGCCCCAAATTCAATCATACAAATTTTTAATTCCTCATCAATCCATGGAGCCTGAACAGTTCGAACAGTCAGTTTCTTAACAGGTGCATGTTTATAAATAATTGGACAAAGCAATTTCATAAATTAATCAAGTGCAGTGTTTGGATGCTCCTCATTAATCACATCAGACCAACAAATATTTTTAACATCATCCACATAAGAGTCACAGCAAAATCTTTTGTATGATCTCTTATACACTATTTTAGGCCCAGCTGTTGGAACTCTGCCTTTCCTGGATATAGCCACTATATTGTGATTACTGCATCCAATGGGTGCAGTAATCTACAGTATTAGTAAAAATGGGATCGATACATGTCGATGATCTTGTTCCTGTATAGTGTTTAGAAACACCCTGGTAGGTTGATTAATAACCTGAGCCAGATTACAGGCACTGGTTACATTACGAAGCTTAGTCTTGAGCCGACAGCTTGAGGAAAACCAGTCAATATTCGGGTACCCAAGAAAGTAGACCTCTCTGTTTCCATCACATATACCATCAAGCATTTCACACATATTATTTAGATACTGACTGTTAGCACTTGGTGGCCTATAGCAACACCCCAAAAGAAAAGGTTTTAGATGTGCCAAGTGAACCTGCAACCACAACACTTCAATAACACTTGACATAAGACGTTCTCTAAGCATTACAGGAATATGGCTCTGAATATATGCAGCAACACATCCCCCATAAGCATATCTGTCACTTCTATAGATGTTATATCATTGTATTGCTACTGCTGTATCATCACAATTAATTATCTAAGTGAGTGTCATAAATGGCTGCTATATGAATGCTATCTGATGTTAGCAAGTTATTGATTTCATGAACCTTATTTCTAAGGCTACATACATTCCTATGGGCCAGTGGTCATTTGAGGTTTAATCTTGATTCTTATATTTTCTTTTGGTGGACGTTTCTGTGATATACAGTTGAAGTCGGAAGTTTACATACACCTTAGCCAACTACATTTAAACTCAGTTTTTTCACAATTCCTGACATTTAATTCAAGTAAAAATTCCCTGTCTTAGGTCAGTCAGGATCACCACTTTATTTTAAGAATGTGAAATGTCAGAATAATAGTAGAGAGAATGATTTCTTTCAGTTCTTATTTCTTTCATCACATTCCCAGTGGGTCAGAAGTTCACATACACTCAATTAGTATTTGGTAGTATTGCCTTAAAAATGTTAAACTTGGGTCAAACATTTCAGGTAGCCTTCCACAAAAAGTTTGCGGGCAAAACTGAAAAAGTGTGTGCGAGCAAGAATGCCTACAAACTTGACTCAGTTACACCAGCTCAGTCAGGAGGAATGGGCCACAATTCACCCAACTTATTGTGGGAAACAATGAGGTCAGGACTTTGTGATGGCCACTCCAATACCTTGACTTTGTTGTCCTTATGCCATTTTGACATAACTTTGGATGTATTCTTGGGGTCATTGTCCATTTGGAAGACCCATTTGCAACCAAGCTTTAACTTCCTGACTGATGTTTTGAGTGTTGCCTCAATATATCCACATAATTTTTCTGCCTCATGATGCCATCTATTTTGTGAAGTGCACCAGTCCCTCCTGCAGCAAAGCACCCCCACAACATGATGTTGCCACCCCCCGTGCTTCACGGTTGGGATGGTGTTCTTCGGCTTGCAAGACTCCCCCTTTTTCCTCCAAACATAACGATGGTCATTACAGCCAAACAGTTCTATTTATGTTTCATCAGACCAGAGGACATTTTTCCAAATAGTACGATCTTTGTCCCAATGTGCAGTTGCAAACTGTAGCATTGCTTTTTATGGCGGTTTTGGAGCAGTGGCTTCTTCCTTGCTGAGCGGCTTTTCAGGTTATGTTGATATAGGACTCGTTTTACTGTTCCAATTGACTCAAATGATGTCAATTAGCCTATCAGAAGCTTCTAAAAGGCACAGTCCACTTAGTGTATGTAAACCTCTGACGCACAGGAATTGTGATACAGTGATTTATAAGTAAAATAATCTGTCTGTTAACAGTTGTTGGAAAAATGACTTGTGTCATGCACAAAATAAATGTCCTAACCGACTTGCCAAAACAATAGATTGTGGAGTGGTTGAAAGAAATTTGTGAATTGGTTGAAAAACTAGTTTTAATGACTCCAACCTGTGTATGTAAACTTCCGACATCAACTGTATTCACTGAGTATACCAAACATTAGGAACACCTAGGGCTGTGGCGGTGACCTTATTACCGCCACACCGGCAGTCACGAGTCATGAAGCTGGTCAAATTCCATGTGACTGTTTAGTCACAGAAATTAGGCTTCTCCAAGCTCTGATTTTTGGAAAAAAAGTCAAACTCAGCTCCATCATTCGTTGAATCAGATGGCTCATTCATCACAAAACCATGTCAAATTGCCAACTATTTTAATTATTTTTTTTCATTGGCAAGACATGTCAGCAACAAATGCAGACACTGCACATCCTAGAATAACTGACCAAATTCTGAAACACAAGCATTGTAATTTTGAAATCCGTAGTGTGTGTGGAAAAGATGAAAAAATATTTTTGTCTATAAACAATGACAAGCCACCGGGGTCTGACAACTTTGATGGAAAATTACTGGGGATAATAGCGGTCGATATTGCCACTCCTTTTTGCAATATGTTCAATCTAAGCCTACTAGAAAGTGTGTGATAGTAGAGAAGTGGCCTGAGGGAACACACTTAATGTGTTGTGAAAAGTGTGATGAAATGTTACATAATATCTTAAATTGTATATATCTGTCTTAATGTTGCTGGACCCCAGAAAGAGTCACAGCACATTAAGTGTGTTCCCTCAGGCCACTTATCTACTATCACATATCTATAATGCAAAATCCATGTATACGTGTGTGTAGAGTGCGTGTCTAATAATGCATATGTGTTTCTGTGACTGTGTCCCCGCTGTTAAGGGGTGTCCCTAATAAATACAAATGCAAACAGCCGACCAATCAGCTTGTTACCAACCCTTAGTAAACTTTTGGAAATAATGGTGTTTGACCAGATACAATGTTATTTTACAGTAAACAAATTAAACAACAGACTTTCAGCATGCTTATAGGGAAGGACATATAACAAGCACAGAACTTACACAAAGAACTGATGATTGGCGGAGAGACATTGATGATAAAAAGATTGTGCTGCACTAAGAGTGGCGTCTGGGGTAGACAAGAAGAAAAACCAGGTGAGCATGGATTCCCCAGTAGCTTGTGTAGGTTCACTAATTGTTTGATAAGAGTAGCCACTTTGCCCCTGTAGTCCTCTGCAAGCAAACAGTTGTTACATTGAAAGTCTAAGCGGTCCACTCTGTCCCGGAATAAACCAAAATAAACACAGCTGCTGCAGCATTGAAAACGTTCAATAGCGACCTCCATTTAAGCCTGCCAGCCATCTAGGCTAGCTAGGCTTCCTTGTCTCTCTCCTTCCATATAATTCTGAACTAAGTGAATAAAAAGAGCTCACACAAATTGTAAAATCCGAAAAGCAGAAATATGTGTCCTCCTTTAAATCCTCTCACAGCGGAGAGCACAAAATCAGTCTTTTCACATCCTGTTTGTAGCAGCGTCGGCTAACATTGGTGTAGCTATAAAATGCAGTTCCAGCCAGGTCAGGTTGCAGGGAAAAAGCAGCATGGAATACAGACACAATTAGCGTGGGACACCGCCGCGGTCCCAACCACATGGGCTAATTGCTTCCCTGCTAGCTTGATACTGATAGCTACCAGCTAGGCTAGTAGCCAGGTACGGCAAAATACTTCAGAGGTTTTGGTCTGGTAGGATCCCAGGACAGATAGTAGCGGTCACAGCAACTGAGGCTAATCGCATTGCGGGATCCAAAATCCAAACTTTGCAAGGAAACACTGTCACAACTAAATATTTTTTTTTGTTTCTTTTTGTTGTCACTGTATTAGACTAAGCATAGGTGATGAGATGTTGAAGTTAAAACTGTTTTGGAATATGATGTGGCAGCTCCTGTTCTCTTTGCTACTTGCGGTAAATCTCCTTGGTTCTAAATCAATGTCAGAAAGATTACAATGCTTGACCATAATGTAGGTTATGTAACTGTTTGTTACATGCAACATGTTTTGTGGACTTCACTGGACAGATGTTGCTCTCCAGTTTTGTAATGAAACAAATGTGTGGTTGAATTTATTCTGCCACTTTGTCTTGTTATTGTCTCGGCCTTAGGTCTACATATCGCGGTGTCAAGGCATATAAACAAACAGGTTATAGAGCAAACAACGCAATTAGCAAAACACATTATAACACAGGTTATAATATGGCTTTTTTCTGAATTGGCTTCCCCGGTGTTTTTACCCACTCACCACTACTGCCTGTGAGATTGTATTTCTCTCAACTTGCAGCAGCATCTCCACTTGTTGATTTATCTCTAATTGTGCTTGAGGTAAGTCCTGTGGCAATGTAGACACTCAGGCTCTTCAATTCCCTTTGAGCATTTGCAATGTGGTCAACCACGGATGTTTTCAGTCATTCCAAAATTCCTGTATTTGTCTGTCCATTTCCCCGTTGTTATGACATTCGTCAACGTTGCTGCTTCAATCTGCTCCAGTCGCTGCAAAACGTTGCATTTTCTATCACGACTCCTCTTTGAAATTAATCTTAGTCGGTTATTGCTGAATGCAGTAATCCAATATTGCCCGTGTCATACGAGATTGAAATAGAAACCAATTCACCAGAGCTAACATACAAAGTTAAAAACTGCTTTAATAAAAAAATGTAGGCATGAAAGGTCAAACTCGACACAATTATCAAAAATAAATATCATCATGGCTGCCTCTCCCCTGCATGAAGTTAACACACCCAATACACCCTCTAGACTTAAACTGCTAATCATTTCATCAGAGATCATATATGATCATTCAGAATGATTCACACTATGACAGATCCTCAGTCTATGAACTCTATGAGCTTGGAGAGGCACTTCTCACTATCTTACCCGTTGGTTTGTGTTCTCTCCCTCTCTGCCTGTATGTCTGTTCATGGCTGTCACGCACCTGCCATGATCATGATAGCACCAAAGTCTTAACACATGGAACACACCTTCATGACTCATAATCATGTGATTAAATAAAGACATCTGAGATGAAATTACTCAAATTTGCCAGCTACTTTGCCAGGGGTAGTGTACTGGCAGTTGCCAAGAACCTTATTCACAGTCTTTTGCTCTCCTTTGAAAATAACTCTTATGTCCTCTTTTTTTCTTGAATGGTGGCACATCCATTGCTAACTTGCTGACCCTATTTGTATTTATTAGGGATCCCCATTAGCTGTTGCCAAGGCAGCACCTACTCTTCCTGAGGTCCAAACATATTAAAGCGCGTACATTACATATAAAACAAAATATAAAACAATACATCATATAACATTATTTCACCACTACATATCTACAATACAAAATGTATAAAACCACAATACAACAATATCACAATGTATGCGTATGCATGTGTCTGTACCTTTGTGTGTGTGTCTCTTCACAGTCCCCGTTGTTCCATAAATGGTGTTTTTACCAGTTTTTTTTTATCGGATTCTACTGCTTCAATCAGTTACCTGATGTGGAATAGAGTTTCATGTAGTCATGGCTCTATGTAGTACTGTGCACCTCCCATAGTCTGTTCTGGACTTGGGGACGGTGAAGAGACCTCTGTGTGCAAGTATTTTAAACAGACAGCTCGGTACATTCAACTTGTCAACACCGCTTACAAAAATAAGTAGTGATGTAGTCAACCTCTCTTCCACTGTGAGCCATGAGAGATTGACATGCATGTCATTAATGTTAGCTCTCTATGCACTTTTCAGGGCCAGCCTTGCTGCCCTGTTCTGAGCCAACTGCAATTTTCCTAAATCCCTCTTTGTGGCACCTGACCACAATACTGAACAGTAGTCTAGGTGTGACAAAACTAGGGCCTGTAGCACCTGCCTTGTTGATAGTGTTGTTGAGGTTATGTAGCTGTGTCAGTGATTGTCACTATGCCAGTTATTCTGTAGCTAGCAAGTATTCTGGGCTTCAAAACATTCACTATCAGTTTTCACACAGCCAGAAAGTAGCTAGTTATATAAAACATAGCGTTAACTAGTTAGATAAAAACTGACACAGCTACAAATGACTTAAACCGTATAGCTACTAGCCTGGAGAACTCACGTCCGTTCTAACATATCAAAGTTTATTCACATTCATACATTTTTTATTTGAACTTACTTTGTTCTTGCCAACTTTCCTCGGTGAGGTGCGTAATGATGGTGATGCTGCACAGTACTTTTTCTCTCACTCACACACTGCTTGTAACAACCGAGAGTGAGAATGAAGCAGTCAGTGGAGGTGGGGGTAGTGACTCACATTCCAGCAGCAGAGACCTATTCAAAACAAAAGTTCCTCAAAAAAAAGTATAGTGAAATAAAAATAAAAATATTATTATTGTGGCAGGGGGGAGGGTATTTTACCTGCTTCTAACATTGGGGGGCTCCCGGCTCCTACGTCCATGCACACACACACACACACACACACACACACACACACACACACACACACACACACACACACACACACACACACACACACACACACACACACACACACACAGGACACAAAAGCTAGCTCGCTGTTGCTAAATAATTTGTCCTGGGATATAAAGTTAATCTCTAAGAGCGTGCATCTTTTCCTTCAAGGCTCTGATATTGGCAGTCTCTGTGTCAAGTGAGATTTTTCCTGACTGGAGAATCACATTCCTGTCCTCTGCTTTGCAGTACCTGCAATTATGGCAACGGGCATATAATTCAACACAATGCTCCTCACCTCCTTCTTCAGTTGGGAGTAGGGCTGGTTCAGGGGCACGAGGATGGGGAGACAGGGCTGCTGAGCCTGAAGCTGCGACTGTTGGGCCTGGCACCAGGCAGGGGCAGGGACAACTGATTTAGTATGAAAAGCTTGCTAAAAGTTTGCCTGCATTGATTAAATGTCAGCTAAAAGAGGAGTGAAATGTAAACACTCAGAATATTCTGTGAAGATATTCAGTAACTAATGCCTATTTCACTATGGACTAAGCTAACAGGTTAATTTCCACCACTCACGGACTACACCCACCTTCCTTTGTGAAAAATTGTGTGACATACTGTCGCCCTTTCTTTTCTCTCTCCTGTCTTTCTTTTCTTTCTTTTCATTTTTGGAAGCAATACAGAGGCTCACTGGATTTGAACTTTTGGCCAAAAACAAGAAAATAAAAATAAACGTTAGTTTTATTAGTACATTGTGAATTAAATATTATATTAATGATTATAGGTTATTCATTGAATATTTAAAAAAATGTACCTAATTTTCTAATAATATTTTAGTTTCTAGTAATCTCTCCTCCTTCAGTAGCAGTTCTTCTTCTGTGGACTTTATATCTCAACCAACTTTAAGGTGTATTACTAACACCAACTAGACTGGAGTGTGGACCTTTCAAGTTTCCATTAAGGTTGTACTAATGGTTATTGATGAAAATGTGTAAAACGTAGATGCTGTCAATGAAAATCTGTGTTTTTTACCCCCAAAGCTCTGTCCCGATTCAGTCAGCTGGCATCACGAGCATGGTCGCGGAGCTAACGCTAGCTAGCTAACGTTACCACAGCCAGAGATATTAGCAAAAAATGGCTAGATAGCTCATGTTCAAGCTAACATTAGCTAGCTACTTAATTATGCTAGTACAACCTATTTAACCTGAATGACCATCAAATTAATAATTCCTAACATTTGTTTCTTACAATTCTCATGGTTTTCAGTTAGCCAAAACACCCTTAGTCTGTCAAAATAACGTTAGCCGTTCTCCACTCGTCAGCCACTCAGTCGCAATAGAACTAGAATACTATTCTGGCGGACTTCACGCACTGGTGGCGGGAGAATTAACCCACTAGCTGGGTTAAATGTCTATAGCCCAACCTTAATAACCTAGCATCAACAACCCAACCTTGCTGTATTTATAGAAAACAACCCAACTATTGACTCATTGCCTGCAACCCAGCATTTGGGTCATCCAAACAACCCAGCATGTTCTATAGTGTAACTTACATCTCACAGCCATGCATGCAAGAAGCCATGACCTGTCTTGTGCACACTCATTTCTCCATCCTCAGTTTGATTGAAGACCTCAAATCTGTATTTTTGCCTTGAAACTGATTGCTTCTAGAAAGAGAGAAGGAACAACAAATCAAATCAAATTTGATTGGTCACGTACACATGGCTAGCAAATGTTATTGTGAGCGTAGCGAAATGCTTGTGCTTCAAGTTCCGATAATGCAGCAATATCTTACTGAGGTCCTTTGTTACTTGTGTCCCCGCTCTCCGCTATAGTCCCAGCAAGATGTGCTTCTTTCTACAGCTTAGTCAGCTGAGGGACAGCAGTAGACTAGACTTCACTGATCCAGGAGACTGTGGCTGGCTGTTACATCCTGTGTAACATCCTGTGGTCATGCATTTGTGTAAAGGGAAGGGACGAAGTGTGTCCGAGTCCACGTCCACCCCATTCTCACACTTAGGGCTTCCCTCCATAAGTGTGAGAATGGGCTTCCCGGAATCACCTCTTCACTGTTGACGTTGAGATTGGTGTTTTGCGGATACTATTTAATGAAGCTGCCAGTTGAGGACTTGCGAGGAGTCTGTTTCTCAAACTAGACATTCTAATGTACTTGTCCTCTTGCTCAGTTGTGCACCGGGGCCTCCCACTCCTCTTTCTATTCTGGTTAGGGCCAGTTTGTGCTGTTTAGGGAAGGGAGTAATACACAGCGTTGTATGAGATCTTCACTGAGATCTTCACTTTCTTGCCAATTTCTCACATGGAATAGCCTTAATTTCTCAGAACAAGAATATACTGACGATTTTCGGAAGAAAGATCTTTGTTTCTGGCCATTTTGAGCCTGTAATCGAACCCACAAATGCTGATGCTCCAGATACTCAACTAGTCTTAAGAAGGCCAGTTTTATTGCTTCTTTAATCGCACAACAGTTTCCAGCTGTGCTAACATAATTGTAAAAGGGTTTTCTAATGATCAATTAGCCTTTTAAAATGATAAACTTGGATTAGCTAACACAATGTGCCATTGGAACACAGGAGTGATGGTTGCTGATAATGGGACTCTGTACGCCTATGTAGATATTCCATTAAAAATAAGCTGTGTCCAGCTACAATAGTCATTTACAACATTAACCATGTCTACACTGTATTTTTGATCAATTTGATGTTATTTTTACTGGACAATAAAATGTGTTTTTCTTTCAAAAACAAGGACATTTCTAAGTGACCCCAAACGTTTTAACGGTAGTGTAAAATATAATTAAAGTCCAAAAATGAATGTAGCAACTACAGATTGACCCATGAAGTCTATCAAAAGTGTGCACGTTTGAGTCTATGGATTTTTATCATTATAACCAGCGGGAATTAGATTGAGCAATAAAAGCCCCACTTTTATTCCATAGGCTGGGATCTGCACTATGCAGCTGTTGCAAGAGCGCATTTTTTTTAACACTGGCTGTCCACTGGTTACAAAAACAATGATTGATAGGAAGCTTACACTTCTTGGATTCAACCATTATTGGGTTCAAATACACATTTAGATTTGTGAACAGCCATCCACAAGAACCACAATCTGTAAAGGCGCACATTTCTAAATGAAAGAGCAGCAGTGTGATTCACATCAATGCGCTATGTAGATATCAGTGATATCCGTATCGCCATAGACTACCCCACTGCTGCCGTCCACTCCACTCTGAAATCGGAGTAGATGGCCAGACTGAATTTACGAACGTAACCAAATTGGTTACTTGCATAGTGGAGTCTTTTGTTAACACATGTAGCTAGCTAGCTATACGGATAAACAATTAACCATAATCCCAGTTACTACATGAATCTGCAGGTATTTAACCAACCAGGGTCAATGTTAGCTAGCTAACATTAGGCTATAACTAGCAAAGCAAATGGCTCTGAGATATGAATAATAAAGTCATACACGTAACGTTAGCTAGCCAGCAAGCTAACGTTAGGTAGCTATCAGTACACTAACTTGAAATAACCTTTTTCTGTCAAAATTAGAAACATGTCATATCTGAAAATGTAGCTAGCTAGACTATCTTACCCATATACATCATGGATGGATGCATCTCCTGTCAGATGCCATTGTTGCCCTTAGTTAGAAGATGCTATCTGGAGACAGGTGTTTTCTCCATCTCCTTAGACATCATACTCGAATTCAATTGATTTCAAAACTCGGTCCTCCAGAAAGTGGAGAGCAACATCTATGCAGTTGTATTACCCAATAAAAAAAATTAAAGCTGCGTTAACAGGATTACCTTGACATTCTAACCAGCTCAAATAGACAGAAGCATGATATATGGCAGACAAATCCAAACTCATCTCTCAGCCAATCATGGCTAGCGGGAAGGTTGCTGACTTTTTCTGAGGCTAAACCAACTAGGCTTACCTCTTAAGGATCATTCCCTTTTTTTTCAATTTTCACCTAAAATGACACACCCAAATCTAACTACCTATAGCTCAGGACCTGAAGCAAGGATATGCATATTCTTGGTACCATTTGAAAGGAAATATTTTGAAGTGTGTGGAAATGTGAAATAAATGTAGGGGAATATAACACATTAGATCTGGCAAAAGATAATACAAAGAAAAAACATACATTTAAAAAAGAAATTGTTCCGTCATCTTGGAAATGCAAGAGAAAGGCCATTATATGACTTAGGAGTCTAGGCACAATTTAGATTTTGGCCACTAGATGGCAGCAGTATATGGAACCATTACTGTTCAAAAAGTTGTATCAAGTCTGCCCAAATGTGCCGAATTGGTCAATTGATACATTTTCAAGTAGATAACTGCAGAGAACATACAAAAATGACATGGTAATAAAACATTTAGGTTTACACACTCCCAGGAATGTCATAAATGATGAATAATTAGCTTTCCTTCAGAAAACACACTAACCTTCTAGCCAGACACAGCAGGGGTTCAGGGGCGGCAGGTGGTTAGAGCGTTGGACTAGTAACCGGAAGGTTGTGAGTTCAAACCCCCGAGCTGACAAGGTACAAATCTGTCGTTCTGCCCCTGAACAGACAGTTAACCCACTGTTCCCAGGCCGTCATTGAAAATAAGAATGTGTTCTTAACTGACTTGCCTGGTTAAATAAAGGTAAAATAAAAAACTGTAGAACCCAGTTCCTAGATCTGAATATAAAAACTGATTTTTTCAAACAAAACTATGAAAAAATGAAGCATGGGGACCCTCAGGAGGACACATCAGAGCAAGATTACTGAATTTAAGAGGTATTTACCTGAATTATTTACCTTCAGAGGTGAATGTATCAAACCAGTTGCCATTATACGTTTTTGTTGGTGTGCACTCTCCTCAAACAATAGCATGGCATTTTTGGACAGTGCAGTAAATTGGACAGTGCAGTTAGATTAACAATAATTTGAGCTTTCTGCCCATATAAGACATGTCTATGTCCTGGGAAATGTTCTTGTTACTTACAATGTCATGCTAATCACATTAGCGCACGTTAGCTCAACCTTCCCGCAGGGGGGGACACCGATCCCATAGAGGTGTTAACAATTGTATTCATCGATGGCATACAAGTTTGTTATTAAGGCACATGAAAGTACACATGTTTTTTGAAGGCATTTCTGCCAAAAAACGCATTTTGATTAAAACATTTTTTTAAAAGCTTACGTTTAAACGGTTCTCCTGTGAAGTAGTGACCCGCGATGTATGCCTAGTTTCCTGAAATGGGTCACAAATAAGCATCAATCAGTGGGTCTTGCAACGGCTATACAGAGATGAACAGTTTACAGATGAGTATAGTGATGTGTCCTATAAGAAGCATTGGTGGCAAATTTGATGGCCAAATTGTAAAGAACATCTTGCAGTTTGAGAGCACCTTACCTGCCGAAATATAAATTACGTCTCCTTAATCTAGCATGGGTAGCATGGTCATCTTAATCAGGGTTAGTTTGGCAGCTAGGGTGAAAGAGGAGCTATTATGATAGAGGAAACCAAGTCTAGATTTAACAGCTTTGATATGTGCTGAGAGGAGGACAGTGTACCGTCTAGCCATACTCCCAAGTACTTGTATAAGGTGACTACCTCAAGCTCTAAATCCTCAGAGGTAGTAATCATGCCAAACCACATGGCCTTTGTTTTGCAGGTGTTCAGAACAGGGTCACGGGCAGAGTTTATTTTATCTTATTTAACATTTATTTAACTAGGCAAGTCAGTTAAGAACAAATTCTTATTTACAATGACTACCCAAGCCAAACCCTAACCTGGACGAAACTGGAACAATTTTGTGCTGCCCTATGGGACTCCCAATCACGGCTGGTTGTGATACAGCCTGGAATCAAACCGGGGTCTGTGGTGATGCCTCTAGCACTGAGATGCAGTGTCTTAGACCACTGCATACCTCAGGAGTTCACATGAATTTTGTGTTGTAAATATGTGGTAGTAGTGTAGGGGCCTGAGGGCACACACTTCATATGTTGCGAAATCTGTTGTGAATGCATTGTAATGTTTTTAAAATTGTATAGTTTTTATGGACCCCAGGAAGAGTAGCTTCTGCCTTGGCAGCAACTAATGAGGATCCATAATAAATACAAATAGTCAGGCAAGAGCAAGGACAGACTGGTATCAACAATGTTGTGTCTAAATGGCACCCTATATTATAGGGAATAGGGTGCAATTTGGGACACACCCAGCTGGATCCAGGTATTACAAGGATTAGCTCACCACCGCATGCCTCAAGGTCTTCAAAACGTCAAGCAAGGAGACTGACTGACTGACAGTGTTTACAGATTAGAAATCACTGTCACTAGAAACTCTATTGAAAAATGTATCATTTAATCTACTGACGAAGGGATAACATGTCAAAGGGGTACCAACTGAATGGACCTCCAGTTACAAACAAAGTGTAATCACATAATCGCAAAGTGTAATCGCATAATTGATATCTTTGATAAGCGCTTCACAGTTACACAGTGAACATTAAAGGAGAACATAAAACACAGGTGACATTTTCTGCATCCAAATGGCACATTAATCCTTAAATATATTGCACTACTTTTGACCAGGGTCAAAGTAAGTGCACTATGTAGGGAATAGGGTGCCATTTGGGATGTAGCAATGGACTGGAGATAGACACTTGACGACAGGTAAAATAGGAGGTAAAAACAGTGTTGTCTTACTAATCCGATTATTCTCATCTTTACAAGTTGTTCTGCCCACTCTTGTACACCCCATACTTGCTTTGTTTACATTGCTGTAACACCCCTCATGAAAATATGATTTTAATACAATTTCCATATCAGCTTATGGCCCACTAACACCTTGTGTGTGGGCTGATCTATTTGTGACCAACTGGGTATTGAACCCGCGTTGTCTGGAGTTATTTAAGACTGTTATCCCACTGAGCTAAGGCCTACCGTTTTTACAAAAAAAATACTGCAACTTTGCTGTCTCCACTGACCACACTGTCTTCTAACGCTGGCTGCAACACAGTCATCCACAAGGAGTATCTGTTGAAAGGACCCCTTGGGAAAAACACGTTTCGACACCTCTTGGTGCAGAATCTGACTCAAGCAGATATTACGATATCTTGTTACATTCAATCAGTAAACCTGATTGACTATTTTTTTCATGATTTCTAGCCAGCTGTCTCTGTGAGTGAGAAACTTCCCTCCTCTTTGGAGTCATGCGATACTGTAGCTAAGATGAACTTCTCTTGTCCTTCTCAAAACGAAAGCATCTATGTGCAGAGTGGACTCTACTTCCGATGATACATTTTCCGCTTTGACTGAAACCCCTTACACCGAAACTAACGGAGTCAATTCCACCACTGACCCGATGACTCCCACTGGTGAAACACTGTGCAATATTGCAGAAAGATATCCTCATCTCAGTTCGCAGGGCCTGGAATGGTTGCCATATGTGGACGCTGTGACTGGCAGGCCACGACAGCCACTGAGAGTTTTGAAGCACAAACACCAGGAGATTTGGTTGAAATGTTAGTCAGAAAGGGTACGCGGCTGCTGACACCTCACACAAAGGGTCCGACCTTTCCGTTTGTGCCTTGGACACCAACTGCTGGTGGGGGAGTCCCGAGACACATGATGAGCCAGCGGGAGGGGGTCTAGACTACGTGCGACACTGTATAAGGCCGCCCGATAAGGAAACAAATCAAGTTGTAAATGCAGATCATTTTCGTCAGCAACCACTGAATAGCATAGCGCAACAGTCAAATAATATTACTAAAAAATATTTATATACATGAAATCACAAGTGCAATATTGCAAAACACAGCTTAGCCTTTTGTTAATCTACCTGTCGTCTCAGATTTTGAAATTATGCTTACAGCGAAAGCAATCCAAGCATTTGTGTAAGTTTATCGATAGCCTAGCATAGCATTATGTACACTTAGCATCAGGAAGCTTGGTCACGAAAATAAGAAAAGCAATCAAATTAACCGTTTACCTTTGATGATCTTCGGATGTTTTCACTCACGAGACTCCCAGTTACATAACAAATGTTCCTTTTGTTCCATAAAGATTATTTTTATACCCAAAAATACCGATGTTCAGAAATCCACAGGAAAGACCGGTCACGACAACGCAGACAGAAATTCCAAATAGTCTTCATAATGTCAACAGAAACATGTCAAATGTTTTTTTAATCAGGTAGTTTTTAAAATATATATTCGATAATATATCAACCGAGTGTGTAGGTTTTTCAATAACAGCTGGAGGAACAATGGCGGCTTTACTCTGTAGCGCAAAAACTCACTCAGAGAGCCCCCACCTATCCACTTACACAATGTGATCTTTCACACTCATTTTTCTAAATAAAAGCCTGACACTATGTCTAAAGACTGTTGACACCTTAGTGAAGCCAGAGAAAAGGAATATGGTTGATATCCCTTTAAATGGAGGATAGGCATGCAAAGGAACAGAAGGGTTTCAAAATAAGAGGCACTTCCTGATTGGATTTTCCTCAGGGTTTCCACTGCAATATCAGTTCTGTTATACTCACAGACAATATTTTGACAGTTTTGGAAATTGTATTTTCTATCCTAACCTGTCAATTATATGCGTATTCCAGCATCTGGTCCTGAGAAATAGGCTGTTTACTTTGGAACGTTATTGTTCCAAACATAAAAATAGTGGCCCCTAGCTTCAAGGGGTTTATGTCAAAAACGTGAAAAAAATGTGAATATTATCTGACTACAAGGTCCGATAGAAATTAATGTAACTCAGTGAAGAACGCTGTATACGGCCCAGGAGGCCTGTAAACAGTAGCTATAAAATGTGATTGAGTAGGCTGCAGAGATTTCATGACTAATAACTTTTTTTGTCAATTGAATTCTGCTATCGCAAATGTTAGCAACACCTCCGCCTTTGAGGTATGCGTGGGTGATATGGTCACTAGTGTAACCAGGAGGAGGGGCCTCATTTAACAAAGTAAATTCATCAGGCTTAAGCCATGTTTCAGTCAGGCCAATCAAATCAAGATTATGATCAGTGATTAGTTCATTGACTATAACTGCCTTGGAAGTGAGGGATCTAACATGGAGTAGCCCTATTTTGAGATGTGAGATATCACAATCTTTTTCAATAATGTCAGGAATGGAGAGGTCTTTATTCCAGTGAGATTTCTTAAGCTAACACTGCCATGTTAAGTTTTGCCCAACCTAGATCGAGGCATATACACGGTCTAAATGGCGATATCTGAGCTGACTACACTGACTATGTTTTAGGCAGCCTCCACTAAGCTGTCAGCCTGGCCTGCACTGTGCTGCCTGGCCTACACCCTATCTTATTGTGGAGCTAGAGGAGTTCGAGCCCTGTCTATGTTGATAGATAAGATGAGAGCACCCCTCCAGTTAGGATGGAGTCCGCCACTCCTCAGCAGGCCAGGCTTGGTCCTGCTTGTAGATGAGTCATATTTTGGGAGGGCAGGAAACAGTCTTCAACCAGCAATTAAGTTGTGAGACTCTGCTGTAGAGCTCATTACTCCCCCTAACTGGGAGGAGGCCAGAGACAATTACTCGATGCTGACACATCTGTCTAGTTAATTTACACACTGAAGCTATGTTGTGCTTAGTGACCTCTGACTGTTTCATCCGAACATTGTTGGTGCCGACGTGGATAGCAATATCCCTATTCTCTCTACATTTGCCAGTTTCAGCCTTAGCCAGCACCCTCTTCAGACGAGCCTTTACGTTGCTAGCCCTGCCCCCTGATAAACAGTGTATGATCGCTGGATTAATTTATAAAAGTCTAAAACTGGCGGTATTGGAGTCGCCAATGACTAGGGTTTTCAATTTGTCAGAGCTAATTGTTGGGAGGCTTAGGCGGCTCAGACCCTGTAACGGGTGGAGGAGAGACTGGAGAAGGCTCGGCGTCTGACTCCGACTCGATGCTTAATGGGGAGAACCGGTTGAACGTTTCTGTCAGCTGAATGAGCGACACCGGTTGAGCAATCCGACAGCATTTCCTTCCAGAAGCCTTGAGAAAATTGTCCAGCTGCGGGGACTGTGCGAAGGGATTTATACTACTATCTGTACTTACTGGTGGCAACGATGCTGTTTCATCCTTTCCTACTCTTAAATTGCCACTGCCTAACAATTGCGTCTGAAGCTGAGCTTGCAGCACGGCTATCCTCACCATAAGGAAATAGGTTTCCTGTGTATTATGAGTACAGCGACTGCAACTAGATGGCATAGTGTTAATGTTCATGTTACTACTTAGCTTCGGCTGTTGGAGGTAGAACCATGTCCAGATGAAGCGTTCAAAAGTTTAATGAAAAAAGTTGAGCGAGGGAAAAAAAACTTAAGACATTGGTCAAATGTGTAAAATAAAGATTTCGATTAAATGGTTATTAAAAATGAAAAAGTAAAACCGTAAAGTAGGCAGGAGGCAAAGTACCAACAAAGTACCCAAACAATATATAAAAAAATGTAATTGAGTTAACAAAAACTCTCTTTTTTGCTATCTTGAGTAAAGGCAGCTAAAAAATGCAGGTGTTTCAGGTTAGCTCAGTGCTTGCTGTGGTGGTGGGGCAGCAGGCGGAAAATACAGAGTGTAGGGCCACGAAAGACTGCCACGCGGCCTTCCAGTTCAAGTGAGCACAGCATAACAAGGTGAGTCCAAAAATGTCTTGAATTCTGCTGCATAAATGATGTAATATGCCAGGAAGACATGTACAGTTGAAGTCAGAAGTTTACATACACCTTAGCGAAATACATTTAAACTCAGTTTTTCACAATTCCTGACCAGGAAAGTTCAGGAAAGTTTTTGAACTGCCATGTAGGCGAGTGAGTGTTCCTATCGACTGGCTCGGAATGGGCCGTCTACCTAGCAGCTGTTAACTTATAACATTGGGCCATGTGACCTGACCAGGAAGAACTCTGGGCCCTAATGATGGGCTATAAGGAGGAGCAGGTCACAAGGTCAGGAAAGACATGTTAATTCTTATAAATAGTGTAGCTACAAATAACTCCACAGTGGATCAGGCCAGAAATAACTTATTCCCACAACAATGTTTAGAAGACATGAAATTGAATACCAATTAATGTAATCTATGTCTATTTGTTTTTCTAAATCCGCAGGGGATCCCACCACAGGTAGAAGATGCATGGCAAGCACATCAACACCCCACGACCACCCCTCTTGCCCTACCAACCCCCACCTCACCCCCATACATACACTATGGCACAAATCACTTCCTCATTATAGTTCTGATGTAATGTAAGCTACCCCCCCTTCCTCCCCACTGGTAATGGCCTTGACATTAAAAACTGATAAGACAACAACTGACTTAAATGTTTTACTCTCATGGTATAGGTCTGGTTTGGTGTTGTGATTGCTAACTGCTGACAGTACAGTTTACACACATACTTACAGAAGACTAAGAGTAGAGTTGAATTGATTATATTTTAATTCACAATTGACTAGATTTGAATCCACAATGTCGAAAGCACATGGACATGGTTAAATGGTCAATTCCACTGCAGAAACATTTAATCTGACACCAATGCTGGTAGCTATGGTCTGAGAGGGATCAAGAAGAACAGAACCTCAGTAACACAACAGCATTTCAATGCCTTCTCAAAAAATGTGGTTATTTCATTATCAATTTTACCATCCATGATAATGTCAAGGAAATACAAAATAATACTGGTCAATGCCATGTGCAAATTATAAAACATCATTAGATGACATGTGCAGTATGTCCCTACTCTTATATGTTAGGGGTAACTTGTCAGATATAAATGGCTACAGCATTATATGGGTTTAGGAGTACAGTTTGTATCTGAGAGCACATGAATCATACATTGGAGTTTATCATATAAGTATGTACAAGGATTTCAAGTCGAGTTTGACATGGAATTGCTTGTCATCAGGATGTAATTGACACGATCATGTAAAATATAAGGGCTTATGAGTGTGATAAGATGAGGTTGGAGTGTATTGTTGGAGTACAATAATTCATGATCAGCTTTTCAGGTATCATGTGTGGACTGAGTTGGAGATAATCTTTTGAATTCATAATAGAAAATAAAAATATAACGTTGGGTGGTGTCAATTAAAATGTTTTAAAGAATTATATTATTTCATCATCCAACTCATCTCCTAAATAAAGCTGAATTTAAATGGACTTGATCCCCAACCCTGAAGAGAGGAGTTATGAAGGGGAAAGGGGACGAGGGTGCACAGGAGACCGAGGACATGAGACGTGGATAGGGGACAGGTTGAACAGAGGGGAATGATACATTGGAGTTCATCATATAAGAATGCACAAGGATTTCAAGTCGAGTTTGACATGGAAATTGCTTGTCATCGGGATGTAACTGAGCCCCCTTATTCCCTCTCACCACCACGGCCCCGTCCCCAGTTGGCTCTGCAACCAATCGGCGTAGTTGGCCACCCGGGTGTAAACTCCATAAACCCTCTGGCTCCCACACTCCTCCGGGCCCCCCCATGACACCAGGCCTTGGGCCACCCAGCGCCCGCTTCCGGGCTCCTCCATCACGAATGCCCCCCCGCTGTCCCCCAGGCACGTGTCGCGCCCACCCTCATAGAAGCCGGCACAGAACATGTTGTCAGTGATGTTGTAGTTGATGGAGCGTGATGCATAGCTGGCCTTACACTCCTCCTGTGCCACCACAGGCAGCTTGACATACTGCAGCACGTCCGACACCATGCCCAGGTCAGAGGAGAGCGCGGTGATGTCAGCGGCCACAGAGGCATTGGGGTTGGAGATGCCCCAGCCGGCCACCAGGCCCAGGGTGTTGAGCTGGGGGCTCTGGGGCCTGTCTTTGCCCTGGGGAGGGGGCAGGCAGACGGGCCGCACCAGCTCCCCCACTGGCACCGCCTGACTCAGCTTGACCAAGGCGATGTCGTTGTTGTAGTTTCGAGGGTCGAAGTGAGGGTGGAGGATGACTTGTTCCACAGAGCGGTTGGTGGCGTTTTGCTTGACACGGACGTCGTGCAGGCCTAGGTAGACTCGGACGTGTTCGGGCGCCACAGGCACTACAGTGGCGCCGCGGCGTTGGGAGCGCAGGACGTGAGCGGCGGTGAGGACCCAAAACTCAGAGAGCAGGGCACCGCTCCCGAACCAGCGGTCCTCCGGGACACGGGACATGTCTTCCACGGTGAGGAGGACCTGCCAGGGGAAGAGACCTGGCACAGTGCTACGCCCCCCAACGATACGCTTAATCTGTGCTGGGAAGGGCTGGGACGGCTCCCCACATGCTGAAACACACAGACATAGACACACAGCGTGTGAGTTGGACTCATGCTCTCGTGATGAGGTAGCCCTGTTTGCAACTTAAAATCAGTGGCACGCTCGGTCCAAGAAAGAATTTTGAAATAGTTTAGACGATGGTTTCCTGAACAGGAGACCGGAACTCGGATCCCTACAGATCGGATCCATACACGCTTACTGTACAAATTCAACAGTTAGGCCTGCAGTTGTGAAGCTTACCTGGCAAACAGGTAGGAGTTTTAGTCCCATGTTCTGAGTTGGTCCACTCTCCCTTCTCTCCACAGGTGTACATACCTGCACAGACAGTCAATAAATTATATACAGTTGAAGTCGGAAGTTTACATACACCTTAGCGAAATACATTTAAACTCAGTTTTTCACAATTTAATCCTAGTAAACATTCCCTGTTTTAGGTCAGTTAGGATCACCACTTTATTTTAACAAGTGAAATGTCAGAATAACATTTCACAGCATTCATTTCTTCTGACCCACATTCCCAGTGGGTCAGAAGTTTACATACACTCAATTAGTATTTGGTAGCATTGCATTTAAATGATTTATCTTGGGTCAAACGTTTTGGGAAGACTTCCACAAGCTTCCCACAATAAGTTGGGTGAATGTTGGCCCATTCCTCCTGAAATAGCTGGTGTAACTGAGTCAGGTTTGTAGGCTTCCTTGCTCGCACACGCTTTTTCAGTTCTGACCACACATTTTCTAAAGGATTGAGGTCAGGGCTTTGTGATGGCCACTCCAATACCTTGACTTTGTTGTCCTTAAGTCATTTTGCCACAACATTGGAAGTATGCTTGGGGTCATTGTCCATTTGGAAGACCCACTTGCGACCAAGCTTTAACTTCCGGACTGATGTCTTGAAATGTCGATTTAATCTTTAATCTGTATTGACGTTTTGCTTGTTTGATGGTTCGTCTGAGGACAGTGGGATTTCCTATAAGCACCCGGATTAGTCTCCCGCTCTTTGAAAGCGTCAGCTCTAGCCTTTAGCTTGATGCGGATGTTGCCTGTAATCCATGGATTCTGGTTGGGATATGTACGTTGTACGTACAGTCACGGTGGGGATGATGTTATCCATGCACTTATTGATGAAGCCAATGACTGAGTTGGTGTATTCCTGAATGCCATTGGATTAATCCCGGAACATATTCCAGTCTGTGATAGTAAAACAGTCCTGTAGTGTAGCATCCGTGTCATCTGACCACTTCCGTATTGAGTACCGGTACTTCCTGCTTTGTTTAGCTTGTAAACAGGAATTAGGAGGATAGAAGGATCCCCGATCTGCGTCCCCTTTTCCCAGCGTATTTTCTTCACGCAAAAGGCGTGGATCTGGGCCTGTTCCAGTGAAAGCAGGATATCCTTCTTGTCGGACTCGTTGAAGGAAAAAGTTTCTTCCAGTCCGTGGTGAGTAATCGCTTTTCTGATGTCCAGAAGTTATTTTCGGTCATAAGAGACGGTAGTAGCAACATTATGTACACAATAAGTTAAAAAAAATAAGTTACACAAAATGCAAAAAACAATACAAAATTGCACAATTGGTTGGAAGAATGTAAAACATCAGCCATTTTCTTCGGCACCAGCTATTTATTTAAGTTTTTGTATGATATGTTTGCCATGTGTTATGCATTCTAACACGGAACCCAAACCTGCGTACATGCTCCATCCTGCATAAATGTATTTTGTCCCCCCACACCAAACACGATCACGACACGCAGGTTAAAATATCAAAACAAACTCTGAACTAAGTATATTAATTTGGGGACAGGTCGAAAAGCATTCAACATTCATGGCAATTTAATTAATAAGCTTGCACTTGCTAGCTAATTTGTCCTATTTAGCTAGCTTGCTGTTGCTAGCTAATTTGTCTTGGGATATAAACATTGAGTTGTTATTTTATTTTATTGCTCGTTCCCTCAATTGCCATTTAGAAAACATCAACATGACCTAAAAATAGCATCTGCTACCGAGGCAGCAGCTAATGTGTGCTGAAGCAAAGAATAGCTTAACTCACACATTGTTTACATAGTGTTGAGCTATATGTTCTCAATTTAAAAATGATACCAGTAAACAATGCATATGAGGCTAATCACTATATTCGTTTTTGTATATGCATTGTGCTGACATGAAATTGTTTAGTTTAAAACATACACACAACTACTACTACCACCAAGTTCAATGACAGATACTTTTCTCCCAGAAGGTCTCAGTGGCACTTGGAGTTGCCACTATGATAATGAATATGGTTTGCCTAATGTGTTTAAACTGTAAAGAAAGAATAGTTGGGCTATAAGAAATATATTTTATTCAATGGGGCAAGAAAAAGCAGAGATGACACACAAAATACTTTTCATTTCACCCATACAACAATATAGCCTATTATTGAAATAAAGTATGTTCACAAACTCATAAACAATAGTATTTTACATACATATATCCAAATGACATGTTATATAGTCATACAGTATAAGGGGCATGAGGACAAGGTGAAGGTACTTTGTACTCAAATGGCACAACAGAATCATTTAGATTGACCAAAGCACAGCATAATACAACCATCTTGTACCATCTTGTATTGTTTTGAGGGATGTCTCCTTTCATATCTGGAAAAGGACAAAGTAGTAAACTGCTGCAGCATTGCTCAGCTTCACAGTGGGAATCAAGTCGATGGGTGTCTTGATAGAGGTCAGCTGGTGAACCTACAGTACATAAACAAATGAAAAGGACACCTGATGTTAGAATATCCTGTAAATTCATTAGGTAATCTATATCATCAGGGCTCTTGATTGTTTGGTTGGTTTTAAATCATTCAGGTGTTTTAGTATTATATAAAGATTCAATCTATTGTTGGAACAACCAACAGTCAACACAGCAGGTTGTCCTACCCCATTGAGGCCTTTTTCCTATGACTGTAATGTCCATACATTTCCCCTCTTATGAATAAAGTGCTCAAGAAATTATCATTGGGTCAGTACCACTGGAGTCTTTCTAGACAATAATATCCTCTTCTAGGCTATTTGGATGTCATATTGTAGAATTTGTTTATCCCCTTTTCATGGTCATGGCTAGAAGGATCCAGCTTTTGTAAAATTAACATCAAATGTGACTTTTTTAGCAGGTTAGTAGTAATTACACAGCAGGTTAAGATAATTAGGTTAAGGTTAGGAAAAGGTTCAGCTAAAATGCTAAAAAATATATACTTATAACTTTTTGACAAAAGCTGGATCCCTTCTAGCCATTACCCCTTCTCATAAGTCTAGATTGCATGGTTGCATCTAAGAAAAGGTTGTTTTATTGTTCTGTCATCAGAGTAGGCTTAGGCTACCGTCATCTTAAAAAAGATTCTGCTAATGTCTCCAGTCATATAAAGTGTAGCAGAATTTCATTAAATGTTTATCAAAGGCCACATTTTTCCTGTGCAAAGGAAATAAACCTGTAGGCCTATTCCACTACACACTCATTAATAGCCTAAATTATGACTATCCAATCTACTCATCACATTAGGAATAGTAGGCTTACATTAGTCTGCAAATGCGATGATAGATGCAAAAAAATTGCTTCCTGAAGTACTTGAAACTCACTCGCCGCCTATGTAAGAGACATGGTAATAGCTAGGCTAAAAGCTATATAGCTAGCTAATGTTGACTAGTCTTGTTCTTAACGCCTGTTTAGCATAACAGCCAAACTAAAAAAAAAAACTATTAGACTTACCAGTGGGTCTTCACGAGCAAAAAGGTTTCTTTGCTTTTCTGACAGTTCTTGAGTCTTGTTTCATGATTGCAGGTCATCTGTAAAAAAAAAAAATCCTGTTGTCTTTCCTGCTTTGTTAGAGCAGCTAAATACTGCACAGAAATTGACCGTGATAATGAATCAACTTATTTTATGTTAACATGCAGCATGGGGTAGCCACTTGGCTGTAGTTGTCCATATAATTGATGTGGTGGGATTCCAACATGGCCATCAGGATGTGTCATACATCAACTGGCAACCCTCTATGTTGACCTTTAGATTATTGGTTAGGCTACAGGGAAATGCATGAGCTTTCAGGCCTATAGGCCTAATATAATATATATATATTGAAGCGGCTCAGGTGTAGCCTAATCCAATGGTTTAATACTCGGTAGGTTTATTGATTGTACATACATATGAAAGTAATGTCAATATGTAGCCCAATCTAGCTATCATATAATCTGGTGCATTTGACAATTTGGTGCATCTCGGTTTTCATAAAAATAAAATTGAATCCTTGCTTCCCTTGTATACAACATTGCAAACTTTTTTAGGCTATTTATATTTAACAATTACGTTTTCAGCGTTCACAGAGAGACAGAAACATCTTCATTCTATGTTTAGCGGAAATCTAACGACGCACTTTGCTGTTCTCAGAGTGCTCTGAGGCAGGCGTTATAGTACGAGCGTTTTCAAGTGCAACGTTAATAAAGACGATTTTGGGAAGCTGCTCGGAAATTGAAAGATTACCTTATGAAGGTTATATCGATGAATTTAGCCTTAAGATGCTTTTTGGAAACCGGGCCCTGGCTCTTATAGGAACCAGAGGTTTTCCTGGTCAGGTTGCATGGTCAAGAACACTTTGGGCCCTAAGACGGGAACATACTGTTGATCTTGGGGTGAATCTGGTACATGGATTCCTTGCAGATGTACTGGATTATAGAACCGAACAGGGTGCTGTTGCTAGAGCTCTCGAAGATGACGTCACCCATGGCAACCTCCCCAGGAGTCCCACAATCCACCACTGAGAGAGGAAGGAGAGGAAAAAGAGTATTAGCAAATACTGTATGGTTTGAAGAAATGGATCGACAACTGGACAAGGGTTAAAGAGGAAACATGGGACGTGAGCAGCACAAACATGTCATTAGATCGGCAGATATAATTTATTCTCCATGTACTTGATAATATTAATGATTTTTTTAATGACTTCAGGGTTCTCCACAGGATTTTTAAAAACACAATCAGTCCCACCGCGACACCGGCGCGATTTGGACTTCTAACCCCAAATCTAACCCTTGTGTGTTTAAGCTAAAGACTTCTGGTTTATACCATTGGATCTTTTCTTCTGCATCCGTTGGTACCAACCATTAGTCTGTGTGATTAAGGGGGGCTGAGCTAGAGTGGTGTTTGTGAGATAAGGAAAATGACGGATCCCGAAAATGACATACCCAAACTGCCTGTAGCTTAGGACCTGAAGCAAGGATATGCATATTCCTGAAACCATTTGATTGAAACACTTTGAAGTTTGAGGAAATGTAAAATTAATGTAGGAGAATTTGTTCTTTTTTTGTACCATCATTGTAACAGCGTTCTTCGTTTGTCAAAAGAGAGTCGGACCGAAATGCTTAGTGGTTACTCATGACTTTAATAGAAAAAGTGACACATGAAAATACTATACAAAATACAAAACAACAAACGGAACGTGAAACCTAATTACAGCCTATCTGGTGAAACTACACAGAGACAGGAACAATCACCCACAAAATACAAAGCGAAACCAGGCTACCTAAATACGGTTCCCAATCAGAGACAACGAGAATCACCTGACTCTGATTGAGAACCGCCTCAGGCAGCCAAGCCTATACAACACCCCTAATCAGCCGCGATCCCACATACTACAAACCCCAATACGAACATACAATATAACATAAACCCATGTCACACCCTGGCCTGATCAAATAATAAAGAAAACACAAAATACTATGACCAAGGCGTGACAGAACCCCCCCCCCTAAGGTGCGGACTCCCGGACGCACCTCAAAACCATAGGGAGGGTCCGGGTGGGCGTCTGTCCATGGTGGCGGTCCTGGCTCGGGACGTGGACCCCACTCCATTAAAGTCATAGTTCCCCCCCTTCGCGTCCTGGGATAATCCACCCTCGCCGCCGACCATGGCCTAATAGTCCTCACCCAGAACCCCACAGAACTGAGGAGCAGCTCGTGACTGAGGGGCAGCTCGGGACTGAGGGGCAGCTCGAGACTGAGGGGCAGCCCGGAACTGAGGGGCAGCCCGGAACTGAGGGGCAGCCCGGAACTGAGGGAAGCCCAGTACTGAGAGAAAGCCCAGTACTGAGAGGAAGCCCAGTACTGAGATGAAGCTCAGGCAGGTAGTAGGCTCCGGTAGATCCTGGCTAACTGGCGGATCTGGAAGATTCTGGGGTTGACTGGCAGATCTGGAAGAGACTGGTTGACTGGCAGATCTGGAAGAGACTGGTTGACTGGCAGATCTGGAAGAATCTGGTTGACTGGCAGATCTAGCTGCTCTATGCAGACTGACAGCTCCTTGCAGACTGACAGCTCTGGCTGCGTCATGCAGACTGACAGATCCTGGCCGACTGGCAGATCCTGGCCGACTGGCAGATCCTGGCCGACTGGCAGATCCTTTGCCGACTGGCAGATCCTTTGCCGACTGGCACTTCTGGCGGATCCTGGCTGACTGGCACTTCTGGCGGATCCTGACTGACTGGCACTTCTGGCGGATCCTGGCAGACTGGTGGATCCAGGCTGACTGGTGGATCTAACTGATCCTGACAGACTGGCGGTGCTGGGCAGACTGGTCGGCGCTGGGCAGACTGGCGGCGCTGGGCAGACTGGCGGCGCTGGGCAGACTGGCGGCGCTGGGCAGACTGGCGACGCTGAGCAGACTGGCGACGCTGGGCAGACTGGTGGCGCTGGCGGCGCTGGGCAGACTGGCGGCACTGGCGGCGCTGGGCAGGCGGGAGACTCCGGCAGCGCAGTAGAGGAGAAAGGCGCTGGCTGCGCTGAACAGGCGAGGCGCACTGAAAGCCTGGTGCGTGGTGCTGGAACTGGTGGTACTGGATCGAGGACACGCACAGGCAGCCTGGTGCGTGGAGCTGCTACCGGAGGACTGGAGTGTGGAGGTGGCACAGGATGGGCTAGAACGTGAAGGCGTACTGGAGATCTTGAGAGCAGTGTTGGCACAGGACGTGCAAGGCTAGGGATGTGCACAGGAGGCTTAGTGCGTGAGGCTGGCACATTTTTCACCAGCCGACTAACACACACCTCAGGACGAGTATGGAGCGCTGACCCAGGTGCCATCAAATCCCCGACACGCTCAGTTGGACGAATCTTGTACCTAAAGCACCAAGCTAGCAACTCCCTCATTACTCTCTCCTCCACTTTCCCCATTAACTCCTTCCTAGTCTCTGCTTCGCTCACCTCTAACACCGGCTCTGGTTCTGGTCTCCTCCTTGGCTCCTCACGATAAACAAGGAGAGTTGGCTCAGGTCTATCTCCTGACTCAGCCATACTCTCCCTGAGCCCCCCCCCAATAAATTTTTGGGGCTGGTTCTCAGGCTTCCATCCGCTACGCCGTGCTGCCTCCTCATATCTGCGCCTCTCAGCTTTCACCGCCTCCAGTTCTTCCTTGGGGCGGCGATATTCTCCAGGCTGAGCCCAGGGTCCTTTACCGTCCAGTTCTTCCTCCCATGTCCATTTCTTCAGGTGGTGCAGCCTCTCCCACTGCAGCTGCTCTTCACGATTAACAGGGAGAGTAGGCTCAGGTCTGACTCCTGACTCTGCTACTCTCTCCCTGAGCCCCCCCCCCCAATAAATATTTGGGGGTGACTTTCGGGTTTCGCTCTGCACCGCCGTCTCTTTCTTTTCGATTATATTCGCCTATAGCCCTCTTCGCATTGCTCCAGCGAATCCCAGGCGGGCACCTGCACTCTCTCTGGGTCGGCCGCCCACCTGTCGATTTCTTCCCACGTCGTATACTCCATGCCTCTGCTGTCCATAACATCCTCCTTTCGCTGCTGCCTGTTAACACGCTGCTCGGTCCGAGTGTGGTGGGTGATTCTGTAACGGCGTTCTTCGTTTGTAGAATGAGAGTCGGACCGAAATGCAGCGTAGTGGTTACTCATGACTTTAATAGAAAAAGTGACACATGAAAATACTATACAAAATACAAAACAACAAACGGAACGTGAAACCTAATTACAGCCTATCTGGTGAAACTACACAGAGACAGGAACAATCACCCACAAAATACAAAGCGAAACCAGGCTACCTAAATACGGTTCCCAATCAGAGACAACGAGAATCACCTGACTCTTATTGAGAACCGCCTCAGGCAGCCAAGCCTATACAACACCCCTAATCAGCCGCGATCCCACATACTACAAACCCCAATACGAACATACAATATAACATAAACCCATGTCACACCCTGGCCTGATCAAATAATAAAGAAAACACCAAATACTATGACCAAGGCGTGACAATCATCTTTGAAATACAAGAAAAAGGCCATAATGTATTATTCCAAACCAGGCACAATTTATATTTTGCCCACTAGATGGCAGCAGTGTATGTGCAACGTTTTAGACTGATCCAATGAACCATTGCATTTATGTTCAAAAGTTTGTATCAAAACTGCCCAAATGTTCCTAATTGGTTAATTAATAAATTTGTATGTTCATAACTGTGCACTCTCCTCAAACAATAGCATTGTATCCTTTCACTATAATAGCTACTCTTTATTGGACAGTCAGTTAGATTAACAAGAATTTAAGCTTTCTGTCAATATCAGATATGTCTATGTCCTGGGAAATGTTCGTATTACTTACAACCTCATGCTAATCGCATTAGCCTACGTTCGCTCAACCATCCCGCTGAGGACACACCGATCCTGTTAGAGTTTGAAAAAAACATCCGTAGAGTCCGAAATGGTTTGTGCTACAAACTATTAATGAAAAGCAGAGACTCTCACGAACATGCACATGTAACTTTTAACAAGAAACACCTGTTAATTGAAATGCATTCCAGGTGACTACCTCATGAAGCTGGTTGAGATAATGCCAACAGTGTGCAAAGCTATCATCAGGGGAAAGGGTGTCTACTTTGAAGAATCTCAAATATAAAATATATTTTGATTTGTTTAACACTTTTTGGATACTACATGATTCCATGTGTAATTTCATAGTTTTGATGTCTTCACTATTATTCTACAATGTAGAAAATAGTAAAAATAAAGAAAAACACTTGAATGATTAGATGTGTCCAAACCTTTGACTTGTACTGTACATTCATTTTTATTAGGTTTTTGCTTTGACTGACCTATTTCAGTCAATACAATTCATGAATGTAACTGTTTATGTAAAAACTTTGTGAGGCTAAATATAATGGCTGGAAATGCAGATAAATTAAAAGCACAGAGATTTTTGCATTTTTGAACACCTGTAACTGCCATTTCCTTCTTTCAATTTTGACATAGTGGTGCAGCCAGTCCACAAGGTGACGCAGCGCCTTTCTTACATTCTTTGGGGAAAACCCGGACTATTACAGACTACTGAATGGATGGGAGTCTGATGATCACCAATAACATGACTAATAGAAGAGAGATGAGCCAATGGGAGAAAGCATATTGTAGTGGAACTGTACCTCTCGTCATGTGCTCATGACGCTAAAGAATTCAGTCCACCATAGAGGTTGTGAAATAAATATGGCATGCTTCTCTTTCTGCTCTGAGATTCTATTTTCTAAGCTGTGGTTATTCAATTGAGTTTGTATTGGGCTCCCGAGTGGCGCACCAGTCTAAGGCTCTGCATCTCAGTGCAAAAGGGATCACTACAGTCCCTGGTTCAAATCCAGGCTGTTTCACATCTGGCTGTGATTGGGAGTCCCATAGGGTGGCGCACAATTGGCCCAGCGTTGGTCAGGGTAGGCTGTCATTGTAAATAAGAATTTGTTCTTAACTGGCTTGCCTAGTTAACTAAATAAATTATTACAGTGAAATAAACACAAACACACTGAATAAGAAAGATTCCAGAGTTTATTGCAGTGTGTGATGTCACACTCCAGAGTCAACAGTACAGTGTGATGAGGGAGACAAGGGGAAAAGATTCCTTATGACTTCCTACAATTGCTTTTCTCTCATTGACAATGCAAGGAGTGATCTAGAGAAGCACTGAACTTGAAGACAACAAGTCTGTACAGGGACACTGGTTAGATGTCACTGCATGGCTTTAGTACAGTATCTGATTTCTTAGAATGCTGGGCAGAGATCGACGGCTCCTCCGAGATTCAATTTCTGGATGGCGGTGGATGAGAGGAGTAGGGAAAGAGGGAGAGAGAGAATATGGAGAGAGGGAAAGAGGAGACAGAGTACTGTACAATGCAAATATATACACAGAAGGCAGAATACAATGAAAGGACCAGGAAGTTCCTATGTGATATAGAGGCCTCATTAAACATTACATTAATATGATACTCGGATTGAAATCCAATCTACACTGAACCAAATTCTATGCCATACAACACACAAAAACATGCAGGCGCACACACACATTATCACTTACTTTCACAAAGTGGGACAAAACTGTTCCATGAGCCATCTTTCTGACACTCGATCTGAAAGTGCTCCAGTTCCTCTCCATCCTTTCAGAAAGAGAGAGAGAGGAAAAATACAATTGATCAACAAAATGTAGCATTTTTCAAACAGCTAAAACAGCTTTTTCCTGCATCACTATGCATAATTCTATGTAAAAAAAAAGTGATATATATTAAGTGGGGAGAGCAAGTATTTGATACACTGCCGATTTAGCAGGTTTTCCTACTTACAAAGCATGTAGAGTGTCACGGTCGTCCTCCTCTTCATCTGAAGAGGAGAGGCGAGAAGGATCAGAGGACCAAAACGCAGCGTGGTATGTGTTCATAGTGAATATTTAATTAAAGAAAGTACTGAACAAAAACAATAAACAAATAACGACCGTGAAGCTACAAATGAGACCTGTGCTGACACAAGCCACTAACATAGACAATCACCCACAAACAAACAGTGCATCCCAGGCTACCTAAGTATGATTCTCAATCAGAGACACCTAATGACACCTGCCTCTGATTGAGAACCATACTAGGCCGAAACATACAACTAGCCAAATCATAGAAAAACAAACATAGACTGCCCACCCAACTCACGCCCTGACCATACTAAATAAATACAAAACAAAGGAAATAAAGGTCAGAACGTGACAGTACCCCCCCCCCCCAAAGGTGCGGACTCCGGCCGCAAAACCTTAACCTATAGGGGTGGGTCTGGGTGGGCGTCTGTCCGCGGTGGCGACTCTGGAGCGGGACGCGGACCCCACTTTACCATCGTCTTAGTCCGCCTCATTGTCCGCCTCCGTGGCTTCCTAACCACGGCAACCCTTCCAATTGACCCCACCGGACAGAGGGGCGGAAGCTCGGGACAGAGGGGCGGAAGCTCGGGACAGAGGGGCGGGAGGCTCCGGCTGCGCCGGACAGGCGGGAGGCTCCGGCTGCGCTGGACAGGCGGGAGACTCCGGGAGCGCCGGACAGACAGGCCCACCTGTAGGGAGGCGACAGAGAAACAGCCTGGTGCGTGGGGCTGCCCCAGGACCCACAAGGCTGGGGAGACCTCCAGGAGGCCTGGCGTTAGGAGGAGGCACCTGAAGGACCGGGCGGTGGGGGAGCACTGGAGCTCTGGTGCGCAGCCTTGGCACCACTCCCCCAGGCTGGATCCCTACTCTAGCCCGGACCCTCCAGAGTGCAGGCACAGGTTGAACCGGGCTGTGGGTAAGCACGGGAGATCTTGTGCCTACTACGCGCACCTCTCCCTTAGGCTCCACTCCCACATTTGCCCGGCACGAGCGGAGCACAGGCATAGGACGCACTGCACCCTCCCAGCGCCCCGGAGACACAGCACGCAGAGCCGGCGCAGGATACCCTGGCCCGAAACGGCGTACCGGCGACCAGACACGCTGAGCAGGCACCATATGCCCTGGCTGGATGCCCACACTCACATGACACTCTCGGGGGGCTACCCTATAGCGTACCGGGCTATTGGCACGTACTGGCGACACCGTGCGCTTAACCGCATAACACGGTGCCTGCCCAGTAACGCACTGCTTATAATAAGCACGAGGAGTGAGCTCAGGTCTGCTACCTGGCTTAGCCCCACACCTCGTGTGCCTCCTCCCAAAATTTTTTTGGGGCTGCCTCTCGTACCTGTCGCGATGCCGTGCTGCCTCCTCATATCGCCGCCGCTCAGCTTTCGCTGCCTCCAGCTCTGCTTCGGGGCGGCGATATTCCCCAGCCTGTGCACAGGGTCCCTCTCCGTTCAATATCTCCTCCCATGTCCAGGAGTCCTGTGATGCTGGCCGCTGTTGTTGCTGCTGCCGCTGCTGTCGTCGCTGTCCTTTACAGTTGAAGTGTACCTATGATAAAAATTACAGACCGCTTGGTCCTTGGTTGGTGGGTGATTCTGTCATTGTGTTTGTGGCACCAGATAGGACTGTTTCGGTTTTTTCACGTTTCTTGTTTTGTAGATTGTTGTACTTTCATCTTTATTAAAGATGTACAAAACTAACCACGCTGCATTTTGGTCCGCCTCTCTTTCCCCAGAAGAAAACCATGACATAGAGGTCTGTAATTTGTATCATAGGTACACTTCAACTGTGAGAGATGGAATCTAAAACAAAAATGCAAATGAATTACTTAAAAATCATACAATGTGTTTTTCTGGATTTTTGTTTTAGATTCCATCTCTCACAGTTGAAGTGTACCTATGATAAAAATTACAGACCTCTACATGCTTTAGTAGGAAAAGTAGGAAAACCTGCAAAATCGGCAGTGTATCAAATACTTGTTCTCCCCACTGTATATATACACACAGGTCTTTTTTTCTGCATATCTAAGCATATCTCTTGAGCTGTCTGTGTCCTCCTGACTGGTTATTTTTTTAAAGAAACAAAATATGCATCTCTACTAAAATCTGGGTGAAATACTGAAAGGAATGTGAGTCTTATTCAGTACATAAGTTATTGCTTGCTTTCTAAAGTCTACCAAACTTGTCAGCAGGCATGCCAGCTAAGATAGTTAGACAAGCTTGCTACTCTAACTTGATTGATAGCCTGAATTGCTTCTTGATAGCTAGTTATGAGCTGGGAACCTATCTGGGCTAGTTAAAGCCGACTAGCTAAAATTGCTAAGTGGCTAATACTATTACATACTGTAAGTCAAATCTGAGGGGGCCCCTGTGCACACTTCTGGTCATGGGGTCGATTCCTACTGGAGCCACCCATACGAAAATGTATGCAAACATGACTGTAAATCACTTTGAAGGAGAAGGAGACAAGTAATAGAAAAATACATAAAAAAGAAAGGGACCCATATTTTCAACACTACACCACCTTCCCCGTGTGAGGACAAGGGCACTGAGCCTTTTTCTAAAATGTTTTATGAGATTGGAGAACACATTGAGAGGGATCTTAGACAATTCCTCCATACAGAATACTTCCAGATCCTTGATATTCTTTGGCATGCGCTTATGGACTGTCCTCTTTAATTCAAACCCCAGGTTTTCAATGGGGTTGATGTACGGAGACAGCCCAAAGGCTGGCAGATAGCGATATTAAGTAATTTAATCTAAACCTCCAAAGGGAATGTGTGCAACCTGTCAAGGTCCTAAATGATATCATAACCACCATCGTGCAGCCGTCTTCATCGACCTGGGCAAGGCTTTAGACTCTGTCAATCACCGTATTCTTATCGGCAGACTCAACAGCCTTGGTTTCTCAAATGACTGCCTCGCCTGGTTCACCAACTACTTCTCAGATATAGTTCAGTGTGTCAAATCGGAGGGCCTGTTGTCAGGACCTCTGGCAGTCTCTATATGGGAGCTACAGGGTTCAATTCTCGGGCCGACTCTTTTCTCTGTATATATCAATGATGTCGCTCTTGCTGCGGGTGACTCTTTGATCCACCTCTATGCAGACGCCGCCATTCTGTGTACATATGGCCCTTCTTTGGACACTGTTAACAAACCTCCAAACGAGCTTCAATGGCATACAACACTCCTTCCGTGGTCTCCAACTGCAGAAGGACGGGGTCCTTCTGTAGCTCAGTTGGTAGAGCATGGCGCTTGTAACGCCAGGGTAGTGGGTTCGATCCCCGGGACCACCCATACGTAGAATGTATGCACACATGACTGTAAGTCGCTTTGGATAAAAGCGTCTGCTAAATGGCATATATTACATATATATATCTTAAATGCTAGTAAAACGAAATGCATGCTCTTCAACCGATCGCTGCCCGCACCCGCCCGCCCGGCTAGAATCACTACTATTGACGGTCCTGACTCAGAATATGTGGACAACTTTAAATACCTAGGTGTCTGGCTAGACTGTAAACTCTCCTTCCAGACTCATATTAAGCATCTCCAATCCAAAATTAAATCTAGAATCGGCTTCCTATATTGCAACAAAGCCTCCTTCACTCATGCCAAACATAACCTCGTAAAACTGACTATCCTACCGATCCTTGACCTGTATGCTGTCGTTGGCTGATCCTCGCTACATATTCGTCGCCAAACCCACTGGTTCCAGGTCATCTATAAGTCTTTGCTAGGTAAAGCTCTGCCTTATCTCAGCTCACTGGTCACCATAGCAACACCCACCCGGAAAATTTCACTGGTCATCCCCAAAGTTAACACCCCATTTCGCCGCCTTTCCTTACAGTTCTCTGCTGCCAATGACTGGAACGAATTGCAAAAATCGCTGAATTTGGAGACGTATATCTCCCTCACTAACTTTAAAGCATCAGCTGTTAGAGCAGCTTACCGATCGCTGCAGCTGTACACAGCCCATCTGTAAATAGCCCATCCAACCAACTACTTACCTCATCCCATATGTTTTTTTTCTGCTCTTTTGCACAATATTTCTACTTGCACATCTATCCAGCGTTAATTGCCAAATTGTAATTACTTCGCCACTATGGCCAATTTATTGCCTTACCTCCTTACTTAATTTGCACACAGTGTATACAGATTTTTCTATTGTGTTATTGACTGTACGTTTGTTTATCCCATGTGTGTCACGCCTTGGTCTTAGTATTTTGTGTTTTCTTTATTATTTGGTCAGGCCAGGGTGTGACATGGGTTTATGTTGTATTTCGTATTGGGGTTTTTGTATTATTGGGATTGCGGCTGAGTAGGGGTGTTGTATGGGCTTGGCTGCCTGAGGCTGTTCTCAATCAGAGTCAGGTGATTCTCGTTGTCTCTGATTGGGAACCGTATTTAGGTAGCCTGGTTTCGCTTTGTATTTCGTGGGTGATTGTTCCTGTCTCTGTGTAGTTTCACCAGATAGGCTGTATTAGGTTTCACGTTCCGTTTGTTGTTTTGTATTTTGTATAGTTATTTCATGTGTCACTTTTTCTATTAAAGTCATGAGTAACCACTACGCTGCATTTCGGTCCAACTCTCTTCCTACAAACGAAGAACGGCGTTACAATGTGTAACTCTGTGTTGTTGTTTTTGTCACACTGCTTTGCTTTATCTTGGCCAGGTCGCAGTTGTAAATGAGAACTTGTTCTCAACTGACTGCAAAGGCTATAGTTTCCTCCTTAGTCTGATTTAAAGGCAAGAAGTGTGTTGTGTACCGTGTTTAGCCAATCAGGTTTTCCCCCTGGCTTGATAAAAGTTGTCCTCACTGAACAGTTTTTAATAACACGTATTGGATTTGTTGGCATGAACTCATTTACAGAACATTATTCATAGTTTCACATAAAGTGAAATTATAAAGTAGAATTCATATATTCTTTTCAGATGCAATTCAGATGCTCTCTCTCTCTCTCTCTCTCTCTCTCTCTCTCTCTCTCTCTCTCTCTCTCTGTCTCTCTCTCTCTCTCTCTCTCTCTCTCTCTCTCTCTCTCTCTCTCTCTCTCTCTCTCTCTCTCTCTCTCTCTCTCTCTCTCTCTCTCTCTCTCTCTCTCTCTCTCTCTCTCGTATGCACTACCCTCTGTAGTGCCTTTCGGTCGGAGGCCGAGTATTTGCCATACCAGGCGGTGACACTCTCGATGGATTGTATCGAACACGTTCGATTGGAGAACCATCTAATGAGTGAACATGTAGTTCATCTGAAACATTCTTACGAGAGATTAAAAACATGTATTTAGTTTTGCCAGTATGAAGTAAAAGTTTTAAATCTGCAAGGGATTCCTGTATAGCTATACAATCTAACTGTAATTTTGACAAAGCCAGATCAACAGTCGGGGTAATAGCATGTATAGCATGTATGATAGTATCATAAAAAAATAAACGTCCCTTTATCAGAACCCTGTTTCTGTGTTATATTCATATGCTTTTCTAATGACCAATTTCTGTGTTCATGAAATGACTGATTGAACGAATCCTCACTATCAGTATCTGCAATTTGGCAGTATGCCCAGAACCTTGTTTTGAGAAAGGGATATCTCAGTTTCAAGGTCTCAGCTTAGAGAGAAGAAGCCTTGTGAGGTATTGGTCTGTCACACGCATGACCCTGTATTGGTCGGTCACATGAATGAAGCAAATGTTAATGATGAATTAATTATGAATCATGAATAAGCTAAATCCTGGAAATATAACTTGTCTGTATATAAGGGAACTAACGGGACTGCCCCGGGAATTGCTCCTGATCGACAGGATCCTGATCTAACCTCCCCACCATGCTGATAATAAAGAATGATTCATTTAAGATTGACTTCGAATGTCCCTATGTAGAATTTCCACAACAATAGTCTTAAAGAATAGCTTTGACTGTGATTTCTCTGATCATTCAGCAGGTTTCCCCTATCAGCATCCAGCCCAATATCATTGTGAATAAGCTTAGAAGTTCTTTCAAAGAGATAGCCCGCTGAAATAAAATGGTGATTAAATGCATCAATGATGGCATTTTTTCCCATAATGAGACCAGTGTCTGAATTAATTTGTTGTGACAGAGAGGAGGAAATCAATCCCTTCAGGGTTTAGCCAGGTTCCCATTACAATCCGAAAGAGCGGTTACATAATAATCAGATTTAGCCTTTCTGATTTGTGACTCACCACCTGGAATCAGTCTCATGTAGCAAAATGTGAAGATGTGTTTTTGACATGGGATAAAAGTAGAGACTCAGAGGTACAAAATGGTAAAACATACACTGCACTTGAGGAACAATGGGAAAGAAATTCTGCTTTGAAAGTTGATCACCTTGTAAACTCACTTTTAAGAAAATCGCCTTTGAATGTTTTGCTATCGAGTGAAGAGATCTTCTTTGTCTATACACATTCAGCATTGTTCACACCCTCTTAAGCTTTAGCCCCACCCATCTCAGAGCACTCTCGGAGTGCACACTTGATGCTCTGGCCGATGATTTGTTTACCTCTGGACAACATGAAAACAGCCGAAACAGCTCAGCTGGCAACTTTTTTGCAGATGTTTACTGACACCAGTCATATTTAATGGGTGTTGTACACAAGTCATGTAACGTTAGCTAACGAGCCAGCCAGATAACGTTAGATAGTTAAACAACAATGAACAAAGTGCCAACAATGCCTAACATTAGGCTCTAACTAGAAAAGCAAACAGCTCTGGGAAACTAATAATAACATCCGCTAGGGAGCCAGCCAGCTAAAGTTAGCCAGCTAGCTAACAGTTCACATTAGCTTAAGACATATAGCTAGCTGGCTAGCTAGTAAGCTAAACAATGAATCAGAAGGCTTCAGATAATAACTACAGAATGAAGCCAACCTCAGCGTAAGCTTTGGTTGCGAATGGTATGAACTTTGAACTCTTATTCGCTACAGAAGTGATACCTCCTAGCCGTTGAGTTAGCAACAGCAGCTGCAAACGCGGGCTAGGAAAGAATAGACAGAGTATTCCGTCTACCACACAAAGATGTTACTACAACGTATTTAATTTACCACACCACCAGAGACATTCTTCCGAGGACAGGCAGATCTGTTGGCCAACACGACCAGCATCTACGACCAACAGCTCAGAGTAAATATTTATTGCATTTTCCTTTTCCAAATGGGCGATAATTTAGAAAGCATAAGATTCTGTATTTACGATAAAGTAGCTGCCTACGGCCCGATAGAGACGTCGCTTCTCCCTTTGTTCTTCAGTCTTCCTGCTCTTTCACTCAAACCCAGCCCCCTTTTCTTTGTGTAACCAGCTGTAATATCTGTTCCATCCGCTAAGGACGTTTTCCTTTATGACATAATTTGTAATCAAGGTATGATTCATTCTGTGTATATGTAATTCTGTATGATTAGTTAGGTATTTAGTAAATAAATAATTAAACACAATTTTGTATTGCTGACTCAACTTGTTAGCCAGGGTTCGTGAAGATAACCAAGAATTTACACATTTCAGATGAGGCTAAAATAAGGTGACGAATAATATTGACTGCTATTGATGTAAAATATTACTAGGTCTTCAAGAGTTTATTCGGAAGATAACAGCTCTATAAATATTATTTTGTGGTGCCCCGACTTTCTAGTTAATTACATTTACATGATTAGCTCAATCAGGTAATATTAATTACAGAGAAAGGATAGCCAAAGACACGACATATATGAAAGGTTTTATTTTAACAAATCTTTGGGCTAATCCAGAGACTGAGGTGGCCTTTTCAAATCTTGACGTTATGGTCAATGAACCATTTCTTTGTGGATTTCGATGTGTGTTGGGGCTATTGTTTTACAAGAAGATCCACGTGGGGCCAAGTTTCAGCCTCCTGGCAGAGGTAACCAGGTATTTGGCTAAAATGTCTTGGTACTTGGTGAAGTTCCTGATGCCATTTACCTTAACAATGGCCCTAGGACCAGTGGAAGCTTAATATCCCCACGACATAAAAGATGCACCACCATATTTTACAGTAGAGTTATGAGGTTATTTTCTGCATAGCAGCTTTCTTTTGACACCAAACCCACCACTGGCATGCGTCACCAAATACATGTATTTTCATGTCATCTGATCTGTCACGCCTTAGAGATCCTTTTTATGTCTCTATTTTGGTTTGGTCAGGATGTGAGTTGGGGTGGGCATACTATGTTTTGTGTTCTATGTTTTCTATTTCTATTCTATTTCAATCAGGGACAGCTATCTATCGTTGTCTCTGATTGGGAACCATACTTAGGTACCCTTTTTCCCACCTGTGTTTGTGGGAGGTTGACTCTGTTTAGAGCACTTTGCTTTTGAGCTTCACGGTTTATGTTTGTAGTGTTTAGTGTTTTGTTTGGCGTCATTTTGATTAAAATAAAGAAAATTCCCGCTCACCACGCTGCACTTTGGTCCTCTCCTTCCAAGAGCTGAGACATGATCATAGGACCGATTCCTATTGAAGTGCCAATGGCATTCAGCAAACTCCTGGTGTTTACATTTGTTGGTTGCGCTCAATAAAGTATTTTTCTTTCTTTCTGGCAACCCTTACAAAGAGCCTATTGGCATGGAGGGGGTGTCGAATTGTACATTTAGAGACTTGGTGACCTGAAGATGCGACCAAATTCTGTAAAGCTCAACAGTGGCCCTTGGACTTTTCTTTGCCTCCCGAACGATCTTCCTCATTGTTGTGCGTGGGGACAAGAAACGCATACGTTCAATACCAGGAAGATGTGGTGTGTGTGACCCGAGATAGAGATAGCCTGGAAGAGTTATGAATAATGCCTCATTGTCTCATCTTCCTGGCATCTGGGAAACTAAGCCGGGTTGGGGGTAAAACATCATCCTGTGTAGATAACCAAGGTGGCTTATGGGAAATGGAACCAGTCTAACTAAACATTTTTAGGTCCTATATAATATCAGTTTTTTTTATTTCAGTTAGGCTGCTCAGCTCAACAGTCAAGACTGTGACCAATGACCAAGTCTCTCTCAGTACTGAATTTCCACGACACACATCCAGCCGTGATCTATGTTCTCGCTGTGTCTGAATCCTGGCTTAGGAAGACCACCAAAAATTCTGAAATTTTAATTCCAAACTACAACATTTTCAGACAAGATAGAACTGCCAAAGGGGGCGGTGTTGCAATCTACTGCAAAGATAGCCTGCAGAGTTCTGTTCTACTATCCAGATCTGTACCCAAACAATTTGAACTTCTACTTTTAAAAATCCACGTCTCTAAAAACAAGTCTCTCACCGTTGCAGCCTGCTATAGACCACCCTCTGCCCCCAGCTGTGCTCTGGACACCATATGTGAACTGATTGCCCCCCATCTATCTTCAGAGCTTGTGCTGCTAGGCGACCTAAACTGGAACATGCTTAACACCCCAGCCATCCTACAATCTAAACTTGATGCCCTCAATTTCACACAAATTATCAATGAACCTACCAGGTACCCCCCCAAAGCCCTAAAACACGGGCACCCTCATAGATATCATCCTAACCAACTTCCCCTCTAAATACACCTCTGCTGTCTTCAACCAAGATCTCAGCGATCACTGCCTCATTGCCTGCATCCGTAATGGGTCAGCGGTCAAACGACCTCCACTCATCACTGTAAAATGCTCCCTGAAACACTTCAGCGAGCAGGCCTTTCTAATCGACCTGGCCGGGGTATCCTGGAAGGATATTGATCTCATCCCGTCAGTAGAGGATGCCTGGATATTTTTTTTAAATGCCTTCCTGACCATCTTAAATAAACATGCCCCATTCAAGAAATTTAGCACCAGGAACAGATATAGCCCTTGGTTCTCCCTAGACCTGACTGCCCTTAACCAACACAAAAACATCCTATGGCGTTCTGCATTAGCATCGAACAGCCCCCGTGATATGCAGCTGTTCAGGGAAGCTAGAAACCGTTATACACAGGCAGTTAGAAAAGCCAAGGCTAGCTTTTTCAAGCAGAAATTTGCTTCCTGCAACACTAACTCAAAAAAGTTCTGGGACACTGTAAAGTCCATGGAGAATAAGAACACCTCCTCCCAGCTGCCCACTGCACTGAAGATAGGAAATACTGTCACCACTGATAAATCCACCATAATTGAGAATTTCAATAAGCATTTTTCTACGGCTGGCCATGCTTTCCACCTGGCTACTCCTACCCCGGTCAACAGCACTGCACCCCCAACAGCAACTCGCCCAAGCCTTCCCCATTTCTCCTTCTCCCAAATCCATTCAGCTGATGTTCTGAAAGAGCTGAAAAATCTGGACCCCTACAAATCAGCCGGGCTAGACAATCTGGACCCTTTCTTTCTAAAATTATCTGCCGAAATTGTTGCCACCCCTATTACTAGCCTGTTCAACCTCTCTTTCGTGTCGTCTGAGATTCCCAAAGTTTGGAAAGCAGCTGCGGTCATCCCCCTCTTCAAAGGGGGACACACTCTTGACCCAAACTGCTACAGACCTATATCTATCCTACCATGCCTTTCTAAGGTCTTCGAAAGCCAAGTCAACAAACAGATTACCGACCATTTCGAATCTCACCATACCTTCTCTGCAATCTGGTTTCAGAGCTGGTCATGGGTGCACCTCAGCCACGCTCAAGGTCCTAAACGATATCTTAACCGACATCGATAAGAAACATTACTGTGCAGCCGTATTCATTGATCTGGCCAAGGTTTTCGACTCTGTCAATCACCACATCCTCATCGGCAGACTCGACAGCCTTGGTTTCTCAAATGATTGCCTCGCCTGGTTCACCAACTACTTCTCTGATAGAGTTCAGTGTGTCAAATCGGAGGGTCTGCTGTCCGGACCTCTGGTAGTCTCTATGGGGGTGCCACAGGGTTCAATTCTTGGACCGACTATCTTCTCTGTATACATCAATGAGGTCGCTCTTGCTGCTGGTGAGTCTCTGATCCACCTCTACGCAGACGACACCATTCTGTATACTTCCGGCCCTTCTTTGGACACTGTGTTAACAACCCTCCAGGCAAGCTTCAATGCCATACAACTCTCCTTCCGTGGCCTCCAATTGCTCTTAAATACAAGTAAAACCAAATGCATGCTCTTCAACCGATCACTACCTGCACCTACCCGCCTGTCCAACATCACTACTCTGGACGGCTCTGACTTAGAATACGTGGACAACTACAAATACTTAGGTGTCTGGTTAGACTGTAAACTCTCCTTCCAGGCCCATATCAAACATCTCCAATCCAAAGTTAAATCTAGAATTGGCTTCCTATTTCGCAACAAAGCATCCTTCACTCATGCTGCCAAACATACCCTTGTAAAACTGACCATCCTACCAATCCTCGACTTTGGCGATGTCATTTACAAAATAGCCTCCAATACCCTACTCAACAAATTGGATGCAGTCTATCACAGTGCAATCCGTTTTGTCACCAAAGCCCCATATACTACCCACCATTGCGACCTGTACGCTCTCGTTGGCTGGCCCTCGCTTCATACTCATCGCCAAACCCACTGGCTCCATGTCATCTACAAGACCCTGCTAGGTAAAGTCCCCCCTTATCTCAGCTCGCTGGTCACCATAGCATCTCCCACCTGTAGCACACGCTCCAGCAGGTATATCTCTCTAGTCACCCCCAAAACCAATTCTTTCTTTGGCCGCCTCTCCTTCCAGTTCTCTGCTGCCAATGACTGGAACAAACTACAAAAATCTCTGAAACTGGAAACACTTATCTCCCTCACTAGCTTTAAGCACCAACTGTCAGAGCATCTCACAGATTACTGCACCTGTACATAGCCCACCTATAATTTAGCCCAAACAACTACCTCTTTCCCAACTGTATTTAATTTATTTATTTATTTTGCTCCTTTGCACCCCATTATCTTTATTTCTACTTTGCACATTCTTCCATTGCAAAACTACCATTCCAGTGTTTTACTTGCTATATTGTATTTACTTTGCCACCATGGCCTTTTTTGCCTTTACCTCCCTTCTCACCTCATTTGCTCACATTGTATATAGACTTGTTTATACTGTATTATTGACTGTATGTTTGTTTTACTCCATGTGTAACTCTGTGTCGTTGTATCTGTCGAACTGCTTTGCTTTATCTTGGCCAGGTCGCAATTGTAAATGAGAACTTGTTCTCAACTTGCCTACCTGGTTAAATAAAGGTGAAATAAAAAAATAAATAAAAAATTGGGAGTCCCATAGTGCGGTGCACAATGGGCACAGCGTCGTCTGGGATTGGCCAGGGGTAGGCCGTTATTGTAAATAAGAATGTGTTCTTAACTGACTTGCCTCTTGTAACTACCCATCCCGGATCCGGGAGCGTAATCATCAACTGGCACTAATTAGCATAACGCAACGGACATAAATATTACTAGAAAATATTAATATTCATGAAATCACAAGTGAAATATATTGAAACACAGCTTAGCCTTTTGTTAATCACCCTGTCATCTCAGATTTTGAAAATATGCTTTACAGCCAAAGCAAGACAAGCATTTGTGTAAGTTTATCGATAGCCTAGCATAGCATTATGCCTAGCGAGCAGCAGGCAACCTGGTCACGAAAATCAGAAAAGCAATCAAATTAAATAGTTTACCTTTGATGCGCTTCAGATGTTTTCACTCACAAGACTCCCAGTTAGATAGCAAATGTTCCTTTTTTTTCCAAAATATTATTTTTGCAGCCGAAATAACTCCGTTAGTTCTTCACGTTTGGCTGAGAATTCGACCGGAAATTGCGGTCACGACAACGCCGAAAAATATTCCAAATTAGCTCCATAATATCGACAGAAACATGGCAAACGTTGTTTATAATCAATCCTCAAGGTGTTTTTCAAATATCTATTCGATAATATATCAACCGGGACAGATGGCTTCTTAGTAGGAAAGAGAGAAACAATGGCCACATTTGTCCTTTACACACAAAACACTCTGAGAGACTTCAGCTGACCACTGACGCAATGTTGACGTTCAGGCTCATTTTTCAAAATAAATGCCTGAAACTATGTATTGTGACACTAGACACATTAGGGAAGCCATAGAAAAAAGGAATCTGGTTGATATCTCATTCACTGCTCAATAGGGACGCATGGGAACGCAGAGGTTTCTAAATAAGAGTCACTTCCTGATTGGATTTTTCTCAGGCTTTCGCCTGCAATATCAGTTCTGTTATACTCACAGACAATATTTTTACAGTGTTGGAAACTTTAGAGTGGTTTCTATCCTAAGCTGTCAATTATATGCATATTCTAGCATCTTGTCCTGACAAAATAACCCGTTTACTTAAGGAACGTTATTTTTCCAAAAATGAAAATAGTGCCCCCTAGATTCAAGAAGTTAAATAAAGGTTAAGTAAAAATATATAAAATAAATAAGACAGGGCCTTTAACTGCCTATTGAACGTATTGCGTTTGAGTTGTGGACTCCATGTGACTTTAAAAATCACAAAGGACTTAGGTTGATGCATCTGATAATGAGGACCTTACTTCCTAGACTAGATACCATCAAGATCTGGTTTATGCAGATGAATCCGGACATTGACTGAAACTTGGATCTCTGGGGACATTCTGGATTGATAATAATATTGATGGTTATAATGTGTTCATAACTGACAGACGGGGTTATCTGTCTTATTACTGAAATCCATTTCCTTTACCAAAATAGTTGATCTACTATCTTTAAGTCTTTGTCTGGGGAACAATGTATCCATAACTGTTACAGGAATCTACCGTCCTCCCTTAGCTAACCTTTGTGCACCAGAGGAGTTAACTAGTTTGTCATCTTCTTTTACTAAATCCAAGTTATTATCCTTGGTGACCGCTTTTTGACATCTCACACCTGGTCATAAATGTTATGCAGCAAAGGACTGTCTGGCTCTCTAGTATGAACCAAAGGAATATCTTTGTTCAGACTTGTGCCAGCCAAAAACTCTAACGTCCAAAAAGTTAACTTTGGAACAATATTTCTAACATCCAATTGGATGTGGGAAATGGTCAGTGAGTAGATGTAGAAATATCATATGTCAATGTCATATTGTGAGGTCATTAGAAAGGTTAGAAAGGAAATACTGTAATTTGAAAAGTATTTAAAGGTATGAAGTCTCCATCCAATACGTTGTGTAGACAATGTGAAAAATGACGAAGACATTTGTGTTCATATGGGAATGTGATTTTAGGAGCCATAAGAGAATATGCCAAAGATATGATTAGATGTTAAGTAGCCACATCCTGAGTGTGTCAGAAGGACGGAGCCGTCCCCTTTTGCCAGAGTGTTTTAAAAGGACTGGCAAAGAATAAACATCAGACCAGAAAGACGTGAGACTGTGGTCCACACGTTTAAATGGTTAGAAGAACTTGAATTTGCCAGACCACCGCCAGGCTGCAGTTTCGTGTGTAAAGTGGTTTGGAACTTGGACCATCTACCCGAGGAAGAGGAGAAGAAAACTCCCCTCTCAGACAATCACTGGTACAGCTAATTAGCTGTTCTTAGGAAACAGGCCATTTGAGACCGGACAACTAAGAAGAAGGACATTGTGACCTCTGGTGGACAATCAGAGCATGTACAAGTGGCCCACAGGAAAGGCTTACCAAACCAACATTCTTCCGGAGGGGGGCTAGTTCCGACAGAGAAACGGCAAACGGCATTCACACGTAAATACATTCATTATATTTTCCAAACGTATATCCACATTCATGTCCCTTTCTCTCACTCTTTTCCCCACCCCCTCCCCGTATGTGTAACAAGTCGTCATATCTTGTCAGTCCACTAGGGACCTTTGTCATGTAAGTGTATTCTGTGTTATTATTTAGTTAGTTAGTAAATAAATAATTAAACCAATGTGTGTAGGACTGAATGATGAGCAAAGCTGGGTTTTTTGCAGATCCAAGAAGATTACAACTGTTCAGAATGAGATTGATATGAGGTAATGATTAATAAGTGACTTATTGATATAACTTATACATCTTCTAGAGTTGAATTCAGGAGATGGTAACTTGTTTAACCTGTTAGTCCTATAGGGGCAGTATTTCATTTTTGGATAAAAAGACGTGCCCGTTTTAAGCGCAATATTTTGTCACGAAAAGATGCTCGACTATGCTTGGAATTGATAGTTTTGGAAAGAAGACACTCTTACGTTTCCAGAACTGCAAAGATTTTCACTGTGAGTGCCCTAGAACAAATGCTTCAGGCAAAACCAAGATGTTTGACCGACCAGGAAATGAACAGGATTTCTGAGGCTACGTTTTCCATGATCGCCTTATATGGCTGTGAATGCGACAGGAATGAAAGGACACGTTCTCTTGTTTCCCAAGGTGTCTGCAGCATTGTGACGTATTTGTAGGCATATCATTGGAAGATTGACCATAAGAGACTACAATTGCCAAGTGTCCCGCACGGTGTCTGCGTGGAAATTGGTGCGCAAAAGTCAGCTACCAGTATTTTTCCATCCGAATCAGAGAAGAATGCAGGCTTCCAGGGACGGCATTTCAATGAAGAGATATATGACAAAACACCTTGAGGATTGATTCAAACAACGTTTTCCATGTTTCAGTCGATATTATGGAGTTAATTCTGAAAAAAGTTTGACGTGTAGGTGACTGAATTTTCGGTTAGTTTCGGTAGCCAAATGCATAGTAACAAAACGGAACGTTGTGTCCTACACAAGAATCTTTCAGGAAAAACTGGACATCTGCTATGTCTGCTAGTCTCCTCATTGAAACATCTGAAGTTCTTCAAAGGTAAATTATTTTATTTGATCCCTTTGCTGGTTTTTGTGAATATGTTGCATGCTAAATGCTAACGCTAAATGCTAAGCTAGCTATCACCACTCTTACACAAATTATTGATTTTCTCTGGTTCTAAAGCATATTTTGAAAATCTGAGACGACAGGATTGTTAAGAAAAGGATAAGCTTGAGAGCAGGCATATTTATTTCATTTCATTTGCGATTTTTAGAAATCGCTAACGTTGCGTTATGGTAATGAGCTTGAGGCTGTAGTAACGCGACCGCATGCGGGGTGGGGCGGACTATGAGGTTCACTTCTTATGGATAGGGGGCAGCATTTTCAAATTTGGATGAAAAGCGTGCCCAGAGTAAACTGCCTCCTGCTCAGTCCCAGGTGCTAATATATGCATGTTATTAGTAGTATCGGATAGAAAACACTCGGAAGTTTATCAAACTGTTTCAATGATGTCTGTGAGTAACAGAACTCATATGGCAGGCAAAAACCTGAGAAAAAAATCCAACCAGGAAATGGGAAATCTGAGGTTTGTAGGTTTTCAACTCAGCCCCTATTGCAAATACAGTGGGATATGGGTCATCTTGCACTTCCTAAGGTTTCCACTAGATGTCAACAGTCTTTAGAACATTGTTTCAGGCTTCTACTGTGACGCGCGGTCATGAGAAAGTACCTCTCGTTCCATTGCTTATCTACAGACAAATGAATTCTCCGGTTGGGACACTATTGAACATTTATGATAAAAACATCCTATAGATTGATTCTATACATCGTTTGATTTGTTTCTACGACCAGTAATATCACTTTTTGGAATTTTCATCCGACATTTCCGCTGGACTTGCCCGCGCCTCGTGAGTTTCGATTTGTTTACTAAACGCCCTAACAAAAGGAGGAATTTGGACATAAATTATGGACTTTATGGAACAAATCAAACATTTATTGTGGAACTGGGATTCATGGGAACGCTTTCTAAGGAAGATCATCAAAGGTAAGTGAATATTTATAATGCTATTTCTGACTTATGCTGACTCCAACATGGCGGATATATTCTTGGGTTGTGTATGTCGTCTGAGCACCGTACTCAGATTATTGCATGGTTTGCTTTTTCCGTAAAGTGTTTTTGAAATTTGACACAGTGGTTGCATGAAGGAGAAGTATATCTTTAAATCTGTGAATAACACTTGCATCTTTGATTTGTTTATTATGAGTATTTCTGTGATTTGATGTGGCTCTGTGCAAATTCACGGGATGTTTTGGAGGCAAAGCCAACGCCAGTAGGGATGACAAAGCGTTATATTTACAGGTGCCATAATTCTGTCCTGCTCGAGCATACTAAATGTAACGAGTACTTGTGTGTCAGGGAAAATGTAAGGAGTAAAAAGTACATACATTTTCTTCAGGAATGTAGTGGAGTAAAAGTAAAAGTTGTCAAAAAATATAAATAGCAAAGTACAGATACCCCAAAAAACTACTTAAGTAGTACTTAAAAGTATTTTTACTTTAGTACTTTATACAACTGGAAATCAGCTCTTGTACTGCCACTCCATAATGGCGTGGATAGTAGTGATATTAATAATTATCACCCCATATGAAGGCAATTACAGACTACAAAAAGAAAACCAGCCACGTCATGGATATCGACATCTTGCTTCCAGACAAATCACACAACTTCTTTGCCAGGGATAATAGTGCAACCGACGACGCCCCCTACCAAGGAGTGCAGGCCACCCAGACATGAGTAAGACATTTAAACGTGTTTAACCTCGCAAGGTTCCCGGCCCAGACGGCATCCCTGGCCGCTTCCTCCGAGCATGTGCTGACCAGCTGGCTGGTGTGTTTACGGACATATTCAATCTCTCCCTATCTCTCCCTGCTATCCCCACATGTTTCAAGATGGCCACCATTGATCCTGTAACCAAGAAGGCAAAGATAACTGAACTAAATGACTATCGCCCCGTAGCACTCACTTCTGTCATCATGAAGTGCTTTGAGAGACTAGTCAAGGATAATATTCCCTCCACCTTACCTGCCACCCTAGACCCACTTCAATATGCATACCGCCCAAAAAGGTCCACAGACGATGCAATAGCCAACACACTGCACACCCCTCTATCCCATCTGGACAAGAGGAATACCTATGTAAGGGAATACCCCCCTGTATTGGGCGATTTTCTAGGTTAGCTAGCCAGCTATTGTCGTTCTTTTAACGCAACGTAACGTAATCAACACTGCTAGCTAGCCAGCTAGCCCCCGAATAGTAGCACTGTAGAAACTATTACACTCAACGGAACGACTTGATTAGTGTAGTGTCAACAACGCAGCCACTGCCAGCTAGCCTACTTCAGCAGTACTGTATCATTTTAATCATTTTAGTCAATAAGATTCTTGCTACGTAAGTTTAACTTTCTGAACATTCGAGACGTGTAGTCCACTTGTCATTCCAATCTCCTTGCATTAGCGTAGCCTCTTCTGTAGCCTGTCAACTATGTGTCTGTCTATCCCTGTTCTCTCCTCTCTGCACAGACCATACAAACGCTCCACACCGCGTGGCCGCGGCCACCCTAATCTGGTGGTCCCAGCGCGCACGACCCACGTGGAGTTCCAGGTCTCCTAGTAGCCTCTGGAACTGCCGATCTGCGGCCAACAAGGCAGAGTTCATCTCAGCCTATGCCTCCCTCCAGTCCCTCGACTTCTTGGCACTGACGGAAACATGGATCACCACAGATAACACTGCTACTCCTACTGCTCTCTCCTCGTCCGCCCACGTGTTCTCGCACACCCCGAGAGCTTCTGGTCAGCGGGGTGGTGGCACCGGGATCCTCATCTCTCCCAAGTGGTCATTCTCTCTTTCTCCCCTTACCCATCTGTCTATCGCCTCCTTTGAATTCCATGCTGTCACAGTTACCAGCCCTTTCAAGCTTAACATCCTTATCATTTATCGCCCTCCAGGTTCCTCGGAGAGTTCATCAATGAGCTTGATGCCTTGATAAGCTCCTTTCCTGAGGACGGCTCACCTCTCACAGTTCTGGGCGACTTTAACCTCCCCACGTCTACCTTTGACTCATTCCTCTCTGCCTCCTTCTTTCCACTCCTCTCCTCTTTTGACCTCACCCTCTCACCTTCCCCCCACTCACAAGGCAGGCAATACGCTCGACCTCATCTTTACTAGATGCTGTTCTTCCACTAACCCCATTGCAACTCCCCTCCAAGTCTCCGACCACTACCTTGTATCCTTTTCCCTCTCGCTCTCATCCAACACTTCCCACACTGCCCTCCTATCATTGCTATGCAGACGACACACAATTAATCTTCTCCTTTCCCCCTTCTGATGACCAGGTGGCGAATCGCATCTCTGCATGTCTGGCAGACATATCAGTGTGGATGACGGATCACCACCTCAAGCTGAACCCCGGCAAGACGGAGCTGCTCTTCCTCCCGGGAAGGACTGCCCGTTCCATGATCTCGCCATCACGGTTGACAACTCCATTGTGTCCTCCTCCCAGAGCGCTAAGAACCTTGGCGTGATTCTGGACAACACCCTGTCGTTCTCAACTAACATCAAGGCGGTGGCCCGTTCCTGTAGGTTCATGCTCTACAACATCCACAGAGTACGACCCTGCCTCACACAGGAAGCGGCGCAGGTCCTAATCCAGGCACTTGTCATCTCCCATCTGGATTACTGCAACTCGCTGTTGGCTGGGCTCCCTGCCTGTGCCATTAAACCCCTACAACTCATCCAGAACACCGCAGCCCGTCTGGTGTTCAACCTTCCCAAGTTCTCTCACGTCACCCCGCTCCTCCGCTCTCTCCACTGGCTTCCAGTTGAAGCTCGCATCCGCTACAAGACCATGGTGCTTGCCTACGGAGCTGTGAGGGGAACGGCACCTCAGTACCTCCAGGCTCTGATCAGGCCCTACACCCAAACAAGGGCACTGCGTTCATCCACCTCTGGCCTGCTCGCCTCCCTACCACTGAGGAAGTACAGTTCCCGCTCAGCCCAGTCAAAACTGTTCGCTGCTCTGGCCACCCAGTGGTGGAACACACGCCCTCACGACGCCAGGACAGCGGAGTCAATCACCACCTTCTGGAGACACCTGAAACCCCACATCTTTAAGGAATACCAAGGATAGGATAAGTAATCCTTCTCACCCCCCTAAAAGATTTAGATGCACTATTGTAAAGTGGCTGTTCCACTGGATGTCATAAGGTGAATGCACCAATTTGTAAGTCGCTCTGGATAAGAGCGTCTGCTAAATGACATAAATGTAAATGTAAATGTATTGGACAAAAATGAATGGGATGTCATTGGCATCGGACAAACCATATACACATTGTCCAATACCACCCAATTCGGCGTTGATTCATGCAAAGTGTATTGCAAATGCCATATGGCAATTGCCAGTTGTAACACTTTACAAATTCAACAGGTGGCGAATCCGCTCCACCATGGTTTTTCATATTGGAAATGTAACCCAAGTCAACATCCAAAAGCAAAATTTTGAAAAAATGATTTTTTGTCAAAAACTTATCACTCCTTAAAAAAGTGCTTTCTGGACCGTTTTTCAAAATTATTTCATTTTTTTGTCAATTACACATGTGTAAGAACTGTATGAATATACTTTTGTCCAATTTTATTATCATATATATATTTTTTTACATGCGCATAAGTAATAAGTTTCGTCCATTTACAATATGATTTCATAGGAAGTCAAAAGTCAAAGTCAAAAGTCACTTTTTTGGGGCCAAATGCCATAAGAAATTTGACATGCTCAAAAATCCTGCAGAAATGCAAAATTGACTGGCCTGATGAACTCGGGATGGCCGGACAGTGATAGTTGTTCCTTTCCATCACTCGTTGTGTTGATTTAATCATGTCCATTTGGTGATGTTTTTTCACTATAGAATCATATTGCAAATGCACGGGCATTTGCAATATGTTTCAACGGGCATTTACCATCACGAATTTGGCATGCTCAAAAATCCTGCAGAAATGCAAAATTGACTGGCCAGATGAACACAGGATGGCCGAGCAGTGATAGTTGTACCTTTCCATCACTTGTTGTGTTGATTTCATCATGTCCATTTGTTTATGTTTTCTCACTTTTGCAAAGTCACTGTGCATTTGCAATATGGTTCAATGGGCATGTACCATCACGATTTTGTCATGCTATAAAAATCCTGCAGGAATGCAAAATTGACTGGCCTGATGAACACAGGATGGCCTGGCAGTGATAGTTGCTCCTTTCCATCGCTCGTTGTGTTGACTTCATCATGTCCGTTAGGTGATGTTTTTTCACTATAGAATCATATTGTAAGTGCACGTGCATTTGCAATATGTTTCAATGGGCATGTACCATCACGATTTTGTCATGCTATAAAAATCCTGCAGGAATGCAAAATTGACTGGCCTGATGAACACAGGATGACCTGGCAGTAACAGTTGTTCCTTTCCATTACTCGTTGTGTTGATTTCATCATGTCCATTTGGTGATGTTTTTTCACTATAGAATCATATTACAAATGCACATGCATTGTTGTACAACTGGTAACCCAAAAATAAAAATATGGTTGTAAATGCATTTACCGGGACTCCTATTGTCCATGCCCGTTATGGGAGTACCCTACTACAGCCCTCTATCTATGGGGTCCGTCCTGAGTGCTTTATGGACTGTTTAAAATATTCTGATGGATACGCATTGTTGTGCAACTGGTGATTGAAAATAGGCACCTGGTAACCCAAAAATAAAAATATGGTTGTAAATGCATTTACCGGTCATTCTGATATTAATGCCCGCTATGGGAACACAGGATGGCCGGGCAGTGATAGTTGTTCCTTTCCATCACTCGTTGTGTTGATTTCATCATGTCCATTTGGTGATGTTTTTTCACTATACAATCATATTGCAAGTGCACGTGCATTTGCAATATGGTTCAATGGGCATTTACCATATGAAATTTGACATGCTCAAAAATCCTGCAGAAATGCAAAATTGACTGGCCTGATGAACACAGGATGGCCTGGCAGTGATAGTTGTTCCTTTCCATCACTCATTTTGTTGATTTCATCATGTCCATTTGGTGATGTTTTTCACTATAGAATCATATTGCAAATGCACGTGCATTGTTGTGCAACTGGTGATTGAAAATAGGCACCTGGTAACCCAAAAATAAAAAATATGGTTGTAAATGCATTTACCGGGACTCCTATTGTCCATGCCCGCTATGGGAGTACCCTACTACGGCCCTCTATCCATGGGCGCCCTTATACATCAGTGCAACTGGTGATTTGAAATAGGCACCTGGTAACCTAAAAATAAAAATATGGTGATTTCATTATGTCCAATTGTTTATGTATTCTTACTTTTGCAAAGTCACTGTGCATTTGCAATATGGTTCAATGGGCAGGTACCATCACGAATTTGTCATGCTATAAAAATCCTGCAGGAATGCGAAATTGACTGGCCTGATGAACACAGGATGGCCTGGCAGTGATAGTTGCTCCTTTCCATCGCTCATTGTGTTGACTTCATCATGTCCATTTTGTGATGTTTTGTCACTGTTGAATCATATTGCAAGTGCACGTGCATTTGCAATATGGTTCAATGGGCATTTACCATATGAAATTTGACATGCTCAAAAATCCTGCAGAAATGCTAAATTGACTGGCCTGATGAACACAGGATGGCCTGGCAGTGATAGTTGCTCCTTTCCAACGCTCGTTGTTTTCTTACTTTTGCAAAGTCACTGTGCATTTGCAATATGGTTAAATGGGCAGGTACCATCACAAATTTGTCATGCTATAAAATCCTGCAGGAATGTGAAATTGACTGGCCCGATGAACTCGGGATGGCTGGGCAGTGATTCTGGTTCATCTCAATGGCTCGTTAGGGTTGATTTCAGAATGTGATGATGGTACCTCACTGTTTAAACATATTGCAAATGGACAAGAGTCACCAGCAAGTCACTGTCCATTAGTCAATTAGATATCATTCTGACACCAAACTGATACAAACTGACACTAAACCCACTTTTTCCAACTCGTTTAGTAGCCAACTATCACATACTTCAGAGCTGGCCCAAAATTCACAACGCCTTCGGTTCAAACCATAAAAAAAAACATAAAACACGTAGTTACGTTCTTGCTGCGGGTCCATTTTTTATGTTATGTGTAGGCCTAGCTGAGGCGACCCCGAATCCCAAGTTTCGGCTCGATCGGTCATTTGGTGTCCGAGCAAAACCCTAATTGGTGCTGAAAATCCACTTTTTTCCATGACTTGCTATGAGGTCCTTGAATGAGCTATCGGACGGAAACGTTGGGGTCTGTCTATATGGGCCGAGACGGTCGCAATGCACCTAGTCTTGCGACTCGGGGACATTTCTAAATGTCGTAATTTTCATGATGCAAAAATGAATTGAAGTCATTGCAAATGTACGAGGCTGTTTCTTGGTCTTAGAACCTTCTAGAGCCACGTAACTCACCACGCACTATCGACCTGAGGTCTAGAACAGGATTCTAAAGTTTCGGAACTCTAGGTCTGACGGTTTTTTAAAGTTCCAACAAGGTTAACTAATGCAGGCAGTGTATGTCTCTACGCACCGCACTTCCGCGTCCCTACTTCCAAGCTGTGTGTGTGTGTGATTTAGTTTTCCTTTGAAATTTTATGGGAAAAATGACTGATTTACAGTTCATGGGGGTTGCCTAATCACATATATGAAGTTTTGGAAAGATCTGACTTTTTAACCCCTCGAAACAGCCCAAGAGACACCAATTATGGCACTTCCGGTTGGCACAGGAAGTCAACACATATCCTCACTGGGGTATGCTTTTACAGAATCCTGAGTTTTAAGTCCTTACGTTAAGAATTGACTGATTTACACAGGGTTGAATGCACTGTGTCTCTCAAACTGCAGGCAGGGTATGGATAAACACATTTAGGGTGATTTTAACCACTTCTGGTTGGTCCAGGAAGCTTAGAATCAACACAGGTAGACCTCATAGTGGCCTGATGGACTGTCATAGAAGACAGCTTCATAAGGCATTCATAACCCACATAGGCTTCAGGTTGAATTTAGAGGTGCAGGCTATGTATTCTTATGGGGAGAGAAGTCAATGCAAACTGTTTGATGTAAACACCTTCTTTTAACTGTTAAGGGTTAATGCCACATGGTCAAGGTTAGGCTTGCACGGATCGGGAGGACCTTAGGAACGTACCTGAGGTCGAATTGTGCTTCTCACCCTAACAGTTCTCTCACTGTCACCCAAAAGCAAATGACATTGAGGGCCAGCCTTCATTTTGGGCCTACTTTTCTAATGGTCGCTGTGCTTAGACCGAGCGAGCTACGGTCAAGCGGGGCATCTCGTTGAACTCGGCACGGCCTAGAGAATATGGAAATGCCATTGTAGGCTTTGTGTGTCTTTAAGCACCGCACTTTGTCACTCCATCCTTGCTGTGTGTGTGTTTCTGTGTGTGTGTGTGTGAGAGAGAGCTTTTCTTTGACATCTGTTGGGAGAAATGACTGACTTACAGTTTATGGGGGTTGCCTAATCACACATATGAAGTTTTGAAAAGATCTGACCTTTTTAACCCTTGGAAACTGCCACTGTGACACCATTTAAGGCAGTTCCGGTTGGCACAGGAAGCTATAAATAAACTCATATCCTGATTGGGGTATGTCTTTACAGAATCCTGAGTTTTAAGGCTTTACGTTAAGAACTGAGTTATTTACAGAGGGTTTAGTGAGTGTGTGTTATTTCAGAAAATCATAGAAAATCACAGAAATCTCACAGAGCTCCGCAGCACACTTTAAAAAGATTCGTAAGAACACCCCGCAACTGGATCTGTAACCGTTGAAAAAAGTAACCTATCCGTGAACATCACCAATCTGTCATCGTACGATTTCTCTTAAATGACGATAGATAAATGGCTGGTTCTTTTTTATTGACACCGGAGGCTCCTTGACTTTGACGTGAAGTGGAAAAATAATTTCTCTATTTTCATTTTGGACCTTTAATCCCAGATAAATGGCCATAACTCAAAAACCGTTGAGGCCTAGACGCCATCTTGTTCGGGGCCAACTGCCCATTATGCCAAACCTACGCTCACCAAGTTTCGGCTTCGAAATATTTTCAGTTTTCAAGATAAGGCCCCGTCGTGAATCGTGATGTTTTGTCCAATAGCAATATGATTGCTTATGCCCTCTTGTGGGATTTTCCGGGACAGCGGAAAAATGATTATTTTTGTAAAACGGAAACCGAATGTCCGACAAAGTTCATTTGATGACTTCCCGGTAGGTCCGGCCCTGCCGCTCGGCCCGACGCCATCCGCGAATTTTACAAACGTTTTCAGACGTCTAGTAAGGGACCATACATTTGCAATATGGACTTTCTCACTAACCATACAGCAACTGCCGAAATGTTCCCTTAAGGTATGTAAGAATGCTGTTCATTGACTAAGGCTCATTCAACACCATAGTACACTCCAAGCTCATCATTAAGCTTGAGGCCCTGGGTGTCAACCCCGCTCTGTGCAATTGGGTCCTGGACTTTCTGATGGGATAACTCTTTCTGAGTTGGCCATCTCTACTTCGCTGATCCTCAACACTGGGGCCCCACAAGGGTGCGTGCTCAGCCCCCTCCTGTACTCCCTGTTCACCCATGACTGCTCAATCATCAAGTTAGCTGACAACACAACAGAAGTGGGCTTGATTACCAACAATGACGAGACAGCCTCTCACTCAACATCAACAAAACAAAGGAGATGAACGTGGATTTTAGGAAACAGCAGAGGGAGCACCCCCCTATCCACATCGACGGGACAGCAGTGGAGAAGGTGGAAAGTTAAGTTCTTCGGTGTACACATCACGGCCAAACTGAAATGGTCCATCCACACAGACAGTCTGGTGAAGAATGCGGAAAGGTGCCTCTTCAACCTCACGAGGCTGAAGAAATATGGCTTGTCACCTAAAACCCTCACAAACTTTTACAGATGAACAATTGAGAGAATCCTGTCTGGCTGTACCACCGCCTGGTACGGCAACTGCACCACCCACAACTGCAAGGCACTCCAAAGGGTGGTGCGGTCTGCACAAAGCATCACCAGTGGCAAACTACCTGCCACCCAGGACACCTACAGCACCGGATGTCAAAGGAAGGCCAAAAAGGACAACAACCACCCGAGCATTGTCTGTTCACCCTGCTACCATCCATAAGGCGAGGTCAGTACTTAACTGACTTGCCTAGTTCAATAAAGGTATAAAAAAACAAGAGACTGAAAAACAGCTTCTATCTCAAGGCCATCAGACTGTTAAACAGCCATCACTAACACAGAGAGGCTGCAGCCTATATACAGACTCGAAATCACTGGCCACTTTCATAAATGGATCACTAGTCACTTTAATAATGTTTACATATCTTACATTACTCATCTCATACGTACAGTCATGGCCAACAGTTTTGAGAATGACACAAATATTAATTTCCACAAAGTTTGCTGCTTCAGTGTCTTTAGATATTTTTGTCAGATGTTACTATTGAATACTGAAGTTTATTTACAAGCATTTCAAAAGTGTCAAAGGATTTTATTGATAATTGCATGAAGTTGATGCAAAGATTCAATATTTGCTATGTTGACCCTTCTTTTTCAAGACCTCTGCAATACCCCCAGGCATGCTGTCAATTCATTTCTGGGCCACATCCTGACTGATGGTAGCCCATTCTTGCATAATCAATGCTTGGATTTTGTCAGAATTCGTGGGTTTTTATTTGTCCACCCGCCTCTTGAGGATTGACCACAAGTTCTCAATGGGATTAAGGTCTGGGGAGTTTCCTGGCCATGGACCCAAAATATTGATGTTTTTTTCCCCGAGCCACTTAGTTATCACTTTTTCCTTATGGCAAGGTGCTCCATCATGCTGGAAAAGGCATTGTTCGTCACCAAACTGTTCCTGGATGGTTAGGAGAAGTTGCTCTCGGCGGATGTGTTGGTACCATTCTTTATTCATGGCTGTGTTCTTAGGCAAAATTGTGAGTGAGCCCACTCCCTTGGCTGAGAAGCAACCCCACACGAACGATCTCAGGATGCTTTACTGTTGGCACGACACAGTACTGATGGTAGCGCTCACCTTGTCTTCTCCGGACAAGCTTTTTCCCGGATGCCCCAAACAATCGGAAAGTGGATTCATCAGAGAAAATGACTTTACCCCAGTCCTCAGCAGTTCAATTCCTGTACCTTTTGCAGAATATTAGTCTGTCCCTGATGTTTTTACTGGAGAGAAGTGGCTCCTTTGCTGCCCTTCTTGACACCAGGCCATCCTCCAAAAGTCTTTGCCTCACTGTGCGTGCAGATGCACTCACACCTGCCTGCTGCCATTCCTGAGCAAGCTCTGTACTGCTGGTGCCCCGATCCCACAGCTGAATCAACTTTAGGAGACGGTCCTGGACTTTCTTGGGCGCACTGAAGCCTTCTTCACAACAATTGAACTGCTCTGCTTAAAGTTCTTGATGATCCGGTAAATGGTTGATTTAGGTGCAATCTTACTGGCAGCAATATCCTTGCCTGTGAAGCCCTTTTTGTGCATAGTAATGATGAAGGCATGTGTTTCCTTGCAGGTAACCATGGTTGACAGAGGAAGAACAATAATTCCAAGCTCCACCCTCCTTTTGAAGCTTCCAGTCTGTTTTTCAAACTCAAACAGCATGACAGAGTGATCTCCAGCCTTGTCCTCATCAACACTCACACCTGTGTTAGGGAGAGAATTACTGACATGATGTCAGCTGGTCCTTTTGTGGCAGGGCTGAAATGCAGTGGAAATGTTTTTTGGGGGATTCAGTTAATTTGCATGGCAAAGAGGGACTTTTAAATTAATTGCAATTCATCTGATCACTCTTCATAACATTCTGGAGTACAGTCCCTTGCGAAAGTATTCGGACCCCTTGAACTTTGCGACCTTTTGCCACATTTCAGGCTTCAAACATAAAGATATAAAACTGTATTTTTTTGTGAAGAATCAACAACAAGTGGGACACAATCATGAAGTGGAACGACATTTATTGGATATTTCAAACTTTTTTAACAAATCAAACTGAACAATTGGGCGTGCAAAATTATTCAGCCCCCTTAAGTTAATACTTTGTAGCGCCACCTTTTGCTGCTATAACAGCTGTAAGTCGCTTGGGGTATGTCTCTATCAGTTTTGCACATCGAGAGACTGAATTTTTTTCCCATTCCTCCTTGTAAAACAGCTCGAGCTCAGTGAGGTTGGATGGAGAGCATTTGTGAACAGCAGTTTTCAGTTCTTTCCACAGATTCTTGATTGGATTCAGGTCTGGACTTTGACTTGGCCATTCTAACACCTGGATATGTTTATTTTTGAACCATTCCATTGTAGATTTTGCTTTATGTTTTGGATCATTGTCTTGTTGGAAGACAAATCTCCGTCCCAGTCTCAGGTCTTTTGCAGACTCCATCAGGTTTTCTTCCAGAATGGTCCTGTATTTGGCTCCATCCATCTTCCCATCAATTTTAACCATCTTCCCTGTCCCTGCTGAAGAAAAGCAGGCCCAAACCATGATGCTGCCACCACCATGTTTGACAGTGGGGATGGTGTGTGTTCAGGGTGATGAGCTGTGTTGCTTTTACGCCACACATAATGTTTTGCATTGTTGCCAAAAAGTTAAATTTTGGTTTCATCTGACCAGAGCACCTTCTTCCACATGTTTGGTGTGTCTCCCAGGTGGCTTGTGGCAAACTTTAAACAACACTTTTTATGGATATCTTTAAGAAATGGTTTCTTCTTGCCACTCTTCCATAAAGGCCAGATTTGTGCAATATACGACTGATTGTTGTCCTATGGACAGAGTCTCCCACCTCAGCTGTAGATCTCTGCAGTTCATCCAGAGTGATCATGGGTCTTCTCCTTGTATGAGCTGAAAGTTTAGAGGGACGGCCAGGTCTTGGTAGATTTGCAGTGGTCTGATACTCCTTCCATTTCAATATTATCGCTTGCACAGTGCTCCTTGGGATGTTTAAAGCTTGGGAAATATTTTTGTATCCAAATCCGGCTTTAAACTTCTTCACAACAGTATCTCGGACCTGCCTGGTGTGTTCCTTGTTCTTCGTGATGCTCTCTGCGCTTTTAACGGACCTCTGAGACTATCACAGTGCAGGTGCATTTATACGGAGACTTGATTACACACAGGTGGATTGTATTTATCATCATTAGTCATTTAGGTCAACATTGGATCATTCAGAGATCCTCACTGAACTTCTGGAGAGAGTTTGCTGCACTGAAAGTAAAGGGGCTGAATAATTTTGCACGCCCAATTTTTCAGTTTTTGATTTGTTAAAAAAGTTTGATATATCCAATAAATGTCGTTCCACTTCATGATTGTGTCCCACTTGTTGTTGATTCTTCACAAAAAATACAGTTTTATATCTTTATGTTTGAAGCCTGAAATGTGTCAAAAGGTCGCAAAGTTCAAGGGGGCCGAATACTTTCGCAAGGCACTGTATATGCAAATTGCCATCATACAAAACTGAGGCAGCAGACTGTGAAAATTAATATTTGTGTCCTTCTCAAAACTTTTGGCCAAGACTGTATACTGTATTTTATACCATCTATTACATCTTGCCTATGCAGCTCGGTCATTGCTCATCCATATATTTATATATCTTTTTCCATCCCATTAGAATTGTGTGTATTAGGTAGTTGTTGTTGAATTGTTAAATTACTTGTTAGATATTACTGCACTGTTGGAACTAGAAGCACAAGCATTTCGCTACACTCGCAATAACATCTGCTAACCATGTGTATGTGATCAATACAATTTCATTAGATTTTCTAGCTATGATTCTTGAATCCTTGGTAAATAAATGTACAACATTGTTCTTTCTTATCTAAGAAATGTATTTTGAATGAAAACCAATCAGGTTTTAGGCTTTAGCATAGCACTATGACAGCAACCACTATAGTTGTTAGTGATCTTGTCAATGCTTTAGACACTAAAATCAAATGTATTGCTTTGTTTTTGGACCTGTCAAAAGTTGTTGATACTGTTGATCATGCTAATTTATTGTCCTGAGATGGTTTGGGATGAGTTGGACCACAGAGTGATGGAAAAGCAGCCAACAAGTGCTCAGCATATGTGGGAACTGCTTCAAGACTGTTGGAAAAGCATTTCAGGTGAAGCTGGTTGAGAGAATGCCAAGAGTGTACAAAGCTGTCATCAAGGCAAAGGCTACTTTGAAGAATCTTGAATAATTTGTTTATACTTTTTTGGTTACTACATGATTCCATATGTGTTATTTCATAGTTTTGATGTATTCACTATTATTCTATAATGTAGAAAATAGTACAAATAAAGAAAAGCCCTTGAATGAGTAGGTGTGTTCAAACTTTTGACTGGTACTGTCAAACATGCAGATTGATATCTTCAAGAGTATAGTTTTTCTCACCATGGTGACTGGGTGGTTGCCAGATGGTCATTCCTTCATATAAATAAAGAGTATTGTTACAGTGGAGAACAAGACTTTAACAAGAGTGTTTGGTCCCAACCTGTCTGTCAGTCTCACCCTTATCAGTCTGTATCCTGGGTCACAGGATACCAGGACGTGGTCTTTGAAGGAGTACTGGATCTGGACCGGATCCAGCTGGCCATAGAGGGGCTTCACAGGGTCAGGACACTGACTCCTTCCTGAAAACAAACAGGATACAGGCTAGATAATTAGACCAGGAAACTATTTATTTGCTTACAACAGACTTCATTAACTCATTGATTATTTAAGATATTACAGTTTTATGATTTCCATTGTTGTATTCTACTTGTATTGCGTGTGTGATCATTTCCACATGTTTTGTTGGGGTGGCTAGACCAAAACCATCAGTGAAGTGGTATTTTTTTTTTTTTAATCCTGGTTGGACGACTCTGAATTTCCTGCTTATTCTCTCTAGTGTTCTAGGAATGTTCTGGAAAACCATGGAATTTTGTGAAAGTTACAATAATTTTAGAAAACACAGAGGAAAACACAAAACACAGGCTAGAACGATAAAAGCTTCCCCTATGGCAGTGCTGCCCAATTCCAGTCCTGGAGAGCAGAAAAATACTTCTGGTTCTTGTTTCTACCTGGAAGTAAATTGCACTCACCTGCTGTCCCAGGTCTGAATCAGTCCCTGATTAGAAGGAGAGGATGAAAACCAGAAGTGTTTCGGCCCTCCAGAATCGGAATTGGGCAGCCTTGCCCTATGGGGACAAGCCGAAAAACCCTCTGAGTGTACCGAATGTACGTAATACCTATCCCGACCGTTTTAGATGTACATGGTTGGGAGAAGTCATGGGCCCTGGTCAAAAATAGAGCACTAAATAGTGATTAGGGTGCAATTTGATACGCAACTAATGTTTCCCCTTCTTCCTTCACACAAATGAAGACATTCAACAGAGTTAAAAACGTTGCATTTTTGGAAAAGTGGACACAATGACATATGAATATTTAGAGTGAGGCTGACCTGAAGAGGTGTAGGAGAGCCTCCAGCCGATGTTCTCTCCAGAGTTATCACTGTGGAAGAACACCTGGACCTTGTTGCTCTCTGTCTGGATCTTGCCTGGTGGCCGGTCACCACAGAACGGACCATACTCCTTCTCTCCAGCCTGGATCTGCAGGTCAAACACACTACCACTTCATCATCATTATCATAATTTATACAGTGCTTTTCAAAGAATCTCAAAGCGCTTCAAAGCACAAAACAATACACGTAATTTAGAAAACCAACATCACAACATCATGAGATGGACAGTCATTAGAAGGTTAATGCCTTGAGTGGTCATCTGAGGGAGGTGGTCAAGCGGGGAGAGAAAGTCCGGATGCAGGCAGGAAAGTCCGGATGCAGGTTTCATCAAGGTGTCTCACTTTTATCATGACCATCATCATCATAGTCGTCATCACTACAATCATCACTGTCATGGTCATCGATCCTCCTCCTCTTCATCTCATTATCATCATTACTACACAACCCCATGACCAAATACCCTACCCAAACCCTTCCAAAGAAACACTAATACAGTAATTCAATCAGCTTTGGCTTGCAGTCATCCCTCCCAAGTCTCCTTCAGTATAAGTTGATTAATTGTGTGCACGTTGTGAGGCGACATTGACTGGCTCGATTGTAAAATCTAAGCGTTCCAGATTTTCCAAAGCTGTGGCTGTGGCTGAGGGTGATGGTGGGAAAGCCCAATGTGACCCTGTCTGACTTGGCCATGGTCTGGCCTGGGCTAGCCTGGTTTGGTTGGTTATTCTTGGCGAATGGTATAACAGATTTTAGGAGCAGAGGCTAAGCCAGCTGTGTGTGTGTGTGCTGCCCTCTGATGCTGAAACATTGGCTGGGATTTTATCACCTACATTTGCACGTGGAGGCCACACACACTACTGAGCCTAATCTTAACTTGTTTTAAGGACATTACATCAAAGTTGGATCAGCCTGTAGTGTGATTTTCCACTTTAATTTGAGTGTGACTCCAAATCCAGACCGCTATGGGTTGATACATTTGATTTCCATTGATAATTTTTGTGTGATTTTGTATTTTTAAAAAACTATTTCATAAGAATATTTCATTCATTCAGATCTAGGATGTGTTATTTTAGTGTTTTTTGAGCAGTGTATAAAGGCAGGTATAAATAACACAATATAAAACCATATAATGCTACAACATTGGAAAGGTGCAAGTACGATAAGCAGTGGTGTAAAGTACTTAAGTCGTCTTTTGGGGTATCTGTACTTTACTATTTAGATTTTGACAATTTTTATTTTTACTTCACAAGATTTCTAAAGAAAATTATGTACTTTTTACTCCATACATTTTTCCTTACACCCAAAAGTACTTTTTACATTTTTATTGCCTAACAGGACAGGAAAATTGTGCAATTCACGCACTAATCAAGAGAACATCTCTGGTAATCCCTATTGCCACTGATCTGGAGAACTAACAGACCCACAAAACACAAATTCTTTGCTGGTGAACTATGTCTGAGTGTTGGAGTGTGCACCTGGCTTATTCATAAATTAAAAAGCTTTGCTTAATATAAGGAATTTGAAATGATTTATACTTTTACTTTTCATACTTAAGTATATTTAAAACGAAATACTTTTAGAATTTTAGTCAAATTGTACTTTACTGGGTGACTTTCACTTTAGTCATTTTCTACTAAGGTATCTTTACTTTTACTCAAGTATGACAATTGGATACTTTTTCCACCACTGACGATAAGTGCAAAATGCAAGTAGTGCAAATGTACAAAGGCCAAAAGTCAATCAAGCAAGGTTAATCACACTTTAGAATTCACTGCAACTATTGCCTTGGGGATCAAAGATGCTTGAGCAGTCCAGGTGCGGCAAAACTAGGGCCTGTGGGACCTGCTTTGTTGATAGTGTTGTTAAGGATTAATCAGATCAGATTACTTAAAAGTGTTCTGAGCCACACAGGTCGGAAGTCACCTTTCAGTGGGAATGGAAGCTCTTCTATTTGAAATCTCCAAAACGGAAAAATGTGCTCTCCTTGCTTACTTTCCACAGAAACATTTTAACCAAATAAGTCAGACCCCCCCACTTACTGAATCATCTCAAATTAACAGGATTTTTTTGTTAAAAGGACATTTATGATTGGTCAACACAGCTCCATCCTGTTCACTTCAAGCACTAGGATGAAACTCATGACAAATCAGCTGCTTACTAAACTAACCCTATTTTCAGTAGAAACGAGTACATCAAAAATTGTGTTTCTGCAAACTTTGCATAGTATTTGCATAATTGATACTCCAACTCATGAAATAATTTGATTTATATTTTCAATTGAAGTCTGTCATATCAGACTGTTATGTTAGAAACAAATCAAAATGTACTTGTAACATGATTCGTAAACAACAGGTATAGACAAACAGAGAAATGCTTACTTACAAGTTTCAAAATATGCAGAGTGACTTGAGATATGGCTTTTGCTTTGCAACTCTGCCTAGAAGGCCAGCATCCCGGAGTCACCTCTTCACTGTTGACGTTGAGACTGGTGTTTTGCGGGTACTATTTCAAGAAGCTGCCAGTTAAGGACTTGTGAGGCGTCTGCTTCTCAAACTAGACACTCTTAATGTACTTGTCCTCTTGCTCAGTTGTGCACCGGGGCCTCCCGCTCTTTTTATTCTGGTTAGGGCCAGTTTGCTCTGTTCAGTGAAGGGAGTAGTACACAGCGTTGTACCAGATCTTCAGTTTCTTGCTGATTTCTCACATGGAATAGCCTTCATTTCTCAGAACAAGAATAGACTGAAGAGTTTCAGCAGAAAGTTATTTGTTTCTAGCCATTTTGAGCCTGTAATCAAACACACAAATGCTGATGCTCCAGATACTCAACTCGTCTAAAGGTGCACAGTTTTATTGCTTATTTAATCAGAACAACAGTTTTTCAGCTGTGCTAACATAATTGCAAAAGGGTTTTCTAATGATCAATTAGCCTTTGAAAATTATAAACTTGGATTAGCTAACACAATGTGGCACTGGAACACAGGAGCGATGTGCTGATAATGGGCTTCTGTACGCCTACAGTGGCACCGCCTGGTACGGCAACTGCTCCGCCCACAACCGTAAGGCTCTCCAGAGAGTAGTGAGGTCTGCACAACGCATCACCGGGGGCAAAATACCTGCCCTCAAGGACACCTACACCACCCGATGTCACAGGAAGGCCATAAAGATCATCAAGGACAACAACCACCCGAGCCACAGCCTGTTCACCCCGCTATCATCCAGAAGGCGAGGTCAGTACAGGTGCATCAAAGCTGGGACCGAGAGACTGAAAAACAGCTTCTATCTCAAGGCCATCAGACTGTTAAACTACCACCACTAACATTGAGTGGCTGCTGCCAACACACTGACTCAACTTCAGCCACTTTAATAATGGGAATTGATGGGAAACGATGTAAAATATATCACTAGCCACTTTAAACAATGCTACCTAATATAATGTTTACATACCCTACATTATTCATCTCATATGTATATGTATATACTGCACTCAATACCATCTACTGAATCTTGCCTATGCCGCTCTGTACCATCACTCATTCATATATCTTTATGTACATATTCTTTATCCCCTTACACTTGTGTCTATAAGGTAGTAGTTTTGGAATTGTTAGCTAGATTACTTGTTGGTTATTACTGCATTGTCGGAACTAGAAGCAGAAGCATTTCGCTACACTCGCATTAACATCTGCTAACCATGTGTATGTGACAAATACAATTTGATTTGATTTGATTTAAAAGTTGTGTCATACTGCGGCACACCTTGCGTGCTGCTGCAGCATTCTGTGGCACATCATTTAATTCTCAGCCATTTCTTCTGTTACTGCAAGTTATTGCTAGTTTGACCACGAGAGGGCATTTGATAGTATTCCGTATTGTCATTAACAGAGAATTTAAAACCTTTTTTTGTAATAAGATAGTATATGGGATTGATAAAGAAATGTGGCTTAATTAAATTGATTAATATTATAGCGCTTCAATTGGTGTCGTCACTCGCTCATCGATGCTAGGCCATAAATAGTCAGAAGTTTCTATTTTTTCCATACTTTTCATTACACAGACATAAGCACAGTTAACACCATCGAGGTGCGGATGTTTACTTTCTACATCCGCCGTGGAGACCATATTTCCCAGCATGTCTGTCTATTTCGCCAAATATCTCGCAAAGAGCATATTTAGATTTTTTTCAAGTCGGGTGTAACCAGTGTGAAATGGCTTGCCTGTTAGCGGGGTACGTGCTAATAGTGTTTCAATCGGTGACATCACTCGCTCTGAGACCTGGAAGTAGTTGTTCCCCTTGTTCTGCAAGGGCCGTGTCTTTTGTGGAGCGATGGGTAACGATACTTCGAGGGTGGCTTTTATCTATGTGTGTAGAGGGTCCCTGGTTCAAGCCCAGGTATTGGCGAGTAGAGGGACGGAAGCAAAACTGTTACACGGGCACCATTTTAAATCAGGATAATCTCCTCTATGTAATTATGTATGTCTGGGCAGCGAGCTCGTTTGTCATAGATCGCTAGACCAGAAATAGTCCGAAGTTTTTATTATTTCCCTACATTTTGATTACGCAAACATAAGCACACAGTTGACACCATTGAGGTGCGGATGTTTACTTTCTACACAAGTAGTTTTTTTCCAGTTTCGTCCGACGAACAGATTGTAGTGGTAACAAAAAGGGGATACATTTGTTCAAAACAGGCTCATGCGAAAGTTTGATTCCATTCGTTTGCTATGGGCTCGCGCTAGTGTTCCAGTTCAGCCAATGTTCTTAAGCCGTTTTGACTCGTTCTATTGTCCAGCGCATAGATAGCCAGAGCGAATTTACGAAAGCACCCGAAAGTACATTGAGAAAGCACAACGACTATGCCATTTAGCTAAGCTAAGAATGATGAGAATAATCAAGTGGGTAGTTAGATAGCCTATAGTTAATATACTGGCAAGTTTGATGTATAACTACTAACATTAGGTAGCTAGCTAACATACCGGTACATACTGCAGTAATGATATGCTATGTGGTTCGCAAGGACAGCGTAGCTAACAAATTGTCAGCCAACATAACGTGTAAGGTAACTTATTTGAAAAGTCAGTGCTTTATTACATTGAGTAGCAAGCTACCCCTTGGTCGTTAGGGCAAATCTGGTCTGTGATAGGACGGGGGGTTTTCAGACCTAGCTTGGCTATTAGACTATTCTTTAGTAAAGGTTGAATTGTCTATTGTTCAGCTATTAGCCCTCCTCCCCAACTTGCAACAAATTTCTGTTCCCATCTCATTCCATTCCCTCTTCCACGCGTCATCGTTCTGCTCCTGAGTGGCTCACTTGTGGGCGTGCTGGCAGGATATGGCAGCAGCTTTGGTTGTGCATCAAGAATTCTGCATACAGTAGCACGTTTGTATGAAGATGTGGTTATTCACAGGCAAATTGTTATATGCTATGGAGGTACATTTGTGTCTTTTTGTCGAGAGCAAAACCTTATTTATTTTCTGTTTGTTCTGAAAGCAACTTTTTTCCGACACAAAGGAAGTCAAAGCGGACACCTACGAAGATGGCATCTCAGGTAAGCAGCACTGGGCTGTATTGACGTATCCTAAAAATGACATCTGCTGCTTTAGATTGAACGGTCATATCTCAGTTATTGTTTTCATATCTATAAAAATATGCTGTTTTCTTTACTTTCAGAGAGCGAGCTGATCAAGGGGTCGAAAATTAAGATATTGACAGATGTTCACTGTCCCAGGAACAGGCCGTGGAAACTTTATTGCTGACAAGTGTCCATAACCAGAGGTAATTAAACTGTTCTGTGTTCTTTTTCTCCATCTATGCCTGTCTTTTTTTTACATGGAACCTGTCTCACATGCATTAATTTAAAAACACTTCAATGTCACCTGCTAATTTTCAGATTTACACCACAAACACAGCCATTTTCACTGGAATATCTGTTGCTGCCAAGTCATGATTTCCCTGGGGGTTAGCCTTGCAATAACCAAGTTGTGAGACACATAGCCCTATATATTTAAGTGTTTCAGGTACACTCCGATAGGTGTCTGCGTCACATACAGTATCTTCTATTGACATTATCTTCTATTGTTTGTCCTCATGTGTCTGTTTTTCAGCATAAAGTACTCTGTAGCCACTTAGAGTGGACACCAGGTGAGACCACACTCACACAATAACAGTCTCTCTTCTTCACTTCATCCCTCTCCCCCTTCTCCCTAAATCCTCTAGGTTATATCAGCTGTTCTGGTGAATCCCTCCCACATCTGAACTGGTTGACACACAGGGCACAGCATGATCATAGGTGAGATGTCACTTGGTCGGATCAACAGGAAGTATTATTAAAGAGATGCTTTACATTGAAATACAGAGAGAGATGTAGTAGTCCCAGAGTTAATAATCCAAGGTCAGTTTTGCATCCTGATTTAAGATGACTGAAAAAAAAGAACAAGGTGTAATCATGCTCTCTCGAGTTTGAGAGAGGAAGCCAGTCCTGTCATCGCCACCTCACCCGCTCTTGAGATAACCTTCGGGCCAACTGGGGGCCCAAGGCTGATTAGGAGACACCAAAATTGTGATGAACTAAGAGCATATTAGGGTAGCACTGTAATTCATGAATCATATGCTCTCTGCCGCTGTTCTTACTTCTTTCCCTTTCTGTCTACACCTCTCTCCCCACCTCGTCTTTTTTCCTCGTTTTATAATGCACACCATATGTGCATTGAAGTAGAGATTGAACTTGTATTTATAACTTTACAATTATCATAACTATAATGCATTTATGTATTTATAACACCTGGATAATGAATGCATGTCTTTCAATAAAGCTTTTCACATTCTCCACTGGTTGAAATTAAGTATCTCATTGAAATACTATCCTGTGTCTTCAGATTAATAGAGATGAAGGGAGTTAGATATGCATTGTTGTTGTTTTTTACAGTATATATGAATTGCAAATCACCCCCTTGTGGTGGTCTGGAGTAATGAAGTCGTGATGCTGGGTACCTCTAAGTCCCGTGGTGCAAGCTCACAACTTTTAAAAGGAGGAACAACAGTATATAGATGGTACACCTACTGGAGAGCTTTTCTTTGTCTGCGCCCATTCAGCATTGTTCACATCCTCTTAAACCTTAGTCCCACCCATCTCTTTAAGGATTAACATGTGAGGCCGTGTGTTCAACACATGCTAAATCAAATAAAATCTAAATGTATTGTCACATTTTATCAATATTTAATCAATAATAGATGACGCTTACCCGACACACTTGTCTAAATTGATGGGTCATGTGAAGGAAATGGTATAACCACCCCCCAGCCACATCTAGTGGGTCACTATTGTCTAGACATGTTCACATGTTCATGAAATAAAATAGATGGCTGTCACACCCTGACCATAGTAAGCTGTTTTTTCTCAGTGTTGGTTGGATAGTGACTTGGGTGGGTCATCTAGGTGTTTTTATATTTCTATGGTGGCCTGATATGGTTCCCAATCAGAGGCATCTATTTTTCGTTGTCTCTGATTGGGGATCATATTTAGGTAGCCATTTCCTCATTTGTGTTTGTGGGATCTTGACTATGTGTAGTTGCCTGTCAGGACTATTTTATATAGCGTCACGTTTCGTTTGTTCATTTTGTTGGTTTTTTCGGTGTTCATTCATTAAAAGAGAATGTACGCATACGACGCTGTGCCTTGGTCTACTCATTACGACAACCGTGACAGAAGATCCCACCAACAAAGGACCAAGCAGCGTGCCCAGGAGGAGGAAGTCTCCTGGACTTGGGAGGAAATCCTGGCAGGACAGGATCGCCTTCCTTGGCGGGAGTCGCCTAGGAGCATGAGAGGACAGCAACGACGTCGGGGAGGAAGGCCACAGAAACCACAATAAATTGTTTTTTTGCGGAGGCACATGGAGCAGTCGATGGAGCCGAGGAGTGAACCAGAGCCAGTCAGGGAGTCGAGTGAGGAGCTCGACGCAAGATTCCGGAGAGAGTTGCTGGCATTGAGAGCGCTGCAGAGCGGGCGTGCTGAGGTGCATGTCATCAGCCCGGTCCCACGCAACAGGTCTCCAGTGCGCCTTCACAGCCCAGTGCGTCCTGTACTAGCTCCCCGCACTTGCCGGGCTGGAGTGAGCATCCAATCAGGAAGGGTTGTAGCTAGCTAGCTAGCTCAACAATGAACTGGCATAATCCCAACTCATACTACTATCAATACAATCATTGTCACAGCTGTAGTATGAATCTGCAGGTAGCTAAAGCTAACATACTAGGTTCAATGTTAGCTAGCTAACATTAGGCTACAATTGATTTGAATAATATTACTACACAGATCATACACGTAACGTTAGCTACCGAGCCAGCAAGCTAAAGTTTGCTAGCCTACTAACAGTACCTTGCAATAAAAATTAGTTTCTGACAAAATTATAAACTTGTCTGAAATGTATCTTACATGGATGACTGCTCCACGGCAGACTATAACCATTTAACTCTGTTTTGTTTGTAGTTACATCTTGTTAAGCCAGCGTTGTGTGTAGTCACTACCATTCACACTGACCGTGGCGTGTGCAGAAAGTAGCCCATCACTTTTTCCAACTGATCTGTCAATAGCTCCTGCTAAATTCAGGACATCAATGTTGTTGAGAAAAGTAGCAAAATGTTTGTAGTTCTTGATGGATAACGTTATATCTTTCAAAAACGGAGCTCACTTTACAGACAGACGCACGCTACATGGCCGACCAATCCAAACTCATCTCCCGGCATGCCCAACCCATCCATTATCTCAGCTAGTGGGAAGGTTCCAAACTTTTTCCATGGCTAAACAAACTAGCCTCATAATTTAACAATTGTAGTCGTATTTATTGATGGAATACAAGATTGTTAAGGCACATGAAAGTTAACATGTTCCATAAGGTATTTCTGCAGAAAGAACGCATTTTGATAAAAAATGTCATGTTTACGTTCAAATGCTGCTCCTGTGAAGTAGTGACGTGCGACATATGCCTACTTTCTATATGTTTGATATGGTTCCATTCATTTCATTCCAGTCATTACAATGAGCCCGTCCTCCTGTAGCTCTTCCCACTAGCATCTACTGGTACACAGTCTTTAGCTGTTTTTGAACACCCATACTAACACACTGTATACTACATGCTTAATGAGTATATGCTACATACTATTAGTTCATTTTAGTATACTGTAAATGAACGGTATCCTTTCAGTGGCGCATACTAGTGCTACGCCTGTCTACCGAAAGTTGATGCTGTTGCTATGCAACATTTTGCAAGCATAAAAAATTCCTAGTTAGAGATCTTACGACTTCGGATGTGTTTGTAAATTCAATCTGGAGTGCGCTCAATGTGCTCTCTGGGCGTTCGTAAATTCAGAGCGTTGTCAGATTGTTAGTTAGGAAATTCATAGTGTTTCACTCTCGGGGAAATTCAGAGCGAACACTGGATGCTCTGGCCGAGAAGTAGGGTTGATGTGAGCGTTCTGACCTTACAACGACAGTCAAGCACCCAAGCTAACTGGCTAACGTTGGCTAGCTTTCTAGCTACTTCCAGACACAAATGAGAGAACACCTCACTCTGACCATTTTACTCGCCCTAGCATAGCTAGTTCGGCTGTTTTCCATATTTAAAAAAAACATAGTTACCCTTTTCTTGCGAAACAGAACTTTGTTAAATGTGGTTTCCCCAATTAGCCAGCTAGATTGCTAGCTAATGATATGGCTATGTTAGCAAACGGGTTGCTATAATCAGAATACAGCAACAATACTATACTATTCTACTATACTAATAGCACCTAGCCAGTTTGCTAGCTAACAAATCTTACCACCACCAGCTAGGGAAGCCAGTTAGTGAACAAGATATAAACTTTCAATTTATTTGTGAGATTAGAATAGAAACTACTTTCAAATGAGAAATACAATTATGTATAAAAACATAATCATGCAATAAATCACTTATAAATGCTCACTCACTGTGTTCTCATTTGTGTCAAATGTCCTCCCAGAGCATGCAGACTGTTTGAAATGTAAGCTCAGCCATCACCATTGAGTCAACCAATCACATAATTCTACCTTCGAGGCAGAGCTGCCTCCAGAACAGGATTTATGACGAAAAACGCTAACCTGTGAGGGGCAAGCTCTAAATTAAGAGCATTCAATGTGTTCTGATAGATGAGACGTCAAGGATTAAAATAAATACAGCTTTGAGTCCAAAGTGCCCTTTACTTTTCCATATAACAAAATACATGTCATTTACAGTAGGCCCATCGACATTCATGATCGCTATTTCACAGTTACAGGGATGACATTGCATCATACCCCGGGTTGTTCTGAACAGAATGTTCGCCACTATGGTGAAGTAAATGAATTAACAGTGGAAAACTCCATTCTTGTCAAACCAAAAGCACTACCAAAAGTGTATTTCTCTGAAGTGCCTGGTGAAAGTAAGATTGTATTTTATAATTGGCTCAGGAATGGGCAACTTTGATGGCGGTGAGAACCACAAAAAAATTATTATGGGCCCCAATGGCTTGCGGGTCTGCGTACCCACATCCATACCCACACATGCAGTTAGAGTCGGCCCTAGCCTTTTGGTGGCCCTAAGCAAAATCATCTTGCCAGCAAAACATTTTAGCGGCCCCCGTCTTGACCACAAAGATAAACAAAATAGGGTTTAGAGCAGGGATGGGCAATTTGGATGGGGTTGGGGCCAACAAAACTCAGAACTCATTATGAGGGGCTGCAGTGGCTCACTGGTCTGTGTACCCACATCCATACTCAGTCAGAGCCTACCCTATAGCCTTTTGGGGGCCCTATGCAATTAAAAAAAAAGTTTAATTAAGATTGAGAGTTAATTTCCTGCTGTTCTACACATTTTTCCAGGAGGCGTAGAGAATATGTTGCAGTTTTAAAGCAAGCTTGCTGCAAATGGTAATTAAACCATGATTAATACATCTTTAGATTGCTGGCCAATTGACTAACTTAGCAGTCTAATAATTTTTTACTGACATGGGCTAATTGAGTGACGATCTGATGCACAACCACATTTCTTTTTAAACGACTCTTCCAATTCTCAACAGAAGGTTGAGAGCCCGACTTAGTTCCATTATTTCAATATTTAAAAAATATATTTTGGGGAAATTGATCCACACATGGGTGGCAGCCCACAGGCAACCTGTTGCCCATCCCTAACTTAGATAGTCATGTTGCCAATAAAGTTAGATTTCAAATGATGCCCACTTGATGCAGTTTGCGATTTGTAATGGAACGTTTTTGGATTGTATAAAATAAAACAGTGGGGATGGAGGGTTGTGTTCCAAACAACACACTACAAGTGTGCTCGCTTCAGTTCCTTAAAGGCATAGCAAGAGAGCTAAAAAAAAGCACCTAATAGTTGAAAGCTCTTTCCTTGAGTCATAAAAGTGCATTGAAATTACTTAGGAACTGTGCACACTTTGGAGAGTTGTGTGGCCACTTGGAGACATCCGTTACCTTCTGTTCATTTACACGGCTTCTAACATACAGAAGAACAAAATACCTCACTCGCTCCCAGGAATGGCTAATTCTTGAAATTCCTTTTGTTGCTACTGATCTAGGTAAAATGTCCTTTAGTTTGTACGCACCACATACATGGAACGCATTTCAGGACACAGATTACATTTCCTAGTGCCTTCCGGTCACTTAAGGCATTGCTGAGTGACCTGTTCACAGAGGAGTCTTTAAATTTTTTTTGGTCTTTTTGGGGTGGGAAATTAGGAAACTGATTGTTATTGCTATTATTATTATTACTATTGTTATTACTATTATTATTTATTGATACATTTCATATTTAATATGTGTATTCTTGTATTACAGGGCTCATTTGGAAAAAAGACATGGACCCCAATATGACTCCCTTTAAATAAAGGTTGAATACAAATAAAAGTAAATAAAAAAACCTTGACATAGTCGTAGGGACAGGTGACGTCAGGGTGGTCCTCAATGTCGAAGGTGTCATCAAACTCCAGGCTGAGCAGGAATCCATCTTCCAGCTCAATGTGGTACAGGCAGTCAGAGCTTTTGGGGTAGGGGTTGGGGAAGTCGGAACTGGAAAGCACCCCTGACCGCTCCGTATACACATTATCACTGCACTCCACTGGAACACACACACACACACACACACACACACACACACACACACACACACACACACACACACACACACACACACACACACACACACACACACACACACACACACACACACACACACACACACACAATTAATCAATGAATACATTCTATGCACACACTAATAAAATAGGATTTATGATAATGTGTGATAAATACTCCACAAGTTTCATGAAAATCCACCATACACACAACATACTGTAATAACCCATTTATAGACACAGTGCATAGAACACACACGTCTTATTTCCAGGGACAGTTTTGAACATGTACAGTGAACCAACTGGAGCAGTAAGAGAAGATTATAGCATCTGCAACACATACTGTAACTCTCTGAACTAGACAGACATTTTTCACATATCTGCAGCTGCTTGAATGTAAATATTTGTCATCAATCAGTGACGGCTATCAGTGAGATAGAAAGAGGGGAGTGAATGGATACAAAACAGACCTTCCTCACTATAACACAATCACTCATGCATTCATGCACAAATGCATGTGAGCGGTCGCGCACACACACACAGGATTTGGGTGCGTAGAAGGTTGCTTAATGTCCCAGAGGTGCCATAGAAGGGTGATGACATGTGGTCAGTGTTGGTCCACAACACAACCAGTTCACTTGTGGCACAGAACAAGGAATCTAGAACTAATAGTGTGGAAAAGGCTCACATTCTTCTCAAACTTCTTCTTAACTGTCCCTTTCAATGCAGGTGCCTCTAAGCCATAGAGATGTGTAGAAATCACTAAGTATCAGTCCTCAAATAGCGCTTCCCATGTTTGACAGGCTTTTGGGCACTATAGATCTCAATACATCTCTATGCTCGGTGCACACCTTCAACCAATTTCCTTTGTTGAATACCTGAGTTCCTTTGTCTTTTAGTTCAGTGACAAACAATCCAGTCAGTTGTAAAGAACCTCTCCAGCATTATCAATTTTATTTATGTTATCTGTGTGTCCAATACCCTGTGGATGATTTAAAGGGATTAAATAAATGGGAGTTCAAACTCTAAAACACAACCTAAATTCTCTCTCCCTATCTTTGTCCTGTAACCGGGACACCTGCACCTGAATCAGCTCCTACCACACCCAGTGCATTCAAAATAGGCAAGCTGCCATAACAAGTGGTCCTTTGGCCGGATATGGAGTGGGATACAGGTGTTCCCATGGGGGGACCTCAATGGCAAACCTCAACCTGACTCTCCCATAGCTAGGCCAGGCACACGTGAGCTGCAAGCAAGTGGAACCTTCACTGTCTCACAGTCAAGTGCAGCAAGCACACATCCAGCAAGAGCTATGCCTAAAGAGAAGCCGGTTTTGGGTGGAAATAGCTGGATGGGGCCCTCGACGCATTTGAGAGACAATGAGGTTTACCCCCACATAACCCGATCTCAGAAGAAAATATTCAAACAACCACAGCAGATATCTGGCTCAACACTCCATCCAAGCGCTCTTCCTTAGAGCCGATGGAGGCCCCAACACATGAAGGCCTGCTATTTCACCAGTCTCTGGAAGACACTTTCAAGATCCGGATGGATCACAGTATCAGTCACCATTACCACGATCTCCTTCTCCATCACCTTATCAGCCTCTTCCTACACTCGCCCCGAAACCACCACCTCGTCCACAGACTAATGGGTTTCAAACCCAAACCCCACTTTCCCCTGCGCCATACCCAGCTCCTTATGGTCAGCACCGACAAACCCAAAATGGGGGTTCTCTACCTTTACTGCCCAAACTGCTCACTACGAATGAATTTAAGCGCTCAGTCATCCTACATCATGGTGAGGAGGCAATAGAGACATTTGGCTACCAGCTTTCCGAGATTGTGTCATTATGTGTATGAGAAGGATTTATGTTGTAAAATGTGCTGAAGCGAATGTTTTACTGTTTATCTTTAGCACATAAGTCAATGGAATTAAGTCAAATCTCTCTCTCTATCCTTGTCTGGGACACCTGCACCTGAATCAACTCTTACCTCACCCAGTGCATTCAAAATAGGCAACCTGTCATAACAAATAGCCTAGGGGAAGTAGCCTTGTCCAAGCCAAAACAGCCCATAGGGCAGGAATATATCTCCTGTTTCTGTAGTGTGAGGCAGCTTGATGTACAAGTACACCCCCGGCCTGGACAAAATGCTAGTTTAACGCAAGGCCTTACCCCCAATCTATGTCCTTAATGCTGAGTGCTAAGCATAGAGGCCTTAGTGCAGTGGCCTATAATGCCAGAATTAGGCCCAATTAATTGTGTGGCAATTGCTTGCTTTACATAACAATTCCTAATCCTTTAAATCTAAAAGGGATTGTGACCTTAACTATCTTAAAGTAGGAATTCCAGTTCCTAACCCTAATACAAGTCATTGAGGAGTTTACCACAGCAGTCACAGGTTTCATTAATAAGTGCATCAACGATATCGTCCCCACAGTGAACGTACGTACATATCCCAACCAGAAGCCATGGATTACAGGCAACATCCACACTGACCAAATAAAATAAAATTGTTTTTGTCACATACGCCGAAAATAACAGGTGTAGAACTTACATGCTTATTTCCAAGCCCTTAACCAACAATGCAGTTAAGAAAAATACGTGTTAAGTAAAAATAAAAACAAATTGGTTAGTCGAGGTAATATGTACATGTAGGTAGAATTAAAGTGACTATGCATAGATAATAAACAGAGAGTAGCAGCAGCGTAAAAGAGGGGGTAGTAGTGCCAATAGTTTGGGTAGCCATTTGATTAGCTATTCAGGAGTCTTATGACTTGGGGGTAGAAGCTTTTAAGAAGCCCTTTGGAGCTAAACTTGGCGCTCCGGTACCACTTGCCATGCGGAAGCAGAGACAACAGTCTATGATCGGGGTGGCTGGAGTTTTTGACAATATTTAAGCCTTCCTCTGACACCGCCTGGTAGAGGTCCTGGATGGCAGGAAGCTTGGCCCAGTGATGTACTGGGCCGTACGCACGACCCTCTGTAGTGTCTTGCGTTTGGAGCCGAGCAGTTGCCATACCAGGCAGTGATGCTCTCGATGGTGCAGCTGTATAACTTTTTGAGGATCTGAGGACCCATGCCAAAACTTTTCAGTCTCCCGAGGGGGAATAGGCTTGGACCATGTTAGTTTGTTGGTGATGTGGACACCAAGGAACTTGAAGCTCTCAACCTGCTCCACTACAGCCCCTGTTGATGAGAATGGTAGCATGCTCGGTCCTTCTTTTCCTGTAGACCACAATCATCTCCATTGTCTTTATCATGCTGAGGGAGAGGTTGTTATCCTGGCACCACACAGCCAGGTCTCTGACCTCCTTCCTATAAATCAAATCAAATTAAAATCAAATTTGGTCTCTGACCTCCTTCCTATATGCCGTATCATTATTGTCGGTGTTCAGGCCTACCACTGTTGTGTCATCTGCAAACTTAATGGTGTTGGAGTCGTGCGTGGCCATGCAGCGAGTATAGGGAGTAAAGGAGGGGACTGTGCATGCACCCTTGAAGGGCCTCCATGATGAGGATCAGTGTGGCGGATGTGTTGTTACCTACCCTTACCACCTGGGGGCGGCCTGTCAGGAAGTCCAGGATTCAGTTGCAGAGGGAGGTGTTTCGTCCCAGTACCTTAGCTTAGTGTTGAGCTTTGAGGGCACTATGGTGTTGAACACTGAGCTGTAGTCAATGAATAGTATTCCCACACGGGCATTCCTTTTATCCATGTGGGAAAGGGCAGTGTGGAGCGCAACAGAGATTGCATCATCTGTGGATCTTTTGGGGAACTATGCAAATTGGAGTGGGTCTAGGGTTTTTGAGATAATGGTGATGATGTGAGCCATGACCAGCCTTTCAATACACTTCATGGCTGCAGACGTGAGTCATTTAGGCAGGTTACCTCAGTGTTCTTGGGCACAGGGACTATGGTTATCTGCTTGAAACATGTTGGTATTACAGACTCAGTCAGGGACAGGTTGAAAATGTCAGTGAAAACACTTGCCAGTTGGTCAGTGTATGCTCTGAGTATAAGTTCTGGTAATCCATCTGGCCTTGTGAATGTTGACCTGTTTAAAAGGTCTTACTGTTACACCCTGATCTGTTTCACCCATCTTTGTGCTTGTCTCCACCCCCACCAGGTGTCTCCCATCATTATCTCCTGTGTATTTATACCTATGTTCTCTGTCGGTTGCCAATTCATTTTGTTCGTCAAGCCTATCAGCATTTTTCTTCTTGCTCCTGTCTTTTTTATTGTTCCTGTTTTCTAGTTTTCCCGGTTTTGACCATTCTGCCTGCCCTGACCCTGAGCCTGCCTGCCGGCCTGTACCTTGCCCCACCACCCAGGATTACTGACCTCTGCCTGCCGTTTTGCCTGCCCCCTGTTCTATTCATAAAATGTTGTTACTTCGACACTGTCTGCATCTGGGTCTTCCCTAAAACATGATACTTACTCACATCGGCTATGGAGAGCGTGATCACAGTCGTTCGGAACAGCTGATGCTCTCATGTATTTTTCAGTGTTGCTTGCCTCGATGTGAGCATTGAAGGCATTTAGCTCGTCTGGAAGGCTCGTGTCACTGGACAGCTAGCGGCTGTGCTTCCTTTTGTTGTCTGTAATAGTTTGCAAGCCCTGCCACATCCGACGAGCGTCGGAGCCAGTCAAGTACGATTCAATCTTAGTTCGTCGGGGGGCAGAGCGGGATTTCTTATAAGCTTCCGGGTTAGAGTCCTGCTCCTTGAAAGCGGCAGCTCTACCCTTTTGCTCAGTGCGGATGTTGCCTGTAATCTATAGCTTCTGGTTGGGGTATATACCTACAGTCACTGTGGGAACGAGGCCATCGATGCACCAAAAGGCTAGAGCTACCACTTTCAAGGAACTGGAACTAATCCGGACACTAAGAAATCCCACTATGCCCTATGACGAACCATCAAACAGGCAAAGCGTCAATAAAGGACCAAGATTGAATCTTACTACACCGGATCTGACACTCGTCAGTTGTGGCAGGGCTTGCAAACTATCACGGATTACAAAGGGAAACCCAGCAGTGAGTTGGCCAGTGACGCGAACCTATCTAAAACTAAATACCATGTATGCTTGCTTTGAGGCTAGCAACAGTATGCATTAGAGCACCAGCTGTTCCAGACGATTGTGTGATCACTCTCCGTAGCCGATGTAATACCATTGAACAGGTTAACATTCACAGGGCTGCAGGGCCAGACGGATTACCAGAACGTGAACTTAGAGCATGCGCTGACCAGCTGGCAAGTGTCTTCCCTGATATTTTCAAACTCTACCTGACCCAGTCTGTGATACCTACATGTTTCAAGCAGACCACCATAGTCCCTGTGCCCAAGATCACCAATGTAACCTGTAACAATGTAACACCAATGTAAACTATTTCCCTGCAGCACTCAAATCTGTAGCCATGACATGCTTTGACAAGCTAGTCATGGCTCACAACAGACTAGTAAGACAAAAGAGCTGATCGTGGACTACAGGAAAAGGAGGGCCGAGCAAGCCAACATCCATATCAAAAGGTTCTACAGCTGCACCATTGAGAAAATCTTGATTGGCTGCATCACCACTTGGTATGGTAAATGCTTGGCATCCGACAACAAGGCGCTACAGAGGGTAGTGCGTACGGCCCAGTACATCACTGGAGTTGAGCTCCCAGCGAGACCAGGCGGTGTCAGAGTAGCCTAGTGGTTAGAGAGTTGGACTAGGAACCGGAAGGTTGCAGGTTCAAACCCCCGAGCTGACAAGGTACTATTCTGTCGTTCTGCCCCTGAACAGGCAGTTAACCCACTGTTCCTAGGCCTTCATTGAAAATAAGAATTTGTTCTTAACTGACTTGCCTGGTTAAATAAAAGGTAAAATAAAAAATAAAATAAAATAAAAAAGAGGAAGGCCATAAAAATTGTCCAAGACTCCAGCCACCCACTTCATACTGTTATCTCTGGTACCGCACGGCAAGCGGTACAGATGCACCGAGTCTGGAACCAACAGGACCCTGAACAGCTTCTACCCCAAACCAAAAGACTCCTGAATAGTTAGTTAACCTGTCTTGGCCAAGCGTTCCGCTAGCGGAACCCCGCCTCAACATTCTGCTGAAAAGGCAACGCTCGAAATTCCAAAATATTTTTTATAAATATTTTTTATAAATATGTAACTTTCACACATTAACAAGTCCAATACAGCAAATTAAAGATAACATCTTGTTAATCTACCTATGGTGTCCGATTTAAAAAATTATTTACAGCGAAAGCACCACATGTTAGATCATAGTCAAGTCACAAAAAACCCAGCCATTTTCCAGCCAAAGAGAGGAGTCACAAAAAGCAGAAATATAGATAAAATAAATCACTAACCTTTGATGATCTTAATCAGATGACACTCATAGGACATCATGTTACACAATACATGTATGTTTTGTTCGATAATGTGCATATTTATATTAAAAAAATCTCAGTTTACATTGGCGCGTTACGTGCAGTAATATTTTGATTCCAGAACATCCGGTGATTTTCCCAGAAATACTCATAATAAACATTGATAAAAGATGCAAGTGTTATTCACAGAATTAAAGATAGACTGATCCTCTATGCAACCGCTGTGCCAGATTTTTTAAAAACTTTACAGAAAAAGCATAATCTGAGAACGGCGCTCAGTACCTGTTTATAAACAATTAGACAATTCCACCATCTTGGAGTCAACATTAGTTGACACAATAAATATTCAGTTACCTTTGATGATCTTCATCAGAAGGCACTCCCAGGAATCCCAGTTCGACAATAAATGACTGATTTGTTCCATAAAGTTCCATAAAGGCCATAATTTAGCCACATGTTAGCGTGTTCAGCGCAGTAACCTATCTTCATGGAGGCGCGTCCATTTCCTCCATGACATTATCTCAAAAGTTCCGTTACAGGTCGTAGAAACAAGTCAGAACATGTCTGCAATCAATCTTGAGGATGTTTTTAACATATATCATCAATAAGGTTCCAACCGGAGAATTTCATTGTCTGAATAAAAGCCCTGGAACGAGAGGATTCTCTCTCGGGAGCGCGCTTCATGAGACTGAGGCGCTCTGCCAGACTACTCACTAAAAGGGGTCTCATGAGCCCCTGCTTTATAGTATAATCTTAAAACTAGGATCTAAAGATGGTGACATCTAGCGGAAGCCCTGGGAAGTGGCTCTGTTTTGAAATTCGACTTCTCACTTCCTGTTTGGATTTCTTCTCAGGGTTTTGCTTGCCATATGAGTTCTGTTATACTCACAGATATCATTCAAACAGTTTTAGAAACTTCAGAGTGTTTTCTATCCAATACTAATACTAATATGCATATATTAGCATCTGGGACAGAGTAGGAGGTAGCTCAGTTTGGGCACTCAATTTATCAAAAAGTGGACATATGCTGCCCCCTAACCTAACAGGTTAAATAGTTAACAAATAGCTACCCAGACTATCTGCATTTGAGTCTTTGACTCATCAAATGCGCTGCTGTTACTGTTTGTCTATCCTGTTGCTTAGTCACTTTATTCCTACCTACAGTATATGTACATATCTACCTCAATTATTTTGTACTCCTGCACATCGACTCAATACTGGTACCCCGTGTATATAGCCAAGTTATCCTTACTAGGTGGCAGGTAGCCAGTAGCCTAGCGGCAGGTAGCCTAGCGGTTAAGAGCGTTGAGCCATTAACTGAAAGGTTGCTGGGTCGTATCCCCAAGCTGACTAGGTGAAAAAAATCTCTGCGAGGCACTTAACCCCACTTAATTTTTTATATTATTTCTATCGTTTTTTTTCTCTGCATTGTTGGGACGTAAAGTAAGCATTTCACTGTTAGTCTACACCTGTTGTTTAAGAAGCATGTAACATAACATTTTATTTAATTTTAACTTCTTATGCCTCAGGGGCAGTATTGAGTAGCTTGGATGAAAGGTGCCCAGAGTAAACGGCCTGCTCCTCAGTCCCAGTTTTTAATATATGCATATTATTAGTAGTATTGGATAGAAAACACTCTGAAGGGTCTAAAACTGTTTGAATGATGTCTGTGAGTATAACAGAACTCATATGGCAGGCAAAAACCTGAGAAGAAATCCAAACAGGAAGTGTGAAACCTGAGGTTGGTTGATGTTCAACCCAGACCCTATCGAATACACAGTGTGATATTTGATATGTTGCACTTCCTAAGGCGTCCACTAGATGTCAACCGTCTTTAGAAACTTGAATGAGGCTTCTACTGTGCTGTGGGGCCGGTTGAGAGCTTTTTGCGTCAGTGGTCTGGCAGAGAGCCAGGTTCTGGTCATGTGCATTTCACATGATAGCGACCTGCGTTCCATGGCGTTTCTACAGAGAAAGGAATTCTCCGGTTGGAACGTAATTGAAGATTTATGATAAAAAAAACATCCTAAAGATTGATTCTATAAATGTAATATAACTTTTTGAAGTTTTCGTCCGACGTTTCGGCTGGACCTGAACGAGCGTTTGGATTTGTGTTCTAAACGCCTTAACAAAAGTAGCTACTTGGACATAAATAATGGACATTATCGAACAAATCAAACATTTATTGTGGAACTAGGATTCCTTGGAGTGCATTCTGATGAAGATCATCAAAGGTAAGGGAATATTTATAATGTTATTTCTGATTTCGGTTGACTCCAACATGGCGGATAAAAAAAATATTCTGAGTGCCGTTCTCAGATTACTGCATGCTTTGCTTTTTCCGTAAAGTTTTTTTGAAATCTGACACAGCGGTTGCATTAAGGAGAGGTATATCTATATTTCCATATCTAACAATTGTATTTTCATCGACATTTATAATGAGTATTTCTGTAAAATGATGTACGCGCCAATGTATACTGAGATTTTTTTATATAAATATGAACTTTATCAAACAAAACATACATGTATTGTGTAACATGAAGTCCTATGAGTGTTATCTGATGAAGATCATCAAAGGTTAGTGATTAATTATATCTCTATTTGTGCTTTTTGTGACTCCTCTCTTTGGCTGTGTTTTTCTGTGAGTTGGTGGTGACCTAACATAATCGTTTGTGGTGCTTTCGCTGTAAAGCCTATTTAAAAAATTGGACACTGTGGTGGGATTAACAACAAAATTACCTTTAAAACGGTATAAGATACATGTATGTTTGAGGAATTTTAATTATAAGATTTCTGTTGTTTTGAATTTTGCGCCCTGCACTTTCACTGGCTGTTGTCATATCGATCCCGTTAACGGGATTGCAGGCCTAAGAAGTTTAAGTCTTCTTTTTCTAACAAAAAGTCATGCTTTTTCAGGGCAGACCTTGTTGATTGAGGACCTCTATGTAGATGAATGTGATTGCTTTGGTTTATTGTTTGCTTAATTATATTGTTTTATTATTCTGCTTTTATTGTAATGTAGACAGGGCTCTCTTGTAAAAAATAAAATAATAAAATAAATAATAATTCTCTATATTTTTCCCCAATTATGTTGATGACATCCTGAAAAATGTGTCACAGTCTGTGCGTGTTCCCTTCCTATAAATACGTATGGATTGATGTTTAAAAAACATAGATGACCTGGTAAAGAAGCTAAGATTTAAAGTTGGCTTTTTCGTCAGAAACAGATCATGCCTTTATTTAATCGGTAGGTAGTAGATTAAACAGTCAACCTTCATCTGTTCTTAATTATGGTGATTATTATTTATCGAAGTCGAGCTGATAATTCTCTTAAAAAAGCCATCTACTGCAGTGCCCTTAGTTTTGTTATAGGTGACAGTTTTGATTCTCAACACTGCATCCTGTATTAAAAGGTTTGCTGGACTTCGCTAAAGACCCGTAGACGTCTCCATTGCTCCCATTCTGCTGACAAGGCTCTACTTCACAAACTTCCGTCTTATCTAACTTTGCTGTTTAAGTAGACACCTGAGTTGTCCAACCCGTTCACAGGATTGGTTAACTTTTGAGGTTCCTTGGGTATTCATTGGGGACTTATTTTTGGAGGAATGTAGCTGTTTTTCTTGGTGATGTGCTTCCCACAATTGACTATTGGATGTTCTTATAGGCACTTTAGTATTGCCAGTGTAACAGTATAGCTTTTGTCCCTCTCCTCGCCCCTACCTGAGCTTGAACCAGGAACACATCGACAACAACCACCCTCGAAGCTTCGTTACCCATCACTCCACAAAATCCGCGGCCCTTGCAGAGCAAGGGGAACAACTACTCCAAGTCTCAGAGCGAGTGACGTTTGAAACGCTATTACCGCGCACCCCGCTAACTAGCTAGCCATTTCACATCGGTTACACCAGCCTAATCTCGGGAGTTGATAGGCCTGAAGTCATAAACAGCTCAATGCTTGAAGAATTGCGAAGAGCTGCTGGCAAAATGCACGAAAGTGCTGTTTGAATGAATGCTTACGAGCCTGCTGCTGCCTACTATCGCTCAGTGAGACTGATCTATCAAATATCAAATCATAGACTTAAGTATAACATAATAACACACAGAAATATGAGCCTTTTGTCGTTAATATTGTCGAATCCGGACACTATAATTTTGAAAACAAAAGGTTTATTATTTCAGTGTAATATGTAATCATTCCGTATTTTATCTAACGTGTGTCTAAATATTCCTGTTACATTACACAACCTTCAATGTTATGGCATAATTACGTAAAATTCGGTCAAATTAGTTCGCAACGAGCCAGGCGGCCCATACTGTTGCATATACCCTGACTCTGCGTATATACCCTGATTTTTCTGTGAGTTTTTTTGTTGTTGTTTTGTAGTTTTCTATTCAATACCATTACAGTATCCATTGACTTAGGACTCAATTTGCAGTTCCTATGCCTTCCAATAGATGTGAGCTGCCCAGTGACACAAGCCTACCAGACGAGCGAAATCACTTCTATGCTCACTTCGAGGCAAGCAACACTGAGGCATGCATGAGAGCATCAGCTGTTCCGGACGTTTGTGTGATCACGCTCTTAGTAGCCGACGTGAGTAAGACCTTTAAACAGGTCAACATACACAAGGTTGCGGAGCCAGACGGATTACCAGGACGTGTGCTCCGGGCATGTGCTGACTATGTGCTGGGAGACACACCAAACATGTGGAAGAAGGTGCAAGAAGGTGGAAGAAGGTGCTCTGGTCAGATGAAACCAAAATTGAACTTTTTTGGCAACAATGCAAAACGTTATGTTTGGCGTAAAAGCAACACAGCTCATCACCCTGAACACACACCATCCCCACTGTCAAACATGGTGGTGGCAGCATCATGGTTTGGGCCTGCTTTTCTTCAGCAGGGACAGGGAAGATGGTTAAAATTGATGGGAAGATGGATGGAGCCAAATACAGGACCATTCTGGAAGAAAACCTGATGGAGTCTGCAAAAGACCTGAGACTGGGACGGAGATTTGTCTTCCAACAAGACAATGATCCAAAACATAAAGCAAAATCTACAATGGAATGGTTCAAAAATAAACATATTCAGGTGTTAGAATGGCCAAGTCAAAGTCCAGACCTGAATCCAATCGAGAATCTGTGGAAAGAACTGAAAACTGCTGTTCACAAATGCTCTCCCATCCAACCTCACTGAGCTCGAGCTGTTTTGCAAGGAGGAATGGGAAAAAATTTCAGTCTCTCGATGTGCAAATCTGATAGAGACATACCCCAAGCCACTTACAGCTGTAATCGCAGCAAAAGGTGGCGCTACAAAGTATTAACTTAAGGGGGCTGAATAATTTTGCACGCCCAATTTTTCAGTTTTTGATTTGTTAAAAAAGTTTGAAATATCCAATAAATGTCGTTCTACTTCATGATTGTGTCCCACTTGTTGTTGATTCTTCACAAAAAAATACAGTTTTATATCTTTATGTTTGAAGCCTGAAATGTGGCAAAAGGTTGCAAAGTTCAAGGGGGCCGAATACTTCGCAAGGCACTGTATCTTTATCTACATATTCTTTATCCCTTTACACTTGTGTCTATAAGGTAGTAGTTTTGGAATTGTTCGCTAGATTACTTGTTGGTTATTACTGCTTATTGTCAGAACTAGAAGCACAAGCATTTCGCTCCACTCGCATTAACATCTGCTAACCATGTGTATGTGACAAATACAATTTGATTTGATTTGATTTGAAACCCCTGACCCCCTCCAATTTGCATACCGCCCAAACAGATCCACAGATGATGCAATCTATGTTGCACTCCACACTGCCCTTTCACACCTGGACAAAAGGAACACTTATGTGAGAATGCCATTCATTGACTACAGCTCAGCGTTCAACACCATAGTACCCTCAAAGCTCATCTCTAAGCTAAGGATCATGGGACTAAACACCTCCCTCTGCAACTGGATCCTGGACTTCCTGACGGGCTGCCCCCAGGTGGTGAGGGTAGTTAGCATGGTCAGGGACGACTCTAACACCATCACTAAGTTTGCAGACGACACAACAGCGGTAGGCCTGATCACAGACAACAACGAGACAGCCTATAGGGAGGAGGTCAGGGACCTGGCCACGTGGTGCCAGAATAACAACCTATCACTCAACATAGCCAAGACTAAGGAGATGATTGTGTACTACAGGAAAAGGAGGACCGAGCACGCACCCATTCTCATCGACGGGGCTGTAGTGGAGCAGGTTGAGAGCTTCAAGTTCCTCTGTGTCCATATCAACAACAAACTAGAATGGTCCAAACACACCAAGACAGTTGTGAAGAGGGCACAACAAAGCCTATTCCCCCTCAGGAAACTAAAAGGATTTGCCATGGGTCCTGAGATCCTCAGAAGCTCCTACAGCTGCAACATTGATATATATATTAACGTGCAAACTACCTCTATTGGGCCGACCAACCAGTGCTCCCGCACGTTGGCTAACCGGGCTATCTGCATTGTGTCCCGCCATCCACCACCCGCCAACTCATCTTTTACGCAAATATTACTCTTTGTTCATCATATATGCATAGTCACTTTAACCATATCTACATGTACATACTACCTCAATCAGCCTGACTAACAGGTGTCTGTATGTAGCCCGTCTTTTTACTGTTGTTTTATTTCTTTACTTACCTATTGTTCACCTAACACTTTTTTTGCACTATTGGTTAGAGCCTGTAAGTAAGCATTTCACTGTAAGACCTACACCTGTTGTATTCGGCGCACGTGACAAATAAACTTTGATTTAATGTGTAAATATTTGTATGAACATAACAAGATTTAACAACTGAAACAAACTGAACAGGTTCCACAGACATGTGACTAACATAAATTGAATAATATGTCCCTGAACAAAGGGGGGTCAACATTACAGAAAAGTAACAGTCAGTATCTGGTGTGGCCACCAGTTAGATTAAGTACTGCAGTGCATCTTCTCCTCATGGACTACACTAGATTTGCCTGTTCTTGCTGTGAGATGTTACCCCACTCTTCCACCAAGAGTTCCCAGACATTTCTGGGGGGAATGGCCCTAGCCCTCACCCTCTGATCAAACAGGTCCCAGACGTGCTCAATGGGATTGAGATCCGGGCTCCTCGCTGGCCACGGCAGAACACTGACATTAATGTTTTGCCGGAAATCACGCACATAACGAGCTGTATGGCTGGTGGCAAAGTCATGCTGGAGGCTCATGTCAGGATGATCCTGCAGGAAGGGTACCACATGAGGGAGGAGGATGTCTTTCCCTGTAACGCACAGCATTGAGATTGCCTGAAATGACAAGCTCAGTCTGATGATGCTGTGACACATCACACCAGACCATGACGGACCCTCCACCTTCAAATCGATCCCACTCCAGAGTACAGGCCTCAGTGTAACGCTCATTCCTTCGAAGATAAACACAAATCCGACCATCACTCCTGGTAAGACAAAACCGTGAATCGTCAAGAGAAGAGCACTTTTTGCCAGTCCTGTCTGGTCCAGCGACGATGGGTTTGTGCCCATAGGCAACACTGTTGCCGGTGAGGTCTGGTGAGGTCCTGCTACAACAGGCCTACATGCCCTCAGTCCAGCCACTCTCAGCACTGATGGAGGGATTGTGCGTTCTTGGTGTAACTCGGGCAGTTGTTGTTGCCATCCTGTACCTGTCCCGCAGGTGTGATGTTCCGATGTACCAATCCTGTGCAGATGTTTTTACACGTGATCTGCCACTGCGAAGATGATCAGCTGTCCGTCCTGTAGCGCTGTCTTAGGCGTCTCACATTACATTGCTATTTATTGCCCTGGCCACATCTGCAGTTCTCATGCCTCCTTGCAGCATGCCAAAGGCATGTTCACGCAGATGAGCAGGGACCCTGGGCAGAAAGGCCTCTTTTAGTGTCCTAAGTTTTCATATCTGTGACCTTAATTGCCTACCGTCTGTAAGCTATTAAGTGTCTTAATGACCGTTCCACAGGTGCATGTTCATTACATGTTTTATGGTTCATTGAACAAGCATGGGAAACAGTGTTTAAACCCTTTACATTGATGATCTGTGAAGTTATTTGGATTTTTACGAATTATCTTTGAAAGACAGGGTCCTGAAAAAGTGATGTTTCTTTTTTTGCTGAGTTTATGAATGTGCAATAAATGTTATTCAAAGATTAGATTCCACGTGGTTTTTGCTGTTAACACATTGGGGGAGAGATCCGATAGGCCAATACATTGGAATCGTACTGCCTTCATAAATACATTCATATTTCGCTGCTAAACACTTTGTTTTCCCCTCCCAAAATGTATTGCCGACACACAATACAAATTTCAACATCAAAAACAGTTGGCATGTAGGGAAGGAGGTTGGAATGCACTCAAAAAAGGGCGTGGAATGGGGAATCTTCAATATATAATGCATCATAATTGACAGTTATTCACAAATACAGTTAGGTCGTGTGTGTAACACAGTGCTCTATCGTCTCCTAGTGAGAGCGTGTCATAAAAAATGAACTCTTTAGTGTCTCCAACTGTACTTTGCAAAGATGAAAATCCTAGAACCTCTGGTTATGAGTTTGGGGAGAAGGTAAACAATACCTCGACATGTCCTGTTGTCAGAATGCAGCAGGTAGCCATAGCGACAGGAGCAGTAGTAGCCACCGATGTAGTTGTGGCAGAAATGGTCACAGGCCAGATCTTCATCGTTCCTGTCCCTACACTCATCCACATCTAGAGAGAAAGAGAGAAAGAGGGAGACTTTTTACTCAAGCCCTGCACTAACATACCTGATTCAACTAATCACCTAACCATTGATTAGCTGTGTTAAAATAGAATACAAATTAACTTTTATTAACTATTATATCATATTGGCCCTGGGCTAGAACAAAAGCCTGAACAACCCATGGGTCTAGCCTGGCCCAGTATTGAAGAACACTGATTAACAATGTTAGATGGTTCCTCACCCTAAAACTAGTCTATGGGTCATAAAAGACTGTCATCCATGGTCCGGTTTCCTTTAAACAGCCACCACCATCTTCAGCTAACTTTAACGACCATTAGCTAACAATGAATGGAAGTGACAGTACAGGCCGCTCACCGACAGCGCTGTAGTGGGACTCGAAGCCCAAGAAGCGTTCCTCATTGGAGAAGTCGGACCGGAAGGAGACACTGAAGGAGCTCCGAGGGGAGCTGATGACCTGCTCTCCTGGGACCTGCTCTGTGTCACTGTCCTCGCGCCCACAGAACACTGCCAGCTCCTCTCCATTAGCCTCCACCTGCATGCAGAGAAAGAGTAGAATGGACGTGTGAGCACAAAGTCACATACAGCTGCACGTATGCAGACACACACAAAAATATGTAGGCCTACAGTACATGGCATTGACATGAATTGACACCTTTATCAGCTATTGACTTGATTTTCTCATGTAAAGCTTTTCATAAATCGCATTTCAGATTAATGTTGGAATGTTTTAATGGAATGTTTTTGTTGAGGTTTTCTAATGATTTACCGATAAAATGGCCTTTTTGTCCACTAATTAATCCATTCCAAATATCTCCCCCGTTTCTCACCATGTCTGTCTGTCTGTCTGTCTGTCTGTCTGTCTGTCTGTCTGTCTGTCTGTCTGTCTGTCTGTCTGTCTGTCTGTCTGTCTGTCTGGTGAAACTGATGTACGCACAAACACTTTTTAGAACACCAGTCTTATCTGGGTCTCTGATAGCATGTTTACACTGAGTGTGTCATTGAACGTTCGGTTAACCCCAGCTACAACAGAGCAGCATGTGGGAGATTAAGAGACACTTTTGTATAGCCACACTGGCCACAGTCCCAATACCACACAACACTAGAACATTTCTACAACTACAAGCAAAGAAACAATCACATTTATACCACAGATATTATAAAGCACTTCTCGTGTGCTTATTCACTCCGATGTAAACGTGCAAGCATACATTCACAAACACACAGGCACACACATTCACAGATCAGCATCAGACATATACAGTACATCTTCATTCAAGAAGAGGACAACACAATGTTATCTGTGTCGGTCACCGGTCGCAGGAATGAGAACTGTGGGTAGATGAGTAGTGTTATGTATGTGAGCGTCCGAGTGTGTGTGTGTATGCACAAGGATCCCTATGATTCTGCACCCCAGGGGGTGGGGGTCTGGACAAGGTGGTGGAATTCAAGCAGACGCCTCACAACTGAACTTATTGATGAGCTGTGAATTCTGCATTTCTGCATTTTTGAACGGAGCATGCTTATCTAAGATGGTGAGGAAGTTACTTTTAAAGAATGACCAGGCATCCTCAACTGACGGGATGAGGTCAATATCCTTCCAGGATACCCGGGCCAGGTCAATTAGAAAGGCCTGCTCACAGAAGTGTTTTAGGGAGCGTTTGACAGTGATTAGGGGTGGTCGTTTGACTGTGGACCCGTAGCGGATACAGGCAATGAGGCAGTAATCGCTGGGATCCTGATTGAAGACAGCGGAGGTGTATTTGGAGGGCCAGTTGGTCAGGATAACGTCTATGAGGGTGCCCTTGTTTACAGATTTAGGGTTATAACTGGTGGGTTCCTTGATGATTTGTGTGAGATTGAGGGCATCTACCTTAGATTGTAGAACTGCCGGGGTGAGCAAATAACACCATCGGCAGGACACCAGCACCCTGACCTGCCCCACACACACACACACACACACACACACACACACACACACACACACACACACACACACACACACACACACACACACACACACACACACACACACACACACACACACACACACACACACACACACACACACACACAACATTGGTGTAACTTGTTTACCCCCAGCGGGAGATTGGCTCTGCAGAAGAATTATCCATACAATTTGCAACTCTCTCTCAGCTATTTTCTGGTTCTCATAGGGGATGTAATGACACTCTGGTTGTGTTCCAATTCTCTACCCTTCACTTCCTTAAGCATTGAAATGCATTTGATTGGTGCTTCTTGAAAATGTTCTTTCCTCCAAGAAAACATTAGACAGTGGTTGAAGTACTGTATTGCAAACAGGTAAGTATTTTGTGCAAATGGGGAATATGATGACACCCTTCATAAAAACATAAGATGCTGCCATTTGTCCTTACAGAGAAGAACAAAAATAAAGGAATTTATTTCCTATATATTTCATTTTTATAACCATTGCAGAATAAATTCCCCACCTTTTCTGGCAGTGATGGGTTCATATTTCTGAGGTAGCCATACAACAAATTACCATACGCATCTCTCATTTCATTGGGGCTATGTAAATACAGTGCCTTCAGAAAGTATTCATACCCCTTGACTTATTCCACATTGTGATGTGTTACAGCCTGAACTCAAAATGGATTAAATATAAAAACAAACCTCACCTATTTACATACAATACACCATAATGAAAAAGTGAAATCATGTTTTTAGAAATGGTTGTAAATGTATTGAAAATTAAATACAGAAATCTAATTTAAGTATTCACACGTTCGAATCATCTTTGGCAGCGATTTGCACACCTGGATTGTACAATATTTGCCCATTATTCTTTACAGAATTATTCAATCTGTCAAATGTATTGTTTGTTATTGCTAGACAACCATTTTCAAGTTTTGCCACAGGATTTTCAAGCAGATTTAAGTAAAAACTGTAACTTGGCCACTTGGGAACATTCTTCATGGTAAGCAACTCCACTGTAAATGTGGCCTTGTGATTTAGGTTATTGTTCTGCTGTAGGTGAATTCATCTCCTAGTGTCTGGTGGAAAACAGACTTACATTTACATTTAAGTCATTTAGCAGACGTTCTTATCCAGAGCGACTTACAAATTGGTGCATTCACCTTATGACATCCAGTGGAACAGCCACTTTACATCTAAATCTTTTAAGGGGGGTTGAGAAGGATTACTTTATCCTATCCTAGGTATTCCTTAAAGAGGTGGGGTTTCAGGTGTCTCCGGAAGGTGGTGATTGACTCCGCTGTCCTGGCGTCGTGAGGGAGTGTGTTCCACCATTGGGGAGCCAGAGCAGCGAACAGTTTTGACTGGGCTGAGCGGGAACTGTACTTCCTCAGTGGTAGGGAGGCGAGCAGGCCAGAGGTGGATGAACGCAGTGCCCTTGTTTGGGTGTAGGGCCTGATCAGAGCCTGGAGGTACTGAGGTGCCGTTCCCCTCACAGCTCCGTAAGGCAAGCACCATGGTCTTGTAACTTGACTTAAATAGGTTTTCCTCTAGGATTTTGCCTCTGCTCCATTACGTTTATTTTTTTAATACTGAAAAATTCCACAGTCCTTAACGATTGCAATCATACCCATAACAGGATTCAGCCACCACTATGCTTGAAAATATGGAAAGTGGTATTCAGTAATGTGTTGTATTGGATTTGCACCAAACATACCACTTTCTATTTCAGAACAAAAAGTTAATTGCTGTGCCACATTTTTTGCAGTATTACTTGAGTGCCTTGTTGGAATATTTTTGTTCTGTACTGGCTTCCTTTTCACTCTGTCAATTAGGTTAGTATGGTGATGTAACAACACTGAACAAAAATATAAGCGCAGCATGTTTAATGAGCTGAAAAAACATATCCCAGAAATGTTCCATACTCACAAAAAGCTTATTTCTCTCAAACTTATGCAAAGATTTTTACATCCCTGTTAATGTGCATTTATCTTTTTCAAGATAATCAATCCACCTGGCAAGTGTGACATATCAAGAAGCTGATTAAACAGCCTGAGGCATATTGCACAGGCCTTAGGCATATTGCACAGCCTGAGGCATATTGCACAGGTGCACCTTTAATTGGGGACAATAAAAGGCCACTCTAAAATGTGCAATTGTCACACAACACAATGTCATAGATGTTTCAAGATGAGGGAGCATGCAATTGATATTCCGACTACACAAATGTCCACCAGAGCTGTTTCCAGATAATTAAATTATAATTTCTCTACTATAAGACGCATCCAACATCGTTTTAGAGAAGTTGACAGTTTGTCCAACCGACCTCGCAACTGCAGACCACATGTAAACACACCTCCACATCTGGATTCTTGAAATTAATGAAATTGTGGGTTTTCACCACTAAAGAATTTATGCAAACTGTCAGAAACCATCTCAGGGAAGCTCATCTGCATGCTTGTTGTCTTCACCAGGGTCTTGACCTGACTGCAGTTTGGCATCCTAACTGACTTCAGTGGGAAAATGCTCATCTTCGATGATGACTGGCCCGCTGGAGAAGTGTGCTCTTCACGGATGTATCCCGGTTTCAACTGTACCTGGCAGATGGCAGACAGTGTGTATAGCATCATATCGGCGAGCAGTTTGCTGATGTCAACATTGTGAACAGAGTGGTGGTGTGGTTATCGTATGGGCAGGCATAAGCTACGGACAACGAACACAATTGATCTATAGCAATTTGAACGCACAGAGATACCATGACGAGATGCTGAGGCCCATTGTGTCATTCGCCTGCCGCCATCACCTCATATTTCAGTATGATAATGTACCGCCTCATGTTTCAAGGATCTGTACACAATTCCTGGAAGCTGAAAATGTCACAGTTCTTCCATGCCCTGCATTCAGAAATGCACCAGAAATGTCACCCATTGAGCACGTTTGGGATGCTCTGGATCGATGTGTACGAAAGGTTGTTCGCGCCAATATCCTGCAACTTCACACAGCCATTGACGAGGAGTGGAACAACATTCCACAGGTCACAATCAACATCTTGATCAACTCTATGCGAAGGAGACATGTCGCGCTGCATGACGTAAATGGTGGTCACACCAGATACGGACTAATTTTCTGATCCACGCCTCTACCTATTTTATAGGGTATCTAACAAACAGAGCAATATCTGTATTCCCAGTCATGTGAAATCCATAGATTAGGGCCTAATTAGTTTATTTCAATTGACTGATTTCCTTATATGAACTGAAATGTAGTAAAATCTTTTATATTGTTATTTTGCATTTATATTTTTGTTCAATGTTAATCCATCTTCAGTTTTCTATCACAGACATTAAACTCTGAGCTGTTTTAAAGTCACCATTGGCCTCACGGTGAAATCCCAAAGCAGTTTCCTTCCTCTCCGGCAACTGAGTTAGAAAGGACACCTGTAGATTTGAAGTGACTTGGTGTATTGATACACCAATCCAAAGTGTAATTAATAACTTCACCATGCTAAAAAGGGATATTCGATGCCTGCTTTTTGTATATTTACCCATCTACTAATAGGTGCCCTTCTTTGCAAGGGATTGTAAAAACTCCATAGTCTTTGTGGTTGAATCTGTGTTTGAAATGCACTACTTGACTGAGGGACCTTACATATGATTTTATTTGTAGGGTACAGAGATGAGGTAGTCATTCATAAATCATGGTAAACACTATTATTGCACACAGTGTGAGTCTATGCAACATCATTTGACTTGTTAAGCACATTTTTACTCCTGAACCCATTTAGGATTGCTATAACAAAGATGTTCAATACTCATTTCAGCTTTACGTTTTTTATTAATTTGTTTTAAAAAATTAAAACAATTCCACTTTGACATTATGTGTTATTGTTTGTAGGCCAGTGACCCAAAAAATGCTAAATGTAATCAATTTTAAATTCAGGCGGTAACAGAACAAAATGTTAAAAAGTCACGGGGTGTGAATGATCCCATAGGCAGTGCATCAAGAAAGTGTTTATTTAACTTAGATGTATGTATGTTACTACTCTACTGTAATTTTCATTTGTTTTGAGTAGCCTAGACAATGTTTCAGAACTTGCGGGCAGTCCAGCATATTCAGGCTGGGGGAAAAGTAAATGTAAAACATGTTTTCAGTCAAACGTTGTGCTGACAGAATGTGCCATTGGTTTCTATTTCAGAAACTGTCACAATCCATAAATTACTGAATACTTTTTTTTAACATCCTGCAAACACAGTAGATAGACTGGTAGTATGTAAAATATTCTATAGATAAACAAAATATCAAAACAATTCATTGTTTGCATATAAATGTGGGCTGTAGTCTACTTTTAAATGGTTTCCAATATACAATCAATCTTGAAGAATGTGTGGACAGGGTAGGTAACACCACACCTGCCATGCTGATCCTCAACATGGGGGCCCCCTCGGGAGTGCGTGCTCAGTCCTCTCCTGTACTCCCTGTTCACCCATGACTGCATGGCCAGACACGACTTCAACACCATCCTTAAGTTTGCCGACGACACAACAGTGACAACGATGAGACAGCCTATAGGGAGGAGGTCAGAGAACTGGCCGTGTGGAGCCAGGATAACAACCTCTACCTTAACATGATCAAGACAAAGGAGATTGTGGACTACAGGAAAAGGAGGACCGAGCACGCCCCCATTCTCATCAACAGGGCTATAGTGGAGCACATTGAGAGTCAAGTTCCTTGGTGTCCACATCACCAACAAACCATCATGGTCCAAACACACCAAGACAGTCGTGAAGAGGGCACAACAATGCCTATTCCCCCTCAGGAGACTGAAAAGATTTGCCATGGGTCCTCAGATCCTCAAAAAGTTATACAGCTGGTATGGCAACTGCTCAGCGTCCGACCGCAAGGCACTACAGAGGGTAGTGCGTACGGCCAGTACATAACTGGGGCCAAGCTTCCTTTTCTCAAAAGTGCATTGTTGGTTAAGGGCTGTAAGTAAGCATTTAACTGTAAGGTCGACACCCAATGTATTCGGCGTATGTGACGTACAATTGGATTTGACAGGCACTTGCTATGTTTAGTTTGAAAAGGTCACTGCAAAATATCGAAACATTCTGCCCACACCTACAGAAATGTGATCAAATATGCCATTGCTCTTTCTTTTACAAACTGCCGTGGCCTAATTCCAATATTGCCAAATTACACAGGAAATAAAGGGTGCTATAGTGACTGCAAAAGGCGAATGGAGTGCATTTTCCAGGTGGAGTTAATGCACACAGTTTTACAACAGATCATAAAGTATACAAGAGCACACTTCGGGGTGTGTTCATGAGCACATTTTGGGAAAAGGGTAGAATCGGATCATGGCCCGAAGATACTGTGTCAGACACAGCAGAGGACAGGAGCATTTCCCCCGAATGCTTTGCTGCAGTAAGAGCACTCCACACTACAGTTCCATGCTGCTTGTGATGTTGCCATGCTAAACCCTGTTCAGAATTCCAACCATTCTGGCATAACTCTGGTTCCTAGAAATCAAGAGATGGGTAGGGCACCGAAGCCTGGCAAACCAACCCGAACTGGCACCAGCTCCGACCAGGCTCCCGTGCCAGTGCCGCCTGGCACATCATCCATTATCATTCTCTTCACTGGCATAGCATATTACACTGGCCCATGCTGGCACACTGACATCTTTGGCTGGCTAAACCCATGCACCTTCTCAGGGACAAACTAATGCCAAATAGTTTGGCAATATGCCAGGGTCTATTGTGCCAGGCAGGCAAATCTATTACAAAAAAGCTCTTCCAAGAATAAAAATGTTTGTCATGAGAGTAGAATATTAATTTACATTCCTAATTGAATTGACTGAACTAAATCCAGGTGGGACATGTGAAATGTGTCCCTTTTCGAGGCATTTTCTCCGTGTGAATGGCTGGCCACACACATACGCAGTCACGATTCACTTACCTTGACATAGTCGTACTCACAGAGGTAGGAGGGTTCTAGGTCGAAGTGCAGGAAGTAAAGTCTGATTTGGAACCCGTCGGGAACGCTTATGTTCCAGCGGACCTCGGACTCTTTAGGGTAGGGTTCTGGAAAGTTCGGGGAGTTGATCGTGCCATACATGTCACTCAGACAAATTACCTGAGCTCCAGCGGGGACCATGGACAGTAGGTCTAACAGGAACGGTAATACTCTGGAGAGAGAGGTAATTATGATAAATCTATCTTTATCGACATTTTATAATAAAAACGAATTGTCACAATGGAAAGTAAATCGCAACACAAATGACTATGACATAGATGGAAAAACTTTCGTTTTTGGGTATATTTTTCTTAAGGTTATTTCTGATCGTTTCCCCCAACAAAATGTGTATCCTAGTTTTAAGACTAAAGTAGGCTAAATCACAAAGCTCGTTCGATACAGCAATTTTAAATTCACAAACCCCCCCATGCAGCGACAGAATAAACAGTTATTCATTTAAAACAAACCAGAACAATAACAAACCCATAAACATTTTAGGTTATTGCTACTGTGGGTTACAGAGGACAATTTGAAAAGCATATACTAGCCTACACCTACCCCATCATTGCCGAAGTTGCAGCCATGATACGCTTACTGTGCGAAACAGCTGAGCTTCTTTGAACAAGACATCCCTGCACAAACACGAACACACTTCCCCAACCAGTGTGCACGTCATTTCTACCAACCGCATGCGCAACATTCAGAATGGGATCAGCTGGAGACTGGGACAACACGGCAGTTGTGTAACCAATATTCCACTTCTAGCAGAGGCAGTAGTCTATTGCTTTAAATAAGACTATACATCTTCCATCAAATACGATTGCATTTACAAGATTCCAGGGTGGAAGGACCTGCATTGTTTTTGTTTTGCTTTATCTTCGATGTCTAGTATTTGCACTGGCTTTGTTTGGATAGTATGTATTTGTGATGACTGGATTAATCCAGGATTTTAGGCACCATTGTTTTAGCCCGTTGACCTAAAGCCTAGAAATTACCTTGGGCAGCTAACACAAGTCTGCAGGTCTCAGGCTTAACTGTAGATGACATCCACTTCTGTTGCAAAAGTTTCAAGGACTCAGTTGACTTGGCATTGTATCCTCTTAATTTTTACCCTATCACTCTACCCCGCTTTTCTCTCTCACACAAACATACTTGTGAGGCAAACATCTATGTCATATATTCAATAGATGTCAAACCGAGGAAACCTGACTGAAATAGGGAGGGACTTTCTGAACTGGGGATTTTTAAAAAATACCTACAGGACTAGTAAAGGCCCAGTGCACTACTTTTGAGAATAAATAAATAAAGTATATACAGTACCAGTCAAAAGTTTGGACACCTACTCATTCAAAGGTTCTTTATTTTTACTGTTTTCTACATTGTAGAATAATAGTGAAGACATCAGAACTATGAAATAACACATCGTGTTATAATCGTGTAATAACCAAAAAAAGTGTTTTAGAAAATCAAAATATATTTTAGATTTTAGATTCTTCAAAGTAGCTACCCTTTGCCTTGACAGCTTTGCAGACTATTGGCATAGTCTCAAACAGTCTTGAAGGAGTTCCCACATATGTTGAGCCGTTGTTGGCTGCTTTTTCTTAACTCTGCGGTCCAACTCAACCCAAAGCATCTCAGCCTGGTCGAGATTGGGTGATTGTGGAGGCCAGGTCATCCGACGCAGCATTCCATCACTCTCCTTCTTAGTCAAATGTTCGGTCATTGTCCTGTTGGGAAAAAAATGATAGTCCGACTAAGTGGAAACCAGATGGGATGGCGTATCACTCCAGAATGCTGTGGTAGCCATGCTGGTTAAGTGTGCCTTGAATTCTAAATAAATCACTGACAGTGTCACCAGCCAATCACCCCCACACCATCACACCAACTCCTCCATGCTTTCACGGTGGGAAACACACAAATGCGGAGATCTGTTCATCTACTCCGCATCTCACAAAGACACAGCGTTGGAACCAAAAATCTCAAATTTGGACTCATCAGACCAAAGGACAGATTTCCACTAGTCTAATGTCTGTTGCTTGTGTTTCTTGGCCCAAGAAAGTCTCTTTTTATTATTGGTGTCCTTTAGTAGTGGTTTCTTTGCAGCGATTCGACCATGAAGGCCTGATTCACGGAGTCTCCTCTGAACAGTTGATGTTGAGATGTGTCTGTTACTTGAACTCAGTGAAGCATTTATTTGGGCAGCAATCTAAGGCTGGTAACTTTAATGAACTTATCCTCTGCAGCAGAGGTAACTCTGGGTCTTCCTTTCCTGTGGCAGTCCTCACGAGAGCCAGTTTCATCATAGCACTTCATTGTTTTTGCGACTGCACTTGAAGAAACTTTCAAAGTTCTTGAAATGTTCCAGATTGACTGATTTAAAAATATACATTATGATTATGGGGGTCAATTACCTTGTGTCATGCTATGGAAATGTGATAAGCATGATGAGTTTGCCATTTGTGAAGAAAATAAAATGTTTATTCTATCAAGACATGAGAAGTGTGCATGACAAGGACAGCATGAGGGCACCTGATTGGTAGTGCTAAACATGAAGTCATTGATAATGGTGAAAAACATATCCTACTACATTCCCATTAAAGTGAGATGAGAAAACGATGGTTAATATAGCTATTTTGTGATCATTTTAGTAGAATTAATATTGTAAGGCAAAATATTGGGGTTGAGCATGGTTCATTTTCATAAATTTCGACCCTATAGCATTCATTACTCAAAAATTGACAAAAACATGAAATTATGGCTGATAATGCGTTACTCTCAACAAATGTACTAAAACCAGAAATATGGAGATAAGACAGATATTGTGCACTTCTCGCCAGCTGTTACTTCCGTCCCAAGGCTGCGTGTCCATCTGTGCTATCGGCAGGAACAAAAGTAACTGTCACGCCTTGGTCTTAGTATTTTGTGTTTTCTTTAATTATTTGTTCAGGCCAGGGTGTGACATGGGTTTATTGTGTTGTCGTATTGGGGGTTTTGTAGGCATTGGGATTGTGGCTGATTAGGGGTGTGTCTAGCATAGGCTTGGCTGCCTGAGGCGGTTCTCAATCAGAGTCAGGTGATTCTCGTTGTCTCTGATTGGAAACCATATTTAGGTAGCCTGGGTTTTACTGTGTATTTTGTGGGTGATTGTTCCTGTCTCTGTGTAGTGTTCACCAGATAGGCTGTGATAGGTTTTCTCGTTCCGTTTGTTGTTTTGTATATTTATAGTTATTTCATGTATCACAATTCTTCATTAAAGAACATGAGTAACCACCACGCTGCATTTTGGTCCGACTCTCCTTCAACAGACGAACGCCGTTACAGTAACATTGCAGTAGTTCTGTTCAAGGTCTATTTAATTTAAACAAATTTACCCTATACATTAAATTACAGTAGCTATTGGTAGAAGACATAAATTGTTTGTCATAGAATGTTGTCTCAAGCTCTGTCGATTTCATAGTAATAAAAAAACAAAAGTGTCACTTTCGTCCCGGTTCTCCCATACTTCCCAAAAATCTAAAAGCATTGGATTGGTGGAGGCAGGGGCTAGAGAGTGGGCTTAGTGGGCTCGTGCTGTACCAGTATTTTCCTTTCATATCAATGAATGGGAAGTGAACAAGTGGTTCCGTCGTTGTCATGGCGCCGTGAGGTCACCTAGGCAGAGAGCTCCTGTACATTTTGTAAATATTTGTCATAATTGTTTTTATAGCATTTTTATTAACTATTCGCTGAATTGTTTCTAATCCAGTACTTTTCAAGACTGAAGTTGGCGGTTGATTTTTGGCTATGTAGCTAATGTTAGCTGGCTAGCATGCAATGTTTTGATTTTATTATGCCTACTGTCCGGAGGTTGAAGATGGAGAGAAGCCCGAAAACATACAGTTGAAGTCGGAAGTTTACAGGTTGGAGTCATTAAAACTCGTTTTTCAACCACTCCACAAACTATAGTTTTGGCAAGTTGGTTAGGACATCTACTTTGTGCATGACACAACTCATTTTTCCAACAATTGTTAACAGACAGATTATTTCACTTATATATCACTGTATCACAATTCCAGTGGGTTAGAAGTTTACATACACTAAAACAGCTTGGAGAATTCCAGAAAATGATGTCATGGCTTTAGAAGCTTCTGATAGGCTAATTGGCATCATTTGAGCCTATTGGAGGTGTACCTGTGGATGTATTTCAAGGCCTACCTTCAAACTCAGTGCCTCTTTGCTTGACATCATGGGAAAATCAAAAGAAATCAGCCAAGACCTCAGAAAAAAATGGTGTGCCTCCACAAGTCTGGTTCATCTTTGGGAGCAATTTCCAAACGCCTGAAGGTACCATGTTCATCTGTACAAACAATAGTATGCAAGTATAAACACCATGGGACCACGCAGCCGTCATACCACTCAGGAAGGAGACGCGTTCTGTCTCCTAGAGATGAACGTAATTTGGTACAAAAAGTGCAAATCAATCCCAGAACAACAGCAAAGGACCTTGTGGAGATGCTGGAGGAAACAGGTATGAAATGATCTATATCCACAGTAAAACGAGTCCTATATCGACATAACCTGATAGGCCGCTCAGCAAGGAAGAAGCCACTGCTCCAAAACCGCCATAAAAAAGCCAGACTACGGTTAGCAACTGCACACTGGGAGAAAGATCATACTTTTTGGAGAAATGTCCTCTGGTCTGATGAAAAAGTATATATATATAACTGTTTGGCCATAATGACCATCGTTATTTTTGGAGGAAAAAAGGGGGAGGCTTGCAAGCCGAAAAACACCATCCCAACCATGAAGCACGGGCATGGCAGCATGATGTTGTGTGGGTGCTTTGCTTCAGGAGGGACTGGTGCACATCACAAAATAGATGGCTTCATGAGGCAGGAGTATTATGTGGATATATTGAAGCAACATCTCAAGACATCAGTCAGGAAGTTTGAAGCTTGGTCGCAAATGGGTCTTCCAAATGGACAATGGCCCCAAGCATACTTCCAACGTTGTGGCAAAACAGCTTAAGGACAACAAAGTTAAGGTATTGGATTGGCCATCACAAAGCCCTCACCTCAATCCCATAGAAAATTTGTGGGCAGAACTGAAAAAGCGTGTGCGAGCAAGGAGGCCTACTAACCTGACTCAGTTACACCAGCTCTGTCAGGAGTAATGGGCCAAAATTCACCCAACTTATTGTGGGATGCTTGTGGAAGGCTAGCCAAAACGTTTGACCCAAGTTAAACAATTTAAAGGCAATGCTACCAAATACTAATTGAGTGTATGTAAACTTCTGACCCACTGGGAACGTGATGAAATAAATAAAAGCTGAAATAAATAATTCTCTACTATTATTCTGACATTTCACCTTCTTAAAATAAAGTGGTGATCCTAACTGACCTAAAATGTCAAGAATTGTGAAAAACTGAGTTTAAATGTATTTGGCTAAGGTGCATGTAAACGTCCTACTTCAACTGTAGGTGTACAGAGTTGAAAGAGAGCATGACTGTATGGAGGACTACGTAATAAGGCTACTTCTGAATTTACTATAGAAGTGTGGTGTGATTTCTGGTGCCTCGTGACTGCCGTAGCATCACCAAAGTGGGTGCTGCATTTTGGTAGTAGTGAAGAGTAGCTAGCTAGCTCAGTCCTGAATCCTGTGTGTTTAGAGAGGTAGTCACATGAAACAGAAGTCAAAAAGTTATTTTTAATTTCACCTTTATTTTATAAGGGAGTCCCATTTAGACCAAGACATATTTTACAAGGGAGCCCTGCATGAACACAATTTATGATATGTATAACATAGCACACAAAGCTATAATCAATTTAAGAAGCAAGCATGGTCCTCCATTAACAACGTGAACTGCCTTAAGAGGCACCAGAACATGAAGTTGCGGAGAGCTCTGGAAATCATTCCCTATAAGGGTAGCAAATAAACCGAATGCTGATTTACCTAATTCCATAGGGTTCAACAGGACCTCTAGAGTTAGCCATCCTTGTGATCGGTCTGGTGACTCGTATGTCTGTAATTTAACAACGAAGTAAGGTATGGCAGAAGTTTGCACAATAAGGCTATACAGTATAAACCAAAAAGAGGGCAGTGCATTGATCTACCAGACTTAAGAGGGGGCCAGCCTACTTTCTGATACAAAATTAATAAAGTGCATTCACTATGATAAACTGCGTCCAATGGTTTCAATACAGCGGCAGCCACATTCAAAAACTGTAGATGATACCACCATAGTCTATAACCAGTATGAATGTCGACTGAATTATTTGTTTTCTGCTATTTAACAAAATGCTTGCCCTATTCCTATAAAGGAAGCCCATTTGAATTCTTAACTTCTTAAGAGATGTTCTGGAACAAATTCGTCAGGATGTTTTTTACCCTCCCACTTTGGGCTGGTTGTGTCAATGTATAGTTCGTACATGCATAATCTATGAGCAGAATAACTGTTTTACATCCATTAGTCATGAAATCTCTAGTTTGAAAGCAACTGTTTTCTACATACATTTTGGCCCACGTGGGCCAGCTAATGAGTTTAAGCCCCTCTCCATTTGAGTGACAGCTAGCAAGATGCACATTGATGAGAGACAGACAGTAACTAGGAAACGGAGTCATTGCATGGATTGTGTAAACAATTGCCATATTCATCATGTCAGCCGAAGAGATAAGGTATGCATGCTATGCAAGCTATGCATTTATGAACTGACTTACGAACTAATGTATTTTATAAAAATAATAGTTTTTTTAGTTGAGCTAGGCTAGCTAGTAAGCTATAGCCACCACCATATATAGAGGCATGTATTTAGAAACATGAAATACTAGCTAGCTAGCTAGATTATATTAGAAGATTCGAAAAAGGAAAATCAGCCACAGTCGATATATTGCAAATGCAAATATTAAATTGATAAAGCTACAGGATTAGCAGTACCCATTCATAACATTGTAATTACTTTTTATTTAACCTTTATTTAACTAGGCAAGTCAGTTAAGAACAAACTGTTATTTACAACGATGGCCTGACAAAAGGAAAAAGGTCTCTTGTGGGGACATATGAAATCTAAAAATCGGAAGTCTATTATTAGCTTCCCATATATTGACAATAAACTTGAGGACGTGGTCCACGGATGACAGGACGATGACGGGCTGTGCAAGGTACATACACCCTTAGGCAACTGGAGTACTGGGCCAGCCACTCTTAAATAGCACCTGGGTCAACACAGGTGAAACAATTTCCCACTAACGAGATGACAAGCTAGCACAAGCACTGACTAATGAAGTGACACCAATCTGCACCCCTTGTGCTAACGTGCAACTACAAAATATAAATGGAAAAAAACAAAGCCTGTAACATGGACTATGTCTTCTAGGAAGTAAGCCACATTCTTACACAAGAATAATACAGAACTACAGTAGCAGTTAAAAGGTTGCACACACCGACTCATTGAAGGGTTTTTCTTTATTTTTACTATTTTCTACATTCTTTTCAGATGATTCAAAGTAGCTTCCCTTTGCCGTGATGACAGCTGTGCACACTCTTGGCATTCTCTCAACCAGCTTCACCTGGACTGCTTTTCAAGCAGTCTTGAAGGAGTTCCCAAATATGCTGAGCACTTGATGGCTGCTTTTCCTTCACTCACCTCCTTCCAAACCATCTCAATTGGGTTGAGATCGGGTGATTGTGGAGGCCAGGTCAACTGATGCAGCGCTCCATCACTCTCCTTCTTGGTCAAATAGCCCTTAGACAGCCTGAAGGTGTGTTGGGTCATTGTCCTGTTGAAAAACAAATGATAGTCCCACTAAGTGCAAACCAGATGGAATGGCGTATCGCTGCAGAATGCTGTGGTAGCCATGCTGGTTAAGTGTGCCTTAGATTCTAAATAAATATATCTTTAAAATTCCCCCAGTTATTTAACCAGGTAGGCTAGTTGAGAACAAGTTCTCATTTACAACTGCGACCCGGCCAAGATAAAGCAAAGCAGTGCAAAAAAAACAACAACACATGGAATAAACAAATATACAGTCAATAATACAATAGAGTAAGACTATATACAGTGTGTGCAAATGAGGTAGGATAAGGGGGGTTGAGGCAATAAATAGGCCATAGTGGCTAAATTATTACAGTATGGCAAATTAAACACTGAGGTGATAGATGTGCAGTTGATGAGTGTGCAAGTAGCGGTACTGGGGTGCAAAGGAGCAAAATAAATAAGAATATGTTGATGAGGTAGTTGGATTGGCTATTTACAGATTGGCTATGTACAGGTGCAGTGATCTGTGAGCTGCTCTGACAGCTGGTGCTTCAAGCTAGTGAGGGAGATATGAGTCTCCAGCTTCAGTGATTTTTGCAATTTGTTCCAGTCATTGGCAGCAGAGAACTGGAAGGAAAGGCAGACGAAGGAGGAATTGGCTTTGGAGGTGACCAGTGAAATATACCTGCTGGAGCGCGTGCTGCGGGTGGGTGCTGCTATGGTGACCAGTGAGCTGACATATGGTGGGGCTTTACCTAGCAACGGCTTATAGATGACCTGGAGCCAGTGGGTTTGGCGACGAATATGAAGCGAGGGCCAGCCAACGAGAGCATACAGGTTGCAGTGGTGGGTAGTATATGGGGCTTTGGTGACAAAACAGATGGCACTGTGATAGACTGCATCCAATTTGCTGTGTAGAGTTTTGGAGGCTATTTTGTAAATTACATCGCCGAAGTCAAGGATCGGTCGGATAGTCAGTTTTACTAAGGTATGTTTGGCAGCATGAGTGAAGGATGCTTTGTTGTAAAATAGGAAGTCGATTCTAGATTTAATTTTGGATTGGAGATGCTTAAAGCTGGAAGGAAACTTTACAGTCTAACCAGACACCTAGGTATTCGTAGTTGTCCACATATTCTAAGTCAGAACCATCCAGGCTGGGTAGGAGTGGGCAACGATCGGTTGAAGAGCATGCATTTAGTCTTGCTTGCATTTAAGAGTAGTTGGAGGCAACGGAAGGAGTGTTGTATGTCATTGAAACCCGTCTGGAGGTTAGTTAACACAGTGTCCATAGAAGGGCCAGAAGTACACAGAATGCTGCCGTCTGCATAGAGGTGGATCAAAGAATCACCAGCAGCAGGAGAGACATCATTGATGTATACAGAGAAAATAGTCTGCCCGAGGATTGAACCCTGTGGCACCCCCATAGAGACTGCCAGAGGTCCGGACAACAGGCACTTCGATTTGACACACTGAACTCTGTCATAGAAGTAGTTGGTGAACCAGGCAAGGCAGTCATTTGAGGATCCAAGGCTGTTGAGTCTGCAGATAAGAATACGGTGATTGACAGAGTCGAAAGCTTTGGCCAGGTCGATGAATACAGCTGCACAGTATTGTCTCTTATTGATGGCAGTTATGATATCGTTTAGGACCTTGAGCATGGCTGAGGTGCACCCGTGACCAGCTCGGAAACCAGATTGCATAGGGGAGAAGCTACGGTGGGATTCGAAATGATCAGTGTTCTGTTCGTTAACTTGGCTTTCGAAGACCTTAGGAAGGCAGGGTAGGAAAGATATAGGTCTGTAGCAGTTTGTGTCTAGAGTGTCATTGCAATCTTAGGGGATCTCAGACTATACGAAAGAGAGGTTGAACAGGCTAGCAATTGGGAAGGCAACAATTTCGGCAGATCATTTTAGAAAGAAAGGGTCCAGATTGTCTAGCCTGGCTAATTTGTAGGGGTCCAGATTTTGCAGCTCTTTCAGAACATCAGTTATCTGGATTTGGGTAAAGGAGAAATGGAGAGGCTTGGGCAAGTTTCTGTGGGGTGCGCAGGGCTGTTGACCGGGGTAGGGATAGTCAGGTGGAAAGCATGGCCGGCCGTAGAAAAATGCTTATTGAAATTCTCAATTATAGTGGATTTATTGGTGACAGTGTTTCCTAGCCTCAGTGCAGTGGGCAGCTGGGAGGAGTTGCTCTTATTTTCCATGGACTTTACAGTGTCCCAGAACTTTTAGGAGTTTGTGCTACAGGATGCAAATTTCTGTTTGAAAAAGATAGCCGTTGCTTTCCTAACTGCCTGTACATACTGGTTCCTAACTTTCCTGAAAATGTGCATATCGCGGGGGCTGGTCAAGGGCAGTCAGGTCTGGAGTGAACCAAGTGCTATATCTGTTCCTGGTTCATCGCTATAACATCGCTATTACATCTACTAAATTTGTGTGACCAATAAAACCACGTCTTTGTTGATTTGAATATTAAGTTGTTAATTGCACTTTGGATGTTATATCAATACAAAGATACAGGCGTCCTTCCCAACTCAGTTGCCAGAGAGGAAGGACATCGCTCAGGGATTTCACCATGGGGCCAGTGGTGACTTTAAAACAGTTACGAAGTGTAATGAAAACTGAGGATGGATCAACTACATCTAATTGACAGGGTGAAAAGTAGGAAGCTTGTACAGAATTAACATTTTTCAGAACATGCATCCTTTTTACAACAAGGCACTAAAGTAATACTGCAAAAAGTGTGGCAAAGCATTTTCTTCTAAATACAAAGTCTTATGTTTGGGGCAAATCCAATACAACACAATTGAGTACTACAGTACTCTCTAAATGTTCAAACAGGGTGGTGACTGCATCAAATCAAAAAATGTTTTTTGTCACATACACATTGTTAGCAGATGTTAATGTGAGTGTAGCGAAATGCTTGTGCTTCTAGTTCCGACAATGCAGTTATATCCAACGAGTAATCTAACCTAACAATTTCACAACAACTACCTTATACACACAAGTGTAAAGGAATGAATAAGAATATGTACATAAAATACATATATGAATGAGCGATGGTATAGAACGGCATAGGCCAGATGCAATAGATGGTATAGAGTACAGTATATACATACTGTAGATACATGTGTCACGTCCTGACCTTAGTTCCTTTTTTGGTCTCTATTTTAGTTTGGTCAGGGCGTGAGTTGGGGTGGGCATTCTATGTTTTTGTTCTATGTTTTGTATTTCTGCTTTTGGCCTGGTATGGTTCCCAATCAGAGGCAGCTGTCAATCGTTGTCTCTGATTGAGATCCATACTTAGGTAGCCTGTGTTCCCACTATGATTTGTGGGTAGTTGTTTTCTGTCTTTGTGTGTCTGCATCAGACAGAACAGTTTAGTTTGTTCCACTTAGTTTTTTTGTTTGTTCTTGTGTTCAGTTTCTTTATTAAATTTACCATGAACACGTACCATGCTGCACCTTGGTCCTCTTCACCTTCTTCCACCTACGAATATCGTTACAATATGTAAACATTATATGAAGTGACATTGTTTGAAGTGGTTAGTGATACATTTATTACATACAGTTTTCCATTATTAAAGTGGCTGGAGTTGAGACAGTATGTTGGCAGCAGCCACTCAATGTTAGTGATGACTGTTTAACAGTCTGATGGCCTTGAGATAGAAGCTGTTTTTCAGTCTCTCGGTCCCTGCTTTGATGCACCTGTACTGACCTCGCCTTCTGGATGATAGCGGGGTGAACAGGCAGAGGCTCAGGTGGTTGTTGTCCTTGATGATCTTTATGGCCTTCCTGTGACATTGGGTGGTGTAGGTGTCCTCGAGGGCAGGTAGTTTGACCCCGATGATGCATGGTGCAGACGTCCCCACCCTCTGTGAGAGCCTTACGGTTATGGGCGGAGCAGTTGCATCTGTAAAAGTTTGAGTGTTTTTGGTGACAAGCCAATTTCTTCAGCCTCCTGAGGTTGAAGAGACGCTGCTGCGCCGCCTTCACCACACCTGTTCCGGCGCCGACAGAGATGGCCGCCTCGCTTCGCGTTCCTAGGAAACTATGCAGTTTTTTGTTTTTTTACGTGTTATTTCTTACATTAGTACCCCAGGTCATCTTAGGTTTCATTACATACAGTCGAGAAGAACTACTGAATATAAGATCAGCGTCAACTCACCATCAGTACGACCAAGAATATGTTTTCCGCGACGCGGATCCTGTGTTCTGCCTTACAAACAGGACAACGGAATGGATCCCATGCAGCGACCCAAGAAAACGATTCCGAAAAAGAGGGAAACTAGGCGGTCTTCTGGTCAGACTCCGAAAAAGGGCACATCGCGCACCACTACCTAGCATTCTTCTTGCCAATGTCCAGTCTTTTGACAACAAGGTTGACGAAATCCGAGCAAGGGTGGCATTCCAGAGGGACATCAGAGACTGCAACGTCCTTTGCTTCACCGAAACATGGCTCACTGGGAAGACGCTATCCGATGCGGTGCAGCCAACGGGTTTCTCCACGCATCGCGCCGACAGAAACAAACATCTTTCTGGCGGGGGCGTATGCCTCATGACTAATGAGACATGGTGTGATGAAGGAAACATACAGGAACTCAAATCCTTCTGTTCGCCTGATTTAGCCAATCAAATGTAGACTAATTTCCTCCTCTTCTTCCGAAGAGGAGAGGCGAAACGGATCAGAGGACCATGGTGTGGTACTTTTTAATATGTTAAGGTACACATGAACAAACTAACAAAAACAAGAAAATGTGAAAACTCAAAACAGTCCTACACACAGAGACAGGAACAATCACCCACCAACACACAGTCCTAAGTATGATTCTCAATCAGAGACAACTAATGACACCTGCCTCTGATTTTAGGCCGAAACATCGAAATAACCAAAACATAGAAAAACAAACATAGACTCAACTCACGCCCTGACCATACTAACTAAACACAAAACACAGAAAATAAAGGTCAGAACGTGACAACCGCATTATCTTCCAAGAGAATTCTCTTCGATTATAATCACAGCCGTATATATCCCCCCCAAGCAGACACATCGATGGCTCTGAACAAACGTTATTTAACTCTTTGCAAACTGGAAACCATTTATCCGGAGGCTTGCATTCATTGTAGCTGGGGATTTTAACAAAGCTAATCTGAAAACAAGACTCCCTAAATTTTATCAGCATATCGATTGCGCAACCAGGGGTGGTAAAACCATGGATCATTGTTACTCTAACTTCCGCGACGCATATAAGGCCCTGCCCCGCCCCCTTTCGGAAAAGCTGACCACGACTCCATTTTGCTGATCCCTGCCTACAGGCAGAAACTAAAACAAGAGGCTCCCACGCTGAGGTCTGTCCAACGCTGGTCAGACCAAGCTGACTCCACACTCCAAGACTGCTTCCATCACGTGGACTGGGACATGTTTTGTATTGCGTCAGATAAAAATATTGACGAATACGCTGATTCGGTGTGCGAGTTCATTAAAACGTGCGTCGAAGATGTCGTTCCCATAGCAACGATAAAAACATTCCCTAACCAGAAACCGTGGATTGATGGCAGCATTCGCGTGAAACTGAAAGCGCGAACCACTGCTTTTAATCAGGGCAAGCTGTCTGGTAACATGTCCGAATATAAACAATGCAGCTATTCCCTCCGCAAGGCTATTAAACAGGCTAAGTGTCAGTACAGAGACAAAGTGGAATCTCAATTCAATGGCTCAGACACAAGAGGCATGTGGCAGGGTCTACAGTCAATCACGGACTACAAGAAGAAACCCAGCCCAGTCACGGACCAGGATGCCTTGCTCCCAGGCAGACTAAATAACTTTTTGCCCGCTTTGAGGACAATACAGTGCCACTGACACGGCCTGCAACGAAAACATGCGGTCTCTCCTTCACTGCAGCCGAGGTGAGTAAGACATTTAAACGTGTTAACCCTCGCAAGGCTGCAGGCCCAGACGGCATCCCCAGCCGCGCCCTCAGAGCATGCGCAGACCAGCTGGCCGGTGTGTTTACGGACATATTCAATCAATCCCTATACCAGTCTGCTGTTCCCACATGCTTCAAGAGGGCCACCATTGTTCCTGTTCCCAAGAAAGCTAAGGTAACTGAGCTAAACGACTACCGCCCCGTAGCACTCACTTCCGTCATCATGAAGTGCTTTGAGAGACTAGTCAAGGACCATATCACCTCCACCTTACCTGACACCCTAGACCCACTCCAATTTGCTTACCGCCCAAATAGGTCCACAGACGATGCAATCTCAACCACACTGCACACTGCCCTAACCCACCTGGACAAGAGGAATACCTATGTGAGAATGCTGTTCATCGACTACACACTCCCAGACCCATCACATCCTCCCTGTAGGCTGTCTCGTCGTTGTTGGTAATCAAGCCTACTACTGTTGTGTCGTCTGCAAATTTGATGATTGAGTTGGAGGCATGCTTGGCCACACAGTCATGGATGAACTGGGAGTACAGGAGGGGGCTGAGTATGCACCCTTGTGGGGCCCCAGGGTTGAGGATCAGCAAAGTGGAGGTGTTGTTTCCCACCTTCACCACCTGAGCGCGGCCTATCAGTAAGTCCAGGACCCAATTGCACAGTGCGGGGTTCAAACCCAGGGCCTCAAGCTTAATGATGAGCTTTGAGGTTACTTGGTGTTGAATGCTGAGCTATAGTCAATAGACAAGTTTTCCTCTTGTCCAGATGGGATAGGGCATTGTGCAGTGTGATGGTGATTGCATCGTCTGTGGACCTATTGGGGCGGTTAGCAAATTGAATTAGGTCTATGGTGACAGGTTAGATGGAGGTGATATGATCCTTGACTAGTCTCTCGAAGCACTTCATGATGACAGAGGAGTCGTCTGCAAATTTGGAGCTAAAGTCATTTAGTTTAGTTACCTTTGCATTCCTGGGTACAGGAACAATGGTGGCCCTCTTGAAGCATGTGGGGACTGCAGACTGGGATACACATCTGCCAGCTGGTCTGCGCATGCTCTGAGGACGCGGCTAGGGATGGCGTCTGGGTTAACATTGTTAAACGTCTTACTCACTCGGCCACGGAGAAGGAGAGCCCACAGTCCTTGGTAGCAGGCTGCGTCATTGGCACTGTGTTATCCTCAAATCCTCAGATCCTCAAAGCGGGCAAACAAGGTGTTTAGCTTGTCTTGAAGCAAGACGTCGGTGTCGGCGACGTGGCTATTTTTCCTTTTGTAGTCCATGGAATGTCTGTAGACCCTGCCACATACGTCTCGTGTCTGAGCCATTGTCTCTATACTGACGTTTTGCCTGTTTAATTGCGTTGCGGAGGGAATGACTACTTTGTTTGTATTCTGCCATTTTCCATGTCACCTTGCCATGTTTAAATGCTGTGGTTTGCGCTTTCAGTTTTGTGCAAATGCTGCCATCTGTCCACGGTTTCTGGTTAGGCTAGGTTTAAATAGTCACAGCTGGTATAACATCTCCTATACACTTCCTGATAAAGGCAGTTACCATTTTAGTATATTCGTCAATGTTATTCCCAGAAGCCACCTGGAATATATCCCAGTCCTCATGATTAAAATAATCTTTAAACGTGGATTCCGATTGGTCAGACCAGCGTTGAATAGTCCTTAGCACGGGTATTTCCTATTTGACTTTCTGCCGATAGGAAGGGAGGAGAAAAATGGTGTCGTGGTCAGATTTGCCGAAATGAGGGAGGGGGAGGGCCTTGTATGCATCCCGGAAGTTGGAGTAACAGCGGTCTAGTGTTTTAGCTGTGCGAGTACTACAGTCGATATGCCTCTAGAATTTAGGCATCCTTTTCTTCAAATTTGCTTTGTTAAAATCCCCAAAAATAAAATAAATAAATAAATAAAATAAAATACAATAAATGCAGGCTCAGGATATATGGTTTCCAGTTTGCATACATTTCAGTGAAGTTCCTTGAAGGCCGTCGTGGTATTGGCTTGAGGGGGGATATACACGGCTGTGAATATAATCAAAGAGAATTATTTTGCGAGATAATACGGCTGGCATTTGATAATTAGGTATTCTAGGTTGGGTGAACAGAAGGACTTGAGTTCCTGTATGTTATCACAATCACACCATGATTTGTTAATCATGAAACATACACCCCCTTCTTCTTCTTCTTCCCAGAGAGATCTTTATTCCCATCGGCATGATGAACTAATAATCCAGATAGCTGGACCAACTCCGACAGTATGTCCCGAGAGAGCCATGTTTCTGTGAAACAGAATATGTTACAATCCTTGAACATTAGCAAGTAATATACTTGGAAGCGGTGGGTGGTGTGCTTGCCTCCTAAGTCAGACAAGAAGATTGCTCCGATTCCCACCGGCGTTGTTTTGGATCGGCCTCTGGAATCAGTTCAAATGCCCTGGGTGGTTGTATTCCTGGTCGTAATGCTGGTAGTGCTGGTGAGTTACAGCCGCTCTGATATCCATTCGTTCTTCCCGGCTGTACGTAATAACACAACAATAACAATAACACAATAATATATTTAAAACAAATACTGTGTGTGTGTGCATGTGCTTTCTTGTGCGTAAGGATATACACCGTTTTTTTCAAAGAGCATTTTCTTCCATTTTCTGGGAATATGACTAAATAGGACTGTCTGACAATACAGCTTCCAGTTAGGTGTGAGCTCAGTGTGAGTTTGTGTGTGTGTGCGTCAACAGCATAGATATCATGGGACTAGTGATTAAAAAGTTGATCCTATGAATTAAATATTACCCTATGAATGATTGTGTACATTCCATTTGGAAAAGGTCCATGATTGTGATAGTAAAGAGAAAGGACATGCACCTTGGTAGACAGAGTACATCTGTGTTTGAATCACTAGGGGGTGCTGGTCATCCTCTGTGCAGCAGTCTGTGCCTTAAGGTTCCTATCGTCACTGCTAGGCTGCACAACCTAATTCCCTACCATTCACCTTGAATTGTATCCCAATTGCAGGGGGCCCTCGAGCATGTCCCCGACAGGCAGTTTTTTACATAAAAACAGCTGTTAAGTGGTCAATTCTGAGGAATCCTAGGAGGCTTCGGCCTATGACCAGGGTGGAATTAGAATGCTTTGATTGAAGTACTAAAAGGACAAAAAAAGATATACACACTCTCTCTCTCTCTCTCTCTCTCTGCTCACCCTCGTCTATCTGGGTTCCTCCCAATCCCTCACTTGTCAACGCCATCGCCATGAGTAAGGACTGTGTTCCATCTCCCATTGTTAGAAAACAGGAGAGCTATTGCTCTTTGCACATTAAGAGTAGGCTCATTCTCGTTAGCTTACCCCACTAATCAATACATGCTTAATATGATCCACTGCCGCCCCTCGCAACACAATGGACCATTTACTTTGGTCGGCTTCTCAACAACAAACCTCAACACTAATGAGGGAGAAAGGGAGCGAGAGAGAGAATTTGTTAAGTACATTAACAAAACAATGAATCCGGCATTAGTCCGATATTAACTTCTGATGAAATCATACACAAAATGAACATCAATCGGATTTGTCTGTCTGTTACAAGTCATGCAAGTACTTTGCATGACTCTACAATATCTATTGAAATGTTATGGTGACATCAACTTCTGGCAGACACTTCAAATAAGCTGCTTGTTTTGAGTTTGTGTATTTGCTCTGACGGGAAAGTGATTCAGTCTCTTAAGTGTAATGTCAATGTGGTTAGTCAGTTTTTAGCACAGTGTCTGGTTGTATAATGGGCCCATTCTATGCATTCTCATAGCATCTTGCCCATAATGTGACAATCAGCAGTTGAAACAATATCAAAGTGTTTGCCTGCCACTGTTTCGCTAAAAAGCTGAGGGATAGGCCTGTAGAAATGTAACCATTCTCAAATTCAATGACAAAGCTATGGATGCAGGGACTGACCATCCATGATATCAAAAGTATAGTAGTAATCACGTTTCGAGCCTATACAGTGATTGTTTACATTTACTTTGTTTACAAACATTGGAGTAAAAAAAGCTGATATTTTGGGTTCTGACAGTTGAATGACAGTTGAACCAAAGGGTACATAACGATAATGGATGCATCTACTGCAGATCACCCCTTTAACATGTAATCCTTGTTGAAGTGATCAGTGTTGTCTCAGTGCACATTACGTGGCATTGGTTTTTGGAGGCTCACAGTTTGAGAGGAAAGTTAATGATGTGTATTTATGCTGTGGCGTTCACTGTTGTGCTGTATCGTGGCTGTATGGCCAGTGTATGGGACTCTATGTGTGTGTGTGTGTGCGTGCTTGGGGGCTTATTGTAGAGGGATTGTCAGGCCGGGGATGGGGGGGTTGTTACTGCGTAATCCGGGGGTTAAGGGGGTCTGCTATCTACACAGACCATATTCCCTCTGCCGCTTTGTTTTCCTGAATGACAGAATTAAGAGACTTTGTGTCCTTTGTGTTGGTAATGGCATCATTCATACGGACAACAATAAACCAGAAAACCGTTTATCAATCTCTCCCTTAATTTATTCATCCTTTATTCCTTCTTCTTCTGCCTGCTCTCTCCATCAGGGTATACCACAAGATATTACGAGACAGTAGGGACCCCCTCTATCCCAACCTCTCTAACATCTTCGCTCCTCGTCCTCCTTTTTGCCCATGTCCCCCAAGGCAGTTAAACCCTTGCACTTGCGGCCTCTTCACAGCTCTTTGGGATTTTAACAGGAGACCAAAGTAAAAAGCTGCCGGTGTGTGTGACATGATGTCCTTTAGCACCTTCCAAGTGTTGATTGAGCGAGAACAGAGGTGGGAGGAAATGAGGGCCAGGTAATCTCACATGAGCATCTTCAAATAAATCCCTTCGGGGGGGATGTGGCGTCCAATGCGATGCCTATCACACTCTCTTCATTCACTTCATCCTTAGAGCATTGTGAACTGCCGTAGCGAAGTGGTCTGAGCAGCATGGTTCGACACTACGCATCATGAGTTCACTCCCAGTGCCAGACAATCATTTGGCGCTCCCGAGTAGCGCAGCGGTCTAAGGCACTGCATCTCTGTGGTAGAGGCGTACAGACACCCTGGTTTGATTCCAGGCTGTATCACAAGAGGCAGTGATTGTGAGTCCCATAGGGTGGTGCACAATTGGCCCAGTGTCATCCGCGTTTGGTCAGTGTAGGCCATCATTGTACATAATAATTTGTTCTTAACTGACTTGCCTAGTTAAATGAAAGGTTCAATAGTTTTTTAAAAATATCCTCACTGCCAGGGTTTCGCTGTCGTTACAATCGGAGAAGCATCTTCAGACGGGGAGGGATAAGGCCAGCAATCGATTGGCTCCTCTCATCAAGGGTTGGGAATGAGTGACATCATCGGGCGGTGTAGTATAATAAATGACGATGTGCTGTGGGAGGTGAATGGTAAATAATGTCAATTGAGGTTCTTCAATTCATCTCATCACCTGAAAGTAGGGTGGCGACTCTCTCACTCTGTTAATGCTCTGAAACACACAAACATACACCTTGGTTATGACTGTCCATCGATGTTGATGATGACCTTGCTCCCAGTTGTGGTAATTGAGAGCGGTTGAGTTTATGCCATTGCAAGACCCGCATGGTTTGCCATATGAGGGGCAGGTGAGATGGGTGCCCCTGCTGCATGATGGTGTCGTTGCACATACAATTCTATTCTCCTCTCTGTGATTATGTCCTGGAGGTGTGTGACACACAGGTGGCAGGTGGAACGCCAGGTATGGCGGGGGTTGCCAGGCTCCCCAGGTTTAAAGGTTGGATGTCACACAGCTTCAGCATAGTCTTGATGTGGTTCTTGAAGCACTTATTTTGACCCCCAGCAGACCTCTTCCATTCTCTTCCAGTCCATTCTTCAGCTGGCCATAAAGGATTTGCAGAGGGAGGAGCTGAGGAGGCATGTGCATCACATGTACCAGCCACCGCAGGTTTCTTTGGGCAAGGAGTGCATCAATGCTGATGGATTGTGTTCAGTTGTAGCTTTCTCATATGTATATACTGTTTTCTATACGGTATTCTACGGTAACTCATTCACTTAATAATGCTTACATACTCATATGTATATACTGTTTTCTATACTTTTCTACTGTATCTTAGTCCGTTCCGCTCTGACATCGCTCGTCCATATGTATATAGTCTTAATTCATTCCGACTTAGATTTGTGTATTGTGAATATGTGTTGTGTAATTTGTTAGATATTACTGCACTGTCGGAGCTAGAAGCACAAGCATTTCTCTACCCCCGTAATAACATATGCTAATCATGTGTATGTGACCAATGCAATTTGATTTGTAGGGTACCCAGTCCTCCCATTTTAGGCCAAGAATCCGCTGTGGACATCAGATGTTAAAGGCTTCAAGTTTTTGATGTACCTTCTGTACAGTGTCCAGGCTTCAGGTTGATATGCACACTGCCTTGTATAATGTGGTCTTGGTGGGTATTGTCAGTTTCCTGTTCTGGAATACCCTGGACTTGAGGTGAAGCGAGGCACATCTTTGAGTTGTGGAATGTCGATCTGGAAGGTGGGCAATTCTTGACGGGGGGTGAGTTGTTGCACAATGATTTGAACCTTTTTGATGTTGATGGTGAGGCCGATGGAGTTGTAGATGGAGACCACGTTTAGTTAGTGCTGCATGGAGAGGGGAGCACAGTCATCTGCATATAGTAGATTAACATTTAACAAAGAGCTGCCGTTAGTTTCAGAGTGGGTGGCATCCTAAATATTTCTAAAACTAAAAGCATTGGGGACAAATCATTGACTAAATATTTTAATAAATCATGTGGAAATTGAGCAAGTTGAGGTGACTAAAGTAACCCTGGATTGTAAAATGATATACTACAATGTAGAAAGTAGTCCAAATAAAGAACAACCCTTGAATGAGTAGGAGTTCTAAAACTTTTGACCAGTAGTGTATATTTGTCTTTAAAAAAATATTGTTAAATATACTCAATGTTAGTGGTGGCTGTTTAACAGTCTGATGGCCTTGAGATAGAAGCTGTTTTTCAGTCTCTCGGTCCCAGCTTTGATGCACCTGTACTGACCTCGCCTTCTGGATGATAGCGGGGTGAACAGGCAGTGGCTCGGGTGGTTGATGTCCTTGATGATCTTTATGGCCTTCCTGTAACATCGGGTGGTGTAGGTGTCCTGGAGGGCAGGTAGTTTGCCCCGGTGGCAGACCTCACTACCCTCTGGAGAGCCTTACGGTTGAGGCGGAAGTTGCCGTACCAGGCAATACAGCCCGCCAGGATGCTCTCGATTGTGCATCTGTAGAAGTTTGTGAGTGCTTTTGGTGACAAGCCGAATTTCTTCAGCCTCCTGAGGTTGAAGAGGCGCTGCTGCGCCTTCTTCACGACGCTGTCAGTGTGAGTGGACCAATTCAGTTTGTCTGTGATGTGTATGCCGAGGAACTTAAAACTTGCTACCCTCTCCACTACTGTTCCATCGATGTGGATAGGGGTGTTCCCTCTGCTGTTTCCTGAAGTCCACAATCATCTCCTTAGTTTTGTTGACGTTGAGTGTGAGGTTATTTTCCTGACACCACACTCCGAGGGCCCTCACCTCCTCCCTGTAGGCCGTCTCGTCGTTGTTGGTAATCAAGCCTACCACTGTTGTGTCATCCGCAAACTTGATTGAGTTGGAGGCGTGCGTGGCCACGCAGTCGTGGGTGAACAGGGAGTACAGGAGAGCTAACGTTAGTTGGTCATCTACAGTGGTTGCTCAACTAAAAGCTTTGAGGTTATGCTGCGGAATTTAGAGGTAATTTGTGGTTTAGTACGGTAACCTGCGTCACTGCTTCATTGCTCCAGACCAGCGCAAGTGGGAGTTAGAGCACTGATTATGCTTTTGGGTCCCAAGGCGCTAATGTGTCTCTAACTGACAATGAATGGGTGACATAAACCAAATAGAAACTGATAATTGAGCACAAAATGTATTTTCAATTAACTGAATGATGAAGATGAAGAAGGTGATTGAATTTAGAACAAAAGTGCAAGAATTGCTATTCCTCTGTCCTGCATGCGCACACCCTGAAAAATACACTTGTTTTTTTGGTTTCTACTCGTCAGTATTACTTACTAAAACTGTTGTTACAATACGTTTTTATTCTAAGAGAAACTAAAATGTTCAATTATATTCCATGATATTCTTAAGATATATGTGTTGACTGAATATAAGAAAGTGATGTCTGCTAAATAATCAAGTTGATGGCGCAGTCATATAGCCTCGGCACATACATGAAGTTGACTGACTTATTCATAGCTTTGGATTCAAATAAATAAGTACCAACATTCTTTCTGATAGTCTTTAATAAAAATGTAACAATTTGGAGAATACATTTTTTTATTTAGCCTAACAGCCAACATTAGGTACAATATTAGAAATATACATGCAAATAGGCCTAAACATAACAAAATATTGCTATAATCCTACCTTCATAGAAACAATGTGGTCCCAGAAACACCTCTCTGACATAGTGGCCAATATCTCTTGATGATTTATTCCTGAAAGAAATCTTCAGCCATGATACCTGAAAAATGAGGCAGCCTGCAGTGAGGTGTAGGCTACGATATTTGATTTAACTTTTACTTTGTTAATACCCCCCCCCCACACACATGGCGTTTGAGCGGATGATTTGGACTTGGCTTGCTTGATCTTCTTCCTTTTTTCTGTAGCAATTTTTAGCAAATTGCACATTTATTAGGCAAGTGAGTATTCTGATCTTATCATTATTTCTATGCACATTTTCCAACTCCAAACCATATAAACATGAATGCTTATTGGATTGAATCATTTTCAGGTGATATGTATTTGTGTAATGGGGGAGGGTGTGGCGGAAGTGAATAACACTTTATATCAAGGCAGCTTCATTACCTCAGGTAAAATGGGCCAATAAGAGATTTAACTGACACTGAAATGTCCAAAATTGTATAATGCCTTTCAATGCAACGCTCTTGAAATAGCTAAACAATTTTTTTATTTTTTTATATAACTAGGCAAGTCAGTTACGAACAAATTCTTATTTTCAATAACGGCCTAGGAACAGTGGGTTCCTTCAGGGGCAGAACGATAGATTTGTACCTTGTCAGCTCAGGGGTTTGAACTTGCAACCTCCCAATTACTAGTCCAACAATCTAACCACTAGGCTACCCTGCCACCCCCGTGGACAATCAAATGTTTTGTTGTGAATAGTCAACTGGGGCGCAAAAAACGCATAGAGAATAAAAGGCGCAAATCAGCTGCAAAAGACTAAATAAACGTCAAGCTACCAGGAACCCATTATCCTCCAGTGCCACCATATTCCAGAACTGCAACCTACCTGGTGCTCAGAGACATGGCCACGGTCAAGAAGGCTGAAACACGACCACCACTGAATAAGATTCACAAGTTGAAGAGTCAAGATTGGGCAAAGAAATACCTGAAGACAGATTTTTTTAAAGGTTTTATGGACAGATGAAATGAGAGTGACTCTTGATGGACCAGATGGATGGGCTAGTGGCTGGATCAGTAATGGACACATTCCACCACTTTGAGTCAAGCACCAGCAAGATGGAAGAGTGGTATGGGCTGCTATCTTTTAAGGATGAGCGAGTTCGACCTTTTCGGGTTGAAGATGGACTGAAACTCAACTCCCAAACCTACTGCCAGTTTCTGGAAGATACTTTCTTCAAACAGTGGTACAGGAAGAAGTCCTCAGCATTCAAGATGGCCATGATCTTTATGCAGGACAATGCTCCATCACATGCATCTAAGTAATCCACTGCTTGGCTTGCCAGCAAGGTTCTCAAAGATGTCTGATTAATTACCTGGCCCCCTTCCTCACCTGACTTAAATCCTATTGAGAACTTGTGGGCCCTTCTCAAACATGAGGCGTGCGGTGAGGGAAGACAATGCACCTCTTTGAACAGCATTTGGGAGGCTGTGGTTGCTGCTTCAGTGAAAGTTGATCGTGAACAGATCAAGAAACTGACAGACTCTATGGATGGAAGACTCATGGCAGTTTTTGAAAAGAAGGGTGGCTATATTGGTCACTGAATATTTTTGTTATTTAATTGTTATTTTGTGTTATTTATTTGTTACACTTACTCTAAAAATGTAGAATAACTAGTGAGTTTGGAGAAATGATTTTTGTAGGTGCCTAATAATTGTGCACACTAATAGTTGCTTAAAATAATTGTGCACACTTATATATTCTCCTGAGAAAGACAAAACTCCCTTTTCCTTTGTTAATCATTCAGGTTTGAGGTTCAATAACATTTTGGACTGACTGAGAGCATTGTGTTTGTTCAACAATAAAATTAATCCTGAGGAATACAATTTGCCTAATAATTGTGCATGCAACATATATACACTGCTCAAAAAAATAAAGGGAACACTATAAAACCATCCTAGATCTGAATGAATGAAATATTCTTATTAAATACTTTTTTCTTTACATAGTTGAATGTGCTGACAACAAAATCACACAAAAGTTATCAATGGAAATCAAATTTATCAACCCATGGAAGTCTAGATTTGGAGTCACACTCAAAATTAAAGTGGAAAACCACACTACAGGCTCATCCAACTTTGATGTAATGTCCTTAAAACAAGTCAAAATGAGGTCAGTAGTGTGTGTGGCCTCCACGTGCCTGTATGACCTCCCTACAACGCCTGGGCATGCTCCTGATGAGGTGGCGGATGGTCTCCTGAGGGATCTCCTCCCAGACCTGGACTAAAGCATCCGCCAACTCCTGGACAGTCTGTGGTGCAATGTGGCGTTGGTGGATGGAGTGAGACATAATGTCCCAGATGTGCTCAATTGGATTCAGGTCTGGGGAACGGACGGGCCAGTCCATAGCATCAATGCCTTCCTCTTGCAGGAACTGCTGACACACTCCAGCCACATGAGGTCTAGCATTGTCTTGCATTAGGAAGAACCCAGGGCCAACCGCACCAGCATATGGTCTCACAAGGGGTCTGAGGATCTCATCTCGGTACCTAATGGCAGTCAGGCTACCTCTGGCGAGCACATGGAGGGCTGTGCGGCCCCCCAAAGAAATGCCACCCCACACCATGACTGACCCACCGCCAAACCGGTCATGCTGGAGGATGTTGCAGGCAGCAGAACGTTCTCCACGGCGTCTCCAGACTCTGTCACCTCTGTCACATGTGCTCAGTGTGAACCTGCTTTCATCTGTGAATTGCACAGAGTGCCAGTGGCGAATTTGCCAATCTTGGTGTTCTTTGGCAAATGCCAAACGTCCTGCACGGTGTTGGGCTGTATAAGCCCAACCCCCACCTGTGGACGTCGGGCCCTCATACCACCCTCATGGAGTCTGTTTCTGACCGTTTGAGCAGACACATGCACATTTGTGGCCTGCTGGAGGTCATTTTGCAGGGCTCTGGCTGTGCTCCTCTGGCTCCTCCTTGCACAAAGGCAGAGGTAGCGGTCCTGCTGCTGGGTTGTTGCCCTTCTACGGCCTCCTCCATGTCTCCTGATGTACTGGCCTGTCTCCTGGTAGCACCTCCATGCTCTGGACACTACGCTGACAGACACAGCAAACTGTCTTGCCACAGCTCGCATTGATGTCCCATCCTGGATGAGCTGCACTATTTGAGCCACTTGTGTGGGTTGTAGACTCCGTCTCATGCTACCACTAGAGTGACAGCACCGCCAGCATTCAAAAGTGACCAAAACATCAGCCAGGAAGCATAGGAACTGAGAAGTGGTCTGTGGTCACCACCTGCAGAACCACTCCTTTATTGGGGGTGTCTTGCTAATTGCCTATAATTTCCACCTGTTGTCTATTCTATTTGCACAACAGCATGTGAAATTTATTGTCAATCAGTGTTGCTTCCTAAGTGGACAGTTTGATTTGACAGAAGTGTGATTGGCTTGGAGTTACATTGTGTTGTTTAAGTGTTCCCTTTATTCTTTTGAGTAGTGTATATATATATATATATATATATATATATAAATAAATGTCTTACCGAGCCTTTCCATAAGTCCACGCAAGTTTCTTCAACTGTCTTCTGACTGTGATTAGAGCAATGTTGATGTTGTGCCGTGATGCCAGCAGATTACAGATGGCCTTTGCCGATCGCTCATCATCTTCATTCATCATTCATCAGTGAGTGGATGGCTTGAATAGTCTCGCTGGAAATCGAATAGAATGTAAAAATGTGCAGCATACAGTAAAGACCAGCAGTCGATTTATTTCAGCATTATTAGGCCTACTTTAGACTATTGTCGCCTACTGTACCTGTTCATTTTCCTGGGCTTTCGTGTTTGGCGTAACACAGGAATCTGATGATGTGTTTGCGAATAGCACTGTCCGTGACAAAAGTCCCAAAGTGTACCAATATTTTTGAAATGTCTCCAGTAGATTTTCCGTTCCTCCTGAAAGCCCTAATCTGCTCACTTAAATGAATAGAGTTCCTGGTCATGGTGCTACAGTATGTTGTTACAGCATAATCAAAGTGAGGACAATTGGCGATAAACTGTATACTTATAGCCGATTGTAATGTGAAAGTCACACCTTTCCAGTACTCCTCACCCCATCCCAATCATCTAAATTGTATTATTGATGGAGAGCCATATAGATTGCAAAATAGTTGGGAAGCGATTCCATGGAACATGGTTTATGATTGGACAAGTAATTTTCCATTCCTCCTGAAAGCCCTAACAGTCAAATATATTCTCTGCGTTGCTACAGATGCTACAGATGCTGGATCAATACCCGTGCCGGCCACGACCGGGATACCCGTGAGGCAACACACAATCGTCCTGGTTAGGGGAGGGTTTGGCCGGCCGGGATGTCCTTGTCCAATAACCAACAGATAGAGAGAACCTACACCAGTCGAGCAATTAATTTCAACAATAATCTTCATTTTTATTTGACTTTACAAACAACAAGAGGACTTAATTGGAGTCTATTTCTTCAGAACCTAGACCTATATGAAATAACTTAACTGGCTGAGGTAGGCTATGAGGCTTAACATATACACAGATAAAACAAAAACACTGGCACTGTACTCTGGAGCGGTGTAAAGCTCATTCCGTTAACGATAAATGCGAATCTGACCATCACCCCTGGTGAAACAAAACCGCGACTCGTCAGTGAAGAGCACTTTTTACCTGTCCTGTCTAGTCCAGCGATGTTGGGTTTGTGCCCATAGGCGACGTTGTTGCCGGTGATGGTGAGGACCTGCCTTACAACAGGCTTACAATCCCTCAGTCCAGCCTCTCTCAGCCTATTGCGGAAAGTGAGAGCACTGAGAGCATTGTGCGTTCCTGGTGTAACTCGGGCAGTTGTTGTTGCCATCATGTACCTGTCCCGCAGGTGTGATGTTCGATGTACCGATCCTGTGCAGGTGTTGTTATACGTGGTCTGCCACTGTGAGGACGATCAGCAGTCTGACCTGTAACGCTGTCTTAGGCGTCTCACAGTATGGACATTAACATTTATTGCCCTGGCCACATCTGCAATCCTCATGCCGTCTTGCAGCATGCCTAAAGCACATTCACGCAGATGAGCAGGGACCCTGGGCATCTTCCTTTTGGTGTTTTTCAGAGTCAGTATTAAGGCCTCTTTAGGGTCCTATGTTTTCATAACTGTGACCTTAATTTCCTACCCTCTGTAACCTGTCTTACCTCTTTGGGATAGGGGGCAGCGATGGAAAGTTTGGATGAAAAGCGTGCCCAAAGTAAACGGCCTGTTACTCAGGCCCAGAAGCTAGAATATGCACATAATTAGTATATTTGGATAGAAAACACTCTAATGTTTCCAAAACTGTTAAAATAATGTCTGTGAGTATAACAGAACTCATATGGCAGGCGAAAACCTGAGAAGAATCCAACCAGGACGTGGGAAATCTGAGGTTTGTAGTTTTCAAGTGAATGCCTATCAAATATCCAGTGTCTGTGGGGTCAGATTGCACTTCCTAAGGCTTCCAGTAGATGTCAACAATCTTTAGAAGTTGTTTCAGGCTTCTATTGTGAAAGGGGAGTGAATAAGAGCACTGAGTAAGTGACTCAGCTGATAGCCATGAGTTATTTATCGCGGGTGGCCGTGAGCGCGAGCTCCGTTCCCTTTTCTTTCTAATGAAAACAGTATTGTCCGGTTGAAACATTTTTTTATATTTATGATAAAAACACCCTAAGGATTGATTAGAAGCATCGTTTGACATGTTTCTACAAACCTTAATAGATTTTTAAAAACTTTTCATCTGGACTTTGTGCCCGCAGATTACTGGACTAAATGCGCAAACAAAAAGGAGGTATTTGGACAAAGATTAACTTTATCGAAAAATGTGTCTAACATGGAGTCCTGGGAGTCCTGGGAGTGCCACCAGATGAAGATCATCAAATGTTGTCCTGACAAAATATCCCGTTTAAAACGGGAACGTTTTTTTTCCAAAATGAAAATACTGCCCCTAGAGTCTAATTATCTTTGAAAGACAGGCTCCTGAAAAAGGGACGTTTCTTTTTTTGCTGAGTTTAGTCCTTGGTCTCCCTGTTGAAATTTTGAGATCTGTGACTTTGTGACTTTGTTTGTTGTACTGAAAATGTGCTTAGAGTTTTGATGATCTGATTAGATGTTTGTGTTAAGAGCTGTGAAAATGTAACACATACTTGTGAAAAATTGATATTTTACTAAAGTGATACATTTTTCTCAGCAGCGTGATGATTGCATTGTATCTTTATTTTGTTAACTTATCAAAGCAAAATGCTCTTTAGATTGTCACAACATTATTACATTTGTCTTTCTTTAATCACTATAATTATTATTATTACCATTATTGTTATTGTTATTGTTGTTGTTCATATCATGATCTGCCTAACTTTGCTTTAGCAACAGTGGCCTTGCCGTTGATGCTAATAAAGCTTATGTGAATTTGAGAAAGAGAGAGAGCGAGCGGGAGAGAAAGTGGTTCTGGTTCTGGTCGACCACGAGATCTTAATGAGTTCTCATTAGTAATTCTGAGTGGTGATAGGTAAACAAACAAAGACTTCATTACAGCCCAAGCAACAGCCCTATAATAGTCATTCTTATCACTTAAACACACACTGCGCAGAAATGAGCCTTTCACTTCTCTACATTATCTTTGATTTCTTTGAATGCTGCATAATGCCTTTGTAATCTAGGATAATGGTTTATGTAAATGAAATGTATATAGTAGTTAATGGATGTATTTCAGTTTAGGGGGTTCAACAGGTTGAGGATTTTGAGCGTGTGTAGATTTCAATTAATTTCTCCTAAATTTTTTGCATCCCTCCACTTCTTCTTTCCGTGATCACATCACCATACATGGACTCCTCTTAAATAAGATGGAGCCCAAGTGTGGAGATGTGAACTCTGCACCATTCCGAAATTATCTCAAAATCAATGCTTTTGTTCTATTTCCTCCACGGCAAACTTAAATGGAATGGCAGGTTGCCTAGTTGCATTCATATATGAGTGCACACATATTGTTTGTAGTCATAATACCCATAAAACCTAGCAGTCAAACTGGGAAATGGTTCCAATAATTTTTCCACCTTTAATTTTTCCCATAGGGGATATTATAAACACTTAAAATAAGGTCTGTTTCGTGTGGCTTACCCTGGTGTGACGTTTTGATGACCGTGTAAATCTCTCTAGGACAAGGTGACTTTTATCAATATATTCGCCCGTATATTGATAAAAGTCACCTTGTACAAAAGAGATTTACATGGTTATCAAAATGTCATGCCAGGCTAAGCCTACACGAAACACAGCCCTTATTTTAAGTTTGTCTAAAATTCCCTATGGGAAAATTGAATGGTAGAAAAACATTTGGAACCATTTCCCTGTTTGACCGCTAGGTTTTATGGGTATTATGACTACAAACAATATGTGTTTTTCACATATTCACATATTTTTACATTTTTCACTGACTATTTTATTTTTTCCACTGCCCACAGTACAAATCTGGGCTGTCATTTCTATAGTACAGCACATTCTCTTAGTTTTTTCCAGGAAGTACTGTCAGTATAGTCAATTCAATCATCAATTGAGAACATTTGGACATTTAGGAAAAGGTGTTGTAAATTACACAAAACCACAAAGTAAGCAATTGCAAATATATATATTTTTGACATCTGTTCATAAAGGGCCAGAGAGAATTAATCAAATGGAAGCCATGCTCCTGGTAAGTAGGCTGCTATGCCACTATTACTATCTATTGGGAAATATGCAGTGCATGACTTGGGTTGGAGCTCACCACAGCTGAGCACCGGCACCTCAGATTTACACTTGCTTAAGATCCTGTTCCTCTTATAGAATATTAGCTCAAAAGTATTGTGGAGTTTCTGCAACTAAAAATAAACAGTGCCAGCACCCAAAATGAGTACCAGCACTTACTTTAATCCCACACACGTATCTAAATATAATAAAACCTCTTCAGTTTCCAATGTGTGGTCTATGCTTTATGAAGACATTGCTAAGAATGATTAGGATCCAATATAATCCTATATTATTGTTTAATGCCATAAACATCTACATGCAGTATGACAGATCTACAAGTTGTACAATGAATCAGGAAAGAAGCAGATATGGAAATTGGCAGAGCCTGGATGACACAATGGTAGATGGCTTACATGTAGCCTGTCAATATGCAATGAGACCAGGGAGGACAACAAGGTATTCCTCCATGACACTTGTTGTAATCTAGCCAATTAATATTGGTTAATCAATTGTTATTACATGTGTATGCCTAATATGAAAGTTAGTCTGCAATCATGGTTAGGCCTAGTATAGTTTTTATATTTGTATTAAACTTTATTTAAACAGGGAGTCACATTGACATCCAAATATTTTTCAAGAGAGCCCTGTTGTCACGCCTTGGTCATAGTATTTTGTGTTTTCGTTATATATTTGGTCAGGCCAGGGTGTGACAAGGGTTTAAAATGTTGTGTTTCGTATTGGGGTTTTGTAGGCATTGGGATTGCGGCTGAGTAGGGGTGTAGCATAGGTTTGGCTGCCTGAGGCGGTTCTCAATCAGAGTCATTTGATTCTCGTTGTCTCTGATTGGGAACCATATTTAGGTAGCCGGGGTTTCACTGTGTATTTCGTGGGTGATTGTTCCTGTCTCTGTGTTAGTGTTCACCAGACAGGCTGTATAGGTTTTCACGTTCCTTTTGTTGTTTTTATATATATACAGTTATTTCATGTATCGTTGTTTTTTCATTAAAGAACATGAGTAACTACCACGCCGCATTTTGGTCCGACTCTCTTTCGACAGAAGAACGCCGTTACACCTGTATACGTTTACAAATAAAACCCAGTACACACATTAAACACAACAGCCCTTCAAATACATTACAAATAAAACACACTATAATAAAATGCATAATTCACATAAAATATATTTCATATTTATGAAAAGGAATCACATTCTTTAACAAAGTCTCCAAACAATAATTTAATAAGTCACCAGAATATCTAATTGCAAGGAATTATGTGTATTGTGTCGTGGTTATTTCTGTATTATCAAATTAGGAGAGACAAACTTATCACACAAGTCAGAGTTATACTTATACTTATCACTAAATCTTTATTAACGTATTAATAAGGAAAGCATGCCACACCATACACACAAGTGAATGATGTGAGTGCTCTACAATAACGATGGCTGGTCGACTAACCACCTTTAGATGATTAGTTGAGATCCCCGACACAAAGGATACAAATATATTTTATAGCAATGATACACCCCCTAAGTCTATATGACAAACAACAGATGGGTGGAATGGGTCACAAGGTTAGGATTCGTATGAAAGAAATGAATGACAGTGTCTGCTGTAAAAACTGTTCTCATTGTGTGGAAACCAGGGCCTTGCCCCCAAAACAAGGATCCCCTCATCATTATTCATACCCAAACTATCTCTCTCTGGTACCTTCCAGTCAGACCGAAGCAATCACCTAAGGCACTGTAAATATACTGTCAGCGTTAAGCCCCAGAGGCCCACTCTCAGTTCACACAGACACAATAGAGTTCTAAGAAACCCATTCTGTTGCATAAAACAGCTTTTGATGTAGTAACAGTATTATAACATAATCTTGTAATTTTGCTCTCACAATTGTTACAAACTTAACCTCTTGGTGTTCGGGGGCGCTATTTTAATAATTGGATGAAAGATAAAGATATTTTGTCACGAAAAGATGCTCGACTATGCATATAATTGACAGCTTTGGATGGAAAACACTCTGACGTATCCAAAACTGCAAAGATATTGTCTGTGAGTGCAACAGAACTGATGTTACAGGCGAAACCCAGATAAAAATCCAACCAGGAAGTGCCGCATTTTTTGAAACCGCCTCATGCCAATGACTCCTTATATGGCTGTGAATGAGCTAAGAATGAGCTTATTCCCCAAGGTGTCTACAGCATTGTGACGTCTTTTTACGCATTTCCGTTGAAGAATAGCCGTAAGGGACCATATTTAGCAAGTGGTCACATGGTGTCTCCCTCTGCATAAAATACTGAGGTAGCTATTTTTCCAATCGCTTCTCATGAGAAACCAATTGCCTCGACGGATATATTATCGAATATATATGTTAAAAACACCTTGAGGATTGATCCTAAACAACGTTTGCCGTGTTTCTGTCGATATTATGGAGCTAAATTTGAAAAAAGTTTGGCATTGTAGTGGTAGCATTTTCCGGTCGATTTCTCAGCCGAGCTGATGAACAAACGGGAGCTATTTCGCCTACAAAAATAATATTTTTGGAAAAAAGGAACATTTGCTATCTAACTGGGAGTCTCCTGAGTGAAAACATCCGAAGTTCTTCAAAGGTAAATGATTTAATTTGGTTGCTTTTCTTATTTTCGTGAAAATGTTGCCTGCTGCCAGGAGAGCCTAGCATAGCATTATGCCATGATAAACTTACACAAATGCTTGTCTTGCGTTGGCTGTAACGCATATTACCGTGATTCTACACCTGCATTGCTTGCTGTTTGGGGTTTTAGGCTGGGTTTCTGTACAGCACTTTGAGATATCAGCTGATGTACGAAGGGCTATATAAATAAATTTGATTTGATTTTGATTTGATATTTTGGAAATCTTAGATGACAGTGTGATTAACAAAAGGCTAAGCTTGTGTTTGAATATATTTCACTTGCGATTTTCATGAATAGGAAAAGTTTCTAGGGGTATTTATGTCCGCTGCGTTATGCTAATTAGTTTGAGGCTATGATTACGCTCCCGGATCCGGGATTGCTAGTCGCAAGAAGGGGCAAAAAAACAAAAACTTCTGTGGCACCAAAGGGATCTCCAAAGTTTGATTAAGATTTAGTTCAGTAACAATTCGCAGGTCAATAAATTGCTAAAATATTGTAATGACCTGGCTATATCCTAAATGAACACAGAGGATTGCATTTACGAATTTTACTATGCCATTTAGCAGACGCTTTTATCCAAAGCGACTTACAGTCATGTGTGCATACATTCTACGTATGGGTGGTCCCGGGAATGGAACCCACTACCCTGGCGTTACAAGCGCCATGCTCTACCAACTGTGCTACAGAAGGACCACGAATTCCCGGTTTATTAACCAAACTCAACACAGGCTACTGCTTGGCCATAGCCCACGCCAAATAAACCAAGGAAAACCGTAACAAAATCTCTTTTCAACCTCTTGAAGCTAGGGGGCACTGTTATGTTTGGAAAAATAACGTTCCCAAAGTAAACGGCCTATTTGTAACGGCATTCGTCTGTTGAAGAAAGAGAGTCGGACCGAAATGCAGCGTGTTGGTTACTCATGACTTTAATGAAAGAAAATGCGGTACATGAAATAACCGATACAAAAACAAAAACAATAGAACGGAACGTGAAACTAATTACAGCCTATCTGATGACTACAACACAGAGACAGGAACAAACACCCACGAAATACAAAGCGAAACTGAGGCTGTCTAAATACGGTTCCCAATCAGAGACAACGACAAGCACCTGTCTCTGATTGAGAATCGCCTCAGGCAGCCAAGCCTAACAACACCCCTAATCAGCCGCGATCCCAAATACTACAAACCCCAATACGAAAACAACATATAAACCCATGTCACACCCTGGCCTACCCAAACATATAACAAAAACACAAAATACAATGACCAAGGCGTGACACTATTTCTCAGGACCAGATGCTATAATATGCATATAATTGACAGCTTAGGATAGAAAACACTCTAAAGTTTCCAAAACTGTCAAAATATTGACTGTAAGTATAACAGAACTGACACTACAGGCGAAACTCTGAGGAAAATCAAACCAGGAAGTGGCGTCTATTTTGAAAACTCCATGTTCCATAGCCTGCCTTTGCTCCATTTAAAGGGATATCAACCAGATTCGTTTTCCTATCGCTTCATCGTGGTGTCAACAGTCGTTAGACATAGTTTCAGGCTTTTATTTTGAAAAATGAGCGAGAAAGATAACATTGCGTCATTGTATGGCTGGGTGCCAGCAGTGATTTGTATGTGCAACAGAGTTTGGGCAGCCATTGCCGTTCCCTCTCCTACTGAAAAATACAGTTGCGGTTGATATATTATCGATTATATATTTAAAAAATAACCTGAGGATTGATTATAAAAAACGTTTGACATGTTTCTGTGGACATTACAAATACCAATTGGAATTTTCGTCTGCGTTGTCGTGACCTCTCTTTCCTGTGGATTTCTGAACATAATGCGCCAAACAAACAGAGGTATTTTGGATATAAAAATAATCTTTATGGAACTAAAGGAACATTTATTGTGTAACTGGGAGTCCTCTGAGTGAAAACATCCGAAGATCATCAAAGGTAAGCGATTAATTTGATTGCTTTTCTGATTTTCGTGACCAAGCTACTTTGATGCTAGATATTCATAATGTTTTGTCGAGTGATCGCTAAACTTACACAAACGCTTGGATTGCTTTCGCTGTAAAGCATATTTTAAAAATCTGACACGACAGGTGGATTAACAAAAGGCTGTGTTTTGCTATATTGCACTTGTGATTTCAAAATACAAATATTTTTAGTAATATTATTTGAATGTGGCGCTCTGCAATTCAGCGGTAGTTGATGACAATTATCCCGCTAATGGGATGGGTATCATCAAGAAGTTAAGAACCGATGTAAAGAGAGAGGACAATGGCTAAGCATGGTCTTAAACTTGCGGTGCTCCAACCTCCTTCCAAACCCCCCCGCCAATCCACCAACCAGAAGGATGCCCGGTTCCGGAACATTCCAGGCATTCCCATGGTTGGCAGATAGCAGGTTAACAGGCATGTCAGACTGGTAAGTACAACATAACAAATGAACAGCATAACTCATAACACACAGCTGTCTGTGTGGGTCACTACAATATGTACAGGGCATACATTCATTAGCTGGCAATAAAAGTCATACTTAATCGGTATGTTCCTGGTCAATTTTGAAGTGTTGTTATAGTTTGTACCACCGACACAATTGCTTCTACACAAAACATTTATACGTGACCGTTCTGTTGAACATGTCCCATATTTTTGGCAACAGCGATGTTTGCTAGTAAAGCTCGCAATTGCTTCCGACTTCAACTGTATCTATATCACAAAATCCATGTCTTTATAGTGTGTTTGTTATTGTGTGTTTGTTTGCATATGCCTATGTTTGTGTTGCTTCACAGTCCCTGCTGTTCCATTTTTATCTGTTTTTTAAAATCAAATTTTACTGCTGGCATGAGTTACTTCATGTGGAACAGGGTTCCATTTAGTCATGGCTCCATGTAGTACTGTGCACCTCCCATAGTCTGTTCTGGACTTGGGGACTGTGAAGAGACCTCGGGTGGCATGTCTTGTGGGGTATGCATGGGTGTCTGAGCTGTGTGCTAGTTGTTTAAACAGACAGCTCGGTGCTTTCAACATGTCAAAACCTCTCACAAATACAAGTAGTGATGAAATCAATCTCTCCGCCACTTTGAGCCAGGAGAGATTGACATGCATATTATTAATGTTAACTCTTTATGAACATACAAGGGCCAGCCGTGAGGCCCTGTTCTGAGCCAATTGCATTTTTCCTATGTCACTCTTTGTGGCACCTGACCACAATACTGAACAGGAGTACAGGTATGACAAAACTTGGTCCTGTAGGACCTGCCTTGTTGATAGTGCTATTGAGAATGCAGAGCAGCTCCTTATTATAAACAGAATGTTCCCCATCCTAGCTACTGTTGTATCAATATGTTTTGACCATGACAGTTTTACAATCCAGCGTTTCTCCAAGCAGTTTAGTCTCCTCAGCTGTTGCTGTCATTTCAGTCGCTATGGTAGCTGATGTGCATAGTGTTGAGTCATCGACATAAATTGACACACTGGCTTTATTCAATGTCGTTAGTAGAGATTGAAAAAAGTAATGGTCCTAGACAGCTGCCCTGGGGAATTCCTGAATCTACCTTGATTTTGTTGGAGACACTAAATAATTCATATGAACTGTGTTCTGTAAGACAGGTAACTCTTTATCCATAATATAGCAGGGGGTGTAAAGCCAAAACACATACATTTTTTCCAGCAACAAACTATGATCAATAATGTCAAAAGCCGCACTGAAGTCTAGCAAAACCACAATCTTTTTCTGTCAGCCAATCATCGGTCATATGTGTAAATAGTGTTTTTGTAGAATGCCCATCCCTATAAAGCATATTGAAAGTCTGTTGTCTATTTGTTTACTGTAAAATAGAATTGTATCTGGTCAAACACCTTTTTATCCAAAAGTTTTCTAAAGGTTGGTAACAGGCTGATTGGTCGGCTATTTGAGCCTGTTAATAACCTCTCTGGGATATGTGGGACGCTAGCATCCCACCTGGCCAAATCCAGTGAAATTGCAGAGCGCCAAATTTAAGTAAATTACTATAAAAATTAAACTTTATTGAAATCACACTTGCAAGATACCAAATTAAAGCTACACTTGTTGTGAATCCAGCCAATGTGTCAGATTTCAAAAAGGCTTTTCGGCAAAAGCAAACAATGCTATTATCTATGGTTAGCACCCCAGTAAACAAAGAGAGAAAAGCATATTTCAACCCTGCAGGCGCAACACAAAACGCAGAAATAAAGATATATTTCATGCCTTTGACGAGCTTCTTGTGTTGGCACTCCAATATGTCCCATAAACATCACAAATGGTCCTTTTGTTCGATTAATTCCGTCGATATATATCCAAAATGTCCATTTATTTGGCGCGTTTGATCCAGAAAAAAAAACGGTTCCAAGTCGCTCAACATGACTACAAAATGTCTCATAAGTTACCTGTAAGCTTTGTCCAAACATGTCAAACTACTTACTTATATTTTTTTTACGTAAATAATCGATAAAATTGAAGACGGTATGATCTGTGTTCAATACCGGAGGGAAAAAAAGTGGAGCGTGCTTTTCAGGTCACACGCTTCAAACAAAGAGTACACTAGACTCGAGCCTCGTTCTGAACAGTGTTACTTCTTCAGTTCTCAAAGGAAAAACCTCAAACAATTTCTAAAGACTGTTGACATCCAGTGGAAGCAGGAAAGTCAATTAGAAATCTGGATTCCCAATGAAAACCCATTGAAAAGAGTGACCTCAGAAAAAAAAATCTGAACCATTTGTCCTCGGGGTTTTGCCTGCCAAATAAGTTCTGTTATACTCACAGACATGATGCAAACAGTTTTAGAAACTTCAGAGGGTTTTCTATCCACATCTACTGATAATATGCATATCTTAGCTTCTTGGTCTGAGTAGCAGGACACGCTTTACTTTGGACACACTTTTTATCCGGCCGTGAAAATACTGACCCCTGTCCCAAAGAAGTTAAGGGGACTTTACTATTCTTAGGTAGGGACAGGTCTGAGGGCACACACTTTCTAGTAGGCTTGAATTTAAGATATGTCAAAAAGGGGTTGCAATATCGTCCGCTATTATCCTCAGTCATTTTCCATCAAAGTTGTCAGACCCCAGTGGCTTGTCATTGTTGATTGTCAACATACCTTTTGTCACTTTTCACACACTCACTTTACAGCCAAGATAAACGCATGAGAGGGTTATGGACAAGTCTCTGAATGTCCTTGAGTGACCCAGCCAGAGCTCGGACTTAAAACCGATCAACATCTCTGGAGAGACCTGAAAATAGCTGTGCAGTGACGCTCCTCATCAAACCTGACAGAGCTAGAGAGGTTCTGCGGAGATGAATTTGGAGAAAGTACAGAAATACAGCTTTGCCAAGCTTGTAGTGTCATACCCAAGAAGACTTGAGGCTGTAATCGAAAAAGTACTGAGTTAAGGGTCTGAATACTTACATAAATGTGATATCAATTTTTACATTTTTACAAATGTACAAAAATGTCAAAAACCTGTTTCTGTTTTGTCATTGTGGGGTATTGTTTGTAGATTGATGAGGGAAAAAAACTATTGAATCCATTTTAGAATAAGGCTGCAACATAACAAAATGTGGAAAGCGTCAAGGGTCTGAATACTTTCTGAATGCACTGTATGTGTGTGTCGTCAATGTCTATATTTATATATGTGCGTGTGTGTCATCCATGTGTACAAGCATAAAGTTTGTGTGTGTACGTGTGGGCAGTACAACAGTACAGTCTCCCTTGGTTTCCTGGCAGGCCTAATCAGCTGAACGGGAATCGTGGCCGCGGGCCCTGAGAGGCCGGCTGCCCGATGCTGCGCCCCCTGCAGTTCACCGGAGGGGGTTCATCATCTGTGGCCCCGGCCCGCTGCAGCCCGGGGCGAGATAATGATGGATATAAACGGAGACTGACGTCTCTGCTAGCCATTTCTAAACATCACTGAGACATGCAGACCTCTGATTGAGCTCCGAGCCCTCTGCAGTAATAACCTCATTACCAGCTACCATGACAGGCCTGGACATGCATATTCATGTTGGTCTCTGTGTGTGTGTGTGTGTGTGTGTGTGTGTGTGTGTGTGTGTGTGTGTGTGTGTGTGTGTGTGTGTGTGTGTGTGTGTGTGTGTGTGTGTGTGTGTGTGTGTGTGTGTGTGTGTGTGTGTGTGTGTGTGTGAGTTTGAGAGCGATGACTTCTAATCGGTGGCATATGAAGGTAACAACACTAGAAAAGTGTTCCATTCCAATGTTTTTTTTCTAAACGTTTCTTTCTTCACCAAAAATATAAGTCTGCGGTATAGTCTGATTTCCTAACGGTAGTATTTCTACTTTCATTCTATCAGTAGAGTTTCTCTGGAGGAACGCCGCTCTAGCCCATTGAGAGTACTATATTTTCCCTGTAGTGAGCTGGTCGTTAGATGATTGTGTGGGCTCTAGACTTTCCCCTTCCCCAGGATTGTGTCCCCACTCACAGACACAGCCCTTCCATCTATAGGAGAGTTTTGTCTTCTCCAGTTTTAGTACATGTAAACAAAATTTAGGTGTGTCTGTAACCTATTCTTTTATTTGATTGAATACATGTCCCTGTTTGATAATGTCTATTCAGTTGACCGTTAAGTCCGTAACTCTAAGGTTCGTGTCTTTGAGGTTCTACTGTAAGAAAGTTGAAAGACCACGTCTGGAGCGGATCTACCAGTGAACTTGTCATTCTGAATTGGAGGGTTAAATGGATTCAACTATCCAAGCCTTTCATTTAAAATTGAATGGATGAAAACAGAAAAACTGAAATAATTAAATGTATTTGTAAATATAATCTCTGGCAAAACCAAGTGTATTTAATTAACTACCTCTTTTTTTTAAATACATATAAATCCAAAAATCCTCCTCCTTATTTTCCCCTATGTTATGAATATCATTAGATTTTCATACACTCTCCTTACTCTGTAAAGCCAATGTACTGCAGAGTAGAGTCAACCATTTTGAGAACGCCCTTTATTTCTGGTCTCGTTGTTCAATGGTTGTGCTTGACAGAGGAGGCTTTAGACCCAAGCTGGAGGTGGTTATTTCTTATTCCCTGCGATGTCAAGCCATTAACTTCTAATGTTCCAATCAAACACTCCAAAGGACTACTCACAGCAAGCAGCGACCTCTCCAATGTTCTCCCGTCTTTAATGTCAGGAGAGTGATAAATTGTTTGTCCTCTTCTAACTGGACTGCTGAGACAGATGTAGGAAATAATTAATCTCCTAGCTGCTTCCCCATCTGAGAGAAAGATCTCAGCTCGTGGATTCAGAACCAGCCAGTCTGGCAGCTCTATGGGAATTGAGAATTAAAGGGCTATTGCACTTCAAATTCAAACTTTGTCAGATGTTTTCTCCAAAAAATAGTGCTCTGTTGAGACAAATCCACGCCCCAGACTATCTGTTTTGTAGATCCAGCTACAATGACCAAAAGTACATGGACACCTGCTCGTTGAACATCTCATTCCAAAATAATGGGCATTGATATGGATTTGGTCCCCCCTTTGCTGCAATAACAGTCTCTACTCTACTTGGAAGGCTTTCCACTAGATGTTGGTACATTGCTGCAGGGACTTACTTCCATTCATCCACGAGCAGTATTGAAGTCGGGCACTGATGGTGGGAAATTAAGGCTGGCTCGCAGTCGGCGTTCCAATTAATCCCAAAGGTGTTTCTTGGGGTTGAGATCAGGGCTCTGTGCTGGCCAGTCAAGTTCTTCCACACCGATCTCGACAAACCATTTCTGTATGGACCTGCTTTGTGTGGGAGGGCATTGTCATGCTGAAACAGGAAAGGGCCTTTCCCAAACTGTTGCCACAAAGTTGGAAACGCAGAATCGTCTAGAATATTATATGCTGTAGCTTTAAGATTGACCTTCATTGGAAGGGACCTAGCCCGATCCATGAAAAACAGCTCCAGACCATTATTCCTCCTCCACCAAACTTGACAGTTGGCACTATGCATTTGGACAGGCAGCGTTCTCCTGGCATCCGCAAAACCCAGATTCATGTGATGATTCATCACTCCAGGGAACGTGTTTCCACTGCTCCAGAGTCCAATGGTGGCGAGCTTTACACCAATTCAGACATCGCTTGGCATTGCACATGGTGAGCTTGTGTGCGGCTGCTCGGCCATGGAAACCCATTTCATGAAGCTCCCGACAAGCAGTTCTTGTGCTGAAGTTGCTTCCAGAGGTGGTGTGGATCTCGATAGTGAGCGTTGCAACCAAGGACAGACTTATTTTACGTGCTACACGCTTCAGAACTTGGCGGTCCCATTCTGCGATCTTGTGTGGCCTATCACTTTGCGGCTGAGCTGTTGTTGCTCCTAGAAGTGTCCACAATAAAAGCACTAACAGGGCAGACATTTGACGAACTGACTTGTTAGAAAGATGGCATCCTATGACGGTGCCACGTTGAAAGTCACTGAGCTCTTTGGTAAAGCTATTCTACTGCTAATATTTGTTTACATTTACATTACATTTACATTTAAGTCATTTAGCAGCCGCTCTTATCCAGAGCGACGTACAAATTGGTGCATTCACCTTATGACATCCAGTGGAACAGCCACTTTACAATAGTGCATCTAAATCTTTTAAGGGGGGTGAGAAGGATTACTTTATCCTATCCTAGGTATTCCTTAAAGAGGTGGGGTTTCAGGTGTCTCCGGAAGGTGGTGATTGACTCCGCTGTCCTGGCGTCGTGAGGGAGTTTGTTCCACCATTGGGGGGCCAGAGCAGCGAACAGTTTTGTCTGGGCTGAGCGGGAACTGTACTTCCTCAGTGGTAGGGAGGCGAGCAGGCCAGAGGTGGATGAACGCAGTGCCCTTGTTTGGGTGTAGGGCCTGATCAGAGCCTGGAGGTACTGAGGTGCCGTTCCCCTCACAGCTCCGTAGGCAAGCATGTTTATAGAGATTGCATGGCTCTGTGCTCAATTTTATGCATCATAAAATTGTGTGGATGAAAAAGCTGATTGTAGTAACATCCCTTTAAAGAAACAGTCTGTCATATATCCTGTTTTCAGTAGTTAAATTAATTACAGGCTGTTGAGGTATCAGATTATGTTTTTTATAGTGCTCATAAATGCCTGAGCTGAGAGATACTCTCACCGATGTGACCATGAAGATGGCACTGGGTGCTGAAGCCTTGGTTCAGTAATAAATCATTGGGAGTAATATAGTGCACATAGAGATTGTATATAGTAGTACAGAGTGTGCATCCTGCTTCAATTGATCATCCTTGAGATGTTTGTACAACTTGATTGGAGTCCACCTGTGGTAAATTCAATTGATTGGACATGATTTGAAAAGGCACACACCTGTCCATATAAGATCCCACAGCTGACAGTGCATGTCAGAGCCGAAACCAAGCCATGAGGTCTAAGGAATTATCTGTAAATGTCACGCCTGCTCCTGCTACCCCTCCCTGGCACTCAAAGGCCAGGCAATTGTAGGCCTTTACGCACCAACCGGCTGGTCCAGTGCCCAGGCCTCGGTCGGCCCGTTAGACTCGCCCTGGTGGGACGTTGGGTGGCGCACCTAGAGGGGGAGGTACTGTCATGCCTGCTCCAGCTCCCCTCCCTGGCACTCGAAGGCGCCAGGCTCCCCGGCATTACACACACCTGCCAACATCATTACGCACACCTGCTTCACTCATCACACGCATCAGCGATCATTTGGACTCACCTGGACTCAATCACCTGTGTTATTTTCTTCCCTACATCTGTCTGTCCCCCTGCTCTGTTCCCCACTTCCACATGAATTGTAGTATGTCATTGTGTTACCCGTGTGCTGGCGCTGTTCCTGTCTAGTTCCATGTCTGTTCCTAATTAAATGTTTGACTCCCTGTACCTGCTTCTCATCTCCAGCGTCAGTTCTTACAGTAGAGCTTCGGGACAGGATTGTGTCGAGGCACAGATCTGGGGAAGGGTACCAAATTTTGGGGTACCAATCTGGGGAAGATTACCGATTTTTGCAGTATTGAATATCCTCAAGAACACAGTGGCCTCCATCATTCTTAAATGGAAGAAGTTTGGAATTACCAAGACTTTTCCTAGAGCTGGCCTCCTGGTGACCAAGAACCCGATAGTCACTCTGACAGAGCTTAAGAGTTCCTCCATGGAGATTGGAAAACCTTACAGAAGGACAACCATCTCTGCAGCACTCTACCAATCAGGCCTTTATGGTAGAGGTGCCAGACGGAAGCCCCTCCTCAGTAAAAGGCACATGACAGCCCACTTGGAGTTTGCCAAAAGACAACTAAAGACTCAGAAACAATATTCTATGGTCTGATCAAACAAAAGTTGAACTCTTTGGCCTGAATGACAAGCGTCACATCTGGAGGAAACCAAGCACAAACATTATGGTGAAGCATGGTGGTGGCAGCATCATGCAATGGGGATGTTTTTCAGGATCAATGGAAAGATGAACAGAGCAAAGTACAGAGAGATCCTTGATTAAAACCTGCTACAGAGCTTTCAGGACCTCAGACTGTGGTGAAGGTTCACATTCCAGCAGGACAATGACCCTAAGCACACAGCCAAAACAATGCAGGAGTGGCTTCGGGACAAGTGTCTGTATGTTCTTGAGGGGCCCATCCAGAACCCCTTGAATCCGATCTGACAACTATAGAGAGACCTGAAAATAGCTGTGCAGCAATGCTCCTTATCCAACCTGACAGAGCTTGAGAGGATGTGAAGAGAAGAATGGGAAACTCCTCAAATACAGGTGGACCAAGCTTGTAGCGTCGTACCCATGAAGACTCGAAGCTGTAATTTCTGCTAAATGTGCTTCAACAAAGTACTGAGTAAAGGGTCTGAATACTTATATAAATGTTATGTTTAGGATTTCAGATTTTTAATACATTTGCAAATATTTCTAAAACCCTGTTTGAGGAGGAGATAAAATTACTTAATTCATTTGAATTAAGACTGCTGTAACAAAACGTGGAAAAAGTCAAGGGGTCTGAATACTTTCAGAATCCACTCTACCTTCCCGCTAGGTAGATGGGCATGCCAACCAACTTGGATGATGGCGATGTTTACTTTAAATGACCAACACACAGTAATCTCAGAACTTCTCTAGGCAAGGTTCTTTGGAAAACTTTATTTTTCACTAATGTTTGTCATCATGCCCATGTGGTGTTCTGTGTCTGACTGTATTAATTACAAACAATTGTGAAAATGAGTTAGTTATCTTTCACCGTTCAACCTACTAGAGATTTACCCCTGATGCTGCCAGTGATGCAGAAGACATGGCAGCTCTGCTTCTTGCTCCCAAGCAACTTTGCAGTATTTGTGTGTGTTATTTATTACATTATTAGCCCAGAACGTTTTTGGTGTTATCGCATACAGCCGGAAATAACTTTTGGGTATCAGAGTGATGGTAACTCATCAGCAATACGACCAGGAATACGATTTTCCTGAATTGGATCCTTTGTTCGTACCCCCCACTGAACTTTTTCCAGAGGCTGCTCCAAGATGCCGCCAGGGGAGAATGGCATTCAGAGTGGACTTCTAGTCTGACTCAGGAGCCATGCACAACGTCCCCCGCTTCTGAGAATATTACTCGCTAATGTTCAGTCTCTGGATAATAAAGTAGACGAACTCAGGGCGAGGATCTCCTTCTGGAGAGACATCAGGGACTGTAACATACTCTGCTTCACGGGATCATGGCTCTCTCCAGATATACTGTCCCCGTCCATACAACCAGCTGGGTTCTCCGTACATCGTTTAGACAGGAATAAAGAACTGCCTGGGAAGAAGAAAGGCAGTGGTATATGTTTTATGATTAACCACAGAAATATACAGAAACGTACAGTCCTTTTGTTCACCCGACCTAGAATACCTCACAATCAAATACAGACCGTATTACCTCCCAAGAGAATTATCTTTGGTTATAGTCACAGCCGTGTATATTCCCCCTCAAGCCAAAACCACGACAGCCCTCAAGAAACTATACTGGACTTTGTGCAAACTGGAAACCACATATCCCAATGCGACATTTATTGTAGCTGGGGATTTTAACAAAGCAAATTTGAGTTAAACTTTAAACAAAAATGTATCCATTCATGGGATTCTCCATTGTCAACTGAGCCAGTAACTTCCTTTGTACATCTCCTATAGAGTTTTATAATGTCTCACCTGGTTCTGTGGGCTCTCAATAGTATCTGATGCCAGAAAACTTAACAAACCCAAACTATTAACATTAAAATGTAGACTGAAATGAAGTCCAGTGATTCCGCTGGTACTACCCTCCAAAACCCTCATTCCACAGGAAACACTGAAGACTAAATAGTCACTTTGTTTCTAGTCCCTCACTTAGAGTAGTAGTAGAAGTTGCATTTATACAGAAACACTATCCACTATTTTAATTTGTGTACTTACCACCCAACTGTTCAACATCTGGGGTGCAGCATCTAGATTGTGGGGATCTCTCCAAGATCAGGGTTGAGGACGAGGATTCGTCAGTCTCATCAGTGGACATCTCCTGGTTGTTCTGAAATCGAAGGCTTCGTGGCCTCTTTCTTGAAGGGCTCGCTCCCTGCATCTTTTTGGGGGTTGTCACATACTGAATCCTTTTCAAAAGCTGCTTCTTCACAGATTCCTAACAAACACATCTATTGTGGAACTGGGGTTCCTGGGAGTGCATATTTATAATGCTATTTCTGACTTCGGTTGACTCCACAACATGGGGGGTATCTGTATGGCTTGATTTTGTGTCTAAGCGCCGTACTCAGATTATTGCATGGTGTGCTTTTTCCGTAAAATCTTTTTGAAATCTGACACAGCAGTTGCATTAAGGAGAAGTTAAAGTTCCATGCATAACACTTGTATCTTTTATCAATGTTTATTATGAGTATTTCTGTAAATTGACGTGGCTCTGCAAATTCACAGGATGTTTTGGAAGCAAGACATTATTGAACATAACGCGCCAATGTAAACTGAGATTTTTGGAAATAAATATGAACTTTATCGAACAAAACATACATGTATTGTGTAACATGAAGTCCTATGAGTGTCATCTGATGAAGATCACCAAAGGTTAGTGATTAATTTTAGACCTATTTCTGCTTTTTGTGACTCCTCTCTTTGGCTGGAAAAAAATGGCTGTTTTTCTGTGACTAGGTACTGACCTAACATAATCATTTGGTGTGATTTTGTGGTAAAGCCTTTTTGAAATTGGACACTGTGGTGGGATTAACAACAAGGTAATCTTTAAAATGATGTAAAATACTGGTATGTTTGAGGAATTTTAATTATGAGATTTCTGTTGTTTGAATTTGGCGACCTGCACTTTCACTGGCTGTTGTCATATCGATTGCATTAGCAGGATTTCAGCCGTAAGAAGTTTTTAAACAAAATCTAAACCAGAAATGAAAATACAAGCAGACACATGTTGCCCTGATTAATCTGGATGAAGCACATCCCTCCTATTTTGAGAGTCAGATGTTTGCACTTTGGCTGCCAGGTATCCAACAGTACTGCGTTTGAATACCTGAGTAGTGACTTACACACTCAGCTCCACTGGTTGTAGATCTGTCCCGCAGCATTGGGTAGTATTCTTTTGAGACGCTTCGCCATTACAGTGTGTTCACGGCTGCATGGATACTGGAAGTCATCCCCTACTGCTCTCTTAATGGAAATCATGCTTGTTACTGTATTCCTGATTAACCGAAAGCAAAGATCTTTGGAAAGGATATAGTCTCATTGTCCAGCACGCTGTTAAAAAAAAGGTGCTTCTTGATTGCTCCAACTCTGTGTCTGTGTATAAGACATACTGTGGGTTGGTGGAGAGTGGAAGGGAGTGGGAGTGGGGATAAAATCACAGGTCCCAGAGGAGGAGCCTGGTCTACACAGGTCTGATTCCCTGACCCTGTGCAAGACAAACATATATGCAATGGTAATTACAAAGAAAAAAAGAACACCACACTGTAACAACAACCTAACAGCAAACACCAAAACAACTACATCTTTAGATGATGATGGCCAGGAAATGCTACTTTGAAAACAGGAAACACTGTCTGCATGGTTAGACTAAATGTCTCCCAAATGTCAAAATCTAACATTACCTCATTTACACCATGAGTAAATCTCCAAATGGTTCTCCTTCTGAAGAAGTGCTCTGGCCCGGGAAAGAGATCACGTAAATCCTCCTTAGAGAGGCTGGGCAGCATGTCTGTGCTTAAATTAACAGCTGAAAAACACATTTAACCACATGGTAAATAGTTAAGTCACAAAATTTGACTACCAATATCATTAACGTTGACATCAATTACTTTAAACCAAAAGATAGTGCAAGCTAATGAAACTAACGTTAACGCCAAATTGTCTCCCATATTGAAAATCTTAGTTGCTTGTCTAGCTAAGATTGTAGACAATGACTGACACCATCGATAATTTAGCTTCGCCGTCTTTGGCGCCATTTCTATTTATTTTCAATTGTCAATAGAAAGGTCGCCAAAGACGGCGAAGCTAAATAATCGACGGTGTCAGTCATTAGGGCACATTTACACCTCATTAACACTATTCCTCGCAAAAAACACTCTCAATCTAACCAAAGTGTTTTCAACGAATGACCGTTCGTGCAGTTATGAACTGCTAACAGTCAACGTTACCTAGTTAAAATTAGCATGCTAACTTGGCTTGCCAACTTTCCAATTCAAATTAACGCTAGCTAACGTTAGCTTGCTAAGGAGAAAGGCAGACGGGGATAAACAAATGAACATTACCCTTCAATACTGCGGTTGATATATGATCCATGCCAGGATATGTGTCATCCATTCCATCTTCATTCATGGTGTTGTTAGATGACTCAAAGACTTGGACTGTTTTTGACTTTTTAGTTATAGGCCTCCCTTATGTATCTAGATAATGTGATGAACATACATCAGTTAAGCAATATCACACGAGAGGGAGTGCTGAATATCAGCACGGCTGTGATTCGGTCGTAGGTACGTGGCCACAGGCAGAAGATAATAATATTCATGATAACAGCACGACCCCGAGTGTGATGTTGCTTTTATACAACAGTTCTACAAGCATGATTTATTAGTTAACAGTAATAAGTGACAACAGATTATGATTTGTTTATTTATTTAATAATTTATTTGGCTCCGCCAACATATATAGTTCCATAACTGAACTGGGACACATAGTTCCCCAAATGGTCTGGGACTGAAATTGTTGCAAAGCACCACATATACATTTTCCTACACACTAGCTTGCGACTGCTACTTTGTGTAGGTCTACACGTTACTGTCCTCTCCTGGCAACCATTCATAATTTAACTCACATGTTATTTGTGGAAATATGTTCAGCTTTGTGGTGTGAAATTTGTTATAATTTAAGATAGACGACGATTGTTAATGTAATTAACATGGGTTTATATATTGTATTTTCGTATTGGGGTTTGTAGTATTTGGGATTGCGGCTGAGTAGGGGTGTTGTATTAGGCTTGGCTGCCTGAGGCGGTTCTCAATCCGAGTCAGGTGATTCTCGTTGTCTCTGATTGGGAACCGTATTTAGGTAGCCGGGGTTTCACTGTGTATTTCGTGGGTGATTGTTCCTGTCTCTGTGTAGTTTCACCAGATAGGCTGTAATTAGATTTCACGTTCCGTTTGTTGTTTTGTATTTTGTAATAGTTATTTCATGTATCGCGATCCTTCATTAAAGATCATGAGTAACCACCACACTGCATTTCGGTCCGACTCTCTTTCTACAAACCGAAGAACGCCGTTACAGATGTAAAGGAAATTCCAATTGCTCGAACCATAGGCAGGATGAACTGTGGAGGTTCAAAATACATTTTCATCAAAGACAAATTATTTAATCATGTACCATTAGTTAAAAGTCTAGAACAGCTTTTATCACACCCAAGGATTTTATCTATGGTTGAAAAGGGACCCCGGATGTGCAGGGGAAGTTTTTTTCATGATATTGTTGATGGTGCTCTTCTAAAATCACATCCCTTATTTTCAGAGAAACCAAGGGCATTGCAGATTGTTCTGTACACGGATGAAATAGAGATCTGTAAGCCACTAGGATCCTTTGCATCAAAAAACAAGTCATTAATGGTGTATTACACCCTAGGAAATATAAATCCAAAATAAAGGTCTAAACTGGGTGCTATCAGGCTACTTGCCATGGCTAGATCAGCAGACCTCTGTCAATCTGGTGTAGATGTAATATTGAATATAATCAAGGAAGACATGGATGCATTGTACAGTGGGGTTAAAATGCTAACTATTAACGGAGAGAAAACAATATAAGGTGCCATGGTCTCTCTCTGTGGAGACACCCTGGCACAACATGAACAAGCAGGGTTCAAAGAGGGTGTGGGCCTTGCCTACAGTAAGTGCAGACACTCTGAGTGTTCTTTTGAGGACATGCAGTCACACTTCAATGAGGATGCATATACTAAAATGACATTGGAGAAGCATGTCAGACAGTATGATGAAATAGATGGCACAGACAGACTTGCTTCGCAACAGCTTGAGAACAACATATGGGATCAACAGAAGGAGCAAGCTAGTTGAATTCCCAGTCTTTGATATCATACAACAAACTCCGCAAGACATTATCCATATAATTCTGGAGGGCATAGCCCCATAGGAAATAAAATGTGTTTGAATCATCTTTTTGTGTCAGGACAGATTCATCTGGACTCAGTAAATTCTGCTATTCTTGGTTTCCCTTATTCCCTCCAGATGTTAGAGATCGGCCATAACCAATTTCTGTTAGTACATTAACTTCAAGTGATGGTAAAATAAAACACACATCTGGGCAGATGTTTGTCCTGCAACAGATATTGCCCTTTGTTTTGGAGAGTTTGGAAGTCAATGCATATATACGACTGATAAATGAGCTAATAGAGATTGTACAGATAGTATTTGCACCTGTTCTTTCCATTGTGACTGTGTCTAGGTTGAAGTTACTCATTGAAAATCATTTGAAGCATTGGAAGGAGCTTTTTCCAGACTGCAATGTTACACCTAAATAGCATTATATGAAACATTTGCCATTGCAGATAAAGTCATTGGGTCCAATTGTTAGACATATGTATATGCGGTTTGAGTCTAAAAATTGTTTCTTTAAATGGGCTTCCAAGCTCAATGTAAAAAATATTTGCAAGTCTTTGATCAATCAGAACCAAATATATGAAAGCTGCCAAAATGTTGACAGTTCAAATGCACCCAATTCTTTCAAATGAAAGGGAGATGGGACCTGTATCAGTGGTTAAAGATCTACAATATTTACGTGGAAAATTGAGGGACTTCCTAGGTTTCAATGATATAAACCAAATGGCTTGTAATAAATTCTAATAAATACATAACTCTAACTCAGAAGTCCATGATCTTTGCCAAAGTACTGAATGGTAATATGCCAGAATTTGGACTGGTTAAAAACATATTTATTGTTGATTCTAGGCTTTATTGTTTGGAATATCAACCATTTCAAACTATACGCTTTGATAGAAACATCATGGCTTATCAAGTTGAGGTCCCACACCTTGCACAGGCCACTGAGTTAGTGGATGCTGAAAAGCTGGTTGATTTGACCTCTTATTACACAATTAGCAACAAGAGCCAAACTTATGTACAAGTCAAATACCATCTGGGGGATGCAATAGAATTGTACAACAGTTCAAATGACTCATACTGTGTTCCCCAGATATGAAAAGTGTACTGTCTTTGTTCTGTACTGTATTTTGTCTACCCGATTGCTGTGCTGTGTGTAAGATTGAAAATAACACAGTGGATTCCATTTGGTCATTATCTGTTCTTAATATGTGAAGAAATGAAAAGGATAAGATGCTTGAAATAATAAATTCTGACTTTGACAAAGCAGTTGTGTACTTGTCAGTGTTGATCAAACAGCTTTATAATTCTGGTAATTCTAGTTTCGAGCATTAAGTTACTCAGAACCAGTAATCCAATCTCAGTAACAAGTTATATTATCTTATTAAGATAAATAGGGACAAAAAAAGCTTGAAACAAGTGAAATGCACCAACATAAAACTGGCTGATAAGAATAAATATCTTGTCAAATTAAAAACAAGCATATATTGCCTTGACTTAAGATATTTAATCTTACTAAGATTTTAATTTTGCAGCCCCTTCCTCCAGTTCCAGACCGTCAGTGTCTTGCTCTTTAATACAAATGGTTTAAGAGCTTTCTTGAGCAAAGCCCATTAATGAGTCAGGGGTTATTAAGTGCACTTCCCATTTGGTATCGTTTCCTAATCTCACCAAGCATCCTGGTGATTCTCCTCCTCCCGCACATTCTGAAGAGTCAGTGTGGAGTCTACACACATGCAGGGGACATACACACGGGCACACATGTACATGTAGATATGTGTGCACAGACATTTTCCATTTTAGAAACTTGTTTTTCACACACACACGCAGATGCACACACTTTCGAGGTGGCATTTAACACACACACACACACACACACACACACACACACACACACACACACACACACACACACACACACACACACACACACACACACACACACACACACACACACACACACACACACACACACACAATGGCACCTGGGTCAGCGCTAAACTGTTCCTAAACTGTCATTGGAAATAAGAATTTGTTCATAACTGACTTGCCTGGTTAAATATAAAATAAACACACACACACACAGGACAGGTTGGATCTTACTGCTCCTAGCAGAACTTAAGTGTCCATACGAGCTGGAGAAAAACTTGCCAAATACCAAAAATGTCACAAAATATTGTCACAATATATGCACCAACTGTTTCTATTTGGAAACATGGTAAGTTTAACTTGTGTGTCACATGGACCATACTGAACTGTGGAATGCATTTTTTTGGAAACGTATTTAGTTAACATGCTATTCTGTGCTGTTTGTCAACATTTACTTGACCATTTTACTTGAACAATTTACTTCAACATTGTTGTTGAAAAAAAACGTGATTTTGTTTTTGAGTATACAAAACATTAAGAAAACCTGCTCTTTCCATGGCATAGACTGAGCAGGTGAATCCAAGTGAAAGCTATGATCTCTTATTGATGTCATGTGTTAAATCGTAGAATGTATGCACACATGACTGTAAGTCGCTTTGGATAAAAGCGTCACCTAAATGGCATATATTATTATTATATTATATTATTATATTATTATTATTATTATATTATTATTATATTATAAATCCACTTCAATCAGTGATGATGAAGGGGAGGAGACAGGTTAAAAACTGTTTCTAAACCTTGAGACAAGGTGAATGGACAAGGCAAAAGATTTCAGTGCCTTTGAATGTGGTATGTTATCATCACTGTGGCCAAGCTTCCTGCTATCTAGAACCTCTATACCAGGTGGTGTCAGAGGAAGGCCGTAAAAATTGTCAAGGACTCCAGCCACCCTAGTCATAGACTGTTCTCTCTGCTACCGCATGGCAAGCGATACCGGAGCGCCAAGTCGAGGTCCAAGAGGCTTCTAAACAGCTTCTACCTCCAAGTCATAAGACTACTGAACATCTAATTAAATGGCTACCCAGACTATTAGCATTGCCCCCCCCATCTTTTACGCTGGTGCTACTCTCTGTTATTATCTATGCAAAGTTACTTTAAAAGTTCTACCTACATGTACACATAACCTAAATCCCTTGACTAACCAGTGCCCCTGCACATTGACTCTGTACCGATAACCCCTGTATATAGCCTCGCTATTGTTATTTTACTGCTGCTCTTTAATTATTTGTTACTTTATTTAAAAACATTTTTAGGTATTTTTCTTAAAACTGCATTGTTGGTTAAGGGCTTGTAAGTAAGCATTTCATTGTTGTATTCGGCACATGTGACAAATACAATTAGATTTGATTTGATGTTATTAGGTACTAGGCGCATCGGTTTGAGTGTGTCACGAACTGCAACGCTGCTGGGTTTTTCACGCTCAAAAGTTTCCTGTGTGTATCAAGAATGGTCTTCCACCCAAAGGACATCCAGCCAACTTGACACAACTGTGGGAAGCATTGGAGTTAACATGGGTCAGCATCCCTGTGGAAAGCTTTTGACATTTTGTAGAGTCCATGCCCCAACTAATTGAGGCTGTTCTGAGGGCAAAAGTGCCAGGGTGCAACTCAATATTAGGAAGGTGTTGTTGCTGCTGGAGGTTCGTCAGGTCAATGTTTACATTATGCCTACCCTTCATAAATGTAAACTTCTTATGGCACACCACAACACAACAAAGTCAGTTTATCCAACAATGGATTACCTCCTAAAATAAAACTATACCCTGTAACCAAAACTATACCCTGTAACATCATTCCAAATGGAGGAAACAAGCATGCTTATCCTGGAGAGAAGTGTGCTAGCATCTCATAGGAATAGGCTATTACTGAATTAAAAAAAAAAACATTTTAAAAGAGGAGCAAAATAACAATATATGAATCAACTCATTGGTTCTGAAACACAGATTTTATTCAAACAAACAATTAAAAATAGTCTGCCAAAATACATAAATCACAGTCAAAGCAGAATTGCATACATTTGTAGAACATTCTTTCTTGTGTTTCTTTTCGGGAAAAAAATCTAAATGAGCGATAAAAACATCAGAATGATTGTTAAAGTTTTAACAGTGTTTATTGAATTTTTTTGAAGAGGAGGGTTAGGCCATGGTGCATTGGATTCAGCAATGAGTGATTGAAACAAAAGAGATGAGATGTAGTACACACAGTAAAGGGCCCGGGTGTAGATTAATTAACACGATGTAAAGGTTTTCCAGAAGAAGTTCTTGCATCCAGCCTTGCGTTCACGTGGAGACAGTACTGGGCCGGGTGCACGCTCCAGCTCGAGATCCACATCCTCCTGCTCCACGCCATGAGACATGTCATCCAATTCAATCGCCTCGTTCTCTACGTGTGCTAGCTCTGAGAGTAGCTCTACGAGTGTATTCCTGGCAAGCTCCTGAAAATAGATCAAATAAGATTAAATTGTTATTTTTTCTGTTTTGTGGAGACAGAAAATTTCACATTTTAGCAACAAGATCCACTGAAATAGAAAGAAAGAAATCAACATGCTTTTAAAAAAATGTAGCATACCCATTTAGGAAGGAAATCAGTGTTTGAATGTTTTCTCTTCCCACACATTGCTAGAATAAATAGATGTAGGCTATCCAATCTGCATTATTTCAATTTATTTAAGCTGTCTTCAAATCTATTAAAATGACCTTTCCAATGCTGTTATGCATGAATCGATCACTTAAACCGAGATGTATAAACTACTTTCCCATCATGTACATTTTTTGGGGAAGAACACTTTTCATTAATAAACATTAGGTACTTTTTTACCCATTCTACCGTATGTTCTGACTATGCTACGTAATTGACAGCTAACTACAGCATACCCCAAATTCCAGAGACCTCTTTTGTTCTTATTTTACGTTTTTAATTTTAAAGGTTGATTTAAAATATAGAACAATATACATTTATATTTTGTTAGTTGCTCTGATACATATTATTAAGTGCTGAGGAAATATTGGTATTTCAACCTGTCCTGGCTCTAAGTAGAGGAGAGATTGACTTCATCACTACTTTGAAAAATATTGACATATTGAATGCACCGAGCTGTCTGTTTAAACTACTGGCACACATGTCAAACACCAATGCAAACCCCACAAGACATGCCACCAGAGGTGTCTTCACAGTCCCCAAATCTAGAAAAGACTATTGGAGGCACACAATACTACATAGAGCTACACAGAACTCTATTCCACATCAAGTAGCTCACACAAGCAGAAAGATCAGATTGAAAAAATGATAAAAATGCACCTTAAGGGACAGCATAAACTGTGAAGAGACATATACACAGTCATAGACATCCATACACACACATATGATAACATACGCACTATACACACACATGGATTTGTGTTTTAGATATGTGGTAGTAGAGTAGTGGCCCGAGTGCACACACACTCTAGTGTTGTGAAAAGTAATGTAATGTTTTTTTTATTGTGTATAAATCCATTAATTTTGCTGGACCCCAGGAAGAGTGCCAGCATTTAAATGGGGATCCATAATACATTCAAATACTTCATTTCTTGGTTGCTTCCCTGTATCATACTAATTTCCTCGATCCATTTCCCTGTGCCTGCCAGTAAAACCAAAGTGTTAACTGTATGGCAACGCATGTGCTTAAATTGACATTTCTAGAAGGTATAGTCGCTAGACTCTAGAGGTAAATCTACTTCAATTGTAGTTTACAGCTGTGCCATCAAACTCACAAAAAAAAATCAGATAATATGGCCACTGCAGCCTGAGATATATGTTGTTTAAGAACAAATTCTCATAATGAAAGTCTGATTGAAGGTATTTACCTGTTTGCCTGCAGGTGCCATGAGTGACCGTTGGAGCAGCTGGCGGAGTTTGGCATCGGACGGAGCGGCAGAGACGCTGCTGATGGCCAGGGCCAGGGAGAGTAGTGCTAGGGCGCACTGGACACGCGTCGAGAGCATCTTCTTCTGGGTCTCGGGGGAGGCAGAGGATGGATAAAGGTGGTTCAATTGGGCAGACAATCGTTGAGATTGGCTTCTCTTTGAGTTCTGCTGCTCCTGTTGTTCTTGTCCCCCCTCCGAACCTGTCTTTTAAACGGTTCATCTGACGTCAGGTGGTAAAGGGGGGTTTCCTTCTGGTGGGTAAGGTTTGGATATGAGCAATGATTCCACGTGATAATGTTTCCACCGATTAGAGAGTCGTGCGCATCCTTTGAAATAAGGGAATTCATGATCCTGTCATTAGTTGAATATTGTTCGATTAGTGAAAAATGGTTTCATTTGTAGAGACTATCACTTCGTGTGGATCTTATTGAATTTCAGAAAATGTTAAGTTTTATAAAAGTTCAAGAACTTCGTTTAGGGGGGTGTTAAGCAAATGAGATGAACTCAAGGCTCTGGAAAATGGAAAATCAACAACACATCAATCATGAATAGGCTACAATGTGTCAAACTTGGCCTCAACTTTAATGATTATAACAAAACGTGTCTGAACGTCACTCATGCCTGAACTGTTATCGTTCTTCATAAATACACCTGTTGTAATGTTTAACATATTGTTTCTTCACATAGGACATATATGTATCCAATTAAGAGGACACTTATATTCAAAACACTTCTCATATAGGTATTCACTCACTAATTCACATCATTATGCACGCCTGCAATGGTGGTGATGACCCTTTTGCATTTACAACAATTAAATTATTATCATACAAAATATCAGTATGAATATCTCCATATGAGACAAATATGCCTACATTTGGAATAAAACTAGGGAAGCAGCAAGTGGATTTCACTTAAAGCCTGCAGTTTCATATATTATATAAAAGGGGCACTTTTATTTGAAATATGGATTACATTTTTCTTTATTTCATTCATTTTTTGGCACACACTTACAAGAAAAGACTCATGTTGACGTGCAATGGATGTGGAGTGTGTTTCGTAGATGAGTTCTTCTGAAGACCTGTGGAATCCTCAGAATAGCCTAGTATCCCACTCACTTCCTTTCATTTAAAACTGTAGCACACTTGCTCTCCAACAAAATATCCCTTTTTATAGTCACATACTGTCACGATAGTTTGAAATTTCATGGACATTTTATATAACACAAATCCTGGTGTAATATTTGTTTGCCAGCCGCATGAGCTTCCCGATGTCTTGCCTGCATGGGTAAAGCGTCATAGGTACGCAATAGGCTCTATTTTTAGCATTTACTTTCTAAGCCATTGTAATAAGACTTCTAAAGAAGACAGACTGCTAAATAGATAATCAAATGGCTACCCAGACTACCCACATTTACCCTTTTTTTACACTAAGTCTATTGACTTTATGCACACATACTGGATTCTACCCACACATTCACACATACTTACACTGATACCCCAACACACACACACACACACACACACACACACACACACACACACACACACACACACACACACACACACACACACACACACACACACACACACACACACACACACACACACACACACACACACACACATACACACCACAATTTCACACTCACCACATACGCTGCTACTAATCACTTTTACCACTACCTGTCACGTTCTGACCATAGTTCTTTTGTGTTTTCCTTGTTTTAGTGTTGGTCAGGACGTGAGCTGGGTGGGCATTCTATGTTGTGTGTCTGGTTTGTCTATTTCTATGTTTGGCCTGATATCGTTCTCAATCAGAGGCAGGTGTTAGTCATTGTCTCTGATTGGGAACCATATTTAGGTAGCCTGTTTTGTGTTGGGATTTGTGGGTGGTTGTTTCCTGTCTTTGTGTTTTATGCACCATTCAGGACTGTTTCGGTTTTCACATTTATTGTTTTGTATCCTGTTCATGTTTGAGTTACCTTATTAAATTAACATGAACTCCAACCATGCTGCGTTTTGGTCCGCCTCTCCTTCCCAGTAAGAAAGCCGTTACACTACCTAAATGTACAGTACATAGCTACCTCAATTACCTCATATACCTGCACAACTATACTATGAAACAAATATAAATGATATAAAGAATGATAGTAAAAAGCTTTGGAGCACCTCAAATTACATTTTGGGGGAAAAAAGGTCAACTCAGCTCCATCATTCATTGAATCAGATGGCTCATACATCACAAAATCCACTGATATTGCCAACCACTAAGGATTTTTTCATTGGCAATATTAGAAATCTTAGGCATGACATGCCAGCAACAAACGCTGACACTACACATCCAAGTATATCGGACCAAATTATGAAAGACAAGAATGAATACTTTTGAATTGCGTAAAGTCAGTGTAGAAGCGGTGACATTTTTTGTTGTTGTTTATTAACAATGACAAGCCACCGGAGTCTGACAATCTGTATGAAAAATTACCGAGGGTCACAGCAGACGATATTGCCACACCTTCAATTTAAGCCTACTAAAAAATGTGTGCCCTCAGGCCTGGAGGGAAGCTAAAGTAGTTCCGCTACCCAAGAAGAGTAAAGTCTCCTTTACTGGCACAAATACTGAACAAAAAAATTTGTTTGACAAGATACAATGCTACTTCACAGTAAACAAATTAACAAAATTATTTCACAATGCTTATAGGGAAGGACACTCAACAAGCACAGCACCTACACAAATGACTGATGATTGGCTGAGAGAAATTGATGATACAATGATTGTGGGGTTGTCTTGATGATAGACTTCAATGCAGTAGTGATGTAGTCGATCATAGTCTGCTACTGGAAAAACTTATGTGTTATGGCTTTACACCCCCTGCTATAATGTGGATAAAGAGTTACTTGTCTAACAGAACAGAGGGTGTTCTTTAATGGAAGCCTCTCAAAAATACTCAAGGTAGAATCAGGAATTCCCCAAGGTAGCTGTTTAGGCCCCTTGCTTTTTTCAATCTTTACTAATGAGAGTATGTATGACAGAGTGTGTATGTATGCGGATGACTCAACACTATACACATCAGCTACTACAGCGACTGAAATGACTGCAACACTTAACAAAGAGTTACAGTTAGTTTCAGAGTGGGTGGCAAGGAAAAATGTAGCATGAATATTTCTAAAACTAAAAGCATTTTATTTGGGACAAATCATTCACTAAAACCTAAACCTCAACTATATATTGTAATAAGTCATGTGGAAATTGAGCAACTTGAGATGACTAAACTGCCTGATGTAATCCTGGATTGTAAACTGTCATGATCAAAACATATTGAAAAAACAGATGGGGATAATAAAGCACTGCTCTACCTTCTTAACAACATTATCAACAAGGCAGGTCCTACAGGCCCTAGTTTTGTCACACCTTGACTGCTGTTCAGTCGTGTGGTCAGGTGCCACAAAAAATCACTTAGGAAAATTGCAATTGTCTCAGGAAAGGGCAGCACGGCTGGCCCTTGGATCAACACAGAGAGCTAACATTAATAATATGCATGTCAATCTCTCCTGGCTCAAAGTGGAGGAGTTCATCACTACTTGTATTTATGAGAATTTTCCTAAGTCACATGTTGAATGCATCGAGCTGTCTGTATGAACTACTGGCACACAGCTTGGACACCCGTGCATTCCATGCAACAAGTCCTCAGTACAGAACAAACTATGGGAGGTGCATAGTACTACATAGAGCAATGATTACATGGAACATCAAGTAACTGATGCAAGCAGTAAAATGAGATTTTTTAAAAACGGATTCAAAAAACACCTTATGGAACAGCGGGGACTGTGAAGCAACACAAACATAGGCACAGACACACGCATACAAACACACACTGTAACAGATGTCGTCTGGAGATAGAGAGGAGGACCAAGGTGCAGCGTGGTAAGTGTTCATGTCTTTTTAATAACCAAACGGAACACTGGAACAAACAATAAACGATGTGAACAAAATGAAACAGTACCGTGTGGCCCAAACAATCACACGGAAACAAACACCCACAAACCAAAAGTGAAACCCAGGCTACCTAAGTATGATTCTCAATCAGGGACAACAATTGACAGCTGCCTCTGATTGAGAACCATACTAGGCTGAACTCAAAAACCGACATAGAAAAACAAACATAGACTGCCCACCCCAACTCATGCCCTGACCAAACTAAAACAAAGACAAAAAAAAGGAACTAAGGTCAGAACGTGACACACACACACGATAACATATGCACTACACATGGATTTAGTACTGTAGATATGTGGTAGTGGTGGAGTAGGGGCCTGAGGGCACACAGTGTGTTGTAAAATCTGTGAATGTATTGTAATATTTTTAAAATTGTATAAACTGCCTTAATTTTGCTGGACACCAGGAATAGCAGCTGCTGTCATGGCTCCACAATAAATACAAATGCAATTACATATCAGAAGAAAAAACATTATGATACATTTGTGTGTCAAAATAGGAATATTCCAATATATGTAAATGTATGTTTTTACTGTTTATATGCTCGCAATACCTGTCAAATGACATGTACTGAATAATATTATTATATAGTAAAGATATTGAAGATAACAGGCAGACAGTAAGTACTGATACGAAAATGAAAATATTTTTCTATTTGCACAGACAAAAAAATCCCATAGCAATATTTCTCCATTGTCAATACTCACTAGCTAAATTGCATTCTTTTAATGGGAAACTCAACTGCCTGGTAGTGTAATGAGTGCGTACTGGCGGCAGAGAAGTCAGGCGCAGGGGAGCAAAGACTGTTACAATGGTGCAGTTTAATAATATAATCACTGTGAACAAAAACAATAAATATATACAATGGGACAAAAGTCCTTCGCACGCCAGACAAACGTGCACAAACACTTACAATAAACAATTCCGGACAAGGACATGGGGGAAACAGAGGGTTAAATACACAGCATGTAATTATGGAATTGGAACCAGGTGTGTGGGAAGACAAGACAAAACAAAAGGAAAATGAAAGGTGGATCGGTGATGGCTAGAAGGCCAGCGACACCGACCGCCGAACGCTGCCCGAAAAAGGAGAGGGACCGACTTCGGCGGAAGTCATGACAGGCAGAGCATATTTTTTTCAGAGTTCCTAAAATTATAAAACAACTGATTGAATTCTTCCAAGTCTTGTAATTGCCCATTTTATGGACAATTAGAACTGAAGATGTGTGAATAAAGGAGATGTTCACTCAAAATCCAGAAACTCCCAAGTGATTCCATACATTGAAACTAACTGCCTGTAAAAGGGTTAATCATTTTAGGACTGATCTTTTACTTGTCCGAAAGCTCAAATAGCTTTATAGAAATAAGACATGAACTGTACACAATTGGCCAAATAGGTGACTGAAAATTGCGTTATTGTGTTATAATGATGCAAGAAACCCCTTTGCAAAATTGTATTCATTATCATTATTATTAGCATACAGAGAATCATACAAAAATTAATGCTATATTCTGCCTATAGGCTTATTTGCATATTCAAGCATGTCTCGAAATAGGACATTGCCCCTTTCAGGTAAAAAAAAGCTCTTTATTTGACTTGCTTTTCAACAACAGTAAGATATGTACACTACTGGTCAAAAGTTTTAGAATACCTAATCATTCAAGGGTTTTTCTTTATTTGTACTATTTTCTACATTGTAGAATAATAGTGAAGACATCAAAACTATGAAATAACACATATGTAATAACCAAAAAAGTGTTCAACAAATCAAAAAAATATATATATTTGAGATTCTTCAAATAGCCACCCTTTAGCCTCCCGGTGGCCTTTATCACGTTTTGGGGAAGTTCCAGATGCAGTCCGTGTCGAAGTAACAAAAGTTTATTACTAGAACGACAGGTAGATGTCATTCCAAAAGGTACAGAACGGCAGGCAGTCTCAGGATCAGGGCAGGCAGAGGTCAATAATCCAGTGTGGTGGGGCAAGGTACAGTGGGGCAAGGCAGGCAGGGTCAGGAAACAGGAGACAAAGGGCTGTGAGACATGGGTTTGATTTTAGACACAGGAAAAGTGGGATGCATAAGGAGGGTACAGGGCAACGGAAGATGAACAGCAGAGGGGCTAATGAGATGGGGAAAGGGACGTTAATTAAACCAGGGGAAAAGTTTGCGGAACTCCATCCGGAGGGGCAGATCCCGGGTGGACAGCCGGAGTCCAGTGGTGGTCCGCTTGTTGTCGATACCTGGAGGTTGTCTTGAGAAGGGCCGACCGGGCTCTCCTCCAGGTACGACGACAGTGGTGGACAAACATCTGGGTCGAAGGTATGCCGACCTCTTCCTCTTGCTCAGGGAAGAGCGGGGGCTGATAGCCAAGGAAACACTCAAAGGGTGAGATACCTGTGGCAGAGCAAGGAAGGGTTTTGCGGGTGTATTCGACCCACACTAGTTGCTGGCTCCAGGTGGTGGGGTTGGCGGAGACCAGGTAGCGAAGAGTCATTTCCAAGTCTTGGTTAGCTCGCTCCGACTGGCCATTGGACAGGGGGTCGAACACGGAGGACAGGCTGGCCGATGACCCAATGAGCGTGCAGAATGCCTTCCAGAACCGGGACGTGAACTGAGGACCCCTGTCAGAGACCATGTCCACTAGGAGTCCGTGGGCCTGGAAGACATGCGGCACCATGAGCCAGGCTGTCTCTTTGGCGGAGGGTAGCTTGGTGAGATGAATGAATTGGGTGGCTTTGGAAAACCAGTCCACTACCGCCATGTCTTTGTGAGACGCGTTGTGGGTGAATGGATGATCTCCACATGTGTATTTCCCACCGTAAAGCATGGAGGAGGAGATGTTATGGTGTGGGGGTGCTTTTTTGGTTACACTGTCTGTGATTAATTTAGAATTGTCTGTGATTAATTTAGAATTCAAGGCACACGTAACCAGCATAGCTACCACAGCATTCTGCAGCAATACACTATTCCATCTGGTTTGGGCTTAGTGGGATTATTATTTATTTTTCAGCAGGACCATGACCCAACACACCTCCAGGCTGTGTAACGGCTATTTGACCAAGGAGGAGAGTTTTGAGGTGCTGCATCAAATGACCTGGCTTCCACAATCCCCCGAACTCAACCAAATTGAGATGGATTGGGATGAGTTGGACCGCAGAGTGAAGGAAAAGCAGCCTATGTGGGAACTCCTTCAAGACTGTTGGAAAAGCATTATAAGTGAAGCTTGATGAGAGAATGCCAAGAGTGTGCAAAGCTGTCATCAAGTCAAAGGGTGACTATTTGAAGAATCTCAGATATATAACATCTATTGATTCGTTTATTACTTTTTTGGTTACTACATGATTCCATGTGTTATTTCATAGGTTTGATGTCTTCACTATTATTCTACAATGTATAAAATAATTTTAAAAATGAAGAAAACCCCTTGAAAGAGTGTTCTAAAACTTTTGACTGGTAGTGTACTGTACCCATGTTGTGCTCTTTTAGGAAGCAATCACTCCTGACCAAAATTACTTGGCTATAGCTGAACTAGTAACTTACTAACTAAGAATATCAGCAAATATACATTTTAATGAAGATCAATGGTGTGCGTTTGCTCCAGGAACTGGGCGGCCAGGTATGTGCGCAGTTTAAAGGGAACATTACTCGCAGCTATGGTGGGATCCCAGGTTGGCTCTTGAAATGTAATTTGGAATATACAACAGCGAAAGTTAACACGACAAGACCAAGTGCAGGAATAATCAGGGATGTACTTTTTCTTTTCTTCCCCTTTTGATTACATTTTTGACTTTGCTATTTTGAGAAGTGGGGATACAGGCTGCTGGTGTGAGATTGGTGGGACCTGTCCTCAGTGACAAATCTATCATTAATTTGTCTTTTTTTATTTTTGATTCATTGTAGGCTGAAACTGTAGGCTATGTATGACGTTATGATGTGTTGACGGTGTTTGTTGTGTCTGTTCTGTTTGTTGGTGTTTATTTTTGTAAACAGGCCTCATCAGTGATATCATTGCAGTAGGAGAGAGCCAGGACAAATGTAACATGCAGCTAAAGTAACATGCCTATTTCCTCAGATAAGACAGCAGCTGGAATGACATAGTGAAGTCAGCATGTTCCTAATGTGGAGGAAGAGCTCCCTGCTATAAAACTTAGCTGAGTTCCGGTGCTTCGGAAAGTATTCAGACCCCTTGACTTTTTTCACATTTTGTTACATAACAGGCTTATTCTAAAATAGAGTACATTGTCATTTTTTCCTCATAAATCTACGCACAATACCCCATAATGACAAAGCAAAAACTGTTTTTAGACATTTTTGCAAATATGACATTTACATAAGTATTCAGACCCTTTACTCAGTACTTTGTTGAAGCACCTTTGGCAGCAATTACAGGCTCAATTGTTTTTGGGTATGATGCTATAAGCGTGGCACACCTGTATTCGTGGAGTTTCTCCAATTGTTCTCTGCAGATCCTCTCAAGCTCTGTCAGGTTGGATGTGGAGCGTCGCTGCACAGCCATTTTCAGGTCTCTCCAGAGATTTCCGATCAGGATCAAGTCCGGGTTCTGGCTGGGCCACTCAAGAACATTCAGAGACTTGTCCCGAAGCCACTCCTACATTGTCTTGGCTGTGTGCCTAGGATCGCTGTTCTGTTGGAAGGTGAACCTTTGCCCGAGTCTGAATTCCTGAGCGCTCTGTAGCAAATTTTCATCAAGGATCTCCCTGTACTTTACTCTGTTCATCTTTCCCTTGATCCTGATTGGTCTCCCAGTCTCTGCCGCTGACAAGCATCCCCACAGCATGATGCTGCCACCACCATGCTTCACTATAGGGATGGTGACAGGTTTCCTCCAGACGTGACACTTGGTGTTCAGGTCAAAGAGTTCAATCCTGGTTTCATCAGAAATAAATAGTTTAGGTGACTTTTGGCAAACTCTAAGCAGGCTTTCATGTGTATTTTACGGAGGAGTGGCTTCCGTCTGGCCACTCCACCATAAAGGCCTGATTGGTGGAGTGTTGCAGAGAGGATTGCCTTTCTGGAAGGTTCTCCCATCTACACAGAGGAACTCGGTCAGAGTGATCATCGGGTTCATGTTCACCTCTCTGACCAAGGCCCTTCTCTCCCAAATGCTCAGTTTGGCCAGATCTAAGAAGACTTTTCCATTTAAGAATGATGTGTTCTTGGGGACCTGAAATGCTTTTTTTATACCCTTCCCCAGACCTGTTGGAATCGGCTAAACTTTGAACATTGAGATATTAAATAAATTATAGATCAGAAGCATAGAATATAAGGAGTGAAAGAGACTGTGTTTTTTGTCAGAAGTTAATGGTGGAATGTGCTGGGTGGATGGGAGAAGATCAAAGGATTGCTATAGAGGAAGAAGATGGGCATCTGTGGATTAGGCGAAAGAGGGGTTGAAGTCAGGAGGTGAGGTCAGATCCCCTGAAGGGAGTAATAAGGGTTGGATTGGAGAGAAGGAGGAGTGTCTTAAATGGGATATTAATTGGGATCTTAAGTGAGATCACCTGTGATGGTGAGAAATGTGTGTATGTCTGAATATAGCTGTGTAGACCCTTTGGGAAGAATTCAACTTGGTTAAGCTTCTCTAGTGTCCGTGAGTTATTTACTCTGAAAAATACGAACCCAACAGACCTCATGGCTTGATGTTTGCTCTGACATGCTCTGTCAACTGTGGGACCTTATACAGACAGGTGTGTGCCTTTCCAAATCATGTCCAATCAATGGAATTTACCACAGGTGAACTCCACTCTGTAATGAACACGATGGGAGACAGAAAATTGGTTTCAAGCGCAGGGCGCAGCAGTTGTTTAGAGCCACAGGAGGAGGCAGGTAGCTGGCACCAGGGGCAGGCAGAAGGTCATACACACAGTGTCTAAAATGGCAACAGTACAGGCAGGGAAAAGGCTAGTAACTTCATCCGGGAGATCAGGCAATAGGTTGATAATAGGTTGATAATAGGTTGATAGAATTCCTCCAAATCAAATGTAGACCGCATTATCTACCAAGGGAATTATCTTCGATAATAATCACAGCCGCATATATTCACCCCCAAGCAGACACATCGATGGCTCTGAACAAACTTTATTTGACTCTTTGCAAACTGGAATCCATATATCCGGAGGCTGCATTCATTGTAGCTGGGGATTTTAACAAGGCTAATCTGAAAACAAGACTCCCTAAATTTTATCAGCATATCGATTGCGCAACCAGGGCTGGAAAAACCTTGGATCATTGCTATTCCAACTTCCGCGACGCATATAAGGCCCTGCCCCGCTCTCCTTTCGGGAAGATGCTGACCACGACTCCATTTTGTTGATCCCTGCCTACAGACAGAAACTAAAACAAGAAGCTCCCGCGCTGAGGTCTGTTCAACGCTGGTCCGACCAATCTGATTCCACACTCCAAGACTGCTTCCATCACGTGGACTGGGATATGTTCCGTATTGCGTCAGGCAACAGCATTGACGATTACACTGATTCGGTGTGCGAGTTCATTAGCACGTGCGTTGAAGATGTCGTTCCCATAGCAACGATTAAAACATTCCCAAACCAGAAACCGTGGATTGATGGCAGCATTCGCGTGAAACTGAAAGCGCGAACCACTGCTTTTAATCAGAGCAAGGTGACTGGAAACATGACCGAATACAAACAGTGTAACTATTCCCTCCGCAAGGAAATCAAACAAGCTAAGCGTCAGTATAGAGACAAAGTAGAATCTCAATTCAACGGCTCAGACACAAGAGGTATGTGGCAGGGTCTACAAAAAGAAAACCAGCACCATCACGGACCAGGATGTCTTGCTCCCAGGCAGACTAAATAACGTTTTTTGCCCGCTTTGAGGACAATACAGTGCCACTGACACTGCCCGCAACTAAAACATGCGGACTCTCCTTCACTGCAGCCGACGTGAGGAAAACATTTAAACGTGTCAACCCTCGCAAAGCTGCAGGCCCAGACGGCATCCCCAGCCCCAGGTGTGTTTACGGACATATTCAATCAATCCCTATCCCAGTCTGTTGTTCCCACATGCTTCAAGAGGGCCACCATTGTTCCTGTTCCCAAGAAAGCCATCATCATGAAGTGCTTTGAGAGACTAGTCAAGGACCATATCACCTCCACCCTACCTGACACCCTAGACCCACTCCAATTTGCTTACCGCCCAAATAGGTCCACAGACGATGCAATCTCAACCACACTGCACACTGCCCTAACCCATCTGGACAAGAGGAATACCTATGTGAGAATGCTGTTCATCGACTACAGCTGGGCATTTAACACCATAGTGCCCTCCAAGCTCGTCATCAAGCTCGAGACCCTGGGTCTCGACCCCGCCCTGTGCAACTGGGTACTGCCCCCAGGTGGTGAGGGTAGGCAACAACATCTCCCCCCCTCCGATCCTCAACACTGGGGCCCCACAAGGGTGCGTTCTGAGCCCTCTCCTGTAGTCCCTGTTCACCCACGACTGCATGGCCACGCACGCCTCCAACTCAATCATCAAGTTTGCGGACGACACAACAGTGGTAGGCTTGATTACCAACAACGACGAGACGGCCTACAGGGAGGAGGTGAGGGCCCTCGGAGTGTGGTGTCAGGAAAATAACCTCACACTCAACGTCAACAAAACTAAGGAGATGATTGTGGACTTCAGGAAACAGCAGAGGGAACACCCCCTATCCACATCGATGGAACAGTAGTGGAGAGGGTAGTAAGTTTTAAGTTCCTCGGCATACACATCACAGACAAACTGAATTGGTCCACCCACACAGACAGCATCGTGAAGAAGGCGCAGCAGCGCCTCTTCAACCTCAGGAGGCTGAAGAAATTTGGCTTGTCACCAAAAGCACTCACAAACTGCTACAGATGCACAATCGAGAGCATCCTGTCGGGCTGTATCACCATCTGGTACGGCAACTGCTCCGCCCACAACCGTAAGGCTCTCCAGAGGGTAGTGAGGTCTGCACAACGCATCATCGGGGGCAAACTACCTGCCCTCCAGGACACCTACACCACCCAATGTCACAGGAAGGCCATAAAGATCATCAAGGACAACAACCACCCGAGCCACTGCCTGTTCACCCCGCTATCATCCAGACGGCGAGGTCAGTACAGGTGCATCAAAGCTGGGACCGAGAGACTGAAAAACAGCTTCTATCTCAAGGCCATCAGACTGTTAACTTCTTGCGTGGAGCCATGCCGGATCCGGTAGCGTAATCATAGCCTCAAGCTCAAAGCATAACGCAACGTTAACTATTCATAAAAATCGCAAATTAAATTAAATTAATATGCTAGCTCTCAAGCTTAGCCTTTTGTTAACAACACTGTCATCTCAGATTTTCAAAAATATGCTTCTCAAGCATAGCAAACTAGCATTTGTGTAACAGTACTGATAGCTAGCGTAGCATTTAGCGTTAGCAATCAGCAGGAAACATTTTCACAAAAACCAGCAAAAACATTCAAAAAAATCATTTACCTTTGAAGAACTTCGGATGTTTTCAATGAGGAGACTCTCAGTTAGATAGCAATGTTCAGTTTTTCCTGAAAGATTTTTTGTGCAGGAGAAATCGGTCCGTTTGGTGCGTCACGTTTGGCTACCAAAAAGAAAACGAAAATTCAGTTATCCAAACGCCAAACTTTTTTCCAAATTAACTTCATAATATCGACTGAAACATGACAAACGTTGTTTAGAACCAATCCTCTAGGTGTTTTTCACATATATCTTCAATGATGCACACTTCCAGGAACAATACTTCTCTGTCTGTGTCGCATGGTAAAATTATTGCACATTTCCTGCTCATTTCCTGTTTGAAGTTGCATCTTGGTTTCGCCGGTAAGATCAGTTCTGGGGCATTCACAGATAATATCTTTGCAGCTTTGAAAACGTCAGAGTGTTTTCTTTCCAAAGCTGGCAATTATATGCATAGTCGAGCATCTTTTTGTGACAAAATATTGCGCTTAAAACGGGCACGTTTTTTTATCCAATAATGAAATAGCGCCCCCCTAGCTTCAACTGGTACAGCCACCACTAACATTGAGTGGCTGCTGCCAACACACTCACTCAACTCCAGCCACTTTAATAATGGGAATTGATGGGAAATTACGTCAAATATATGACTGGCCACTTTAAACAATGCTACCTAATATAATGTTACCCTACATTACTAATATAACATACCCTACATTATTCATACTCATCCCATATGTATATACTGCACTCAATACCATCTACTGTAGCTTGCCTATGCCGCTCTGTACCATCACTCATTCATATATCCTTATGTACATATTCTTTATTCCCTTACACTTGTGTCTATAAGGTAGTAGTTTTGGAATTGTTAGCTAGATTACTTGTTGGTTATTACTGCATTGTCGGAACTAGAAGCACAAGCATTTCGCTACACTCGCATTAACATCTGCTAACCATGTGTATGTGACAAATAAAATTGGATTTGATTTGATAATTGGTTCATAATCCGAAATCCGGCTAAGGTACAGGCAGGGAATAGGCAAAAGGTGTCGTTAGTGAGGCAGGCAAAAACTATCATACACAGGAGGATTAAATTACAGGAAAAACAGAGCTCCGAAAAGAAGTGTGTCACAAAACAAACAATATCTCACATCGATGGGTGCAAAGAATTGAACTAAATAGTGTGTGATAATGACATACCGGTGTATGAACAGGTGATCAGAATTCAGGTGATTGGGATCTGGAAAGTGAGCTGCGGTCAGGGGGATCTGTGTGTTTGAGAGTGTAAGTTGGAAGCAGATGTTACACACTTAAGTTGTAGAAACATCCCAAGGATGATCAATGGAAACAGGATGCACCTGAGCTCAATTTTGAGTCTCATCGCAAAGGGTCTGAATTATTATATCATATTTCTGTTCAAATTTGCAAAAATGTCTAAAAAACTGTTTTCGCTTTGTCTTTATGGGGCATTGTGTGTAGATTGATGAGGGAACAAAAATATTCAATCCATTTGAGAATAAGGATGTTACGTAACAAAATGTGGAAAATGGAAGAGGTCTGAATACTTTCCGAATGCACTGTATAACCCCTAGACTGCAGAGCCATCCTCATCAACAGATTGGGAGGTCAGAGAGAGAGAGCCAAAGAGAGAGAGCGAGAGAGAGAGAGAGAGAGAAAGAGAGAGAGAGAGACACGCAGCCACTTCATGCAACATTAGCACATCTGATGTGTAATTACTCTTCTCTCACTCCTCCCTCTTCTTTCCCTCTTTCTTCCTCACACACAGACACGGTCTCACACACACACGATACGCTGGTTGTTTGTGTTTAATGTACTGGTTTGTCTTCTCTTCCGCATGGATCGCCAGCCCTCCCTCTCTGCCTCCCTAACTCGACAGCCATTATTCATGAGCAGTACAGGAGAGTGGTTTTTTTTAAACAAAGATTTGAATCATACGGCTTCAACGTCAGCTGTCACATTCCATACGTTTGTCTGTGTGTGAGCGTGTTTCTGTGTTTGTTTTCGTGTTTCCATTTTACTGTAATCTGTGTGTCTCTATGGCCATGCATGTTATGTATATGTACTTGTCACATTCCCTGGTTAGACATCCTTTGTTTTGGTCTTGCTCACTATTGCACTCAATCTTATTTTTTTTTGTCGCTCATCTCTTTCTCTCCAGGTGTTTAGCATGTGAAGGTTGGAGGATCATGTGTCAAAATGATTGAGTCACTGACATGTATTCTACATATTACCCATCAAGTTCAGGTGTTATGGTCACATGTATAGGACAAGATGCTACTTACATGTTCAATGGTATCAATTGGTGTTAGGGACTGTCTGTAATTTCTGGAACATGGTACATGAAAGAATGTCGGGGAGGGTCATGCTCTTAAAATTTCAGTCCGGGATATTTATTTTTATTTTTATTGATTTAGTCCAGGGGAGGGTCATGTAATTTCTAAATGAAATGTATATATTTCTCAGTGTTTTAAAAGTAGTTGCTTATTAGCTTATTATATCTCAATGTGTGTGTCACGCCCTGACCATAGTTTGCTTTGTATGTTTATATGTTTTGTTTGGTCAGGGTGTGATCTGAGTGGGCATTCTATGTTGTATAGAATGTTGTTCTAATTTGTCTGTTTCTGTGTTTGGCATGATATGGTTCTCAATCAGAGGCAGGTGTTAGTCATTGTCTCTGATTGGGAACCATATTTAGGTAGCCTGTTTTGTCATTGTGGGTTGTGGGTGATTGTCTATGTTATATTTATTGCTTGTTAGCACAGTGTTTCATTAGCATCACGTTTGTCACTTTGTTGTTTTGTAGTGTTCAGTTTTTCCATTAAAATTACGAACACTTACCACGTCGCATCTTGGTCCTAAGAGGAGGAAATCTACCGTGACAGTGTGCCTGGTGCTCAGCAGCAGACCACCATTCTCCACTGAGCGAGCAAGGTCAAATGTGCCTATAATTTAGTGTGGTCTCAATAAATATTATCACAAGCCTAAAGGTTATACAAAGTGCATGCTCGAAGAAGCACAGGACAAATGTTTTTTTCTAAGAAAATGTACTTCATATTTCAAATATTACTCTGGGTAGAGGGTCAATTGCTTTTTTCAAGCATTCAAGGAGGGTCATATGAGAATATATTTTGCTTAAAGATTTGATGTTCTTGTGGAAATGTAATTAGTCAAATAAAAAAATCCCCATCAAAATTCGTCAGTTTAAGCAAGAAATATCTGTTTATCTTGGGAGCAAGACAAAACCGTCCGTTGGGCTAGAAACTCATTGCAGGTTTTTAAAATCACAGTTTTTTTATTTTTAATGCTACTCTGTAATGTCACAGAGAAGCTTTTTTTTAAAACAATTTTACTTATCTTTTTAATAATAGACATGCACTGTTTTCATGCATGTATACACTGGTTTGGTGCTGGAGATTATGAATATGAGGTTAAAAAAAGTAGCCCAATAAAAAATAGCCCATAATGCATTTTAATTTGAGGTCAGACTTGCTCTGTTATTATAACTAACGTACAGTCCCTTACACACAGTTGTTTTCTTGGCTCTCCTTTATTATCACATGATCCATATGTGTGTGTATGTGGGTGTGTGTGGACAGAATATTGTAGAATAGAGAGAGATGATCAGCAATCAATGGTGATCATGTATAATAGCCCCAAAGACTATTATGGGTCTCCATCTGTTTAAAACCTGTTGAGGCAAGGCGTACCCCGAGGGGAACTCCACCCCCCCTTAAGCAGAAAAGGTGGCCCAGGGAATGCAAAAATATTCTTTAGAAATATTTAACCTCCACACATTAACAAGTCCAATACCTCAAATGAAAGATAAACACCTTGTTCATCTACCCATCGTGTCAGATATTTTAAATGTTTTACAGCGAAAACACAACATATATTTCATTTAGACTACCACCAAACCAAAGAAAAAATGTAGCCATTTTTTCCAGCCAAAGATAAAATCACAAAAGCAGGATTAAAAATAAACTCAATCACTAACCTCTTGAAAATCTTAATCAGATGACAGTCATATGACATGTTTTACAGTGCATTTATGTTTTGTTCGATAATATGCATTTTATATCCATAAATCTCGGTTTACATTGACGCCATGTTCAGAAATTCCTCCAAAATATCCAGAGGAATTATAGAAAGCTACGCCAGATAACAGAAATACTCATCATAAACTTTGACTAAAGATACACGTTCTACATATAATTAAAGATACACTGGTTCTTAATGTAACCGCTGTGCCCCTTTTTTTAAACGTTACGGAAAAAGCCTAACATTGCAATAATCTGAGACGGCGCTCAGACGTAACAATATTTCTCCGCCATGTTGGAGTCAACAGAAATACATAATTACAACATAAATATTCCCTTACCTTTGATGATCTTTCATCAGAATGTAGTGCAAGGAGTCCTAGTTCAACAATAAATCGTTTTGTTCCATAATGTCCAATACTAGTGTCCAAGTAGCAGCATTTGCTATCACTTTCAGCTCACATGCCCAAAAACTGACTTCTGGTCCAGGATAACTTGCATGAAAACTTCCAAAAGACATATTCCAGGTCGAAAAAACTGGTCAAACTAAGTGCAGAATCAATCTTCAGGATGTTATAATCATATATATCCAATAACATTCCAACCGGATCATTCGTTTTCATCTGGGGCTGATTGGAACAGCCGTAGCACTCAAAGAGAAATGCGCCACAACAAAATGGCATTCTCTTGCGACACCGACTATTTTCCCTCCCATTAGGTCAAAGTTCACAGCAAATGCTCCATTGCACTTTCTACTGAATGAGGACATCTAGTGGAAGACGTAGGAAGTGTTTCCAGATCCATAATTTGTCGGGAAGGGAGGGGGCGATGACGTCAAAGTTGCCCCCAACTTTCAGGATTTCAAAACTTGTTTGGAAGATTGCCTGCCCTGTGAGTTCTGTTATACTCACAGACATAATTCAAACGGTTTTAGAAACGTCCGAGTGTTTTCTATCCAATAGTAATAATAATATGCATATGTTAGCAATTTAGGACAGAGTTTGATGCAGTTCACTATGGGCACGCAATTCATCCAAAGTGAAAATACTGCCCCCTATCTCCAAAAGGTTGCTCCAGTAGGGAAATACTGATGTCATCAATGGCCACACCATGAGGAAAATGATAGATTTCCCCATTGGCTGTAAGGATCCACAGTCAATGTTTTAGAATGAGTTACAGTAATAATGATGAAGATGGTGCATAATCGAACCAGAGAATATTAGGGGCCTCTTTCTGTCTTGGCTGCAATTATTTACTTAGACCCATCTCCACATGAGGAGCATAGGCCATCAACGACGCCTCTCCAGCGAACTTGACTTGGCTAAAATAGGGAATTCTATTTCTCATCAACAGCCACGCTGAGTAAATTATATACTGTAGATTCCTCTCAAACCTCTATTTAACTATCTACATAGTCCTCCTGTGCCATTGGTGTGCCATTGTGGGATGTAAGGGTGAAGTGATCTGGGTGTATGTCTATGGGGAAAGTTGTCATGTAAACTGAGACAGATCAGTAGGCTACAGTCTAACAAAATTATCAAAGTGAGCAGGTCAAACACACAGCCTTATGGCACCTTTCTATTTCTTAAATCGTATATTAATCTGTACTGCAGATTAGACAATGGAGAGTAATAAACCATGTCTGATATTACTGGTTGCAATCTCTCGGCTGCAGAGGGGACTTTCAAAATCAGCAGGCAAATTGTGAAATAAATGACCACATTAACCTCTAGCGTCGAGCAATCCCGTATCCGGGAGCGTAATCATAGCCTCAAGCTCATTACCATGACGCAACGTTTCCTATTCATGAAAATCGCAAATGAAATGAAATAAATATATTGAAACACAAGCTTAGCCTTTTGTTAAACAGCAAATGTCCCTTTTGTTCCATAAAGATTATTTTTATACCCAAAATACCTCCGTTTGTTGGTCACGTTATGTTGGGAAATCCACAGGAAATAGCGGTCACGACAACACCGAAAAAAAATCCAAATTATATCCATAATATCAACAGAAACATGGCAAACGTTTTTTTATAATCAATCCTCAAGGTGTTTTTCAAATATCTATTCAATAATATATCAACCGGGACAATTGGCTTTTCAGTAGGAGCGAGAGGAAAAATGACTACCTCTGTCTTTTACGCAAGAATCACTCTGAGAACCCTCAGCTGGCCACTTACGCAATGTAGTCGTTTACGCTCATTCTTCAACATAAAGGCGTGAAACTACGTCAAAATGCTGTAGACACCTTAGGGAATACGTAGAAAAAGGAATCTGGTTGATATCCCTTTCAATGGCCAATAGGGGTGCATAGGAACACAACGGTTTCAAAATAAGAGGCACTTCCTGATTGGATTTTCCTCAGGGTTTCGCCTGCAATAGCAGTTCTGTTATACTCACAGACAATATTTTTACAGTTTTGGAAACTTTAGAGTGTTTTCTATCCTAAGGTGTCAATTATATTGTAGCATCTGGTCCTGAGAAATAGGCAGTTTACTTTGGGGAACGTTATTTTTCCAAAAATAAAAATAGTGATCTAAGCCTTGTGAAAGTGATCAGAAGACTCCAAACAGAGCACCTGCTCTTGGAATCACTCTATTGACGTTTAAATACTCATTCAATGCATTCAAGGCATTCAATTTATCTATCTGCATATCACTAATGTACCCTTCATCTAATCTAGGAATGTGATGATGTGGAATGGGATGCGTGTGTGCTCGTGTGTGTGTCTTTGAAGGGAGTTTTCCCCAGTGTTAGGGGAAGAGGTTGTTTTGATTGATGGCTGTGATGCAGCAGTCTTATCTCAGGCTCCATGCCCTGGTCACTGGCTGTCAGCTGGTCAGATGGACCAGTATTTTACAGTAGTGACAACACACAGCAGCTAGCCTTATCTTAGCCAAGACACTCTGACTGCCCACGTCAATGGTTTTTTGTGCATGTCTCTGTGTAGATGTATATGCATGAATGTATTTTGTATGCTTTTTTAGTTTTGTACTGTGAATATGAGTATGTTTATCTGAAAGCATTTATGTGTTCATTAGTTTCATTTGTGTGAGTGATTTCTTTCAGTGTGTGTGTGTGTGTGTGTGTGTGTGTGTGTGTGTGTGTGTGTGTGTGTGTGTGTGTGAACCACTGATAACTCACACCAACTTTTTTTGGGCAACAGTTCAACAAGTTTGAATGGGGGAATATGAACAGATAATCAATAGAAAACTATTTGACTTATCTCCTTCTCTCAGATGGCACATTCATTATTCCCCCCATTATTTTACAGTCTGTAATCAACGTGAGTCTGAATACCATCCCTAACCGACCAATCTGTAGAGCTGTTACCCACAGGAGTGTGGTGTCTCCTGTAACTCCTCATATACGCCTCAGCAGAATACATAAAAGGATAAGCCTACTCTTTCCTTCCTTCTCTTCTTCCTCCCTTCCATTTGTCTTTAGAATGCTGCTCCAACTCCTGGGGGAGATAGTAGACAAGTTTTTGGTGAAGCCATCCATGCACATCATATCCCAACTGTTAACCCTGAAATTAATTCCCACATTATATCATCTATTGTCAAATATTGCCACCTAATCAACATCCTTTAAAACGTCTTGCTGTTATTGGAATAGGATAATAGAACACCTGGGTCTGATTATATGCGTGCTAAATTTGAATTGATAATGTATACAGCAGTGGTCCCCACCCCCCAACTCTCAGCTCTCACTCACTACAGACTAGGAATTCATGTTTCATTTAAAAATTGTTTAAATTTATTACAATAGGGAGCCCATTGAGAGGTTTATTTCACAAGGGAGCCCTGCATTTTACATTTCACACCTTTTACAAAGTACAAGAGAATACAAAAATACAGACACACTAAAGAAAAACAATCACCTTCCTCAACAAATAGGTTCTCAATCAACATTTTGAGCTGCCTGAGAGGCAACAATGTTCCATACTCTGGATTTCATACTCTGAGTTCCATGGAGTACATCAAATCAAATTATAACGCCCTTCTTAGCTGTTGTCACAAAGAGCTGTACAGAAACCCAGCCTAAAACCCCAAACAGCAAGCAATGCAGGTGTAGAAGCACAGTGGCTAGGAAAAACTCCCTAGAAAGGCCAGAGCCTAGGAATAAACCTAGAGAGGAACCAGGCTATGAGGTGTGGCCAGTACTCTTCTGGCTGTGCCGGGTGGAGATTATAACAGAACATGGCCAAGATGTTCAAATGTTCATAGATGACCAGCAGGGTCAAATAATAATAATCACAGTGGTTGTCGAGGGTGCAACAGGTCAGCACATCAGGAGTAAATGTCAGTTGGCTTTTCATAGCCGATCATTCAGAGTATCTCTACCGATCCTGCTGTCTCTAGAGAGTTGAAAACAGTAGGTCTGGGACAGGCAGCACATCCGGTGAACAGGTCAGGGTTCCATAGCCACAGGCAGAAACTGTTGAAACTGGAACAGCAGCACGGCCAGCTGGACTGGGACAGCAAGGAGTCTTCAGGCCAGGTAGACCTGAGGCATGGTCCTAGGGCTCAGGTCCTCTGGGAGAGAGAAAGAAAGAAAGAGAGAAAGAAAGAAAGAAAGAGAGAACAAGAGAGAAAGAGAGAGCGAATTAGAGAGAGCATACTTAAATTCACACAGGACACCGGATAACACATGATAAATACTCCAGGTATAACAGACTGACCCTAGCTCGCCGACACATAAACTACTGCAGCATAACTACTGGAGGCTGAGACAGGAGGGGTCAGGAGACACCGTGGCCCCATCCGACGATCCCCCCTTGGACAGGGCCAAACAGGCAGGATATAACCCAACCCACTTTGCCAAAGCACAGCCCCCACACATTTACATTTTACATTTACATTTAAGTCATTTAGCAGACGCTCTTATAGGGATATCTTCAACCACCAACTTACCATCCTGAGACAAGGCCGAGTATAGCCCACAAAGATCTCCGCCATGGCACAAACCCAAGGGGGGGCGCCAACCCGGACAGGAAGATCACGCCAGTAAATCAACCCACTCAAGTGGCGCACCCCTCCCAGAGACGGCATGGAAGAGCACCAGTAAAGCCAGTGACTCAGCCCCTGTAATAGGGTTAGAATCCCAGTGGAGAGGGGGGAACCGGCCAGGCAGAGACAGCAAGGGTGGTTCGTTGCTCCAGTGCCTTTTTGTTCACCTTCACACTCCTGGGCCAGACTACACTCAATCATAGGGCCTACTGAAGAGATGAGTTCAATAAAGACTTATAAAGGTTGAGACCGAGTCTGCGTCTCTCACATGGGTAGGCAGACCATTCCATTAAAATGGAGCTCTATAGGAGAAAGCCCTGCCTCCAACTGTTTGCTTAGAAATTATAGGGACAGTAAGGAGGCCTGCGTCTTGTGACCATAGCGTACGTGTAGGTACAGTGGGGGGGAGAAAGTATTTAGTCAGCCACCAATTGTGCAAGTTCTCCTACTTAAAAAGATGAGAGAGGCCTGTAATTTTAATAATAAGTACACTTCAACTATGACAGACAAAATGAGAAAAACAATTCCAGAAAATCACATTGTAGGATTTTTTATGAATTTATTTGCAAATTATGGTGGAAAATAAGTATTTGGTCACCTACAAACAAGCAAGATTTCTGGCTCTCACAGACCTGTAACTTCATCTTTAAGAGGCTCCTCTGTCCTCCACTTGTTACCTGTATTAATGGCACCTGTTTGAACTTGTTATCAGTATAAAAGACACCTGTCCACAACCTCAAACAGTCACACTCCAAACTTCACTATGGCCAAGACCAAAGAGCTGTCAAAGGACACCAGAAACAAAATTGTAGACCTGCACCAGCCTGGGAAGACTGAATCTGCATTAGGTAAGCAGCTTGGTTTGAAGAAATCAACTGTGGGAGCAATTATTAGGAAATGGAAGACATACAAGACTACTGATGATCTCCCTCGATCTGGGGCTCCACGCAAGATCTCACCCCGTGGAGTCAAAATGATCACAAGAACGGTGAGCAAAAATCCCAGAACCACACGGGGGGACCTAGTGAATGACCTGCAGAGAGCTGGGACCAAAGTAACAAAGCCTACCATCAGTAACACACTACGCTGCCAGGGATTCAAATCCTGCAGTGCCAGACGTGTCCCCCTGCTTAAGCCAGTACATGTCCAGGTCCGTCTGAAGTTTGCTAGAGAGTATTTGGATGATCCAGAAGAAGATTGGGATAATGTCATATGGTCAGATGAAACCAAAATATGACTTTTTGGTAAAAACTCAACTCGTCGTGTTTGGAGGACAAAGAATGCTGAGTTGCATCCAAAGAACACCATACCTACTGTGAAGCATGGGGGTGGAAACATCATGCTTTGGGGCTGTTTTTCTGCAAAGGGACCAGGACGACTGATCCGTGTAAAGGAAAGAATGAATGGGGCCATGTATCGTGAGATTTTGAGCGAAAAGCTCCTTCCATCAGCAAGGGCATTGAAGATGAAACGTGGCTGGGTCTTTCAGCATGACAATGATGCCAAACACACCGCCCGGGCAACGAAGGAGTGGCCTGGAGTGGCCTAGCCAGTCTCCAGATCTCAACCGCATAGAAAATCTTTGGAGGGAGTTGAAAGTCTGTGTTGCCCAGCAACAGCCCCAAAACATTACTGCTCTAGATGAGATCTGCATGGAGGAATGGGCCAAAATACCAGCAACAGTGTGTGAAAACCTTGTGAAGACTTACAGAAAACGTTTCACCTCTGTCATTGCCAACAAAGGGTATATAACAAAGTATTGAGATAAACGTTTTTTATTGACCAAATACTTATTTTCCACCATAATTTGCAAATAAATTCATAAAAAATCCTACAATGTGATTTTCTGGATTTTTTTTCTCATGTTGTCTGTCATAGTTGAAGTGTACCTATGATGAAAATTACAGGCCTCTCTCATCTTTTTACGTGGGAGAACTTGCACAATTGGTGGCTGACTAAATATTTTTTTGCCCCACTGCATGTACGGCAGGACCAAATCGGAAAGATAGGTAGGAGCAAGCCCATGTAACGCTTTGTAGGTTAGCAGTAAAACCTTTATCAGCCCTTGCCTTAACAGGAAGCCAGTGTAGAGGCTAGCACTGGAGTAATATGATCACATTTTTGGGATCTAGTCAAGATTCTAGCCGCCGTGTTCAGCACTAATGAAGTTTATTTATTGCTTTATCCGGGTAGCTGGAAAGTGGATCATTGCAGTAGTCTAACCTAGAAGTGACAAAAGCATGGATTAATTTTTCTGCATCATTTATGGACAGAAAGTTTCTGAATTTTGCAATGTTACGTAGATGGAAAAAAGCTTTCCTTGAAATGTTCATCAATAGAGAGATCTTGTTAAAATGTCGTGTTTCGACCTACGTAACATCAAAGATGGGAAACCTACTTTCTAATAGAGCAAGCAGTGATATTAATAATGCATTTCCAAACCACTGTCCTCCTATAGCTCTTATCCAGAAGATCTCGTCCTCACCACAAATTAGTGTGGCGCTAGCTACACTATCATTGTAGGTTCACACACACACATAGGAATATGTACAGTATGCACTCCCTATGCTGTTAGTCATTATTTCACAATTCAAATGATATCATCAACATCAATATTCAATATCTGGATATCCGGATATCTAGAATCTATCACGGCTCAGGTAAAGACCCAAACAGACAAAGGAGAGGTCAAGGGCAGGCAGGGGTCAGTAGTCCAGGGCAGAATCCAAAAGGTACAAAGCTATGGGAAAACTAGAAATCAGGGGCTCAAGGAAACAGGAGTAATAAAAACACGCTGGTAGGCTTGACAAGATAAGACAAACTGGCAACATACAAACAGAGAATACAGGTATAAATGCACAGGGGAAAATGGGGTGAACAGCCATACCCTTTGCCCGAGATGATAACGGGGAGCCGAGGTCTGGTGGTAGTCTGCCTGTCATCGATACCTGGAGGTGGTCTTGAGAAGAGCCACCCTGGCTCTCTTCCAGGTTCAGCGACAGCCGCAGATGAAAATCTGGGCTGAGGGTATGCTGACCTCCTCCTCTTGTTCTGGGAAGAGCGGGCGGGGGCTGATATCCCAGGGAACACTCAAAAGGTGAGAGACTGGTGGCTGAGCAGCGGAGGGTGTTGCAGGCGTACTCTACCCACATGAGTTGCTCGCTGCAGGTGGTAGATTTGGTGGAGACCAGGCAACGAAGAGTCGTCTCCAGGTCCTGACTGGCTTGCTCAGACTGGTCGTTAGACTGGGTGTGGAAACCGGAAGACAGGCTGGATGACGAACCAATGAGTGTGCAGAACACCTTCCAGAACCGGGAGAAGAACTGAGGACCCCTGTTGGAGACCATGTCCACCGGCATCCATGGATCCGGAAGACGTGCTGCACCGTAAGTTGGGCCGTCTCAATGGCTGAGGGTAGCTTGTGGAGAGGAATGAAATGGGCGGCTTTGGAAAACCAGTCCACCACCGTAAGGATAACGTGTTGCCATCATACGGGGGAAGACCAGTGACGAAGACCAGGGATATTTGTGACCAGGGATGGTGAGGGACAGGAAATGGTTGAATGAGGCCAGCCGGAGCTTGCCGAGGAGACTTATTCTGCGCACAGATAGTGCAGGCGGCGCCGAATGCAGAGATGTCAGGGACCACGGTGGGCCACCAAAAGCGTTGTCCCACAAAGGCCATGGTCCGATGGAAACCCTGGTGTAGGCAAGCCTGGAGGAGTGAGCCCACTCCAGGACCGGGGAGCAGACAGCATCTGGACAAATATCCAGTTATCAGAGCCCCCCCCCCACACAGACTTGGTTCTCAATACCCCAGATGAGTGGCGCCATCAGAAACGAGGTAGGAAGGATGGTCTTGGGGTCCAAGGGTGTCGCTGCAGGTTTATAGCAGGGTGAAAGCGCTTCCGGCTTGACATTCTTGGATCCCAGGCGGTAGTGGAGGGATAAGTTGAACCAGGTGAAGAGCAGGGCCCACCGAGCTTTTGATCCATCCACACAAAGAAAGCATGTTCCCGCCCCTTCCAACCAGTGCCTCCAGTCCTCCAACGCCATCTTCATAGCGAGAAGCTCACGATTCCCCACAACGTAATTCCTCTATGTGGCGTTAAGACGATGTGAGAAGAAGGGGGGCTAACCCTAACCAAGGAAGGAGATGGTGGAGTGATGGAATTAGCACTTTTCTGCTTTCACAAAAAGCTGGTTCTCGGGTGTGGAGCAAGTGTTCTTGAGCTGAGCGGGAGAAGACGAGGATGTCGTCGAGGTGGACAAACATGAACCGGTTCAACAAGTCATGGAGAACGTTGTTAACCAGGGCCTGGGTGCACAGCCCACATAGCATAAATTAGAACAACACAAAGTAAATGGACAGTCCTGGGGTGCTCAAATGCATCCGTTCAGTCAGAACTTCTGGGTCTGCTCTAGTTTCCTTCTCCCAATGAGTCTCTCGCGCCAGACAGCTTATTTCCGCACGTGAAACTACAGTAGATCTGCTCTGTCAGGTAAAGATGGTGCGAAAGCAAAAAGCTAATTGTAATTAAATTGTAAATAAATAATCATAACTGTCATAGGAGCCTGGGACCTGAAAAACCGGACAACTATGTACATCCAACAAGAGTCAAAGGACAGAGGGATACACTAGCTAGAACCTTCTCATCACTGATCTGGTAGGACAAAAAAGCATGGCCAATTTGATTGTTTGCCCCTTATGTTGTTAATCAGCTTCTACTATAGATGACATGGTGACATATTGTGTTGACTAAAACAGCACAAAACTAGGTCATTACTACAGTAATTTTAAGACACATTTTGAGAAATAGTTTGGTTGACTGTTTGGGACAAATTAACCAGTTAATTGATAAGCAGATCGCTAGCTATAGCTAGCTGTTATATGCTAGCTAGTTAGCTCCCATGCCAATTTCAAGTCTTTCTAAACTCATATCTGACTAACGCGTAAATATGAAGTTATTTCAGAATGAACATTAACTGGCTTGCGCATCATGCTTTGTGACATTATGTTAGCTAGCTATCCCCAGTTAGATAATGTGTTTTCACTTATTGCATCTGTATGCTTGTTGCATTCTCCCTAGTGCACTAGTTTATTCATGAGTTGACTGCTAATTTTAAATAGTTTAATCTAACCTGATCAAAACAGTGGCAGCATGTGCAGCAGTGGTCATTGGTTTTTGACATGCAAAAGTATAATAGGTGTATTTATGCTGTTGTTCAAATGCAAGGATCACTTTTATATGTCTTCTCAAAGAAACTACCAGTAGTTCGAAAACTTGACATAATATTTCTGTCATGCTGCTTTGCTGACAACTCCAACCATCTAGCACCCCTGTAGGCTGAGTTTACAGGGAGCAACAAAGTAGTGGAAATGTTCTGTCAAAGCCACGTGATGTCTGAAGCAACAATAGCTCAATGCACCATCATAAAAACTACATTCAAAAGTATTTTGTTTGAGTCCCACGGTATCGCTGGCACGTTTTTGACTTCCAACCTCTCTTAAACATTGTGTGTTTGATTGGATTAGTCAATTTCTTCTGCTTCCATTGCTACCAACAATTAATCTGTGTGCTGTTTGTGAGACAAGTGCGGATCCCAAAAAACATTCCTATCACAAAAACATCTGTCTGAAAGTCTGAATGGTTTGAGCTACACACTATTATGACCCATCTATGAAAAGCAGAGACTCTTAAGAACACAAGCACTCACAAGCCACACAAGAGTCGTTAGAATGTGAAAAGTTATTCTACATAGAAGATCATTGGATCATCTCAGGACATATTGCCTATTACACTGTAATAAGCTTTAACAAACTCCACACAGTTGTCACTGACTGCATAGTGCATATTCATTTCACACAAAGCAAACCATTTCTGTACTTACAGCATTCTTTAAAATATTTTTTTTATCAGGTTTCTGCTTGGCGGAACTTATTTGTTTATTGACATATATACATTTCTAAAAACATGTTTTCACTTTGTCATTATGGGGTATTGTGTGTAGATGGGTGACAACATTTTAAAAGAAATACATTTTGAATTCAGACTGTAACAGAAAATGTGGAATATGTCAAGGTTTATGAATACTTTCTGAAGGCACTGTGCATTAATTTTCCACATTTTGTTGTGTTGATGCCTGAATAGGACGCCCACAAGCCACCACCATTCAAAAGTTTGGGGTCACTTATACATTTCCTTGATTTTGAAAGAATACCACATTTCTTGTCCATTAAAATGTAATTTTATTTTACCTTTATTTAACTAGGCAAGTCAGTTAAGAACAAATTCTTATTTTCAATGATGGCCTAGGAACAGTGGGTTAACTGCATGTTCAGGGGCAGAATGACATATTTGTACCTTGTCAGCTCAGGGAACTGAGTAATCAACGTACTTTACTCAAAATACAAAAATACAAGGCAAATATTCGAGCCCACAATAACGGACCGATTTACAAACAACCACTCACAAACAAACATGGGGAACAGAGGGTTAAATAATAAACAAGTAATTATATTAGTGAAGCCAGGTGTGTAAGACACAGACAAAACCATTGGAAAATGAAAAGTGGATCGGCGGTGGCTAGAAGGCTGGTGACGTCAACCGCCGAACGCTGCCCCAACAAGGAGAGGGACCGACTTCGGCGGAAGTCGTGACAAGTGAGTACACCTCATCAATTTATTAAACACATTTTTACCAGAAAGGTGAGTTCCAGACCTTTGTAAAACTGTGCAACATTACCAGTTATTGTTTATGGCTATGTCATGAAAAATAATTATGTTTGGCTATGTCTATTAAGGTGGAAATCAACATTTTAAGGTGCATTGTCTGGGGGGTATTCTGAAGAAGCGGTGGGGGTGGGGGTAGAACTCATAATTTTCTCAGTGTATGCATGGGTGTGTGGTTTGCTGATTCACACCAAGACATGTTACGTACTCTTCAAGCATAGCCAATAAAACCCTGAGCCACCGTGGCACATGCAGACAAAGTCTCAAACAATCAACCAGCAGCCGATGCTCAGACAGGCAGCACATCCACCTAGAGACTTGATCACTGTAATGGCGTTCTTCGTTTGTCAAAAGAGAGTCGGACCGAAATGCAGCGTGGTTGTTACTCATGTTCTTTAATGAATGAATCGTGATACATGAAATAACTTATACAAATACAAAACAACAAACGGAACGTGAAAACTATTTACAGCCTATCTGGTGAAACTACACAGAGACAGGAACAATCACCCACGAAATACACAGTGAAACCCCGGCTACCTAAATACGGTTCCCCATCAGAGACAACAAGCATCACCTGACTCTGATTGAGAACCGCCTCAGGCAGCCAAGCCTATACTAGACACACCCCTAATCAACCACAATCCCAATGCCTACAAAAACCCCAATACGACAATACAATAAACCCATGTCACACCCTGGCCTGAACAAATAATTAAAGAAAACACAAAATACTAAGACCAAGGCGTGACAATCACATACATTTATTCAAGTGAAGTGTACAGGCTTATCCTCCTTGATCTCTGAAAAACAGCCCAAATTTCATATAATTTAGTCAATTAGCGGTGATGTAGTTGGAGAGTGGGGTTTGTGTGTTGATGTGCATTTGTGTTGTAGTCTTAATGTCGTCTGATGCTGTTGAAAGCCCATTAGATCACACATTGAGGCCACCGCTGCTGTGCGCCAAAACATACACACACACACACACACACACACACACACACACACACACACACACACACACACACACACACACACACACACACACACACATCCTGACTCTCTGTGATCCCTTAAGATCTATGGCACTTATGGTAAGAGTATAGGTGTTAACCTGGTGTCCTGGCCATATTCCTGTCCTGGCCACCAATATCTCTACCTGTACATGCCCATCTGATCATTTATCACCAGTGTTAATCTGCAAAATTGTATTATTCGCCTACCTCCTCATGCCTTTTGCACACATTGTATATAGACTGCCCATTTTTTTCTACTGTGTTATTGACTTGCTAAATTGTTTACTCCATGTGTAACTCTGTGTTGTCTGTTCACACTGCTATGCTTTATCTTGGCCAGGTCGCAGTTGCAAATGAGAACTTGTTCTCAACTAGCCTACCTGGTTAAATAAAGGTGAAATAAAATAAAAAATAAAAAATAAAAAATTCTTAACCTGGCCCCATTTCCATCATGGCCACCAAATCATCATCTCCACCATGGTAGCTGATGTGTTGTGAGTGTTCTGGCATAAAGTGGTTATGCCATGCATCACCCTAGGATGCTACACATTGGTGGTTGGGATGAGGTGAGTTTACTAAATAAAGGTTCAATGTACAGTTTTTACAATCACTTTGGCACTAATTTCAGAACATTGTGGTCATTTTTCAAAACTCTAGACACAAAACTCAAAATGGTCATCACTTGTAACACAGGCTGTTGAATGTTCAAAACATTTCATTGTGCATTCATATCTTTAAAGAAACCTTACACTAGCAGCATCATTGGTTCAAATAACTCATTTATCATGAAATACCATAGGAACATTCATTTAGATCACCCACACAGAAGATACCGATACCGTTTAACTGTGTAGTTGTTCGTACAATCATTAAATATTGTAGTACAAAATATGTGACACATGTTTCATTATGCTACTACACGTAAATACATCACTGTAAAAGGACTAGTAGAGAGAACACTACAGAGACAGTGGAATCATTGAACAAAATTAGACATTTATTGATGAAATACAATAAAATCACAACAGGTTTCTTTGAATCAAAGCAAAAATAATTTGCTACAAAAAAAGAAAAACTTCAGTAAAACATCAACTGCAGTGTTCCTCACCTGGCTTACCGTAAAAAGCAAAACAAAGGATTTATTACTGTACTTCTAGATTTCCCTCAACCCTATCTTGTGGATTTGGCCCTAGGTTCTCATCCACATCACAATGTATGTTTTCATTAGCCAAACATCTTGGGAAGAATCTTCTGGCATGGCGAATCCAGGCCTGACACTGGTCTGCCATGATGTCATTGCATGCGTCATTCATAGCCTGGAGAAGGGCGGCTTGTTCGTGAGGGCGCCTATCATATACCTTCCACCTCCATGTGTGTCAGAAATATGTGTATAGGTGGCAGGGAAGACAGGCGCAGGAGAGTCAAACGGAGTGTAAAATTGAGTCTTTTAATAAATGTCCAAGTAACATGCTCCATAACACTAAGAAAAATGAATATAAACAAATATGGGTACGAAGACCCGACGCGCACCTATACAAAAAACACTACACTGACAATAAACAATCTCTGACAAAGACATGAGGGGAAACAGAGGGATTGAAAACAGGTGTGTGGGAAGACAAGACAAAACCAATGGAAAATTAAAAATGGATCAATGATGGCTAGAAGACCGGTGACGTCGAACGCCGAGCACCGCCCGAACAAGGAGAGGCAACGACTTCGGCAGAAGTCGTGACAGTGTGGAGAAAAATTCCTCAATTGTGTTAAGGATAGGAGAGTATGGGGGTAAGTACAGGGTGGTAAATTTTGCCTACATCAATGTTGTAGATGGTTGTCTGCGCAAATGTGAAGAAGTTGACAAGAGCATCATCATGTCAGGTTAACGACAAAGTGGGCTTTGAACATTTCATCAAACGCACACAGACCACTAATTTCCTGGCAGGGAACAAGCCTCTTGTCCACCACAATGTAGTATTTGTCAATCTCGCTGTGTCTTCTTCCAATGATAAGGGGGTATGACTGTCGACCATGGTTCCCATCAAGATGGTCTTCAATGCTGCAGCATGACTGCAACACACAATGGGTCTTTTTAAGTCCCTCTCCACATGTTAAGAGAACGAAGATGCAACCCAATAAAGTAATTACACAACAATTACTGTCTCTTCTTACCTTATGAAAGTGCACTAGTCTACCCACAGCATCACTGACACTGAACTTGGTCCTCTTCCCTCCTGCTGGTGGTGGGATGAGATGAAGCAGCAGCAGCATCAGGGAGGACATATCATTGTCCCAGTCTTAGTGCAAGAAAAGGCAAAGACCCCAAATCACATAAAACAATATCACTGAGTTTGAAATATTGCACTGTCCACGAGAGAATCCACTTACTGGTTTCATTGTCATTCTCTGGTAGTTTTTCGGTGGTCGTAGGCAGGGATTTTGACAGTTTGATGACTTTAGGCTTCAATACAGTGTCCTACTTTTCAAGGAGCTCAGCAGATGTTTCATCGTCAAACATCAGCAGAAAGTACTGATTCGCTTAAACAAAGTGGACCAACTCAACTTCATGACCAACACAAATCATGTTCTCAATCAGACAAATAGCCTGTAGTTCTGATTCCAAGACATACTACATACTACATCACTCACCAATCCTTTGATGTCCAGAAACCTGGGAAAGACTGTGAGGACATCTGTGCTTCTGTATGGACTATAAACTAGCTCCTGGCGATACTGGAACACCTCCTTCATCTTCTGATAGATTTCTTTTTCATTGGCCGAGTGGACAAGGAATGATATGGCCTCCTTGCTGGTGGTGCAGGTCAGTCTTCCTCCTATCAGTTGGGCCTTCCGACTGGGGTGAAATACTCTTCTTGATGTGTCTTCAGGTGGTAATTCAGATATACTTTGCCTGTGTCAGGATCATAGAAGTGTTCCTTAGATTGTGGAAAAGATGACCAACAAGGGAGTCAAATGGTTATTATTTTTAGACTTGATTCTATGACTGTTTGATGCCCCATTCAGTCCACAGAACAAGTGTCAAAATATTACCACAAGCATGGTCTACCAGCACTTATATATATCCTTTGACAGAAAAAGGATCTCTCAATGAAGGAAAGAGAGTCACAATTCCAAGAGCATAACATTCAATTACACACAATGTCATATTTAAGTTACATTTGGTTGCAAACATGTTATAGTGTAGCTGTACATATAGAAACAATCACTTAAAAATCACACAATGTGATTTTCAAAATGATAAAAATGACAGACATGCTTTGTTAGTAGGAAAATCTGCAAAATCGGCAGTGTTTCAAATACTTGTTCTCCCCACTGTATCTCATGGCTCAAAGTGGAGGAGAGATTGACTTAATCATTACCTGTTTTTGTAAGAAGTGTTGACATACTGAATGCATAAAGGTGTCTGTTTAAACTACTAGCCCACAGCTCGGACACCCATGCATACCCCACAAGACATGCCATCAAACGTCTCTTCACAATCCCCAAGCCAAGAACAGACTATGAGAGGCGCATAGTACTACATAGAGCCATGACTACATGGAACTCTTTTCCACATCAGGTAACTGATACAAGCAATATAATCGGATAAAAAAACAGATAAAAATACACCTTATGGAACAGCGGGGACTGTGAAGAGACACACACAGGCACAGACACATATGCACATGATAAGACACACATATGCACATGATAAGACACACAATCTACACATATGTGTACATGGATGTTGTATTGTAAATATGTGGTGGTGTAGTGCTGGCCTAAGCTAACACACTGAATGTGTTGAGTTAGGTGTTATTAAATGTAATGTCAGGTAGTATTTTAAACTGTATGTTTCAACTGTATGTTGTCTTATGTTGCTGGACCCCAGGAAGAGCAGCTAATACGGATCCGTAATCATTAAAAATACAAATTATCAACCTGTTGATGTGCATTGCAACCACCTGTCATCCACTTACATGAGTGAATTATCTTAGCCTTCCTGGACATAAGCCTTTCTTTACCTCATCACCAACATTCACAAACACCGAACCTTTGAACTGCAGTCAATGGACACCCTGTACCCTACTATAATAATTCTGCTCAGGACTAGCCAAATGATTTAGAGAGACAGCCATCCTAACCATTCCCATCAGGGACACCTGGGCTATGAAAACCAGACCTGGATTCAAAAGGCTATTTTTTTTAAATTTTTGAGTGTTTGAGCCTGTCTGATGCTTGTGTAAGATGGACAGGGTTTGTACTTTTGGGACGATTCCATTGGTTTCATTGGGACAAGCTAGCTCAATCAAGTGGCGTTAAAGTATTTGGTGGAAATAACAATACTAGGGACATCTCTGTAATGGTGGCCTTTCCAGAGGCTTGATCACAGCACATCCATCAGACGGCAGTAGATTCGATTCATAACAACCATTTCACCACAACATACTGAGCATTCACTGCATGGATTTACCTGCTTCACAAAAAACATACACACATTCACACAAATAGAAAGAGAGTGAAGAGAGGGAAAGACAGAGAGAGAGAGAGAGAGAGAGAGAGAGAGAGAGAGAGAGAGAGAGAGAGAGAGAGAGAGAGAGAGAGAGGTTAGGGTGAGAGAGAGAAAACAGATAAATCTCCCTTCTCAGTAAACACCACAGTGCTAAGACGATTTTAATGACTGACAGTCACTTCTCGAGCTCGATAATCAAGCACCCCAGTTGTGTCTAAATATTTGCATTGTTTCTGAAGCATAATTAAATAACAATTACTGCTGGCTAAATGTCTTTTCCACATTGTCGGTTGTCAAAACCCGCAGGGGAGAAAACACGCTAGAGCGGTTCCTGTTTTCACAGCTAATAAGCCTGTAATGAAAAATGCATCAAACGGCCCATTAGTCCTCGCCTGGAGCAGCTTAATCAGCCCGAGCTCACGGGCAGAAGTCTGCGGCTTAATGCTTGCACTCGTGCTCGAGAGCCCCATCTCCAAACACTCGCCGAGTGGGTGCCATCTCTTAATGCTGTACGCCGCAGTGGTTTTTCTCCATTAGGATGGAAATCAGATTGTTTTTCGCTCTCCTCAGTGTCACTCTATTAAACAGGACGGAAGTATCCCTCGTGGCCGCTAATTAGCTATAATCATAGTAATGTGGCCGGGCTCTCGGCTCAGCTGTGGCCGGCCTAACCGGATCCTCTAAAACACCCAGTGTCAACAAGAGCACTGTGTGTGCGTGTGTGCGTGCATGTGCAAATTTGTACAGTTTAGGTTAGAAGGTTACATACACCTGAGCCAAATACATTTAAACTCGGTTTTTCACTATTCCTGACATTTAATCAGAGTAAAAATGTCTTAGTTCAGTTAGGATCACCACTTTATTTTAAGAATGTGAAATGTCAGAATAATAGTAGAGAGAATGATTTACATTTACATTACATTTAAGTCATTTAGCAGACGCTCTTATCCAGAGCGACTTACAAATTGGTGCATACACCTTATGACATCCAGTGGAACAGCCACTTTACAATAGTGCATCTAAATCTTTTTTAGGGGGGGGGGGGTGAGAAGGATTACTTACCCTATCCTAGGTATTCCTTGAAGAGGTGGGGTTTCAGGTGTCTCCGGAAGGTGGTGATTGACTCCGCTGTCCTGGCGTCGTGAGGGAGTTTGTTCCACCATTGGGGGGCCAGAGCAGCGAACAGTTTTGACTGGGCTGAGCGGGAACTGTACTTCCTCAGTGGTAGGGAGGCGAGCAGGCCAGAGGTGGATGAACGCATTGCCCTTGTTTGGGTGTAGGGCCTGATCAGAGCCTGGAGGTACTGAGGTGCCGTTCCCCTCACAGCTCCGTAGGCAAGCACCATGGTCTTGTAGCGGATGCGAGCTTCAACTGGAAGCCAGTGGAGAGAGCGGAGGAGCGGGGTGACGTGAGAGAACTTGGGAAGGTTGAACACCAGACGGGCTGCGGCGTTCTGGATGAGTTGTAGGGGTTTAATGGCACAGGCAGGGAGCCCAGCCAACAGCGAGTTGCAGTAATCAAGACGGGAGATGACAAGTGCCTGGATTAGGACCTGCGCCGCTTCCTGTGTGAGGCAGGGTCGTACTCTGCGGATGTTGTAGAGCATGAACCTACAGGAACGGGACACCGCCTTGATGTTAGTTGAGAACGACAGGGTGTTGTCCAGGATCACGCCAAGGTTCTTAGCGCTCTGGGAGGAGGAAACAATGGAGTTGTCAACCGTGATGGCGAGATCATGGAACGGGAAGTCCTTCCGCGGGAGGAAGAGGAGCTCCGTCTTGCTGAGGTTCAGCTTGAGGTGGTGATCCGTCATCCACACTGATATGTCTGCCAGACATGCAGAGATGCGATTCGCCACCTGGTCATCAGAAGGGGGAAAGGAGAAGATTAATTGTGTGTCGTCTGCATAGCAATGATAGGAGAGACCATGTGAGGTTATGACAGAGCCAAGTGACTTGGTGTATAACGAGAATAAGAGAGGGCCTAGGACAGAGCCCTGGGGGACACCAGTGGTGAGAGCGCGTGGTGAGGAGACAGATTCTCGCCACGCCACCTGGTAGGAGCGACCTGTCAGGTAGGACGCAATCCAAGCGTGGGCCGCGCCGGAGATGCCCAACTCGGAGAGGGTGGAGAGGAGGATCTGATGGTTCACAGTATCGAAGGCAGCCGATAGGTCTAGAAGGATGAGAGCAGAGGAGAGAGAGTTAGCTTTAGCAGTGCGGAGCGCCTCCGTGATACAGAGAAGAGCAGTCTCAGTTGAATGACTAGTCTTGAAACCTGACTGATTTGGATCAAGAAGGTCATTCTGAGAGAGATAGCGGTAGAGCTGGCCAAGGACGGCACGCTCAAGAGTTTTGGAGAGAAAAGAGAGAAGGGATACTGGTCTGTAGTTGTTGACATCGGAGGGATCGAGTGTAGGTTTTTTCAGAAGGGGTGCAACTCTCGCTCTCTTGAAGACGGAAGGGACGTAGCCAGCGGTCAGGGATGAGTTGATGAGCGAGGTGAGGTAAGGGAGAAGGTCTCCGGAAATGGTCTGGAGAAGAGAGGAGGGGATAGGGTCAAGCGGGCAGGTTGTTGGGCGGCCGGCCGTCACAAGACGCGAGATTTCATCTGGAGAGAGAGGGGAGAAAGAGGTCAGAGCATAGGGTAGGGCAGTGTGAGCAGAACCAGCGGTGTCGTTTGACTTAGCAAACGAGGATCGGATGTCGTCGACCTTCTTTTCAAAATGGTTGACGAAGTCATCTGCAGAGAGGGAGGAGGGGGGATTCAGGAGGGAGGAGAAGGTGGCAAAGAGCTTCCTAGGGTTAGAGGCAGATGCTTGGAATTTAGAATGGTAGAAAGTGGCTTTAGCAGCAGAGACAGAGGAGGAAAATGTAGAGAGGAGGGAGTGAAAGGATGCCAGGTCCGCAGGGAGGCGAGTTTTCCTCCATTTCCGCTCGGCTGCCCGGAGCCCTGTTCTGTTATTTCAACTTTTATTTATTTCATCACATTCCCAGCAGGTCAGAAGTTTACATACACTCAATTAGTATTTGGTAGCATTGCCTTTCAATTGTTTAATTTGGGTCAAACGTTTCAGGTAGAACTTCCACAAGCTTCCCACAATAAGTTGTGTGAATTTTGGCCCGTTCCTCCTGACAGAGCTGGTGTCAGGAGTCAGGTCTGTAGGCCTCCTTGCTCGCACACACTTTTTCAGCTCTGCCCACAAATGTTCTATGGGATTGAGGTCAGGGCTTTGTGATGGCCAATCCAATACCTTGACTTTGTTGTCCTTAAGCTGTTTTGCCACAACTTTGGAAGTATGCTTGGGGTCATTGTCCATTTGGAAGACTCATTTGCGATCATGCTTTAACTTCTTGACTGGTGTCTTGAGATGTTGCTTCAATATATCCACATAATTTTCCTGCCTCATGATGCCATCTATTTTGTGAAGTGCACCAGTCCCTCCCGCAGCAAAGCCCCCACACAACATGATGATGGCACCCCCGTGCTTCACATTTGGGATGGTGTTCTTCGGCTTGCAAGCCTCTCCCTTTTTCCTCCAAACATAATGATGGTCATTATGGCCAAACGGTTCTATTTTTGTTTCATCAGACTATAGGATTTTCTCCAAAAAGTACAATTTTTGTCCCCATGTGCAGTTGCAAACTGTAGTCTGGCTTTATTTTTTTAAGAAGCAGTGGCTTCTTCCTTGCTGAGCGGTCTTTCAGGTTATGTCCTGAGCGTTATGATGGCTGCGTGGTCCCCTGACATTTATACTTGTGTACTATTGTCGGTACAGATGAACGTGGTACCTTCTGCCGTTTGGAAATTGCTCCCATGGATGAACCAGACTTTTTTTTTTAGGTTTTGGCTGATTTATTTAGATTTTCCCATGATGTCAAGCAAAGAGGCACTGAGTTTGAAGGTAGGCCTTGAAATACATCCACAGGTACACCTCTAATTGACTCAAATTATGTCAATTACCCTATCAGAAGCTTCTAAAGCCATGACATCATTTTCTGGAATTTTCCAAGCTTTTTAAACACATATTTTGCATTGTAGATATGTGGTAGTGGAGTATGGGCTTGTGAATTCTCTAATTACATTTACATTTAAGTCATTTAGCAGACACTCTTATCCAGAGCGACTTACAAATTGGTGCATTCACCTTATGACATCCAGTGGAACAGCCACTTTACAATAGTGCATCTAAATCTTTTAAGGGGGGGGTGAGAAGGATTACTTTATCCTATCCTAGGTATTCCTTAAAGAGGTGGGGTTTCAGGTGTCTCCGGAAGGTGGTGATTGACTCCGCTCTCCTGGCGTCGTGGGGAGTTTGTTCCACCATTGGGGGCCAGAGCAGCGAACAGTTTTGACTGGGCTGAGCGGGAACTGTACTTCCTCAGTGGTAGGGAGGCGAGCAGGCCAGAGGTGTTCTAATGAATGTATAGTAATGTTTTTAAAATTGTATAACTGCCTTAATTTTGCCAGACCCCAGGAATAGTGGCTGCTTGCCTTGCAAATAGACTGTTCTCTTTGCACGGCAAGTAGCACCAGAGTGCCAAGTCTACATCCAGAAAGCTCCTTAACAGCTTCTACCCCCAAACCGTAAGACTGCGAACAATTAATCAAATGGCCACACTGACTATTTACATTGAAACCCCACCACCCTTTTTGTTTTTACACTGCTGCAGCTCGCTGTATATTATCTATGCATAGTCACTTTACCCCTATCAACATGTACAAATTAACTCTAACCTGTACCCCCGCAAATTGACTCGGTGCCGGTACCCCCAGTACATAGCCTTTATTGTGTATTTTTTATTACATTTTTTACTTTAGTTTATTCTGTAAATATTTTCTTAACTCTATTTCTTTAACTGCATTGTTGGATAAGTAAGTAAGCATTTCACAGTACGGTCTACAACCGGTGCATGTTGATTTGGTTTGAAATATTACATTTACATTACATTTAAGTCATTTAGCAGACGCTCTTATCCAGAGCGACTTACAAATTGGTGCATTCACCTTATGACATCCAGTGGAACAGCCACTTTACATATGTTTACATATTTAAATATGGACCTGTAAGGACAGATATACAATAGGCGGAAATATCAACCATGAATATTTGTTATACTTTTTGGTAGTTGATTAATAGACAACTTTCCAAGTCAAAATTGTTTTCATCCAGTGCTGTATGGTCCTGAAAAAAATACATACAGTTACAGCATGTCGTTTGATGTTAAAAGGCTTTTGTAATCTGCTCTCAGGAAAACAAGTGGGCTCCAAAATCAAAATGACTTTTTGGGGGTCTAAAGTTCCTTGAAGCATTTTGTATCTTTAGCCCCTACTCTTGCAATTTAGTCAGGGCGCCACCACAGATTATCTTTGGGGCCACACAGGATATTGCCACAAACCAATATGGAGTCCAAAATCCATAATGGCTGTCATAATACCCTTTGATGGAGGGTAAATCACATGCAAATAGGAATTTTGTATATGAGAGTAATTTTTTCTGAATTGTGTACAACACTCATGCTCGTAAAGAGTGTTTTGGTTTAAATCATGTTTTTCTATGTCCAATATGCCCAACATAGTTCCACTCAAACAACTTCGCCTGCATATACAATGAGTCTACAAAAAAATTTAAAACACCTTCCAAACATTGAGTTGCACCCCCCTTTTGCCCTCAGAACTGCCTCAATTCGTTGGGACATGGACTCTTCAAGGTTTCGAAAGCGTTCCACGGGGATGCTAGCCCATGTTACCTTTAATGCTTCTCCCAGTTGTGTCAATTGGCTCGATGCCCTTTGGGTGGTGGACCATTCCAGGGTTACTCCAAGCAGTTTAGTCACCTCAACTTGCTCAATTTCCACATTATTAATTTCAAGATTAAGGTAAGTTTTAGGGTTTAGTGAATGATTTGTCCCAAATATAATGCTTTAAGTTTTTGAAATATTTAGGACTTACTTATTCCTTGTCACCCATTCTGAAACTAACTGCAGCTCTTTGTTAATTAAGTGTTGTAGTCATTTCACACTGGCTTTACTCAAGGCCAGTGCCATGTTGTTAGTAAAGATTAAAAAAGTAAGGGGTCTAGACAGCTGCCATTGGAATTGTTGATTTTATCTGAATTATGTTGGAGAGGCTTCCATTAAAGAACACTCTCTGTGTTCTGTTGGACAGGTAACTCCTTATCCACAATATTGGGCGGCAGCGTAGCCTAGTGGTTAGAGCGTTGGACTAGTTAACTGAAAGGTTGCAAGATCAAATCCCCAAGCTGACAAGGTACAAATCGTTCTGCCCCTGAACAAGGCAGTTAACGCACTGTTCCTAGGCCATCATTGAAAATAAGAATTTGTTCTTAACTGACTTGCCTAGTAAAATGAAGGTAAAATAGCAGGGGGTGTAAAGCCATAACTAGGGCTGTGGCAGTCACGAAATTTCATCAGCCTGTGATTGTCAAGCAAATAAATGTCAGTCTCACAGTAATTGACTGTTAATTAACATAAACACATTTAGCATCTCCTGGCTTACACACGAGCCACTGATGCAGACCTTTGGAACATCTACATTTTAAAAAATCTAATAAATCTATTTAATATAGCCTACACAAATCCATTATTTATTTTCGACAGGTCTAAATAAGCTTGATATGAAGAAAGTGTAGTCTATTTCAGAATAACAGAATAGCATACTCTGAGGTGTCCTTATGTTAGGTCCTGATCTGGCTATGCTAAATGGCTGTGGGCTACGCTAGTTCATTTAGCAGACAAGATTTGCTTAGAATTCTTTGGCATTATTTTATAGTATGAAGAATACAATTGAACAAAGCTGAATAAAATAGAAAGGATGTTTTCTCCAAACTTCAGGGAGTGCGCACATACGGCTATTCTGCGTTGAGCGGTTAATAAAAATAGGTATTCCTCTATGCTTCATTTAAAGTTATTAATGAAACTTTAGTTGTTCTACAAATGTTGGGCTACATGTTTCGATTTTTAATACATTGTAGGGCTACATCATGCAACTCTAATGATGATATGAAAAAAGTAACTTGAAAGGCATGAGCTCTGCTTAGTTTTTTGCACAGGCTGTACACCAGTCACTCATTCACAATTTGACAAGCAATTGATCATTTCTAGAATGTCATGGTGGCATCCTCTTTGTGTGGCCGTAATGCACCCTAAAAAAATCTATGTCTTTTGCGGCCAGTGGCAGCTGTGACCTTCTCCCTGAGTGCTGAGCGCTCCGAATCACCTTTCACTCACATGGCTCTCCATCACCTGATCGGGTCTTTCTCACAGGCTACAAGTGAAGATGGACACATCGGGAACCAAACTGCGTGTGTCCTTTTCCAATTCTGAGGTGCATATTGAATATGTTGAAAGAACTTTCCACTTTTACTTTTCGTCAGCCAACAAGATGAATAGGCATAACGAACAGCAAAAGCACTAGCCTATGTCAATCTAGTATCCACCATAGTACAAAAGTCGACCTATTCTGTGCGAGAAATAAATATTAAAAACATGGTCTGGGACAGTGGTGGGATGTGATAGATGCCAAATTAATACAACCAATAGAATCCCCAAAAACGTTTGTATGCAATGTAGCTGAAGCAACAGATCAGAATGTTTAGCTTAAAATGTTGATAATCTATTAGGCTACTTCTTCACATTATAAGCTGAGCAATTATAATGTGCACATGGTAGTAGGCTATAAACGCAAATGTTCCATTAGTGGAAAACATCATTATCCAAAGTGACCTCAAATGCAATTATGCATGTAATGCTTTTATTATGAAGGTGAATTTTTATGGTGAAAATGATCTTCCCCAAACTTGAAACTCACGCGCTGCTTATGTACGCCAGTTAGGCTCTTACACTCCTTCTAAAGCGGATTAATGTGCTAACTTTTAAGAGGTTATTTGGCCACTCTAGTTGTGATACAAACCTTATCGAAACTATAGGCCTATGGTCTAGGCTACATGAGGTGTGCGACTACGATTCGAAAGAGTTGCAAAAAAGTAATTGCTTCTTATGGAAGGCATCATTCACAAGTGATAAAATATTATTCACAATTGATAGGCTAATATTGTTACCCATCAGACTATTCTTGATTTAGTATTGTCGTAAGGGTCCTATGTGTAGCTGGTGTAGACAGTCAGGCGCAGGACAGCAAATCAACATACTATTACTCAAAAATGACAACACGTAACAACACGAGCACACCATGGATGGACCGAAAATACAAGAAACAGTCACTCACAAATACAACATGGAAAACAGGGGTTTAAATAATAAACAAGTAATTGGTTGAGTGAAGCCAGGTGTGATAAGACAAAGACAGAACAAATGGAAGATGGTGGCTAGAAAGCCGGTTACGTCGACCTCCCAACGCCAACCGAACAAGGAGAGGGACCGACTTTGGCGGAAGTCTTGACAATTGTCTTGACACATACAAAATATTTTCTGTGTTAAATTTGTTGTGATTTAGAATGTACCATTATCATGCACCTGTATCGAAACAGTGGCAGTGGGATAAAATACATGTCATCTACGAATGTCATCTACGAATGTCATCTACGAATGTCATCTACGAATGGATGGTGCATTTCGTGTGGTTCATTTTCATGCCAGTCAGGTAGGCTATACTCCTGTTGTAAATATAAGCAATGTGCTTCATATTGGGAAAGTTGAGAAATAAATAAAGTAGGCCTAGAAAGCTGATGGGATCCTCCTGTTTTTAGTAGAGGCCATAACTCTTTCTCGCGCAATTGTATAGCCTATAGAAATGTTGCGCAACTTGAGCTCATGGGCGCTCATGAAGTGTTTGATTAGATTTTTGATCACATTTGCATTGATGTCAGCGTGATTAGATGGACAATAGAGTGCTGAGTATCAGGCAGTTAGCAAGTTTGGTAGACTACTAATGACCAGCAGCAGCATCAGAGCTCTGAGAATTATCCTGGAATTTGACAGCCTTTCCTGACTCGTGACTGCCGGTATGGCGGTAATATGGTCACCGCAACAGCCCTAGCCATAACACCTATGGTTTTCCAGCAGTAGTGTCACGGAATTGTTCTGTTGAAGGACCAAACGCAGCGTGGTTATTTTGATACATCTTTAATAAAGATGACAATAGAACAATATACAAAAACAAGAAACGTGAAACACCAGATAGGGCTGTTTTCGGTTTAACAAACACAAAGACAGGAACAATCACCCACAAAACCCAACACAAAACAGGCTACCTAAATATGGCTCCCAATCAGAGACAATGACTAACACCTGCCTCTGATTGAGAACCATATCAGGCCCAAACACAGAAACAGACAAACAAGACATCCAATATAGAATGCCCACTCAGATCACACCCTGACCAAACAAAACATAGAACATACAAAGCAAACTATGGTCAGGGTGTGACAAGTAGACTATATCAAAAGCCTCACTGAAGTCTAGCAAAACAGCCCCCACAATCTTTTTATCATCAATTTCTCTCAGCCAATTCTCACTAATTTCTGTAAGTGCCGTGCTTGTCTTCCCAACAAATGGGTTAAAAGTCTGTTATCATTTTTTTTTGTAAAATATCATTGTATCTGGTCAAACACTATTTTTTCCAAAGGTTTACAAAGAGTTGGTAACAGGCTGATTGGTCAACTAGTTGAGCCAGTAAAGGGGGCTTTACTATTCTTAGGTAGCAGAATGTCTGTCACTTTGATTACTCAGATTTCTCTCAATCTTATGCACCTACGTTGTAAACTTTCATTCATAATCTAGGTTGGAGCAATCTCATGATGGGTTTAGGAACATTTTTAGTATCATGTAGTAGCCTAAACCGATCCATGTTACATTGAGCTGGGTGAATGGAATATGAATGACAGTCATCCACTGTGTAAGGGATAATCAACGAGAGGCTATGCGTTCTATGGAAAATAATGAATGACGTTGCCCCATTATCCTTTTTATACCATGGCTATAAATTAACATATTTGCCAGGAGAAATGTGTTCAACATCCACTGAAGTAGCTAGCAAGTTTACTAGATAGCTACGGTAGTTGCCGTAGTAACCAAACAAACAATCCTGCTAGTTTAGCTAACCAATTCAACAATCCAAAAATGTTTTCAATTCCACTTTTGCTTTCAAAAGCAGCTCAAACATAGAACATGTAAGAATGAACTACAGTCATTGAATTCTACCATGCAAATATACTGTGCGTTATAGCGAAATAATGGATGCTCTAGCATGCCCTACAAGCCAATAGGAAAAAAGTATTCAACAACGCCATGGTATAAACTGTATAAACTGGGTGGGTCGAGCACTGAATGTTGATTGGCTGACCACGGGTATGACAAAGCATTTATTTTTACTGCTCTAGTTACGTAAGTAACCAGTTTCTCATAGAAATAAGGTAGCTCGGGGGTTTGTGGTACATGGCCAACATACCACGGCTGAGGGCTGTAATCCAGGCACTCCGCGTTGCGTTGAGTTGAAGAACAGCACTTAGCCGTGGTATATTGGACATATACCACACCACTTCGGGCCTTATTGCTTAAATCGAAATAAGGCCATGCTTATATAAAATCCTCAGAGGCTTGTGACTTGGAATACTTCTGCTGCCTTTTCTATATCCAGGCAATAGTGTTTGAGTATAATTCTGGAAGGCCTATTGGATTACCAACATAGCTGAGTTAAAAATAGTATTAAGTACAGTACACAAATTTGAGCGATGTCTCTCATTTAAAACATATACAGGTGATTAAACCACAATTTATTGGTATTGTGGACGCCATATTGGATTTTGGACGCCATAATGGATTTGTAGTCAAATCTAACTTAACTGCAAGAGGTGGAACATATAAAATGACAGTTTCCACTCTTAGCCCACTTGTTTTCCTTACAGCCGATTAGATTACAGTAGCCTCAACATACATGTTTAACTGCATGTTTGTCAAGCAGCACCATACAGCACTAAATGAGAGCAATTTTTACTTGGAAATTGTCTATTAATCACCTACTAAAACCTACTAAAATGTAAAACTTACATTCAACATAAATATTCATAGTTGATATTTCCACCTATTGTATCTCTGTGTTTACAAGTACTGTATATAGTGTATTTCCAGGGTGCATTAAGATATCCTAATGCTGTTTATTTGTGTTTGTAGTGTAGGCAACTGACAACTTGTATTCCACATTTTAGCAATATCAGAGCTTGTAATATTGGGTTACATGAGCTTATGTGCCCCCCCTGCATGTTTTGATATTGGGTGTGACAGAATATCTATCAATTTAACCACTGTTGCAGTAAAATATTTATTTACAACCATCCATTTAAAAAATGGGAGACATTAAATATGTGAAAAAACATGATTGTGTTTAGTTCAACCTCAAGTAGGGGTATATCAAATACTAAAGCCCTTTTTAAGGATTGGCCATTCACTAGCCTAGTGTTAGTGTGAGTGTTTGAGTGTGACTGTATTTGTCAGTGTGTTACATCAGCCAGTACTAGATGCATGCATAAATTAATAAAGGGCATGTCAACCAGAACTTTTCTTTGGTAATGCAAATAAGAGTTTATCAAAGAACTGACCCACTGAAATTCAATTATTTTATCTTTATTTCACAAATTAGACAGGTACAACATTCTGTTGATTTCAAGAACCGTCATCGGGCACAGCTAACTGTTGATTGGCTGCATTCGTCAGGTGTAAGTTGGCGGTGTGACGTGATTGGCAGCGTCATGTCATAAGGTGGTCGGTTTATTTTTTCCCTCAGCAGGAAGTGAAGCCCTTCCAGTAGAAGTTCTTGCAGCCGGCTTTGCGCTCACGGGGGGGAAGGTTGTTGGGGTTGCCAATTGAGCGCTCCAGCTCCACACGCAGGTCCTCTTTAGCCCCCGCTGGGGACACCTCACTTTCCTGGGCCTCAGGCAAGGACAGTTGAGATATAATGTCCTCCACCGCTCGCTTACTCCACTCCTACATGCAGGAAAGACACACATACTTTGGGAGAATATAAACAGACACATATACACATCGGCACAAGCTAATATCAACAACAGCAAAAACAAACCTACACGTACACATACAGCAAAATGCACTCACACAAAGCGAATCTCATGTGTGTGCACAAACACACACAGACACACACAAATGTAGTCACCTCCACATTAAGGCAGTCAGTGTTAGTTTTCTTGTCTCATTATGGCCCCGATTCCGACCTCAGTTAAGCGCTGGTTTTTATGCACTTTTCTCTATGTGCGTGTTCTGACCTTGAATTTAAGCATGAGAATAGCATGATATTCACCTGCTATTTATTCGGAGTGGAGATCTAAGAAAATAAGATGTGGTGGAGGTGTATCTACAGATAAGGAATGAATCAAACCACTGTATTTTTTATGAATCTATATATTTTGTGAGACAAAGATGCATAGATTCTAACCCCGTTCCTTCTGTCAATGTATTCTATTGAGTTTGTCAACGAAATGATCATTAAAAGGTACACCGTATTTAAAGGGATGACTGAAGATAAATATACTGAACATTTGTTGGCCAGCAAGTGGGAGGGTTTTCAGCGGTTGAATTACATGTATTCAGAGTTACGCAAGGTAAAACAAATCAAAATAGTAGCCACACCTGCAGAACACGTTACGCGTCTGAATAAGGTAAGTCTGAAAACCAAATGCTTAGATGTGCGTAGGAAAGGCTTATATTCCTAAATCGGAATCAGCCCTATCTGCACAGAGAACAAGCATTGCTGTAGCACACTGATCCAGCCAACTGATTGACTAGAAAATGGAGGGGTGGATAGAGAAAGATTTGTTTTCCATCAACAGATAATTGAGAACAGATAACTGTTGTGTGTACAAAAACACACAACAGCATACAAACAGTTCCAGTGACTTTTTCATGTTTGGTAGTAAACATTTAGTTTGTAAAATGAGAAACGTTCTAGATGAGGTGCTGCAATATGCACTGTCTGGGTGAGCGGTCAATGACCTTAACTAGTGAGTCATTAGTATGAGAAAGTGGCATTCAGACAGACGTGATTGTCAGTCATAGGAGGGAATGACGGAAATCTCCTGCTTGAGAAATATCATTGTCTATTGGAGTTCACACCCCTATTACATGTAACAACTGCATTTTCACAGTGTCTTCTATGCAGATGGATGTGTCTGTGACACAGAATGAACTAAGAGACACAAACTCCCTACTGGGCACACCACATCATTTCAACTTGGATTATTGGGTAATTGAGACAGTGATCAACGAGAGTCCAACTTACTCAACCCAAAGCCCAAAATGTGTTGAATTTCCAATGTATTAACACTATGATTTCAACCATCTAAAAGCACACCAAATTCCAATGGAAAAACAATGTCTGATTTTTGTTCGGGTTGTCACCTAACTGCTCTTTCAACAATTTAAAAGCACAGCAAAGTTCAAATGGGAATACAAATGTCAGAAATGTTGTTCATTCATACATCAGATGAATGTATCACTGTGCTTCTAATAGCAGAACCAAATGACCTGGATTGCAGTTGAGATTACGTTAAAAGTACATGGTGCAAGTAAGTGATCAATGCTGTTCTAGATTCTGCTCAGAATATTATAGCGATTTCTTTCGCAAAATCAACACAGACCTGCGAAGACCTATGCATGCTATCTTGAACATGCATACTTTATATGATTACATAGATATTTATAGCTACAGTAACCTCAAAATGTGGCCATGGATGTTTTACTCATGTTAAGGTTAAATGTTACATTAGTTTGTAAGATAGCCTTAACTTTAGGCTATTCACTGTAATTACAAAAGTAATACTGAATTGTGTTTGGTTTACAATGCAACAAAATACAGCTTGTAGGAAATCTGAGCCACTGGTTTAATCAAATTCTTTAAATTGGAGACGTAAATTCAACATATAACTTGTCGACAAGTTAATAGGCTGTCTATTGTATTTCAAAGGTGATCTTGAATTGTGTTTGGTTGTCAACACAACCAAATATCAACATTTGAAGGAGATGCAAATTCTGCTTGGATAGTTCCACCTGTGCCACAGACTTTCATTCCAGTTTGTCTACAAATTAATAATTCATATGTTGGATTCACATTTCCATCTCAAACTAAAATCTAACTTAAAGAATATGACTCAATAAAATCACATTTTAAATGCACTTTAAATAACATTTAATTGATTGCGCTCAGTGGGCAACAATTCATTTAATTGATTACCATGATGACATAATCCTGTGGTTGAAATATCACCCTCAAAACAACAAGTTTACGTTGACTTTTTAAAAATCCAGTGCATTTTCCCATGTAGATTCCACATCACAAGACATTGACCAATTACAGTGAAACAAAGTTGATTCAACCAGTTTATGCCTATAGTGGGTCCTTTTAGAGAGTGTGTTGACTCTGTCTACCAACAATGACCTTAACCAAACCATTCCAAATCATGTCTTCAACACAAGAATGAGAGAAAACACTTATGGGATGGGAGTTCTGTATACAACAACAGTATATAACTAAAACAGCACTTCTACTGTATATAACTATCAGACCCCATTCATACTTGCATGTTTTGGCATGACAACTGAAGTTATTGCTTGTAGTCCAGGAGTAATCAAATCTGAGCCTGGAGGTCCTGCATGCTGCTGGTCTTCTGTTCAACCTGATAATTATTTGCACCTAACTTGTGTCCCGGGTCTAAATCAGTCCTTTTTTAGAGAGGAATAATGAAAATCAACCGTAGAACTGATTTGAGGTCCAGATTTGAATTTGCCTGATTAAAGAGGTACACCAGACCTGTTAGCTGTAGTGAGTCTATGCCCTAGTATGTGTATAGTTTCTGTCTGAGAATGTGATAACCTGAGCACAGACTGTTTAACTGAATTCCATTGTGGGTAGGTGTGTAAGTCTGTTCCACTGTGAAGCAAAGGGCAGTGTACTGTATGTTACAGTGTGGACTATGCTGTACCTGTTTTACTAATGACACATTCTCATGTTCTCATGGTGTCATTAGTGGTGTTCCCTGAATAGTTGTGTGAGTTGTACCCTACTGTACACATTATTTTGTGTCATGACACAAGCAGTGCATGCTATCTGCGTGAACACCTCACCTCACTTGAATAGTGTAATCCTGTGAGCGCAATAACGCAGCTGTCCTGTTTAATCTGGTATGGACCTCCTCCTTCTTTTGAGCCCTCTTTGTTTGGTATTTGTGGGCCACAGGAGGCTGCTGAGGGGAGTGAATGGAATGGTATTAAACACATGGAAACAATGTGTTTGATACCGTTCCATTTATGCCATTGCTGACATTACTATGAGCCCGTTCCCCGAAATGAAGGTGTCACCAGCCGCCTGTGGTGTGTGCCAGTGTCGTAGGCTGCATACCTGTGTGGCAATGCCAGCGGCACGAGCCCTCTGAAGGAGTCTGCGGCTGCGGAGGTCCAGGTCGGGCTGTGAGGCGGCTCCTTGGCTGCAAATGGTCAGGGCCAAACCCAGCAGGGCCAGGGCACAGTGGATTCGGCAGACCTTCATCTCCAACAGAGCTGGGTTTTGTTTGCAGGGATGAGACGCGGTGAGACGAGCTGAGCTGGACCGGGCTATGCTGGATCTGGATCAGTCGGTATGGAGCAGGCCTGGTACTGTTGATGGGGGTTCTGTGGGGCTCTTATAAAGTGCTTGCCCTCTCAGCTCATCACTCTGCTTCCTGGGTTAAGTGACAAGTGGCCTGTCAGGGCGTGGGGGGCTGCCCGGCGATGATGGAATGCAGTGTTGTAAACCACTTAGAAACACTGGCTGCTTTCTTTTCGTCACAAAGGCAGCTCCTCTGAGACGTGTTGATTTAATATGGAGGCGCGACAATAAAACAGTTAGCCAATATGGATTTAGCACACACGGCTAATCTAAGTCAAATACAACCAGAAAATGTCTGCTTCATTAAAAGCCTTTATAAACAGGAAGCAGGAGTCATCACTTAAGTTTAAAATATTAAACTTACGTGATGACATCACGGAAGACTGCCAAACAAAAGATTCCTCTAGCAGATTTTTGGTGGGTTAATTAATTACCAACATATATCGCCATTGTGGGATCAGTAAAATCAACTGATTAGGCTTGGTTTACATTCAATATTAACATAATTTAGTTTGCAATGGTTAACACAGTTTCCAAGAATTACGAGGTAAACATTGTATAAACCCTACCATTGCACTTGCATACAGGATTGTGGATATGTATTTTGTTGAAGTGTGATTTGCATATTTGTAAAAGCATATTCTGAAAGGAATAATATCCCTCAGACAGCATTACATAGAATGTCTTGGAATAAAACCAAATGTTTTATATCAGACTCAATCTAATTAATAGGATACATATTTTTCTATAAGAGTTATTTCAGTTTATGCTGAAATATCTGCTTATTTGCACAAAAAGCTGTACTGTAGATACTGTAGATATTGCCACTGTGTTAAATTTTACTGTAGCTCTTCACTGCTCCCCTGTGGCTATGGATTACAGACATAAACTACAATAAGCTTTGCCGGACGTTGTCAATGCAATTTTATCCCTCATCCCCAGGCTTAATTGCAGCTGGTGGACGACATTATTGCAATTTTGATCAGGAAAAAAACACAATAGTATACTTCTTCATAAAAACTCATTGAATGTCAACAATATAAACTAGCAGGGAAGAATGAACACTCATTTATTACAATTAAATATTGTCATGCCTACTTACATTTCTCTAACTGTGTTACAACTACACTATTGAGCTTGGAAATGACAGATTAACTGTACAACTGTATGATTAATGGTATAGCAGAGCTTGAGGCATGTTAAAAGGACATGTAAATTACATTTATGGGTTGCAGCATTTCAACGGCACAGAACATTTGCATCGGACCCACATGCACGCACACACAGTCGCACAATCGCACTGTGGCGGAATAATCCGAATTAGTTAACATAGATAATTAAGATGTCTTATCCGGATAATATGCTTATATGATATGCTTGTTATTAGAATGTATCCCTTTGGACTCTGGTGTTGGCAGTTGCACTTCCTCCCTCAGCGGGGCTCAGTCACCTGGTACCCAGAGAGGGGAGAAGCCAGGCTTGTCTTTCACATGCAGAAATCATTTCCACCACAGCACACAAGCACGCACAGAAAACACACAGACAGGTGTGATGAACCCAGACAGATTACATTCTGAACTGTTTCGGTTCATTAGAACCATTGAGGGAAAACCATTGGGCATGCAATGGGGTCTGAAACCCTTATTTGTTTAATACATGTGGCTGCTGCTTGCAATACAGAATAACAAGAGCGACCTTTGAGTTCATTTCCATGCGCAGTTATACATGGCAGTTTAAGTTATCATACCCCTATGCTTCTGTCTGAGATAAATTAAGATGATACAGTAGATGATATACACAGTAGTATGGCAGAAAGTGAAGTCATTCCTGTACCTTTGTGTTCATTTAGCACCTCCTGGAACAGAAAACCATTCAACTCAAGGCTGACAACATTCACCACACAGAAATGAGCATCGGAACACAATGTCAATGAAGTACATAGGTTATACAAAAGAGTGCAACAGTATCCACTAATTCATTAAGACAACACTTTTCTGGGTCTTTGTCTGAATTGCTTTTGTTTGCGTCAAGTACAGTACAATATTTTGTTTGAAAAGTAAGGAAGCACTTGGTACACTATGTCAGTTAAAAGGCTGGAGGCAAGGCACAACATTGGAAAGCTATAAGGAAGCCAAGGTGATATTATTGTACAGATAAAATGGAAATGCACAGCCTACTCACTTTGGTTTTTAAAGTGATCAACACAGTGGCCATGGTTCCATTGGAAAGAATACATAGAAAGAGTCTAAATGTCATTTTATGCAACACGCCAATGGACAGTGAAATAATGATAACTGTATCTCTCCATATAAATACTACACTTAAGCTCAATCTTTTTAAAGGGCCAAGTTGAGAGCATGTTAACAAATGCTTAATCATATTGTTCAATATCTCCCTGACAAAGTGATTATTACAACATAATTGCTCTATGTCCATTGTGGGTATACAGCAGTATTCAACCGTGTTTAGAAATGTAAGATAAAGTTACTAAGAACTTCTAATGGAATCAGATCTAGTGATATGAGCGACACGTTTCATTGCTAAATGCTTTTTTGGTAATACTTTACTTATGTCGGTATAATGCATATATGACTTTTTATAAGCATGTATTGGCTCTCAATCTTTTATACAGATAAATCTGTTCAATCTTTCTATGTGACTCAAAAATATTGTTAATAACTCAGGATCACTGAGATGCTACTAAGATATTGTTAGAGTATCATATATTTTTTATGACAGTGCATTATACTTGCTGGCTGTAAGTGAAATGATAATGCTTTTCCCTCAAAACTCAATTACAGATATCAAAACTTGATCCTAGTTCAGCTGTCTGGCCTTAACGGCTGATCTGTAACTGACTGATCATTTTCTTTCATCCCCCTAATGGTTAAGATTAGCTTTGGGGTACCCCCAATAAGGTACCAATCTTCTACCAGATTGCTAGCATACTCATAGCACCCAATGGACAACATAACATTCAACAAACAAACAGGCCATCAGGTAACTGGCCAGACAGTTAAAGTGGAATTCCACCACTTTTAAACGTATATTCATTATTTACAACAACATTATTACTTTTTACTGTTGATGACATCATCATGTGACACTTTCTTAGGACCTTTTCTTCTTATCATTTTACTACAGACCGTAAAACGTGCCGTTTGCACATATGTGGTATGGTGCTGGAGATAATGAAGTGGTGGAATTCAATCTTAACTTTTCATTCAAATGTGTATCCAGTCATGAGAAAAAGTAGTTTCTGCCCAGCCAAAATGTGTTCAGTCAGCATGCTGTAGGTAATGGAGCAGTAGTAGCAGTAAGGAGAAGGAGAGGCTATGCACACTGCAAAACATCTCTGGATTCAGAGGGAAATTCATATTTTTATTTGACTAAATGTGAGAGGGAAAGGTGCAAAAGATGATCACTCTTTTTAAAAGCATGTTTCACTTTTGCACCATGAATTGTGGATTATTTTAGATCTTTTTTTTTGTGTGCGTATTTTACTTTTGCACAACACATTTAGTATTATTTTTGACTTTTGTGTGAAGACAGCATTCCTCCTCCTTGTTACATAGCATCCAACAAGAGCCATCAGGCAGTCAGAAACTTTGTCAGGCAGTTAACTTTCCATTCAAATGTATAAAAAAGACTGGGGCCTAGATTCAATCAGTTCAGCGTTAACCCACAATATTCAACAACTGCATAGCATATCATTTGTTTTGTTTAGGGCCGTGTCGGTGGTGTATTTGCATTGGAGCTGTCAAATCCACAAGCTGCTCCCAACTTTATACACCAAGTCGCATTAGTAAACATCCCATGCCATTACAAGTTCAAACACTGGAAAGTGTGAATCCAGACCTTGATAAGGCTGATATAAATCCTTGAGTGTCATTATTTATATAATCAAGTCAGGTATAAGTATTTTGACAGTGACACAATTTGCATCATTTTGGCTCTGTACGCCACCTCAATAGATTTGAAAGGAAACAATCAATATGTGCTTTAAGTGTAGTCTTTCATATTTAATTTAAGGGTTTTGTCAAAATTATTGTATGAACCGTGTAGGAATTACAACCATTTTTATACATAGCCCCCCAATTTTAGGGGCTCAAAAGTAACTGGACAAACTAACAATCATAACTTAAATTGTGAGTTTTAATACTTGGTTGCCTGAAGTCTGGAACCCATAGACATCACCAGATGCTGTGTTTCTTCTGTGGTGATGCTCTGCCAGGCCTTTACTGTTTCCAGTTCCTGCTTGTTCTTGGGGTGTTTTGCCTTCAGCAAGTGACATGCATGGATTCAGGTCAGGTGATTGACATGGCCATTGGAGAACATTCCACTTCTTTGACTTAAAAAAAGTGTTGGGTTGCTTTCGCAGTATGCTTCGGGTCATTGTCCATCTGCACTGTGAAGTGCCGTCCAATGAGTTCTGAAGCATTTAGCTGAATCTGAGCAGTCAATATAGCCCTAAACACTTCAGAATTCATCCTGCTATTTTTGTTCCATCAGACCAGGGGACATTTCTCCAAATAGTACGATCTTTGTCCCCATGTGCAATTGCAATCCGTAGTCTTGCTTTTTATGGCGGTTTTGGAGCAGTGGCTTCTTCCTTGCTGAGCGGCCTTTCAGGTTATGTCGATAAAGGACTTGTTTTACTGTGGATATAGATACTTTTGTAGCTGTTTCCTCCAGGATCTTCACAAGGTCCTTTGCTGTTGTTCTGGGATTGATTTGCACTTTTCGCACCAAAGTACGTTTATCTCTAGGAGACAGAACACGACTCCTTCCTGAGTGCTATGACCGCTGCGTGGTCCCATGGTGTTTATACTTTTGTACTATAAGTTAGCATAATACACAACAAGGTTATGGTTATTTTGCTGTTAACATCTGTTCTAGGGATCTCTTTCTCAACCCCCGTCCTACTCCTTACCATTGAGTTAAACAACCATTTTACCCTGGACCAGCTGTTAAAGAGGCATTTACTGTACAAGTATTCAATGGTATCAATCATTTGAGCTTGAAATCATGAATTCCAAAAGAAAACAAATGTTATTTGTGTCTTTATGTTTAACATGATTTATCAATGTTTATAAGTTAAGTTGTCAGAGCGGGTAGATGCTTTCAACAACCAAAGGATGTATGAAGGATTCATGATAGCTTTTTCAGAATGATTGTACAGATGAACGTGGTACATTCAGGCGTTTGGAAATTGCTCCCAAGGATGAACCAGACTTGTGGAGGTCTACACATTTTTTTTCTGAGGTCTTGGCTGATTTATTTTGATTTTCCCATGATGTCAAGCAAAGAGGCACTGAGTTTGAAGGTAGGCCTTGAAATACATCCACAGGTACACCTCCAATTGACTCAAATGATGTCAATTAGCCAATCAGAAGCTTCTAAAGCCATGACATTTTTCTGAAATTTAAAGGCACAGTCAACTTAGTGTATGTAAACTTCTGACCCACTGGAATTGTGATACAGTGAAATAATAAGTGAAATAATCTGTCTGTAAACAATTGTTGGAAAAATTACTTGTGTCATGCACAAAGTAGATGCCAAAACTATAGTTTGTTAACAAGAAATGTGTGGAGTGGTTGAAAAAAAGTTTTAATGACTCCAACCTAAGTGCATGTAAACTTCCAACCTCAACCCTTCTAAACTCGCTTGAAAGAGAGTGACCCCCCAGCTGTCGACCTAAGCCCAACTGTGCATCCGGGTCACGCCACCACTGCTACTGACATCACACTGCTTGATTAGCAAGAACCACTTCCTCCTGATTTGTCTCACACTGAGGCTCAAACCCAGGACCTCTGCTTTGCTAGCACATGTGACAACATATTCACTTTTGGAGCTATCAAAAAACATTAATTTGATAGTGCCATCGGCTCCAACGCAGTTACACCTCCGTCATCGCATGATTATGCTAAGCAGTTGTCGGTTATCACGGCTTAATGCTGAACTGATTGAATCTAGCCCTGGATCACACTGACCATCTACTGTAAAACAGTCCAGTGGTTTAACAATACAAACAAACTACAGACAAGCCGTAAAACTGAGAACAAAACGTCAGATTGAGCAGAGGCCACTACTGGGTTGCATCTCAATAGTATTTCCTCGTTTCCTTGTGCGCTCTCCTTCTGTCCTTCCCTTGCTGAAAACGTCAAAGTGAGGCGAGGAGAGGACTGGAGGGGAGGAAACATGGAAACGAGGATCAGCACTTGTAAGAACTGAGACATCCTTTGGTCTCCCAGGAAGCACCATGATTGAAATGCAAGAATTAATCAGTCTCTTTGTTGCCCTACAGTGGCTGATAGTGGGAGGTGCATCTCCAGTTCATTCCCCATCAGTTCTTCAGCTCTTAGGGTCGCTGCCACTGCTTCATACAGACCTGACAACGACTGACTATACTACCCGGGCAGTCTCCCTTCACTGTCTGAGGCCTGGGTTTACTGCGGGAGGAAGAAGTGTGAGCATACGTCAGACCACATTACAGCAATGCATTGATGAGTAACTCTGCTGCGATGTTGCAGCTGTATGCACAAAGTCACTTATATAATTATTGAGCTAACTGAGACATGTTTTTCAAATTAATATGAACGTCTGCATACGGCACTCACTAGAGTACTCGATAAAGTGAAAACTTTGGGTAAAATGTGCACTGTATAATGAATAACTATGCTTGTTTTACCTGAACATGTTTTCGGGGTCCAGGGAGGCCAGCCAGTAACTGTAGGAGTCAGTGTAGTAGTTGCATGTCCCTCGCCCATGGCACTCAATGAAGGGAATCTTCCGGAACTCTTCTAGGCAGGAGCCCGGAGAGGCCAGGGGCTGGCCAGAGCCCTCCGCTCCAGCCCCTGTTTGCTGTGAACACACATGACATATATTACATGATATGATATGATATAGGACAGAATGTCATCTTCAGCAGAAGAGCTCTATTACCTGCAAACAAAGGCTCTGCAAACCAAGGCTCTGGACATATACCACCCTATAGACATTTGTGGATAACATTTGCAGAGACACTAGTCTAAGAACGGAGCATCTTGCAGCGTCCATGAAGAACGGAAGATGGACATTGGTCTTCTGCTGTGCCCCTCTGATATACACACACACATATTTGGGTCTCGATTCAATCTATATCTCTGAATCGTTACAGATTGCGCGATCAAAATGTAAAGGTGATTTCCAATTGAGCCCGACATATGCAGCGTTTAACTGTGAATGCAGTCTCCGCTAGCGTGGGAACATTGCCTTTAAATTTGAATCATGCTGTAAATCCGAACTTCAGCACTACGGATTGAATCCAGCCCTTGGTTGAAGAGGGTGGAGTAGTAGCGCTCGCTGAGCAGTTTAGGGGTTAAGTGCCTTGCTCACGGGTACAACGGCAGGTGATGGCATCTAAGGACACTGATGGCAGCAATCCTCTGGCACACTCTCGATCAGATTTTTCCCTATCAGACATGAGATTCAAACCCTTCTCTAGCCTTTCTATTGCTATGGCACTGCGTCACCATAAGCAAGTAAGCATAGTTTTCAGTTACTAATTAACCGCCATTATACTATGGCCTAGATTTCTTCCTGGCCTTGAGTTTTTGCTGATCAGGTAAAAATTATGTTCAGGCAGCTACGGAATTAACCCATCCATACAAGTGTTCCTCTTTCTCAGACTGTAGTTCCTACCATGACAAAAGAGTAGCCAGCCCAGAGAGAGAGCCAGCCCCGTGGACAAACAGGGATCTGGTTGGTCTGACTGTGAACAGCGATGATGTTTGCTTTGGTCTCACACACTGCACACCTGAAAGAGAGAGAGAGAGACCACCAAGTTATAATACAGTGCAAATACGCTATGATTGATTGATTGATTGATTTTATTTGCCAGTTTAAAAAAAGACATACTGTATACACAGTACATACATACACAGTACACATCGGTTCATAAACAGACATTACATTGACTCGGAAGAACATGCTTGGGCAGACAAGGAAACTTGTCATCCCAGCATAATTGTCAATGACACTTCAGTTTTGCACAATTGCGATAACTTTTACAAAATTCCCAGGTTTTCAAAAAAATCCTGGTTGGAAGATTCCGCACTATTCCAACTGGGATTTCTGGATATTGGAAAAAGTTACCAGAATTTTGCAAACCTAATTTAATTCAATACATCCCCTCAGGGGCATTTTACCCAGCAGAGTGGGGATTTCCCTTATTTACGTATGGAGTGAAAATCAAGTTCCTTCCTGTGTTATGTCTAGGACAATCTGTTCAAACCAGTGTAAACTAGAGCAGCACCTGCTGACATAGCTCTCCAGTGAACCACCAGAGATGAGGGCCATGTCGCTTGGCATGGCCTCATCCGTGGACAGCCAGTAGGAGTAGTCGTTACGGGAGGCGTAGCGGCACGTGCTGTCCGTGTTGCAGAATAAGAAGGGCATGGTAGAGAAACGAGGCAGACAGCTTCCCAGTGTACCTGGATAGCGGGCAAACCAGAGAAATATAATCAATGTATTTCTATTGAGCAGACAGCAGCATATCCAGGAGACTGAACCGTTGCTCTGTTATCAAACAGAACGGCAGGGAGTGGGTTCTTCACCGGAGACTGTGTGTCTGTCTTTGGGTTATATAGTGTATGCTCATGGATATCTGTGTGTGTGCGTGTGGATGTGTGTTTGTGTGAATGCGTGCATGTGTATGTATTTATATGTGCATCCATGCATGGATGCGCATGCACATGTGCGTGTGTACTCATACCCAGATCCTGGCCATGACCTCTGTTGTTGCCGTTGATGAAGAGGAGGGAGTATCCGGAGTAGATGAAGTTGCTGCCCCCTGGGCACTGGGGCACATTCTGCCTCTGGCTGTGACGGGTGAATAGGAAGCCGTCCTCTATTGGCCCGGCAAAGTAAGGACCTGGAGAGCCCCGGGGGCCTTTGGCTCCTGGAGTCCCCTGCTCACCTTGGATACCTGAGGAAACAATCCCATGGACTTAGTCTCTTTTCACAGACACTGTTTAACACTTTTGGGCACTCTGTATTTGAGCCATTCAGGGATAATAAGTAAGATTCCATGTATGGATGAGGAGCCTCTGGTATACAGAGCCTTCGAAAGTATTCAGACCTGGACTTTTTCCACATTTTTGAGATGTTTCTACAACTTGATTGGAGTCCACATGTGGCAAATTCAACTGATTGGACATGATTTGGAAAGGCGCACACCTGTGTATATATTATATATATAAGGTCCCACAATTCAGAGTGCATGTCAGTGGTCTAAGGAATTGTCTGTAGAGCTCCGATGCAAGATTGTGTCATGGCACAGATCTGGGGAAGGGTACCAAAACATTTCTGCAGCATTGAAGGTCCCCAAGAACACAGTGGCCTCCATCATTCTTAAATTGAAGAAGTTTGGAACCACCAAGACTCTGTGTAGAGCTGGTTGCCCAGCCAAACTGAGCAATCGGGGGAGAAGGGCCTTGGTCAGGGAGGTGACCAAGAACCTGATGGTCACTCTGACAGAGCTCTAGAGTTCCTCTGTGGAGATCAACCAGCTCTGCAGCACTCTACCAATTAGGCCTTTATGGTAGAGTGCCAAGACAGAAGCCACTCTTCAGTAAAAGGCCACATGACCACCCACTTGGAGTGCAACTAAAGACTGAATCAAGATTCTCTGGTCTGATGAAATCAAGATTGAACTCTTTGGCCTAAATGCCAAGTGTCACGTCTAGAGGAAACCTGGCACCATCCCTACGGTGAAGCAAGGTGGTGGCAGCATCATGCTATGGGGATGTTTCTCAGCGGCAGGGACTGGGAGACATAGTCACAATTGAGGAAAAGATGGACGGTGCAAAGTACAGAGAGTTCTTGATGAAAACCTGCTCCAGAGCGCTCAGGACCTCAGACTGGGGCGAAGGTTCACCTTCAACAGGACAACGACCCTAAGCACACAGCCAAGACAACCCAGCCGTGGGTTCAGGGCAAGTCTCTGAATGTCCTTGAGTGGCTAAGCCAGAGCCCGGACTTAAACCTGATCGAACATTTCTGGAGAGACCTGAAAATAGTTGTGCAGCGACGCTCCCCATCGAACCTGACAGAGCTTGAGAGAATCTGCTGAGAAGAAACTTCCCAAATACAGGTGTGCCAAGTTTGTAGCGTCATGCCAAAGAAGACTTGATGCTGTAATCGCTGCCAAAGGTGCTTCAACAGTGTACGGAGTAAAGGGTCACTGTTTTGAGAAAAAGGTCTACAGTAGCCTCAACAGCACCCTCTAGGGCAGCACCATGGTGTAGCCAGAAGACAGCTATTTTCCATCTCCCTCTGGGTACATTGACTTCACAATACAAAACCTAGGAGGCTCAGGGTTCTCACCCCCTTCCATAGACTTACACAGTAATCAGATCTCTTGCAGCATGAACTGACATGTTGTCCATCCAATCAAAGGATCAGAGAATCTAGTACTGAGAGAATAAGCTACAGCTAGATAGCACTGCAGGGCATACATTTACATTTACATTTACATTTAAGTCATTTAGCAGACGCTCTTATCCAGAGCGACTTACAAATTGGTGCATTCACCTTATGACATCCAGTGGAACAGCCACTTTACAATAGTGCATCTAAATCTTTTAAGGGGGGTGAGAAGGATTACTTTATCCTATCCTAGGTATTCCTTAATGGTGAGTAGTTGACTCAAAGTAGTTGACTCAAAGAGAGAAAAAAGTTTTAAACAAATTCATTTCTTAAAAAATGAAGAAGAAGCAGCAGTGTGAGAAAGAGGGACTGTTAAATATTCCCAATAGTTGGCCTCCGCCCAGTACCCTGCTCTGAACTTAGTCACTGTTACTTGCCGCCCGGTACTCTACCCTGCACCTTAGAGACCCTATGTATATAGTCAATGAACTCTGGTTACTTTAATAAGGTTTAAATACTGTTTTACCCATTTCATATGTACAGTGGGGCAAAAAAGTATTTAGTCAGCCACCAATTGTGCAAGTTCTCCCACTTAAAAAGATGAGAGAGGCCTGTAATTCTTCTTAGTTGAACTTTTACTTACTTAGCAATGCAGCTAATTTAGCCTACTCAACAACCTGACTCAAACAGAGAGGAATGCTATGTTATGTTATGTTAGCTAGCTGGTAAAGGCTATCCAACACTGCAACTCTTTCAAGGTAAGTTTTTGGTTTTATTAATGTATTGCCAAATACAGAATTTATATATTTATATTGATATATATATATTTATATTTATATATATATATATATATATATATATTTATATTTATATATATATATATATATATATATATATATTTTTTTTTTAAATGCCACCAGGGCCCGCTGGTGTAACTGCCTAACTGCTTGCAGTACACTGTACTGCGTGATTGTACACATGCTTTGTTGTACATTTGATTAGTAGGTTGTCCATTAAGCCCACCTTGTGGTCCAGGGAACCCTCTGTCTCCCTTGGCTGCCTGGAATCCAGGCAGTCCTATTGGCCCATTTAGGCCCAAGACACCTTTTGGACCTGGGAGTCCTGCAGGGGACAATAACACATGGCTTCAGTGATGAACTGGACATAATACCGATGAGTGAATCCTTGATACACATTAGTTTGAGACCTATGAGGAACTGTGTCATCTACCTATGTAGTGGTTAGTGGATTTCACACTGATTAGGCATGATCACAGATGGTTGAAAACGTCAAATCTGCATGATTATTTTTTAAATGTCAAAGTTACTCAAGCATTTCATAGATAATGTACAGTACATTCGGAAAGTATTCAGACCCCTGGACTTTTTCCACATTATGTTACATTACAGCCTTATTCTAAAATGTATTGAATTGTTTTCCCCCTCAATCTACACAGAATACCATAGAATGACAAAGCAAAAACAGGTTCTTAGACATTTATATAAAAAATAAAAACAGAAATATAACATTTACATAAGAATGCAGACCCTTTACTTAGTTCTTTGTTGAAGCACCTTTGGCAACAATTACAGCTTTCTTGGATATGACACTACAAGCTTGGCACACCTGTATTTGGGGAGTTTCTCCCATTCTACTCTGCAGATCCTCTCAAACTCTATCAGGTTGGATGGGGAGCATCGTTGCACAGCTATTTTCATGTCTCTCCAGAGATGTTTGATCGGGTTCAAGTCCGGGCTCTGGCTGGGCCACTCAAGGACATTCAGAGACTTGCCCCGAAGCCACTGCTGCGTTGCCTTGGCTGTGTGCTTAGGGTCGTTGTCCTGTTGGAAGGTGAACCTTAGCCCAATCTGAGGTCCTGAGCGCTCTGGAGCAGGTTTTCATCAAGGATGTCATTGTATTTTGCTCCATTCATCTTTCCCTCGATTCTAACTAGTCTCCTAGTCCCTGAAAAACATACCCACAGCATGACGCGGCCACCACCCTGCTTCACCGTAGGGATGGTGCCAGATTTCCTCCAGACGTGACACTTGTCATTCAGGCCAAATAGTTCAATCTTGGTTTCATCAAACCAAAGAATCTTGTTTCTCCATCGTCTGAGAGTCCTTTAGGTGGCTTTTGGCAAAATCCAAGTGGGCTGTCATGTGCCTTTTACTGACAAGTGGCTTCTTTCTGGCCTCTCTACCATAAAGACCTGATTGGTGGAGTGCTGCAGAGATGGGAGGACCTTTCAACAGGACAACCATCTCCACAGAGGAACTCTGGAGATCTGTCAGAGTGACCATTGGGTTTTTGGTCACCTTCGTGACCAAGGCCCTTCTCCCCCGATTGCTCAGTTTGGCCAAGTGGTTCCAAACTTCTTTAATTTAAGAATTATGGAGGCCACTGTGTTCTTCGGGGCCTTCAATGCTGCAGACATTTTTTTTGGTTCCATTCCGTAGATCTGTGCCTCGACACAATCCTGTCTCGGAGCTCTACGGACAATTCCTTTGTCCTTGTGGCTTGGTTTTTGCTCTGAAATGCTCTGTCATGTGTGGGACCTTATATAGTGCCTTGCCAAATCATGTCCAATCAATTGAATTTACCACAGGTGAACTCCAATTAAGTTGTAGAAACATCTCAAGGATCATCAATGGAAACAGGATGTACCTGAGCTAAATTTGGAGTCTCATAGCAAAGGGTCTGAATCCTTATGTAAATAAGGTATCTCTGTTTTTATAGACAACAATGTCTAATAACCTGTTTTCACTTTGTCATAATCGGATATTGCGTTTAGATTAATGGGGAAATAGTTTTATTTAATCAATTTTAGAATGTGGCTGTAACGTAACAAAATATGGAAAAAGTAAATGGGTCTGAATACATTTCGAATGCACTGTATACTTTTGTATTCATTTGAGTGCTGTGTTAGAGCTTTAGGGTGAGAGTAATCCACACATCAGACATCTCAAGGAAACCCACACACACAGCCATGCATGCACTCAAACCCACACCAGCTCACACCCACACCATACACACAATCCATTCATGTACCTGGTGGTCCGTTGCGTCCCTGAGCTCCTGTGGGTCCAGGCTCTCCTCTGCCCCCCAGGTCACCCGGCAGCCCCTGTTCTCCGGGGATCAGTACCACCATGGTGAGATCATCTTTCCCCCTAGGCCCTGCAAAACAGCACCATCAAACCTCAGGATAGCCACTTAGTGCAACTGCACTTTCTTAGTAAAAAAGGTGCTATCAAGAACCAAAAAGGGCTTTGGCTGTCCCCATAGAAGAATCCTTTGAAGAACCCGTTTTGGTTCCAGGAAAAACACTTTTGGGTTCCTATGGGGAAAGTGTTCTACATGGAACCGAAAAGGGTTCTTCAAAGTATTATTCTATGGGGACAATGCCAATGAACATATTCCAGAAGCATTCTGGTGCTTCCTGCTTTAGTTTTTCACAATAGGTGTTCAGATTTTTTGTACATGCTTCTCTATGTGTGGAGTAAAGGTGGTCTAGAGTTTATTTTCCTCTGGTTGCACATGTGACATGCTGGTAGAAATGAAGTAAAACGGATTTAAGTTTGCCTGCATTAAAGTCCCTGGGCACTAGGAGAGACGCTTCTGGATGAGCATTTTCTTGTTAGCTTATGACCTTATCATGAGGTACTCTCCCTCAGGTGAGCAATACCTCGAGACTACCTTAATATTAGACATTGTGCACCAGCTGTTATTGACAAATAGACACACACCCCCACCCCTAGTCTTACCGGACGTAGCTGTTCTGTCCTACCGATGCGCGGAGAACTCAGCCAACTGTATATTATTTGCGTCGTTGTTCAGCCACGACTCGGTGAAACATAAGAAATTACAGTTTTCATTGACCCGTTGGTAAGATCGTCTCGAACGGAGCTTAATCCAGTTTATTTTCCAGTGATTGCACGTTGGCCAATAGAACGGATGGTAGAGGCGGGTTAACCACTCACCGACAAATTTTCACAAGGCACCCTGATCTCCACCCCCTGTACTTCCTTATTTTCTTCATACGAATGATGGGGATTTGGGCCTTGTCTGGGAGCGAGCAGCATTATATCCTTCGCATTAGACACATTAAATAAAACATCTTTGTCCAGTTCGAGTTGAGTAATCGCTGTTCTGATATTCAGAAGCTCTTTTCGGTCATAAGAGATGGTAGCGTCAACATTATGTACAAAATAAGTTACCAACAATAAAAAAAAAACACAAAATAGCACAATTGGTTAGGAGCCTGTAAAACGGCAGCCATTTTTACAGAATTCCTGGTCAGTTCGTGTCCATTGGAGGGCCCAACGTAACTGACCATGTGACCTGACCAGGAAAAACTCAGTACCCTAGGTGTGAGTGCTCATCCTACCTGGTGCTCCAGACTGCCCTTTCTGTCCAATGCAACCTACAGGTCCTGCAGGTCCTGCATCTCCTTTCTGACCTGAAATACCACACATTGTGTCATATATTTGTAAAAAAACACAATAAAAAGGACATTGGTTGATCCATTGACACTGATTTAGTAGTTAAGATAACTGCACAAATAAATAACACTACAGTATAGGATGTTGTGAGATGTTTGCTATACAGTAAGAGTTGCTGACTAGAGTATGTTAGCATGTCATTAACAGTTGTGCTAGTATTGCGGTCTGAGACTACAGTAAAATGTTGGATTGCCACAGTAACATTATGGATTGCCTTCCCCAGATGAAGGTTGCAGCTCTGACCTACAGTATAGTAACATCAATTACATTCTGAAAGTATAGAGTTTGTTAATAATGTGTCAGATTGGTTATTACCGTTTGGTCCGATGTCTCCTAACTGTCCCATCTCCCCTTTGACTCCCAAACCACCTGGTCTGCCATCATTACCCTGTGAATACACATCCTATTCAGCACACCCATTCGGTCTTGGGTCAGTTTTGCATTTTCCCCACTACTGGTTAAGGTTAGGATTGGGGAGGGGGAAATGCTACTAGATTTGTCGTTAGGGGAAACTTCACCCCTAATTCACGTGTCTGTGTGCAAGGTTACATCTTTATGAATTATGATTATCGGCTCTTCATGTGTGGACTCTCCCTTGTTACACGTTCACATTGGGAAGTGGCAACAATTTATGTGGATATCTGGCTATCGGTGGGAAGTTGGCCCAACTTTTATGATGATGTCATCTCACGGAGTCTACCTTAAAGCATGGGTGAGTAAATCAGTGGTGTGTGACTCACCGGTCTGCCCTGTACCCCTGTGTCTCCTCTGTACCCAGGTGTACCGAGGAGACCCATGGCACCTTTGTTCCCTTTATCTCCTTTAAAGCCAGGTCCTGGTGGACCAGGAGGTCCCCGTGGCCCCTGCATACCTAAATACACAGAGGGGGGAGCAGGCTCAGAGGTCATGGAAGCAATGAAGCCAAAAAAATTAAACAGACGGCTCAAGTCACAAGTAGGGAAGAGGGTATCCTTTGTGATGCAGCCTACACACCTTGGGGTCCAGGGACACCATTTTGTCCACGGTCTCCTTTTAGCCCTTCAAAGCACATTCCATCCCGGCCAGGACTTCCAGACAGTCCCATAGGACCAGGGGGGCCTGGAGGTCCAATGTCCCCCAAAAGCCCTGAGGGACCAGGAGGGCCAAAGCGGCCAGGTATCCCCACATCCCCCTTAAGTCCTACAGAAACAGTCAGATGAACAGATCAGTGAAGGGATATCTTTTTGTAGCGTTCAACTCTTGGGAGGGAATCATTACCATCTGGTAGCACTATAGGTTGAGAGACCCAGAGCTGCTGATCATTGAGGTGACTTTACTAACCCCATTTCACTGTCTTAACATTCGAAACAACATGCTATTTGAACAGAGCAAACGTCGCTAACTAGCACAGAGATGACAGGAGATATTATTGGTACGCACACATGGTTTACATGGTATATCCTATCGTCATGACGTTGCTCTGTTGGGTGAGGTTTATGGCCCCCCCATAAATACCTTTCCCCCTTTTCTCTCCACTCTACAGAATGGACTCTTGGAAAGCCCTTTGTTAACATATTGAGATTATGGTAGCTTCAAAATGTTGGGGAATGGAACAATATTTCCCGTTCTCAACCAGTTGAAAGGGTCCGTTGGCACTTAAAGAATATGATGTCAGATCAGTTGTTGCCTGGGACATTATATCTGATGATAGGACGACATAAATTGTATCTTGGAAAGTCTACACATTCTAGTTATCAGATTCACATGGAATTGTTGTGCAATTTAAATGTTTAAATATGAAACTATTTGTGAGATGATGAAATGTGATTTTAGCTTCTAAATGAAATAATTGTTTTCATAAGTAAACTTATGCTCACTCAGTGGCCACACCCAAGTGAACAGACATTAGTTGGAGAGGGATGACACACGCCCTTCACTTCCCCAGTACAAAAGCCCCCTGTGACCATATTCACGTTAGACTAAGCAAACGCTGGCGTGAGCTGTGGTTGCGAATGGTTGAACGACTACTCTATCTAACGGAATTTACATGAGACCAGATCACGTGGAGGTGACGATCACCACGCTGAAATGGTTGTGATGGGGCTTCTTATGACATAATTAGTAATCGATGTATGATCTATCCTGTGCATATATATGTAATTCTGTGTGATTATTTAGGCATTTAGTAAATAAATAATAAAGCCAATTTTTGTATTGCTGATTGAACTTTTAGCCAGGGTTCGTGCATATAACCAAGTACTTTACGACCATCAGAATGAGACTGAATAAGGTGACAATGAATAATTCACTGCTATTGATATAAAAGATATTCAGATCTTTAAGAGAGTGGATTCGGGAGATAACCACTCTATGTAAATTAATGCTTTCGTGGTACACCAGGTTATTAATGGTTTAATTGTTGCATGGTTTAATTCAATCATGTAATCAATTAAACGTTAGGTAATCAATTTGATAAAATAGCATGTCATATCATTTTATCATCGTCAGAGACACGACATCTATATTGTACAACAAAACACATGCATGCAACTACAGTATGTGGATTCAGCTATTTCAGGTACACCCGTTGCTGACAGGTGTATACAATTGAGCACAAAGCCATGCAATCTCCATAGACAAATATTGGAAGTACAACGGTCCGTACTGAAGAGCTCAGTGACTGTCAACTTAGCACCATCATAGAATGCCACCTTTCCAACAAGTCATTTCGTCAAATTTCTGCCCTGCTAGAGCTGCACCGGTCAACTATAAGTGTTGTTGCTGTGAAGTGGAAACTTCTAAGAGCATCAAGCTCACAGAACAGGACCGCCAAGTACTTAAGCGTGTAGCGCATAAAAATTGTCTGTCCTCAGTTGCAACACTCACTACCGAGTTCCAAACTGCCTCTGGAAGCAACGTTAGCACAAGAACTGTTCATCGGGAGCTATATGAAATGGGTCTCCATGGCTGAGCAGCCGCACGCAAACCTAAGATCACCATGTGGAATGCCAAGCGTCGGCTGCAGTTGTGTAAAGCTTGCCGCCATTGGACTTTGGAAGTGGAATTGCGTTCTCTGGAGTGATGAATCACGCTTCACCATCTGGAAATCCAATGGACAAATCTGGGTTTGGCGGATGCCAGGAGAACGCTACCTGCCACAATGCAGAGTGCCAACTGTAAAGTTTGGTAGAGAAGAAATAATAGTCTGGGGCTGTTTTTCATGGTTTAGGATGGACCCCTTAGTTCCAGTGAAGGGAAATTTAAAGCTGCAGCATACAATGACATTCTAAAAGATTCTGTGCCTCCAACGTTGTGGAAACAGTTTGGGGAAGGCCCTTTCCTGTTTCAGCATGAAAATGTCCCATGAACGAAGCGAGGTCCATACAGAAATGGTTTGTCGAGATGTGTGTGGAAGAACTTTACTGTCCTGCACAGAGCCCTGACCTCAACCCCACCGAACGCCTTTGGGATGGATTGGAACGACGATTGCGAGCCAGGCCTTTATTGCCCAACATCAGTGCCGACCTCACTAAAGCTCTTGTGGCTGAACGGAAAAAGTCCCCGCAGCAATGTTCCAACATCTAGCGGAAAGCCTTCTCAGAAGAGTGGTGGCTGTTATAGCAGCAAAGGGGGGATCAACTCCAAAATAATGCCCATGATTTTGGAAGGAGATATTCAACAAGCAGGTGTCTACATAGTTTTGGCCATGTAGTGTATCTGTGTGTAGCACAGACTCACCAGATTGGCCCGTCTGTCCGTCTGTGCCTTTTGGTCCAATGCCAGGGGCTGTAGAGAGAACAGACAATCAACACAGATATATCATTTCTGTGAATGTGTAAGGGCTATTGATATCAAACGTTTTTCAATTTTCGCATTTTAAATTCAAATCACTTCCTGGATTGACTGACTTCAATTGGAATTGACCCCAACCCTGGAGGGAGTGTTTTACACTGAAAAAAAGGTGTTATCTAGAACCTAAAAGTGTTATCCGGCTGTCCCCATAGGATAACTCTTTTTGAACCCAGAGGGTTCTACCTGGAACCAAAAAGTCATGTCCTATGGGGATAGCCGAAGAACCCTTTTGGAACCCTTTTATCTGAATGTAGTAGGGTTCTCTGACCTCCCATGTCTCCTTTCTCTCCTGCTGGGCCAGGGATGCCGTCTCTACCCTGGGAACCTCTGGGGCCTGCAGTCCCTGGGTCACCAGCCAATCCTGGGCTCCCTGTGACACAGAGGCAGTGCTTAATAGGATCACAAACACACACAGACGGAAAGTCTAATGGCATTTCAGTAGGTGTGGACATGCATTATAAATGACCTTGCAGGCCATTCTGGCCATGACAGCCAGCATTGCCTGGGAGACCATTAATGCCCTTTTCCCCGGCTGGTCCCGGAGGTCCTAAGAAAGACGTGAGATACAGATACCGTGAGAATAAATATAGTGTGTGTGTGAGTACATTTGTACATGTATGTGGAAAGTTGTTTTTGCAGTAGTTGTTCTAAATTAGTTCCTGAGGAGGTTGTGTGGGTTTGCATGTACGGAACAGTGATTGTTATTTGGTGGGCGACAGAGACCTCGTGATCCCTGTAGTCCTTCTCTTCCCTTGGGTCCTGTGGGGCCGATGGCCCCCAGGGTTCCGAACCTCCCTGCTACACCCATCTCCCCCTTCTCTCCTGGAAAACCTGGAAACCCTGGCACTCCCTGAAAGAAAGAGGAAGAGAGATATGAGAAAGTGGGAAGGAAAGAAAGAAAGGATGCAAGAGAGGAGAGAGAGTAGGTTGGACTTAATTTCTGCTGAACACATTTGTACATTGCTAATCATTTGATATATTAACTGTTGCTGTTCTATATCAGTATGTAGCAGTTTTTCCTGGTCAGGTCAGGTGGTGTCAGGAAAAAAAACAGGCCCCTCACGGGTTCTGTACTCGGTTTTCACCTTTTCTCCTTGTCGTCCTTTAGCTCCTGGTCCAGGGAGGCTGGGCTCTCCTTTCACTCCATTTACTCCATTTGGACCTGGTCTTCCCGATGAACCAGGCTCTCCACGACCTCCTGTTCCCCCTTTCTCACCCTTTACACCTGGTCAGCAAGGACATAAACCATGATTAGGGTGAAGTTGCCCCTAGACGCTGATCTTGGGTCAGTCTTGCACTTCCCCCTCCAATGGTTATGGTTAGGATTCAGGGAGGGGAAGCTGATCCTCGATCTATATCTAGGGAAACTTCAACACAAACCTGGGAGTTTCCTTCTGTATATGTCAAGCCTCTAAAAATACTGATTATGTATGCGAAAATATAATATAATATTTTTAAGTATGTGAAATGTAGAACATTTTGTATGCTTTAAATGCCAGGATGTCATATTAATTTCAGTTTTTCATCTACATGTAGTAGGAATTCGTTGTATGCTACTGAGGAAGAGAATCTTGTTTTCAGACCCATGTGTGTTTGACAACAGCTGATCATTTGCAAGGGGAAACACTATACCAAAATGAACGAATGGCGGGAAACAACGCAAATGCGCATTAGATTACATTTTTACTAACGATTAAGTTCTAAATAATATGTAGTACGATTAGTACACAGTATGTAGATTTTAGTAAGTAGTCTGCCTGTTTCGCTATAATTTTGAGTATGTTACCTGGCACACCCATATCTCCTGCAACTCCAGGATTTCCATTGAAACCAGGACTTCCTTTCTGGCCATCTCTGCCTGGGTCGCCAACAGCGCCTACAAGAAAAGTGTGAGGTAAACATATTAGTAATACACAATTGTTTTTGGGGATTAATAAAGTGTCCTCAATCAAATTGAATAGCTAGGCATGGTAGTGATTTATTAAGAAGAGGGGTAGCGGGTAGGCAATTGAAACAGTTTTTTTTTCAATAGTGTGTCACGGTACTTGGTACCTTGCGGCCCGGCGCTCCCGGGAATCCCATCCTTGCCACTGGCTCCATTGTGCCCTATCACACCTTGATCTCCTTTGGCACCTGTTAAGCCCCTTAGAGCTGGAGAAAAGAGAGCAGAGTCAGAGGTCAGGGGTCACTAGATCTAAAAGGCCTTAACACATTTGGGACAGTATAACCATCATACAATTCAGAAGAAAATGTATATTGCTATCATAAATAATCTCTTCATTAATCCCCAAAAGATAAATTGTCAACAGCATCAAATACATTTCCGATGTACTGCAAAGGCACGTTGAGACGTCTTGCATTAATTAGTTGTTACTTCTTCATTTGAAAATAGCCCTCACAACAGGAAATATTGTTTTTTATGCTCAGGAACAGAGCATTACTCTCAAACTATTTTTCAGATTCAGAAACAAAATGTTGCTATAATTCAGAAACAACATGACAGTATATTTTTCTTCTGATGAAAACAGTACAGCAGTTTTGGTATTGACCAACATACAATGGTTGCTCCACTAAATGTTTTGCGATTATGGTGCAGTACTTAAAAGGGTATTTTGTGGTTTAGTACGGTAACCTGCATCACCACTTCATTGCTCCAGACCAGAGCAAGGGGGAGTTAGAGCACTGAGTTAGAGCACTGATTATGCTTTTGGGTCCCACTGTGTCTCTAACTGATAGTGAATGGGTGATATAAACCTAAATAGAAACGGATAATTGTGCACGACTTCAGTATTACTTACTAAAACTGTTGTTACACTAAGGTTTTTATCATTTTATTTTGTTAGGATTATTTTGTTCTTGCTGTGGTACTGTATCCCACTTCCGACGAGTCACATTGTACAGTGCCTGAGTGGTGCAATGGTCTAAGACACTGCATAGCAGTGCAAGCTGTGTTGCTACAAAATCTCCAAAATATTGTTACTATTAATTTAGAATTATATAAAAGCTCCATGGATATATTCTCACAGATATATTATTAACCCTGTTATTAGCAGGACAATATATATTGGTCATGGCTCCTGCACTCAATGGGATTGCCTTGCAGTTCTCCAGCTGTATCCGTGGAAATAGCGGTGGGTGCTCGAGGTTCAAGGCATGAGGGCAGGGGGCAAAGGGATGGGCCGCAGAGCCACGCACAGAAGACAGACCTAGCCCATGGGGAATGGAGGAGGGCAGGGGAGGGTAGCACACTGGGAAGCACAGAGCAACACTTTAAGGGAAATTGCACTAATAATGGCGCTGACTAGGGAAACGCTCCAGATGGAGGGAAGGGGGAGAATTCTATCGTCAAATGTATAAGTATTATTGTTATTATTATGTATCACATCCCAACATGATTGGGAAACCCACAGTGCGATGCAAAATTGGTGCAGCGTTTCTCTCCCTCTAAAAACAGAAATGAATGTTTTGGCCTTTACAAATGTTATTTTGTCCTTTATTCAGACTAGAAACACTCACTTTCGTTTTTTGAAAGCGAAATAACCTCCAAAATATTGTTATATATTATCAAGTTGATGGCACATTCATATAGCATCACCTACATAAAGCTGAGTGACTCACTCATTCATGGCTTTGGATCAAAATAAGTACCAACATTCTTTCTGATAGTCTTTAATAAATACATGTTTTGGTTATCCTGACCGGGACACCATGTACAGTATTATAATAGCCCATCATGGGCTATTAGCAGGACAATATACCTTTACCTGTATTTTGATACTTTGTGGATGGGGCCTCCTCAGTGGTGCAGCGGTCACCACATCGCAATGCTAAATTGCGTTGCTACAGATACCTGTGTCGGCCGCCACCGGGAGACCCATGAGGCGGCTTTTGGTTATAATTTAGAATCCTCCAATACTCTATATGTAATTATTGGTGGAGAGTCATGTCATATTTTGTCATATTAACATGAATCTCACTAGTGTTGAGTAATGTGCTGTTAAAAGTGGTGTAGGTCTTATTTATTTATAGAGCATATTGAAGTTAGAAGCAATAGGATTTGAAGCAATTATCTACCCGCTGTGGTCAACTATTTTAGCATTGTTTCGCTCTGCTCAGAGACAGACAAGCAAAATCTTGAGATTTTATTTTGACTGAATCTTCGTTTGGGTATTGGTTAGACTCAAATTATGGTGTAGAAATGTTATGCTCTTAGTGTAACCTTTATTTAACTAGGCAAGTCAGTTAAGAACACATTTTTATTTACAATGACAGCCTACTCCTTGCTCCCCATCAGGGAATTAAACATCGGTCTCCCGCGTGCCCCTCTCATGCCCGCACGACACAGGGATTCTTTAGCTAAATAGCCCAGGACTGTGTAGCCTACTCCCGACAGTCACGTTGTACAGCTCCATATATTCCGTTCCATCCTAACGGAAACCCAGAGGGTTTTTAATTTTTCTTGGAATATAAACACCATAATTAATCAAATGAACCCCAAACTCTAAAAGTAATTGGAAAGGTAGATACAAATTGTTTGTGACATTGTGGTTACAATAAATAATGTAAACTAAATGTAAACAAGATGTTGCATTTTTATTTACAGTAGTGATGGACAGCTGGTGGCATTTTGAAAACAGGTTTTCAAAAACTTGTAGCTCGACTATCAGGACAATAGACTCTTTATAGCCCGGCTACTGTATGCAATGCTTAAGTAATCTGAAGTGTTACATTTCTAACTCAAACAGCCGTACAGTATTTCTTCATCAACATCTATTTTCGTTAATAAAATAATATAATATAATAATAATAATAATAATAATAACTAGAAAAAAGTTTAGTAGTTATTTAAACTACATTTTAGTTGCACTTCCACCCAGCTCCACGACCACAGGTAAAACCTTGCTGAGATGATCAATGTATTTGTTGCGTTATAGTATCGTCAATTTCTCTAGTCAAAAGGCCTTGATGGCTATATTTTCTGTTCCATCCTAAAGGGTTTTTCGTTTTTCTTGGAATAGAAAGACCATAATATTAATCAAATAAATTAAGCGCCATTTCTTAAAATCAGTCCCATATACTATGTTCTTCCAAAAAAAGGTTTTAAATTCTCTAGTACAGCCACTATTGAAGGCTATTAAATGCTTCTCAAAGATGCCCTCTGGTGGTCAAACTAACACTAACTAGCATTAATGGTACCAGTGGTTGGCACTTAAATAACGTGCCATAGAATTCTGCGGCACCACGCAAGCTGTGCTGCAGTACGTTGCAACTTATAATATATGCCATTTAGCAGACGCTTTTATCCAAAGCGACTTACAGTCATGTGTGCATACATTCTACGTATGGGTGGTCCCGGGCCCGGGGATCGAACCCACTACCCTGGCGTTACAAGCGCCATGCTCTACCAACTGAGCTACAGAAGGACCAAAGGAAAGGATGAACCACTGTAAATGTTTCTAAAAACTCAAGGGGAGAAGGGAATAGCCTACTACAGATACTGTGTGTAAGTCTATAAAGACAGGGTGCTGCTAATGTTCCAGAATCAGCATTGGAGTTTATAGTGTTGATTGGGGGTAGGGGTCATTCAGAGACCGACCTGTAGGTCCTGGGTCCCCAGGGTCCCCAGGGACCTCGATGTATGTTGTGACTCCAATATCTCCAGGAGCCCCAGAATCTCCCACAGGTCCCCTGGCTCCTACACGGCCCTTCACCCCATCAGCACCCATCAGACCTGGAGACAGCAATCATTATCGTCAACATCATCATCATCATCATAGCGTGTGTGTGCATAAAAGTATTGGACAGTTCTACCTTTAGGGCCAAGTCGTCCCCCTGGTCCTGGGCCTCCGTCTGCTCCTGGTGTACCACACGCTCCTGATGGCCCCATGTCTCCTCTCAGGCCTTGGAGAACACACACACAGGTTCATAACAGTTGATCACACAATGGCACATTATCTTCTTCATCTTAAAGCAACAGTGGTCTAACCTGGTACCCCAGGTACACCATCTCTTCCTCTGAATCCATTCAGGCCGGCAGCCCCCCCAGGTCCCGGGGGTCCATCAAACCCGGGCCGTCCAAACGGACCAATCAATCCTGGGGCCCCTCTGCCAGGCAGACCTGAATCGCCCTGCACCCCCTTCTGTCCTCTGGTCCCTGAAGCATGTAGAGATCCAAGGATACATAGAGAGGAGAGTGAGATGGGGGAGAGGAGAAAAAAGGGGGAGAGAACAGAGAGACAGGGGAGAAGAGAGAAAGAAAGGGGAGAGGAGAACAAGACAGCAGGGAGAGGAGAAAGGGGAAAAGGAGGGAACAACCAGAGGAGTTTATGAGAGTGTCATACATGTATGTACAGTAGTCCAGCTAGAACTTTTATGAGCAGTGTTCTGACAGAGATGCTTACAGCATCAGAGATGCGTACATGCAGTGAGTGTTCAGACAGAGATGCTTACATGCTTACAGCAAAGCTGTCATCAAGGCAGATGGTGGCTATTTGAAGAATCTCAAATATAAAATATATTTTGATTTGTTTAACACTTTTTTGGTTACTACATGATTTCAGATGTGTTATTTCATGGTTTTGATGTCGTCACTATTATTCTACAATGTAGAAAATAGTAAAAATAAAGAAAAACCCTTGAATGAGTAGGTGTTCTAAAACCTTTGACTGGTAGTGTACATTCTGGGATAAAAACAAAAAAACAAAAGGGCATCCTTTGCCACTTGTTTCGGTATAAAACAGCTGAGTTGTGGGGCTAAGGATATGTACCTGTTAAGCCAATGATTCCTTTGAGACCTACAGCCCCCGGAGTGCCTGGAATGCCTAGCGTACACTCCCCAGCAACCCCAGGCAGACCAGGCAAGCCCTCAGCACCTTTACTGCCTGAGGATAGACAGAAGCAACAATCAGACTGTGTGTGTGGGTGTGTGTGGGTGTGTGTATGTGTGTGTCTACTCACCTCTGTCTCCCTGTGGACCATCTCTTCCTGGTAGGCCAGGCGATCTACCAAGCCCAGGCAGACCAGAGTCTCCAGTCAGCCCCAGAGAACCATCCTCCCCTGGGGGGCCTGGTCTACCTGGCAGCCCTGGGAGCCCTGGTCTGAAATCACCCTAAAAACCCATACAACACAGAATGACTATGTATGGACACACAAAGACAGCCCACAGTAGGACACACACACGCACGCGCATTTGCACTCACAAACTCATTCAAACACCATCACGCAGGTGCACACACACACAAAATGTTTGTGCTCCACTGACCTTAGGGCCTGGCATCCCGGGAGCTCCGGATGGTCCTGGTCGTCCCATACTACCAATCCCTGGGGCACCAGCAACCCCCGGCTGGCCCTTCTCACCTGAGAGGGAAACAGTCTCATGACTGAATCTGTACATGAGCTCCATCTGCAGTTTTTCTCAATCACGTACAAGCATTTTTGGAACAGTGTAGTTCGAAGAAACGTTGCCTTCTCTAAACAGCAAATACTTTCATCAAAACTACAAGATACTGTTAAATTAAGCAAATACATGAATCATAAGAACTCTGCCTACAAAAAAAGATTAAGACATCAATGAAATGAGTCTGTCTTAAAAAAAAATCGTATTAATCAATATCACTAAACCATGATGATCAAGATTGGAAATAAATATATCAAAAGGTGTAGAATTATGGGCAATTCTTCTCCTTTTACGCATTTTTCATTAAACGTTTACATTCACAAAGTGGTTATATCCTTGGGTTGGAGGGTTTAGGGTCATTAAATAAATTCAACAGTCGCAAGACAGGACTTCAAATAGGCCTATGGCATGTCAAGGGAACTGTAGCTTACTGTTTAGATGGGTTAAATGGAAACTGAAATCTGGACATTGACTAACCAGAATAACCTACTGTTTTTTGGCAAACTCCGAAGTCCTCTAATTAATACTAGTCCCATGTGAATCGACATCCCTGTGTTTTGAGAGACATTTCAGTTTTACAGGTGTTGCTCAGTGTTTGAGCAAGAAAACAATAACTGATTTGATAAATTTAACAAAGTGCTGCGTGTAGCCTATATATGAAGGCCTTACATGTATCAACTTTCACAGTGAATGCTTTGTTTATATGTTTTGTGTGAATGAATTGAACATTGCCAAGTGCATCATAAAAATATTGTGCCTATTTAATGCAACCCTTGTTGTTAATAGATCGCAAATCAGCATACAACTGAGCTAAACAAGTTCACTTTCTCATCCATTGCCTAAAAACGCATATCAAGTGCAAGTTAGCTGTTTAGCTCACATCTGAAAGCTGCTGGGCATTTAGGACTTCTTCTACTGCGGATAGCTAAAATATGCTAATGTTTATGATCCCACTTGCTCAATTCAAATATTTTGCTGACACTATTAGATGGTTTGGTATGGTTAGGAAACTTGGGAACCAAGCTCGAGTTCAGTGTAGCCTGACAAAAGAGAAGCTACATGTATCTAATTATACAGTGGGGCAAAAAAGTATTTAGTCAGCCAACAATTGTGCAAGTTCTCCCACTTAAAAAGATGAGAGAGAGGCCTGTAATTTTAATCATAGCTACACTTCAACTATGAAAGACAAAATTAGGAAAACAATCTAGAATATCACATTGTAGGATTTGCAAATTATGGTGGAAAATAAGTATTTGGTGACCTACAAACAAGCAAGATTTCTGGCTCTCACAGACCTGTAACTTCTTCTTTAAGAGGCTCCTTTGTCCTCCACTCGTTACCTGTATTAATGGCACCTGTTTGAACTTGTTATCAGTATAAAAGACACCTGTCCACAACCTCAAACAGTCACACTCCAAACTACACTATGGCCAAGACCAAAGACCTGACAAAGGACACCAGAAACAAAATTGTAGACCTGCACCAGGCTGGGAAGACTGAATCTGCAATAGGTAAGCAGCTTGGTTTGAAGAAATCAACTGTGGGAGCAATTATTAGGAAATGGAAGACATACAAAACCACTGATAATCTCCCTCGATCTGGGGCTCAACGCAAGATCTCACCCTGTGGGGTCAAAATGATCACAAGAACCAAAAATTCCAGAAAAAATCACAGAACCACACGGGGGGACCTAGTGAAAGACCTGCAGAGAGCTGGGACCAAAGTAACAAAGCCTACCATCAGTAACACACTACGCCGCCAGGGACTCAAATCCTGCAGTGCCAGACGTGTCCCCCTGCTTAAGCCAGTACATGTCCAGGCCCGTCTGAAGTTTGCTAGAGAGCATTTGGATGATCCAGAAGAAGATTGGGAGAATGTCATATGGTAAGATGAAACCAAAATATAACTTTTTGGTAAAAACTCAACTCGTCGTGTTTGGAGGACAAAGATTGCTGAGTTGCATCCAAAGAACACCATACCTACTGTGAAGCATGGGGGTGTAAACATCATGCTTTGGGGCTGTTTTTCTGCAAAGGGACCAGGACGACTGATCCGTGTAAAGGAAATAATGAATTGGGCCATGTATTGTGAGATTTTGGGTGAAAACCTCCTTCCATCAGCAAGGGCATTGAAGATGAAACGTGGCTGGGTCTTTCTTCTTTGTGATCTGAACACTTCAAACTTAGATTTGTCTATCCATAACACTTTTTTTCCAATCTTCCTCTGTCCAGTGTTCTTTTTCCCATCTTAATGTTTTCTTCTTTATTGGCCAGTCTGAGATATGGCTTTTTCTTTGCAACTCTGCCGAAAAGGCCAGCATCCTGGAGTCGCCTCTTCACTGTTAACGTTGAGACTGGTGATTTGCAGGTACTATTTAACTTCTTTGGGGTAGGGGGCAGTATGGGTAGCTTGGATGAAAAATGTGCCCAAATGAAGCTGCCTGCTACTCAGCCGTTAAAGCTAGAATATGCATATAATTAGTACATTTGGATTGAAAACACTCTGACGTTTCTAAAACTGTTTGAATGATGTATGTGAGTATAACAGAACTCATATGGCAGGCAAAAACCTGAGACAAAATCCAACCAGGAAGTGGGAAATCTGAGGTTTGTAGTTTTTCAACTCAGCCCCCATTGACGATACAGGGTGATATTAGTTATGTTTCACTTCCCAAGGCTTCCACTAGATGTCAACAGTATTTAGAACCTGTTTTGAGGATTCTACTCTAAAGGAGGGGCTCATTAGGGCTCTTTGAGTGAGTGGTCTGGCAGAGTGCCACAGCCTTGGTCTGGTGCGCTCATGTGAAAGGTAGCTACATTCCACTTCATTTGTACAGACAAAGGAATTGTCCGGTTGGAACATTAATGAAGTTTTATGTTAAAAACATCCTAAAGATTGATTCCATACTTAGGTTGGCATGTTTCTACGGGCTGTAACTTTTCGTCCTACGTTCTGCGCGACCTGAATGCGCTTTTGGATTTGTTTACCAAACGCCCTAACAAAAGAAGATATTTGGACATAACTGATGGACATTATCGAACAAATCAACAAGAATAGACTGACAAGTTTCAGAAGAAAGTCCTTTGTTTCTGGTCATTTTGAGCCCGTAATCGAACCCACAAATGCTGATGCTCCAGACACTCAACTATCTGTTTAATTGCTTATTTAATCAGAAAAAACGTTTTCAGCTATGCTAACATAATTGCAAAAGGGTTTTCTAATGATCAATTAGCCTTTTAAAATTATAAACTTGGATTAGCAAACACAACGTGCCATTGGACCACAGGAGTGATGGTTGCTGATCATGGGCCTATGTACGCCTATGTAGATATTCCATTAAAAAAAATCTGTTTTCAGCTACAATAGTCATTTAAAACATTAATATCTACACTGTATTTCTGATCAATTTTATGTTATTTCAATATTTAAACAAATTAAAGAAGCTTTTCTTTCAAAAACAAGGACATTTCTAAGTGACCCCAAACTTTCGAGCGGTAGTGTATGTAAATGTGATATTTGAATTTTTTATGATTTAAAACCAGTTTTTGTTTTGTCATTATGGGGTATTATTGTGTATTTTATATTGTATTATACAGGGTGCATTTGGAAAAGAGACCTAGGTCTCAATATGTCTTCTCTGTCAAAATAAAGGTTAAATAAAACCATTTAAAAATCATTGTTGTTCTACTATATGTATGTTTGACCACAGTTCCAAAAAACACTTGTATACAATGGAGTAAAACTGTAATACAGGATGTGCCGTGTGTGCAGGCTTTTGTTCCAGCCCATCTCTAACTTCCGTGATTCACCTAATGGCTGTCTTCAAATTATCATGATTACCTGAAATAGGTGTGTTGTTAGTGCTGGGCTGGAACAAAACTCTGCACACTATGTTGCCCTTCTAGGATCTTACCAGGGTACAACAGAGCTAGGGTTCTTGGGTAGCGAAGTCATTCTCACCTTTAGGCCCAGTGTTGCCAGGAGGGCCCCGGACAGACAGACCTCTATCCCCCTTGGCGCCGAAATTGCCAGGGAAGCCAGGATAGCCATTTATACCAGGATTCCCTGAAAACATATAGGCAATTATAAAATAGTTCACTGGGTTTGAAACTGGTGCTGGCAACCCCATGGATGAATGTTGGATTCCCACATGGGCCACATGTTAATAGTTAACCCTTGTGTAGTCTTAGCATTCTGTATACTCCCCTTGTCCTTCACTAAACCCCTAAAATAAAGCAGCTTAATTGAATGTTTAACGCCAAATCTATTTTGCATGTAGAAACAACCTGTCATTCATCACAAACTTTCTGAATATCTGGGTTTTCCCTCTTCACAATACAGAAAGACTACATTTAATCAGTGGACACCACTCGTTATTACAACACAACTGTAATTGTTTTCTTTCCTAAAGTAGAGGTTTATTATTATTATTATTGCTAAAGATAATGCATAGATGTAAATGTAAATTTTTTAACAAGAGATATGCAGAAAGTAGTTTTGAATGCATTTTATTGAAGGGAAACAATAACAGTCTTGACCTTTTTTGGCAACATAGTGACAACAACAATAAATAAGAATAAAATATGATAATAGAACGTGAAGAACATAAATCAATCAACTCTAATTAACAAATGTAGGACCGTATGCCAGGTGGATGAAAGTGCCCTTGTGTGGTTGCATGGACTTTGCAGATGTATTTCTCACATGTGCAGCACATAGTATTTGTTTTACAGTCCTTCTTTCTGCGGGGGCAGATATGATTGGCATCTCCATGGACTTTGCAGATGTATTTCTCACATGTGCAGCACATAGTATTTGTTTTACAGTCCTTCTTTGGGGGGCAGAATTGGCATCTCCTCCTCTTGTCTGCCCCAGCTGCAGACCCCGGTGGACAAGAACAAGAGTTAGCCCCATGAACAACTTTCACAAGTGCTGCAAAGGCTGCTGTGTGGGGGAGGCCCTCCCTTCTTTGAATGTGTGGGGTTATTATGTGCCTTTCCCAGCTGCTCAAGGAACAGCCTCATCTTGTTCCGCTTAACAAGGAATCCAGGTAGGGTTGATCTTGTTCTATATCCCGAAGGCATTGTATGAGGACACATCAATGATTTTATGGAAGATGACCAGGGGCCAGCGGGCAGTCATCCTCCTGCAGCTGTATGTTCCAATCACATTGTCCAGGTTGTCCATGCCTCCTTTGTTATGGTTGTAATCCAAGATGATGGCTGGCTTCCTGTCCTCATGATCACTGATCTCAGCCGTTTTGTGCAGTGTGCTCAGGAGGACCACATTCTTGCTCCTCTTTGGGATGTAAGAAACTAGAGTGGTGGTGGGAGTGAAGGCAAACTTTGATGAGAATGCCTCTCTCCCCCTTGTTGTGAGGAGTGCAGGGGGGAGCTCAGGCTTGTTCTTTCTAACCATTGTGATCTTCCTCTTCAGGAGCTGCTGGCTGAATTCAATCAGTAGCACACAATCAAAATGTCTCATTGTGTGTGTGTGTCTCTCTTTGTGGTTTTTGTGGTGTGTAAATGATTTTTATAACTGCCGGGTCAAAAATGACCCTAAGACAATCTTTGTACCCTGGTGGTGTTCAGCTTTCATGGAAATATGAACAAAGCCAATGTTTCACTTTTTCTAATGTTGGGGTCACTCTAGGAAAAGTAATCAAATTTCAAGTTGAAAAAAACTAATTTAGGGTTTTTTCTCTGCTGTTAAACATAGTTGTGTGTCATTTTTGACTCTTAAGACAACACAAGGGTTAAGTAATTTGCTGTGGATAAAAATTTATACAAAAAAACAAACAATAACACCATGACCAGCCGATGATCCTATCAATTCTCTGCTAATGTCGTGATACTACTGCTGGGCTATTAGTGTATGTATGATATTGTCTTTATGTCAAGAATCTCCCCCAGAGCTCATGGCTAAAGCCCTCACCTGAAGGTCCTGGGTTGCCTTGATGACCCTTCTCTCCCTTCAGTCCTGGGTCTCCTGTGGTTGTTACCGTCTCACCCGCTGAGCCTTTCTCTCCTGCAGGAGGAGATGAGTGTGAGACAAGAGGGTGACACATTTACACATTCTGTAAAACAGATCAAGTGAGACACGAATTAGACAAGAGTGAGACACACTCACACATTCTGTGACATAGGTCAAATTGCTGGGATGCCAGGTTTCTCTTGAAAAAATAATGATTTTACTGTACCTGGATCTCCAGGTCTCCCTCGCAGGCCTTGCACCCCCAGGTTGCCCTTCTGTCCAGGGCTCCCTGGGGGCCCCACACCTGGGGGGCCCTGAGTCCCCATCTGGCCTGTCCGTCCACGTATACCCTGAGAGCCGGCATCGCCCCGATCACCCTTGGGCCCCGGAGGTCCCTACAGCAAACAGACACCAAACAGTTAAGTCTGGGTACATCATGGATAGGGCCCCAAGTTTTTCCAAACCACATGGCCTGGCCATGAGAAAACACAGGCACTAGTTACAGGCTATAACAACAGTCAGATCAGATATTACTGTTACAATAACCATTCTTCAGTCATTGGCATTGATTGTACAGCGTGTAATGGTGGAGGTGGAGTGGGTCACACTCACAGGGTTGCCCTTTAGCCCAGGCTGGCCTTTCAGTCCTGGGTTTCCAGGGACCCCGTCAGTCCCATCGCTCCCAGGAACTCCTGGAGCCCCAGGTGAGCCAACAGGCCCCCTGTCTCCTGGGGACGTGGGACTTTTGTCGCCCTTGGGTCCTGTAGAACCTGGCACACCTGGTAAACCATAGGGACCCTACAGATACAAAGACAAAGGACAAAATCATTAGAATAAAATCTCCCACATACAATGTAAAAACGCCTATATAAAGAATTTGTATCTGAATCTGGCGTCGATTCCATAATGTCTGTCAGTCCAGGTCAAGTCACCTGTGGACCTGGTGGACCTCCAAGACCTTTGACTCCTCTAGATCCCTTGGATCCAGGATCACCATCTCGACCTGGTGAAACACAAATGCTGTAAATACAGGGGCAGCTATAGAGTATTCTTCACATACTAACCTATAGTAGAGAAGCAAACCTGTAAAAAGTGCTTGAGCTGTCATCCATGCTAGGTCAAAAAATTCTGGGGTGATACACAAAGTTAGGCCGGATGTCATGTGCATTTTTTATTTTTAATGCCATTTTCAAGTTGTCAACGGTCAAATCTGGTGAAAATGTACATAATGAAATAGTAATAGATTTGGCATTAGGTCAAAGGTCAAACCTCCCGAAATGCACAACAGAAACTGAGGGGATTATCAAACATAAACACTTAAGACTGTGGAAGGGACTAATGCAGGAATCATTGAAAAGTGAAAGACTAAAGTTACATACATGGGATGCTTTAGTGAATTTCAGAATGTCTGGAACTTTTCATACAGTTATTATGCTTTCAGACATGCAAATATACAGAAAATATGAATATTCAGACATGGTCAGCTACAGTTGTAGTCTGTAGTGCCAATAAGGATCATTCTCAGATGAAGATATATGCTCTCAGAAAACTGAGAGAGACCCCACCAAACAAGGAAAACTTTACCTCATTAGAATCGGACTTTCTGCCGAAGATATTGGACCTTTAATGCCATTTCTAAGGGGTACATGTACAAGCAGGCAAATAGGATAGTCACAGATTCTGACCAAATTTACTGAGCATATCAAACTGACTATTTACTATTACCAACTGACTATTGAATCATTTATACATACCATAGACTATTGAAGAAACATAGTTTGGCATAATTATTATGCTTTAAGCCATGCATATACACAAGAAAAGCACATGTTCCATCATTTTTGGTCAAACTTGGGCTTTAGCAAACTAAAATACTTTTCTCAAACAGTTTAAATCCACTCTCGCTACCCAGAAAGACACTTCTGAACAATAAGCACTTTAAGATCATGTGCTACATGAGGATAGGACATTCTGAGGCAGAAATATTGGAGAGATACTATACTGGAACTAAGGCAGAGATATTGGACTAATGCAGTCAAAGTTGACAATGTTGAGGTAATGATAGATTTTGTTCATACTTATATTCACGTCCATATGACTAACATCTGAATGTATACTTAAATATGCAGTACATACTTGGATTTTGGCAACGTCCATCATGACAGTTTATTGAATATTTTCTGATGATTCCAGCATCAAATATGTTCAATTATAGCTGTGGTATAAGCGGGAAAATCAACTTGGGACTGTATGCGTTCACTGGAAAACAATGAAACTCTGGAGGGTTATTGCCACTCCGCTAGCTTGTTGTGGCACACACCTTCCACATTTTGCATTATTTTCCATAGAACGCATAGCTCCTCGTTGATTATCCCTCACTTGTGATACACAAATAAATACACAGAATTTCTCAAGCATTTGATGGCATGTGCTGTGTGGTACTATTCTATGGGAATTTAGCCACCCTCTCAAGTTTGTCAGGATAAAAACACTTCATCCAAGTCAAATGTGTTATGCAGGGCCAGCCATTAGCATGTTAATATCATATCTAATGAATCGTGTGTACATGTAATAGAAACCATAAACATTTGGATACGGTGATAAATGTTTATAATTTTCATTGAATATATCAGTGTTTTTTTTTAAAATCTCATGTTTATATTTTATTGTGTGCCTGCTAGTAATGCTACCCCATAAAAAATAAGAACGAGGAAAGTATTCGACTTTGTAGCAAATTTCCAAAATAATTGAGTACAGTATTGACACTGTAACTATGGAATATAGTCTGTACTATTGCTCACATACACAAAAGCTTGATTACAGTAATTTCAAATATGATTGCAATGGGAGATATTATCCATCCAGTGACTTTGGTCATATTCACTATCATACCTTCATGAATGTTAGAGTGAATCCTCTACCTACCCACACAACCTCCGTCAAACTGATATTAAGATCTTAGCACAGGCATTTGATTTTGTAAGTATTACAATAATTACAATTTTGTTATATTTTTTGACATTCAGAGAAAAATGGTGAAAGCTCTTAAAACACTTTTTAAATATCTGTCTAATTTGACAGTAGCCGTATAATGTATATCACATTGTCAATAAGTAAAGTGTGTTATGTTCCACAGAATCCTCCAGAATAGGGGGTGGCTTAAAACATCCAGCTTTTGTCATTCGGCCTATTTTGTAGTATTTATGGACTCATTGAATATGACATTACAACATTTGTTATATTATATGTTATGGAATACCACAGATTTTTCTTGGATGAAGTGTTTTTATCCTGACAAACTGTAAAGGGTGGCTAAATTCCCCTTGAAAGGCCATTGGAGCACAAATAGCATCCAATGCTTTAGAAAGTCTGTGTATTCGTATGTCATTAAGATCAGCATATATCCAGTAAACTGTCATGATGGAAATTGCCATTTTCCAAGCGTGTATATTTAAGTATACATTCGCCTCAGAATGTACAATCCTCACAAGGTAAAGTGCTTATTGTTCAGAAGTGTCTTTCAGAGTAGTTAGAGGGGATTGCACTGTCTACGAAAACACTTAGACTATGGAGTATGCTTTCCCTGTGTATATGCATGGTTTAAGCCTTAATGCATAATAATTATGCCAAAAGTAACTATAATCCACAGTCTACATATGTATGAATGATTAAAGAGTCACTTTGTATTGATATACTCATTACATTTGGTCAGAATCTGTGGCTGCTTGTATATTTTACCGCTTAGAAATGGATATACAGTTTCAATATCACTGGCCCAGAAACTCAAGATTCTTACGAGGTAAAGTTTTCCTGGTTCAATAGGGTCTCCCCCGCAGTTTTCTGAGAATCATCTGAGAATGGTCCTTAGTGGGCTACAGACCACAACAGTAGCTGAACACATTTGAATATTCATATTTGCTGTATATTTGAATGACTTAAAGCATAATAAATGTATAAAAAGTAACTACTAATGTATCCATTCCATAGTCTAAGTGTTTTTGTTTGATAATGCACTCCATTTCTGTTAAGAACTGCAAGATATTTGACCTAAAACTATTACTATTTCCATTATATGAATTTTCACCAGATTGGAAGCCTTAAATCTAAATTAAACATTGTGTATCACCACAACATTGTTTGAGCTAGCATGGATGACAGCCTTCAACAAGAAAATTGTTTTTTCAAGCAGTTTTTCCAGATTGGTTGTTCTCCTACTAAGCCTAATAGGTCGACAACTGGAAATATTGCCTTTTTCCTGAACATGTGACCTAACATGGAAAAACTCAGGGCCATAGTGATATGTGACCTGGTCAGACAAGACTTCTGGGCCTAGTCATTGTATGACATGACATGGCATAAAAGAGCTGTTGTTATGTTCATGTATTGGTGTTACCTGTATCTCCAGGCCTACCAGGCTCTCCGGCAGGTCCTGGTGGTCCAGGGCTCACATTAGTGGGCATGCAGAGTCGACAGACATCACCCTTCTCACCTAAGAGAGACATGATGACAGGGAGGAAGTGGTTGTTCAGTGGTTCTTGCCAGTGAAGCAACAAAGTAACTTGAGCTCTCATTGCCCCAGTGACAACTCAATTTATTCAAATCAAATCAAATTGTATTTGTCACATGCGCCGAAAACAACAGCTGGAGTTGACCTTACTCTTCAATGCTTAATCAAGCTGGAGGCCCTGGGTATCAACCCCTCCCTGTGCAACTGGGTCCTGGACTTTCTGACGGGCCGCCCCCAGGTGGTGACGGTAGGAAACAACATCTCCACTTCACTGACCCTCAACACTGGGGCCTCACAAGGGTGTTTGCTCAGCCCTCTCCTGTACTCCCTGTTCACCCACGACTCCGTGGCCATGCGCGCCTCCAACTCAATCATTAAGTTTGCAGACGGCGCAACAATAGTGGGCTTGATTACCAACAACGACGAGACAGCCTACAGGGAGGAGGTGAGGGCACTCGGAGTGTGGTGTCAGGAAAACAACCTCTCACTCAATGTCAACAAAACAAAGGAGATAATAGTGGACTTCAGCAAACAGCAGAGGGAGCAACCCCCTATCCACATCGAAGGGTCAGCAGGGAGAAGGTGGAATGTTTTAAGTTCCTGGGCGTACACATCACAGAGAAACTGAAATGGTCCGCCGACACAGACAGTGTGGTGAAGAATGCGCAACAGCGCCTCTTCAACCACAGGAGGCTGAAGAAATGTTGCTTGTCACCCAAAACCCTGACAAACTTTTACAGATGCACAATCAAGAGTATCCTGTTGGGCTGTATCACAGCCTGGTATAGCAACTGCATCGCCTTGAACCGCAAGGCTCTCCAGAGGGTGACTCAGAGAGGCTGCTGCACACATTGAGACCTGATCTCTGGACACTTTAATAAATGGATCACACTAGCCACTTTAAACATTGCCACTGTAAATAATACCACTTCAATAATGTTTACATATCTTACATTACTCATATCATATGTATATACTGTATTTTATACCATCTACTGCACCTTGCCTATGCAGCTCGGCCATCGCTCATCCATATATTTATATGTACATATTCTCATTCACCCCTTTAGATTTCGGTGTATTAGGTAGTTGTTGGGGAAATGTTAGATTACTTGTTAGATTTGTGTGTATTATGTAGTTGTTGGGAATTGTTAGATTGTTAGATTGTTAGATATTACTGTACTGTTGGAAGTAGAAGCACAAGCATTTCGCTACACTCACATTAACATCTGCTAACCTTGTGTATGTGACCAATACAATTTGACCTTAACCAACAATGCAATTTTAAGAAAATAGAGTTAAGAATATATATACTAAATAAAATCATGTATTTTGTTTTAAAGAAACAAAATAAAATAACAATAATGAGGCTATAGACAGGGGGTACCGGTAGCTTCCGAGTCAATGTGTGGGGGTATAGGTAAGTCGAGGTAATTTGTACATGTAGGTGGGGGTAAAGTGCTTATGCATAGATAATAAAAAGCGAATAGCCGCAGCGTAAAAACAAAGCGGGGGGGTCAATGCAAATGGTCTGGGTGGCCATTTGATTATTTGTTCAGCAGTCTTACGGCTTGGGGGTAGAAACTATAAAGGAGCCTTTTGGACCTAGACTTGGTCCTTGGCGGTAGCAGAGAGAACAGTCTACTGGAGTCTTTGACAATGTTTTGGCCCTTCCTCTGACACCGCCGAGTATATAGGTTCTGGATGGATGGAAGCTTGGCCCCAGTGATGTACTGTGCCATACGCACGACCCTCTGTAGTGCCTTATGGTCGGATGCCGAGGAGATGCAACAGGTCAGGATGCTCTCGATGGTGCAGCTGTAGAACCTTTTGACAATCTGTGGGGGAAAAAGGCGTTGTCGTGCCCTCTCCAAGACTTTCTTGGTGTGTTTGGACCTTGATAGTTTGTTGGTCATGTGGACACCAAGGAACTTGAAACGCTACACTACAGCTCCGTCGATGTGAATGGAGTCGTCTTTGGCCCTCCATTTCCAGTAGTCCATGATCATCTCCTTTGTCTTGCTCACGTTGAGGGAAAGTTTGTTGTCCTGGCACCACACTTCCAGGTCTCTGACCTCTTCCCTATAGGCTGTCTCATCGTTGTCGGTGATCAGGCCTACCACTGTTGGGCCAACAGCAAACTTAATGATGGTGTTGGAGTCGTGCTTGGCCATGCAGTCGTGGGTGAACAGGGATTACAGGTGGTGACTAAGCATGCGTCCCCGAGGGGCCCCCTAGTTGAAGATCAGCATGGCATATATGTGTTGTTTCCTACCCTTACCACCTTGGGGCAGCCTGTCAGGAAGTCCAGGATGTTGAACACTGAGCTGTAGTCAATGAACAGCATTCTCACATAGGTGTTTCCAGCCTTTCAAGGCACTTCATGGCTACCGACCTGAGTGCTACAGGCGGTAGTAATTTAGGCAGGTTACCTTAGCTTTCTGGTCTGCTTGAAACATGTAGGTATTAAAGACTCGGTCAGGGAGAGGTTGAAAATGTCAGTAAAGACACTTGCCAGTTGGTCCGCGCATGCTCTGAGTACACATCCTGGTAATCCATCTGGCCCTGCGGCCCTGTGAATTATGACCTGTTAAAAGGTCTTACTCGTATTGGCTACAGAGAGCGTGATCACACAGTCGTCCGGAACAGCTAGGGCTCTCATGCATGCTTCAGTGTTGCATGCCTCAAAGCGAGCATAAAAGGCATTTAGCTCATCTGGTAAGCTGGCGTCACTGGGCAGCACGCGGGTGGTTTTCCGTTTGTAGTCCGTAATAGTTTGCATTCAGTCCTGTATTGACGATTTGCCTGTTTGATGGATCGTCTGAGGGCATTACTGGATTTATTAGTGTCCTGCTCCTTGAAAGCGGCAGCTCTAGCCTTTAGCTCAGTGCGGATGTTGCCTTCTGGTTGGGATATGTACGTACGGTCACTGTGGGGATGTCGTTGATGCACTTATTGATGAAGCCGGGGACTGAGGTGGTATACTCCTCAATGCCAATGAATGAATCCTGGAACATATTTCAGTCTCTGCTAGCAAAACAGTCCTGTAGCGTAGCATCCAGGTCATCTGACCACTTCCGTATTGAGCCAGGCCCCGGTACTTCCTGCTTCAGTTTTTGATTGTAAGCAGGAATCAGGAGGATATAATTATGGTCAGATTTGGCAAAAGGAGGGAGTGGAAGGGCTTTGTACATGTCTCCGTGTGTGGAGTAAACGTGATCTAGAGTTTTCTTTCCTGTGATTGCACATGTGACATGCTGGTAGAAATGAGGATAAACCCATTTAAGTTTGCCTGCATTAAAGTCCACGGCCACTAGAACCACCGCTTCTGGATAAGCATTTTCTTGTTTGCTTATGGCCTTATAGTGCGGTCTTAGCGCCAGTAGCGGTTTGCGGTGGTAAATAGATGGCCGCAAAAAATGTAGACACACAGCCCCACCCCTCATCTTACCACACATAGCTGTTCTGTCCTGCCGATGCATGGAAAAGCCAGGCAACTGTAAATTGTCAGTGTCGTTGTTCAGCCACGACTTGGTGAAACATAAGATATTACAGCTTTTAATGTCCGTTGGTAGGATAGTCGCGAACGGAGCTCATCCAGTTTATTCTCCAGTGATTGAACATTGGCCAATAGAAAGGATGGTAGAGGCGGGTTACCCACTTGTGACAAATTCTCAAAAGGCACCCTGATCTAACCCCCCTTTACTTCCTTCTTCAATCAAGTCAAAATTACTTTTTATTCATAAAGCCCTGAAGAGCAAAATGTCAAAACAAACAAACACATCACTTTACAGTAAGCAAGCCTATAAAACATACCTTCCATGAAGCTATGCAAAAAATGAACTGTTACACTTGTCAAGAAGACCCAACCCTTAACTTTTACTGGACATGACAGTTGCAAACTGCACAATAAATTCCATATCCTTATTCCTGCAATGCCCTTTACAGAATAACGTATTTGTCACAGAAAATACCTGTTTCTCCGAACCCGCCTCTATCTCCTGGTTGTCCTGGGATGCCTTTGATGCCTTTAGGACCGGATGGTCCAGGGTTGCCTCTCAACAGATCTGTGCAAAGATCCAACCCACCGGGCAAAAACATGTTGAATGAATATTGTAGCAACATCATACTGCAATGAACTTAACGTTAAACGCCAATGGAATTTTCGTTGAATTTGCAGAAAGTAAGTTGTTGTTCTGAGTTTAATACTTCACCATTGTCAACCAAATAAAATATCAATGTACATTCAACGTAATGCCTCGTTGAATTGATTAATCTTGTCGTTGACAAATGTTCAATCCACTCTCATATCTAAAACTACAAATATGGAGAAAATAATACTTCACCCTCTCTGAGATGGGAGCCTGTAGTCACAGGCTAACTAGCTAACTCTAATCCTGCTAAACCTTTGTTAGATAGAGGCTATGCAGAGACTTGAATTACATTACAGTAGAATAAGATTGTTGTCACAAGTTACTAAACCTAGATCCAGTCTTACCCTTTGCATTCCTGCGAATGTGGGATTATAAGAGTATAGCAGCATAATATTAAAAGATCTCTAACTGCACCTTCAGAGGGTTTCTGAGTTAATGCTGTAGTAATTGTGGTAGCTTTGTAATAACCATTATGTCAGACTTTTGAGGATGACCTAAAGTGGCCAGGTGAGTTGAGCATGTACCTGGAATTCCAGGGGGACCACGGTCGCCTATGGGGCCATCATTTCCAGGGGGGCCAGTGGGTCCAGGGGGGCCAATTATGTAGGGGGCAGGCTCCCCCCTCTCCCCTTTATCCCCAGCTAAACCAGGGGGACCAGGATTCCCAGGGGCCCCAGGGAAAGACAACCCTGAAAACACAATACAATGATCAGTTTGGTGTGTGTGTGTGTTCACACGTGTACAAGGGACCATGTCACCGTGAAGGGCAATGCGTGACAATGTGTGACGATGCGTGTGTGTATGTTTGTCACTGTTCATGACAAATTTATGGCAAAGGGCAACCACTGTTTTAATGTGAGCTTAGATCATCCACACAGATGATCTTAATAGCTTCCAAAATGTCCTGCTCCCTAAAAGCAGAGCTACATGTGAGGTCGGTGATAACTTAGTCCTACTTTCTCCCCAAAATTTTAAAGCTCTCTGCAGGGTTTTATCTTCAGTACAAATAAAACCTGGTAATCAAGCAGACTAAGAGGTGATTTAACTATTTGACAATCATTCAGTACAATTGAAAGTCATTTTTCGTTTACGACAGCAATTAAACTGTGGCAATATATTGTACAGGTTATATGAATGGAAAACTCATGTTTGGGACACATTACTTTTACATTTCCAATGTATTTATTTTTTGTATAACATTTTTTTAGGACGTTTACATTGTAATACTTCTGACAGCCAACTTTCTAAGTCCGCCCATAACTTTTGGGTTTGATAACATTCCCAGAAGGCATGAATTATTGAGTCATTGTAAATGTAATACTTAAAACATGAATCTGCCGTTGTGCTGAAAAATTTGTGAATTTGATCTCTTGTATAATAAATTCTATACATTCGTTTATGCTGGATTAAGTGTGAATTTTAACACATTTTGTTAGTGATTTGTTCAAATGTGTTATTTTTAAGTCTAGTTATTTTCCAAGTTATGAAATCCAATAATTACAATTTGTCTAATCGATTTGAAGAAGCATCCTGGAGCCAATGGCAGAAAGCCCTTCTTCCATAAAATAGCTGCACCTGTCATCTCCTCCCTCTCATCTCCTCAACCAATCCCAGGAGTCTGCCTCCATCCCCAAACACTTGAAATCTGCATATGTTCAACCACTGATCAAAGATGGTGACATCACTGATCCCAACTCCTACTGGCCTATATCCATTTCCTGCCTCTCCAAACTCCTGGAGCAAATAGAAAACACCCAGTGTACCTAATACCTGAGCCATAACAACATTGTCTCTGGGTTCCAGTCTAGTTTCTGAAAAGGTCACAGCTACATAACTGCCAAAACCAAGGTTCTTAATGACATATTCACCTCTCTGTACAAAAATCACAACTGTGCTGCACTATTCATTGACCTCTCCAAAGCATTTGACACAGTTGACCACTCCAACCTCATCAATAAACTCAGACATCAGCCTTTCTGACAGCTCCCTCTGCTGGTTCTCCAAATACTTCACTGACCACTCCCAAACCATCAGAAGTGAAAACATTACATCCAAACCCCTGATAGTGTCCAGTGTCCTTTTTCTGATGCTTCAATCCACCTTTATGCTGACGATATCATAATCTACACTTCTACCCAACCCTCCCCTCTGCTATGGCCACTCTCCAAGCCAAATCCCAGCTAGCACATTACGTTCCGTGGAAATTCTGGGAATGTATGTTTTTGGTTTCACATTGGTTGTGGGAACGAAGCCACATGTTTCCTTTAAACGTTTTGTCAACAGAAATGAACATTTCTCCTGTTCTGGGAACTTCTATTTTTAGGTCGCAGGCAGGTTCTGAGAATGTTTTACTCTGGTTCCTTAAATTTGTTTTATTTTTTTATTAACACTCTGGAAAAGGAAATTATAGTTTATTTGGAGGTTTTTGAATAACTTCCTTAAAACATTCACTGAATAGGCCTCCCAAGTGGCGCAGCGGTCTAAGGCACCGCTTCGCAGTGCTTGAGGCGTTGCTACAGATCCTAGTTTGATCCTGGGTTGCGTCACTGCCGGCTGCGACCGGGAGACCGATATAGGAAAGTCACAATTGGCCCAGCATCGACCAGGTTAAGGGAGGATTTGGCTGGCTGGGATATCCTTGTCCCATCATGCTCTAGTGACTCTTGCTGCGTGCCCGGGCGCATGCACGCTGACACGGTCGCCAGTTGTACGGTGTTTCTACCGAACATTGGTGCGGCTGGCTTCCGGGTTAAGCGAGCAGTGCGGCTTGGCAGGGTCGCGTTTCGGAGGACGCACGGCTCTCTCCCGTGTCTGTACGGGAGTTGCAGCAATGGGACAAGACTGTAACTACCTACTACCAATATCACAAAATTTGCTGCACGGTTTGTTGCTCCATCTTGGTCAGGTTGTTATTGTAAAAGACAACGTGTTCTCTATAGAGCCTCACAGTGGACATTGTCATAATAGCCATAAAATGATAACCATGGAAATCTCTCCCAGACAAGATTACTTTTATCAATATATTCAGCTCTATTTACTCATAGATTAAAACATGCTAATTAGAATCAAATTAGACATAATGCCAGGTATCAACCAGAGAGGAAGAGGCGAAGTGAGAGGCTTTACTCGAAGTGAGGAATTTTGTATGGAGGCTAATGAGAGTGTTGAATTCGATCAACAAAATGTTTTATTGTTAATCTTTGGGCTAGGCGTCCCGCTAGCGGGACAATTTCCGGTGACACTGGAGGGCGCTCTATTCAATTAAATAATAATAAAAATTATGGATTTTTAACATTTATGTACATACAAGTGTCTTATATCGGTTGAAAGCTTAAATGCTTGTTAATCTAAATGCACTGTCCGATTTAAAGTAGGCTTTATAGCAATAGCATAGGCGTGAGATTGTTTGAGTACGGAGCCCCACATCAAAATATTTTTCCCACCGGCACAGGTTTCATAAATTCACAAATAGCAATTAAAAATTCACTTACTTTTTGAAAATCTTAATCTGATTTGTAATCCAAAGGGTCCCAGCTATAACATGTAGTGTCGTTTTGTTAGATAAAATCCTTCTTTATATCCCAAAAAGTCAGTTTAACGGGCCAAGATAGGATTCCGAAAAATCTACCCCTAAATTTTGTTTCAACATGTCCAAATACGTTTCTAGCAAATCCTTAGATACTCTAAAACGTAATTAAGATATAATATTTCATACGGAAAGAAGAATGTACAACAGGAAAAGGATATTAGCAGGTGTGTGTCCTCTTCGTTCTTGCATACACAAATTTCCAAGTCTGTGTCCCTGTATTAAAACTCATATTTCTTACTCGTTTTGGAAAAAACCTGAAACCTTGAACAAAGACGACTGACAGCCAGTGGAAGGCATAGGAATTGCATACTGGGAGCTATAATTAATTTCTTTACACGTTCCATTGGAAGAGCATGGGCTCTTGATTGTTCTTTGGATTATCTCCAACCTTATCTATTGTGTTATAGTCTACAACATTATTTTAACATTTCTACAAACCTCAAAGTGTTTTCTTTCCACTGGTACCAATTATATGCATATCCTGGCTTCAGGAATTGAGCAACAGGCAGTTTACTTTGGGCACGTCAGTCAGGTGGAAATTGAGAAAAAAGGACCCTAGCCTTTAACAAGTTTTAATTTGCGACATGAGGCTTATTTGATCGAATAGACGTTTTGTAATGGTTAGGTTGTTATGAATGCACTGATTTAAGTCGACGCATGTGGCTTTTCGGCAACTTTGAAATAAATCAACTTTAAATTGGAGTTGTGCCTGTTATCAGAGATAGATATATGATCTGTTTTAACATGGACATTATAAAGTAGTCAATTCAGTGGGGATTTCTATGAGTTAGGAGCAAAGAAAATGTGTTTGACTTTAAAAAGGAGATAGCCTCAATGGCGCTGGCCATCTTATCACAGATGTTATAATGGCAAAGACATAAAGATGAGTCCTGTATCCATCTCTATGGTCTGTTGTTCACATGTGTATCTGATCTCTCATTGGCTAGAATGGTCCCACCTGTTCTTGCCTCCTTCCACCTTCTATCTTTGATGACATGTATTTCCATTGTTAGAGTGATCACTTGACTAACTTTTCAATATAACAGACAATCTTTGGATCAACTGATCTGCTAGTTTATTCTTGTGGATTTTTGGTTGCAAGCAAGTTTGTCTTAACACAGGTGCATGCCATTAGTAGCGTTTTAAGAAATCCAGCATTAACATACGAGTGTTCTGCCCGTTGGTTGCAATTGGCCAATAGTTCTAAGAGTAACATTGATAAACAGCAAATTAATGGATGGGAAACAAATAAAAATGTGATTAAAATATTTACCTGGTTCCCCCTTCATTCCAGGAAAACCAATCACACCTAGAGTAGAACAGAGACAGTACAGCTACTGACAACTGATCGAACATAACACTGGAATTGACAGTGGAATTAATCGGCTTTCTACGAGAGAGAGAGAGAGAGAGAGAGAGAGAGAGAGAGAGAGAGAGAGAGAGAGAGAGAGAGAGAGAGAGAGAGAGAGAGAGAGAGAGAGAGAGAGAGAGAGAGAGAGAGAGAGAGAGAGAGAGACTCAGTGGTCTACCGTGGTCTACAGTGCATTTGTCTAACATAGGCTGCATCCCAAATTGAACACTATTCCCCATATTAGTGTACTACTTTTGACCAGAACTCTAGTCAAAAGTAGTGCGCTATATAGAGAATAGGTAATTAGTTGTCAGTGTGCTGGTATACCTTGATTACCAGTATAGCCAGGGGGTCCGAGGGGCCCAGGAAAACCCTGCAAGCCTTTGATTCTCCCATTGATCTGAATCAACTGTAGGTGAAGGACGACAAGCAGCGGTTAAAACTAGCCAAAGTCCAAGGGACCAGCGTTACAGATTGATACACAGTATAGTAGGCTGACTTTCAAATGACACCCCATTCCCCTTAGTGCACTTATTTTGTCCAGAGCTGTTGCATCTGTGGTGAAAAGTGCTAAGGCGCTTGTAAAAAGCACTGCACTATATGGGGAATAATAATAACAACAATAATTTATTTAACTTGTATAGCGCTTTTCATTACAGAAAATAATATAAAAGTGCATAAAAAGCAAAACAAACAAACAACAAATGTACATTGAGATTGTAGAGTTGGCGATTGAATGTCTCAATTTAGAATAGGGTGTATTTTCAAATTTGCACAAGTTGTGTATGTTAACTAAGTTAACTAATTGAAGGCACTATTGACTATTGTCAACTATTGATATGATACTAATATGAACATGATAACAATATATTGTCACTCACATCCCCTGGAGGACCTGTGGGTCCGCGGTCACCTTTGTCACCCTGAATTCAGACAGCCACAGAGAGGGTGACCCACACATATACATTACAAAGACAGTAGAGCGAATGCAATACTCAACATGAGTGTAGGGCAGGGTTGGGGTCAATTCCAGGTAATTCATGAAGTAAACCAAATTCCAATTCCACATTTTTGAAAATGTAATTTAAATCTAATTGAAAAGCATTTAAAGAGACGTGGAATTTGAATTTCAGTGTACTTCCTGAAATGAAATTGGCCCCAACCGTGGTGTCTAGTCTATTATTGAGGTCGGAATACTGACTTGAGATCCGTGCCAGAAACTCTGACTCTAACCATGCACGATACTCGTACAGAAAATTATCGCACAGATCTTAAGTGAGGATTTAGGCCCGTATGACTGACTGACTGACCGATACAATAGCCGATTGAAGGCAGTAGGACATACCATTGAACCTTCTGTTCCAGGAGGTCCCTGGTAGCCCACATCACCTTTCCCACCCTGACAGGAGAAAGAGAGAGAGAGAGAGAGGCTAGAGGTCATGATCAGATGAGCTCCTGCATTTTTCAGCATTTTCTCAAAAAAATATACATTTAGAGTTGGATAAACTTGGCTTTTTGCTACCCTCTACAACATAACCCTCACTTCAAATCAAAACTCAAAACCTACAACCTGATTTTGGACGGAATTACGGAATCACCTGGAAGGTTTACAACTACCAAGGATTATTATTCTATACAGCAAATTCTCTGGAAAACAACAGAAACCTGATAGCACCATCCAACCTGGAACTGAGTGAGTAATGTTTAGTCTGAAACTATATTTAATTTCCAAAAGCCAATAAGAAAAATACACTACATTACCTTATAAGGACTGAATGCTAACATAAGGCTGCCAAGCTTGATACAGCTTCAATTAGCACTGACGTGTCAAGTGAGAGGTGTCAAAGCAAATGGAGAGGCCTTAGAAGCTGCCTCCCGCTGTTCAGAAGTAATTAAAATACAGTACCCTGTGTATGTAAAGAATGATAAGGCAAGTAAAGATTACAAAATGAAGCTTCTAATGGAATATCAAGAGACACTTTTTGCTGAAATTAAAAAAATGGGAACATCCAACATCCAGCCTTATCTTCCACACAAACCATCCCCTGGCATGGCACAGTGCTATATTAGCACACAACCCCTTTGTTAAGAGAGGGGGTGTCAGCGAGGGGTGGAAACTCAGGATACTTGACAACGAGGACTCTGAGTCAGCTAATATAAATCTCTATAAGTCTGGAACAGTAATGCTACAGGGCAACCCCAAACAGTTTCAGCAGGACTTTCACTTAATCAAAGAATTAGCCCAGCAGGAGAAGCTCTCCCTTGAGAAAGATACCCCCACCCGGAACGGGTCAGATAAGACCTCTTCATTATATAACCCCACAGACGAGCCACGCCTAGTGGAAAGTCAACCTCCCAGCACAGAGTACTACCCTTTCATTGAAATGAAGGATACATTTACCCAGCTGGAGGTAAGGCAGGTGGAGCTGGAACAGCAGGTGATTACACTCCAGTCAGCACAGACCCAGACAACAGTCCAGCACAACAACACTCTCTTCACCAGACCCGGAGTGCTGGAGGTGGAGAGAGACCTTTCTGCATTCTGGACAGTGGTGAGACAACTTCAACAGGAGAAAGAGCAGGGTCAGGAGAAGAACAGAGCACTAGAGGAGAGGATCAGACTGCTGGAGGAGAGGGTGAGGGAATGGCGTGTGACAGAGAACAACCCACTAGAGAGGTGGCCACCCCCGCAGAGAAGCAGCCCACCTCAACCCACCTCTGCACCCGACAAAAGTCTCGACACCACAGCAGAACAGTCCACACACCAAACCCTGACCATAACGTTGACATAACAGCAGATCACACAAATGAAGAACCCCAAGCCCAGAGCCTCTCACCCCCTCTGAGTAACCCCCCAGTCAGCCACCCTGATAACCCCCCAGTCAGCCACCCTGATAGCCCCCCCCACACACACACCCATTGAGGACATACACAAGACACAGATTGTTCTCCTTATGGACTCAAATGGGAAATATATACAAGAAAAAAACTTTTTCCCAAACACAGTGTGTCTAAACTCTGGTGTCCAAACACCCAACGCTCCCTAGACCTTCTGTCTGAGGACCAACTAGGTTCACCTAGCCACATAATAATACACACAGGCACAAACAACCTGAGAGCACAGCAGGAAAGGGTGGCCACAGCACTGAAGGGAGTGATTCACAAAGCTTCTTCTACTTTCCCCAACGCGCAAGTGGTTATCACCACCCTGCTACCACGAAAAGACTTCCACCCTGCCACAATACAGTGGGTAAACGCAAGTATTTCCCGTGACTGTGCCTCAAAACCAAATGTTTTCCTGGCCCACCACTCCACCCTGGACTTGAACAGCCTCTAGGTCCAGGTCCACCTCTACAAGGCAGCAGGGCCCACCTTTGCCCAGACTCTAAAGGACATCACTCTCAAACATATCCCCAACACTTCACACAGGAGCAACAGAGCAATTGACACGCTGCCCAGACCAGCGAGACACCCTCCCAGTCCTGCGGACCTACACATAGAGGACCCACGCCAAGAGGACTTACATCCAGACCACAACACCCCCAGCCACATCCACACCCCCACCCCAACCAATCAACACCCCCCCCCCGTCAACCATGCCCACACCCTATTTAGGCCCCCTCAGATCAGACCTATGCCCCTCATGCTCAACCCATGCATGCCACCCCCGCAATCAGGGCCTCAACATGGAAGTCACACATACGCCCAGGCAGTGGGCGGGCAAACAGGCCCAACCCCCACTCTTACACTATCCCAAGCCAATGGCATGTACCAGATGCTCAGCGGGCTCTGCTCACACTTATTGGCCTGAGGACAAACCACACAACCAACAACATTGGACACTTTATGGAACACAAATCCTTCACTATATCATCCTGGAATATCTAAGGCCTGAGGTCATCTACCTTTGGCCTAAAGAGTAGGAACCCGGACTTCACCAAAGAAATGGGTAATACAGACTAGAGGTCGACCGATTAATCGGAATGGCCGATTAATTAGGGCCGATTTCAAGTTTTCATAACACTCGGATATCGGTATTTTGGGGTGCCGATTTTTTTAAATGTAAAAATTTAAATGTTATTTTTTTTACACCTTTATTTAATCTTTATTTAACTAGGCAAGTCAGTTAAGAACACATTCTTATTTTCAATGACGGCCTAGGAACGGTGGGTTAACTGCCTCGTTCAGGGGCAGAAAGACAGATTTTCACCTTGTCAGCTCGGGGGATCCAATCTTGCAACCTTACAGTTAACTATTCCAACGCAATAACGACCTGCCTCTCGATCGTTGCAGTCAACAAGGACTGCCTGTAACTGCCTGTTACGCAAATGCAGTAAGCCAAGGTAAGTTGCTAGCTAGCATTAAACTTATCTTATAAAAAACAATCAATCATAATCACTAGTTAACTCCACATGGTTGATGATATTACCAGATATTATCTAGCGTGTCCTGTGTTGCATATAATCTGACTGAGCATACAAGTATCTAAGTATCTGACTGAGCGGTGGTAGGCAGAAGCAGGCATGTAAACATTCATTCAAACAGCACTTTCGTGCCTTTTGCCAGCAGCTATTCGTTGTGCGTCAAGCATTGCGCTGTTTATGACTTCAAACCTATCAACTCCGGAGATGAGGCTGGTGTGACCGAGGTGAAATGGCTGGCGAGTTAGCGCGTGCTAATAGCGTTTCAAACTTCACTCGCTCTGAGCCTTGGGCTGGTTGTCTCCCTTGCTCTGCATGGGTAACGCTGCTTCGATGTGGTGGCTGTTGTCGTTGTGTTGCTGGTTCGCGCCCAGGGAGGAGCGAGGAGAGGGACGGAAGCTATACTTTTACACTGGCAATACTAAAGTGACTATAAGAACATCCAATAGTCAAAGGTTAAAGAAATACAAATGGTATAGAGGGAAATAGTCCTATAATAACTACAACCTAAAACTTCTTACCTGGGAATATTGAAGACTCATGTTAAAAGGAACCACCAGCTTTCATATGTTCTCATGTTCTGAGCAAGGAACTGAAACGTTAGCTTTCTTACATAGCACATATTTCAATTTTACGTTCTTCTCCAACACTTTGTTTTTGCATTATTTAAACCAAATTGAGCATGTTTCATTATCTACTTGAGGCTAAATTGATTTTATTGATGTATTATATTAAGTTAAAATAAGTGTTAATTCAGTATTGTTGTAATTGCCATTATTACAAATCTGCTCTAGCAGACCTAACTCACGCCATTCAATTAATCAAAACAGGAACATTTGGCTAGAAATTCAAAAGGAAATTATCTTAACAGAGAAAAATGTCCTCCTGTGTGCTACCTATATCCCCCCACTAGAATCCCCATACTTTAATGAAAACAGCTTCTCCATCCTGGAGGGGGAGATCAATCATTTCCAGGCCCAGGGACATGTACTAGTCTGTGGCAACCTAAATGCCAGAACCGGACAAGAACCTGACACCCTCAGCACACAGGGGGACAAACACCTGCCTGCAGGTGACAGCATTCCCTCCCCAATATGCCCCCCTAGGCACAACTATGACAACATAACCAACAAAAACGGGTCACAACTCCTGCAGCTCTGTCGCACGCTGGGTATGTACATAGTCAATGGTAGGCTTCGAGGAGACTCCTTTGGTAGGTACATCAAATACCAAGTATTTGATACACTGCCGATTTTGCAAGTTTTCCTACTTACACAGCATGTAGAAGTCTGTAATTTTTATCATAAGTACACTTCAACTGTGAGAGACGGAATCTAAAACAAAAATCCAGAAAACCACATTGTATGATTTTTAAGTAATTCATTAGCATTTTATTGCATGACATAAGTATTTGATCACCTACCAACCAGTAAGAATTCCATCTCTCACAGACCTGTTAGTTTTTCTTTAAGAAGCCCTCCTGTTCTCCACTCATTACCTGTATTAACTGCACCTGTTTGAACTCGTTACCTGTATAAAAGACACCTGTCCACACACTCAATCAAACAGTCTCCAACCTCTCCACAATGGCCAAGACCAGAGAGCTGTGTAATGACATCAGGGATAAATTGTAGACCTGCACAAGGCTGGGATGGACTACAGGATAATAGGCAAGCAGCTTAGTGAGAAGGCAACAACTGTTGGCGCAATTATTAGAAAATGGAAGAAGTTCAAGATGACGGTCAACCACCCTCGGTCTGGGGCTCCATGCAAGATCTCACCTCGTGGGGCATCAATGATCATGAGGAAGGCGAGGGATCAGCCCAGAACTACACGGCAGGACCTGGTCAATGACCTGAAGAGAGCTGGGACCACAGTCTCAAAGAAAACCATTAGTAACACACTACGCCGTCATGGATTAAAATCCTGCAGCGCACGCAATTCCCCCTGCTCAAGCCAGCGCATGTCCAGGCCCATCTGAAGTTTGCCAATGACCATCTGGATGATCCAGAGGAGGAATGGGAGAAAGTAATGTGGTCTGATGAGACAAAAATAGAGCTTTTTGGTCTAAACTCCACTTGCCTTGTTTGGAGGAAGAAGAAGGATGAGTACAACCTCAAGAACACCATCCCAACCGTGAAGCATGGAGGTGGAAACATCATTCTTTGGGGATGCTTTTCTGCAAAGGGGACAGGACGTGGGTCGTGGCTGGGTCTTCCAGCATGACAACGACCCGAAACACACAGCCAGGGCAACTAAGGAGTGGCTCCGTAAGAAGCATCTCAAGGTCCTGGAGTGGACTAGCCAGTCTCCAGACCTGAACCCAATAGAAAATCTTTGGAGGGAGCTGAAAGTCCATATTGCCCAGCGACAGCCCCGAAACCTGAAGGATCTGGAGAAGGTCTGTATGGAGGAGTGGGCCAAAATCCCTGCTAGTGTGTGCAAACCTGGTCAAGAACTACAGGAAACGTATGATCTCTGTAATTGCAAACAAAGGTTTCTGTACCAAATATTAAGTTCTGCTTTTTTTTAAATCATACAATGTGATTTTCTTGATTTTTGTTTTAGATTCCGTCTCTCACAGTTGAAGTGTACCTATGATAAAAATGACAGACCTAGGAAAACCTGCAAAATCGGCAGTGTATCAAATACTTGTTCTCCCCACTGTATAGCTCATCTCTTGGCAGTAGTACTGTAGACTACTTTATCACTGACCTCAACCCAGAGTCTCTCAGAGCGTTCACAGTCAGCCCACTGACACCCCTATCAGACCACAGCAAAAACAGTCTACTTCAACAGAGCAATACTCAATCATGAGGCATCAAAGCCAAAGTAATTGAGTAACATTAAGAAATGCTATAGATGGAAGGAATGCAGTTTGGAAACCTACCAAAAAACAATTAGGCAACAACAAATTCAATCCCTTTTAGACAATTTCCTGGGTAAAACATTCCACTGTAATAATGAAGGTGTAAACTTGGCAGTAGAAAATCTTAACAGTATATTTGACCTCTCAGCTTCCCTATCAAATCTAAAAATCTCAAATAGAAAACCGAAGAAAATGAACAACAATGAAAAATGGTTTGAGGAAGAATGCAAAAATCTAAGAAAGAAATTGAGAAACCTGTCCAACCAAAAACATAGAGACCCGGGAAACCTGAGTCTACACCTTCACTATGGTGAACCATTAAAACAATACAGAAATACACTACAGAAAAAGAAGGCACAGCACGTCAGAAATCAACTCAATGTAATTGAAGAATCCATAGACTGTAACCACTTCTGGGAAAATTGGAAAACACCTAAACAAACAACAACATAAATAATTATCTATCCAAAATGGAGATGTATGGGTAAACCACTCCAATCTTTTTGGCTCTATAACAAAGAATAAAGAGCAGAAACATATACAGGATCAAATGCAAATCTTAGAATCAACTATTAAAGACTACCAGAACCCACTGGATTCTCCAATTACCTTGAATGAGCTACAGGACAAAATAAAACCCTCCAACCCAAAAAGGCATGTGGTGTTGATGGTATCCTTAATGAAATTATCAAATATACAGACAACAAATTCCAATTGGCTATACTGAAACTCTATAACGTCATCCTTAGCTCTGACATCTTCCCCAATATTTGGAACCAAGGACTGATCACCCCAATCCACAAAAGTGGAGACAAATTTGACCCCAATAACTACCCTGGGAAATGCGTCAACAGCAACCTTGGGAAAATCCTCTGCATTATCATTAACAGCAGACTCATATATTTTCTCAATGAAAAGAATGTACTGAGCAAATGTCAAATTGGCTTTTTACCAAATTATCGTACAACAGACCATGTATTCCCCCTGCACACCCTAATTGACAACCAAACAAACCAAAACAAAGGCAAAGTCTTCTCATGCTTTGTTGATTTCAAAAAAGCCTTCGACTCCATTTTGCATGAGGGTCTGCTATACAAATTGATGGAAAGTGGTGTTGGGGATAAAACATACGACAATATAAAATCCATGTACACAAACAACAAGTGTGCGGTTAAAATGTGCAAAAAACACACTTTTCTTCCCACAGGGCTGTGGGGTGAGACAGGGATGCAGCTTAAGCCCCACCCTCTTCAACATATATATCAACGAATTGGGGCGGGCACTAGAAAAGTCTGCAGCACCCGTCCTCACTCTAATAGAATCTGAAGTCAAATGTCTAATGTTTGCTGATGATCTGGTGCTTCTGTCACCAACCAAGGAGGGCCTACAGCAGCACCTATATATTCTGCACAGATTCTGCCAGACCTGGGCCCTGATAGTAAATCTCAGTAAGACCAAAATAATGGTGTTCCAAAAAAGGTCCAGTCACCAGGACCACAAATACAAATTCCATCTAGACACCGTTGCCCTAGAGCACACAAAAAACTATACATACCTTGGCCTAAACATCAGCGCCACAGGTAACTTCCACAAAGCTGTGAACGATCTGATAGACAAGGCAAGATGGGCATTCTATGCCATCAAAAGGAACATAAAATTCAACATACCAATTAGGATCTGGCTAAAAATAATTGAATCAGTCATAGAACCCATTGCCCCTTATGGTTGTGAGGTCTGGGGTCCGCTCACCAACCAAGATTTCACAAAATGAGACAAACACCAAAATGAGACTCTGCATGCGGAATTCTGCAAAGATATCCTTCGCATACAATGTAGAACACCAAATAATGCATGCAGAGCAGAATTAGGCCGATACCCACTAATTATCAAAATCCAGAAAAGAGACGTTAAATTCTACAACCACCTAAAAGGAAGCGATTCCCAAACCTTTCATAACAAAGCCAACATCTACAGAGAGATGAACCTGGAGAAGAGTCCCCGAAGCAAGCTGGTCCTGGGGCCAGCTGTTCACACACAGACCCCACAGAGCCCCAGGACAGCAACATAATTAGACCCAACCAAATCATGAGAAGACAAAAAGATTTGACACATTGGAAAGAATTAACAAAAAAACAGAGCAAACTAGAATGCTACTTGGCCCTAAACAGAGAGTACACAGTGGCAGAATACCTTACACTGTGACTGACCCAAACTTAAGGAAAGCTTTGACTATGTACAGACGCAGTGAGCATAGCCTTGCTATTGAGAAAGGCCGCTGTAGGCAGACATGGCTCTCAAGAGAAGACAGTGCACACTGCCCACAAAATGAGGTGGAAACTGAGCTGCACTTCCTAACGTCCTGCCCAATGTATGACCATATTAGAGACACATATTTCCCTCAGATTACACAGATCCACAAAGAATTCGAAAACAAACCCAATTTTGATAAACTCCCATATCTACCGGGTGAAATTCCACAGTGTGCCATCACGGTAGCAATATTTGTGACCTGTTGCCACAAGAAAAGGGCAACCAGTGAAGAACAAACACCATTGTAAATACAACCCATATTTATGCTTGTTTATTTTCCCTTGTGTACTTTAAGCATTTGTACATTGTTACAACACTGTATATATATATATATATAATATGACATTTATATATTATCTACCTCACTTGCTTTGGCAATGTTAACACATGTTTCCCATGCCAATAAAGCCCCTTGAATTGAACTGAATTGATATTTTATTTAAGTCTATTCAAACTTTAATTATCCAGATTTTGTGATAAAACATCTTATGCAAGAGAGATTTGAGGATTCATGTATACAGGGTAGGAGAGCTGATTTAGGATCAGTTTTGATTTTTTGTTCACAATGAATGAGATTACATGGATAAGGCGGGCAAGACCTGGGCTCAGTTTTTCAAAACTTTTCATTTGGATGATAATGATCCCGATTCTGTGTTCCCCTATTTTGTAATCAATCAAACTGATTTTGAGCCATTTTTTCAGAAATATCCAGAAATAGAGGCTGCAGTATGACTTGTAAGTAAGTACATGTATTTATTTGACACTTCTCAAAACTGACCACATGCCTGTGCTGCAGTCAATTTAAAATAATAAAAACTGTTCATACAGTTAGTAACCCTTGGTTTGAAGATGACCATTTACTCTGACATTTCTGATTCAGAGGGGTTGAGTTAAATGCGGAAGACACATTCCAGTTGAATGCATTTAGTTGTACAACTGACTAGGTATTTCCCTTTCTCTATTATAGTGCAATTCACCTTTATAAATCCACACTGAATAAACCCTTCCAGTGGGATCAAGATTATCAAAACTGTTCAGAATCAAAACTATCCTTATCACTACTGCCTTTGAGCTTTGAAAAATGCAATTCCAAAATGTAATCTTGATTGAAGCAGTGGTGGAAAAAGTACCAAATTGTCATACTTGAGTAAAAGTAAAGATACCTAATAGAAAATGACTCAAGTAAAAGTGAAAGTCAACCAGTAAAATACTACTTAAGTAAAAGTATAAAAGTATATGCTTTTAAATATTGTTGAGTATCAACAGTAGATGTAATTGCTAAAATATACTTAAGTATCAAAAGTAAATGTAAAAGTATAAATAATTGTACATTTCTTATTTTAAGCAATTCCTTGTTTATTTATTTATTTATTTACGGATAGCCAGGGGCACGCTCCAACACTAAGATATAATTTACAAACGAAGCATGTGCTTAGTGAGCACCAAATCAGAGGCTGTAGGGATGACCAGTCATGTTCTGTTGATAAGTGTGTGAATTAGGCCATTTTCCTGTCCTGCTTAGCATTCAAAATGTAAAAGTACTTTTGGGTGTCAGGGAAAATGTATGGAGTAAAAAGTACATAATTTTATTTAGGAATGTAGTAAAAGTAAAAAAGTTGTCAAAAATATAAATAGTAAAGTACAGATACCCCAAATACGACTCAAGTAGTACTTTAAAGTATTTTTACCTAAATACTTTATACTACTGGATTAAAGTTTAGATTGGATTACCAAATCCCAATCCGAATTATCGGAATCATATTTTTCAGTTTTGAAATACCCAATTCTAAGATTTATTCCAATCCGATTGAAAAACTGGGCCCTGATCCTAGGTCCACACCCCTACTTTGAAACACTTAATACGTACGGACGCTGGTCAAGATAGTAAATTACAGTACGTTACACATTTTGCCAAACAGTAAGCATGTCAAAAACAATTCTCAAGTCACATGTAGCCCTAGTGGCAAAGACAATTGGTTGGGAAAAGGATGGGCAATCAGGTGGGTTATGTTTAAGTGGAGTTGACATGGTAACATGGCAAAATGCATGTACATAATGCATGTACATAATAACCTTTTACAAAGTGAGCCACAAAGGACCATGTACAGTACATACAAGTTATGATAGTTGTCTGGATATTTGTTTTACCTGAATTCCATAGGTCCCAGGGTCCCCATCTTTCCCAGGTTTCCCCTGAAAAACAGAACCTCTGTTAGACACAGGTGTTTGTCAGTATTTGTGAGTAGTACTACTATTGTGAGTAGGACACATCCACATGTGAGAATGATAACATCCATAATTCCATTGTAAAACTCTACAGTCTTTTAAATATGATATGCAGTGACTGGAGTCATAGAGCTACCAGAGCCCCAGGTTCTCCTTGGTCGCCTTTGTTCCCTTTATATCCACGACGCCCAGGGAGACCCTAAAAAAAACAAAAAAAATAATGTAAAATACCGACAGACAGGCAAGCAGACAAACAGAAAAGAAAGGACGGCCAGATGGACAGACAGACAAAACACAGCCCACAAGTAGTAGTATACATGCAATGGGATTTTTGAACTGGCAACTTTTGTACTGGCTCAAAGATCATGTCAATTATTACATTAAAATCAATTAGTTTAATTTAATTCACTGTAATGATCCCCCATAGGTTATAACTCACATGCTGGCCTGTACACCCCTTCTCTCCTGTATCACCTGGCTCCCCCTGCAATGAGAAGAAAGTCAGAACACTTTTCTACTTGTGTGACAATATGATGTATACGGGTAATAATGATGATGAAGCTGATTTGGGTGATGGTGATTGGTAATTATGTTTGCCAGTAACCGAACGGTTGCTGGTTCAAATCCCTGAGCTGACTTGGTGAAAAATCTGTTGATGTGCCTTTGAAAAAGGCACTTAACCCTAATTGCTCCTGTAAGTCACTCTGGATAAGAGCTTCTGCTAAATGACTAAAATGTAAATGTGATGATCATGATTTGTGTCAGTGTGGACTAGTAAAAAATTGCTGTGAGAGAAACCGAGTATGTTAAGTGTGGCAAACCTTCAGTTCCTTGGGTCCCTCTGCATAAAGCTTTATGCCCTTCTGTCCAGGTATCCCGGGAGGGCCTTGGTCACCCTGAGAACAAAACATTTACATTTTGTCACAATATACTGTACATTAGATACACTCAGCATGCATCCAGAACAAACTATACTGAGGCAGGATAATATGCAAGAGAGAGTTGTACTGTATGTGAAAGTAGAAAAGATCGATATCACACAGGTAGGTAATACCTTTTGACCTCTTGGGCCTGGAATTACAGGGCTTGGACCTTCCTGGCCCTGAAACAGAAATAAAGCTACTATAAATAGTGCAACACACCCCTCTAAATGGCAGGAACTGAAGAGGGACATCACTCAATATCACATTGTTACTATATTGTTAGTGCAGTAAGGTGAACGGTCAACGCCATGGACAGCTCCAAATCATCCAGGAAGAAACGCATGCACAAACATACACACAAATGCACACACACACACACACACACACACACACACACACACACACACACACACACACACACACACACACACACACACACACACACACACACACACACACACACACACACACACACACACACACACACAAATGGAAATAAGTATTTACTATGAGACTGACCTTCTCTCCCTGTACACCTGTTAACCCAGGTAATCCCTGGAAATATAAATAATAATTTAAAGTCAGAGATTTATACATTCAGGAAGAGCACATGGAATCATGAATGAGGACATTCAGAAACACATTACAGTACAAGCCTTTCAAAATAAACATAGGCTAATAAGTAAAAGAGAGGACACATATTGAACTTCATTTAGGTGTTAACTGACTGGAGTCCCGCTCGGCCCCTCCATCCCAGGAAGACCCGGCCGTCCAGGTAACCCTCGCTGACCCTAAAAAACAGTGGCCAGATTACACATTCAATAATTTTTTTCTATAATGTTATTGAGGAGACAGTAAAGATAGGAGAAATTATGAGTCAAAAGTGCAGTGGGTCAGATTCCAACCCATCCTTTCTCTAGTAGCCTCGGCTATACACATGTAACGGGGTCTGTAGCACTAACTACTCAACCTCACATGCCACGATACACATGAAAGTAGAACTGTAATATAGGGCCCCAGGAGTTTTGCCTGACCATGTGAAAACTCTTGGTCCAAGTTAGAACTATAGGAAAGAAACTCCTGGCCAAAGTATTTTTTTACATTTTTTTTTATTTTACTTTTATTTAAACAGGTAAGTCAGTTAAGAAAACATTCTTATTTTCAATGACGGCCTAGGAACAGAGGGTTAACTGCCTGTTCAGGGGCAGAACGACAGATCGTCAGATTGTCAGTTCAGGGGTTTGAACTCACAACCTTCCGGTTACTAGTCCAACGCTCTTACCACTAGGCTACGCTGCCGCCCCGTAATGACAGGTACTAGGCAAGCCCATACTTTTCCTATTGGAATAGAAGCATAAACTCAGAGACATGTGAGTAATGGGTTGTGATCAATACAGTATGGAAAACGTATACACATAAAAAAAAATGATTTAGTCCAGGTAATCCCTCCCTGTGCTCGTCAGCTTTCTTCCGTTTGGTGCCCAATGAACACAACCCAGGTGTAGGCAGGGTGGGAGGTACCTCCTTACCTTGACACCATCTCTCCCTTGTGGTCCAAGATGTCCATCAACCTCAGCAGCGGGTGGGAAGTAGTAGGAGTCTCCCTGTAAGGACAATACTTTAATCTTCGGGTCCACAACAAAACACACAAATTGTTTAGAGGGTCAGTAGATATATTTGGATGTACCTTAAATCCTGGCAATCCATGAACACCCTTCAATAAAAAAAGATAAGTGTGAGCTGCACATCACAACTTTACTGTAAAAGCTAAACAAGACCTGACACAAATGTATCTACCACTGTGGGGGCAAAACCTGGAATGGTGACAACTGGCAGCAAAGGTGATGGACAGCTACATATATATTTATATGTTTATAATGATTGAGATCACATGACAGACAGCTGTGATGATGTCTAGCTTTTACGGTGATGACAGACAGACACAGTAAGGTGCTTTGTTGTTACACCATAGCCTATGACATTTTCATAGGACTGGACACGGGGATCTTGTTTAAAAAAAAATTCAACGCACCATTTCTATTTTCAACAGTCATTTGTTCATACACAACACTTGTAAGAAGTATAATATATTTTGTATATTTAAATGTTAATTCATTAACTTTTAATTTGTTCACTCTTGGAAACCTTATTCATCAATTCCCATATTACAGGCTAATGATTAAGATCACATGATTGATGGCTGTGATTGATGACAGACAGACAGGAACAGTAAGGTGCTTAGTGACACTGGACACAGGATATTGACAGCACTTACTGGTAATCCAACAGGTCCCGGCACCCCAGGTAACCCTGGGTATCCACTGTCCCCCTGAAACACACACAATGATAGGACATCAGATATGTACATACGTCTGTGTGTGTGTGTGTGTTTGTGAGCTTCAATAAGTACATAATATCCAAAAGCAAGACTGTACCTTCGTCCCATTGCATCCTGGGGTTCCTGATGGCCCCATTGGTCCTTCATTTCCTGGGATTCCCTGGAAGAGAGGAAGTCATAGGGCCACTTCACATCAATACTTACATGATACGGATAGCTTACAGTAGACTAACACTAGAAGTTTTGACCAGTGTTGGGTTCAACATTTTGAACATTGAGAACATTAAATGAATGATAGAGAAAGAAGCATAGAATCAAAGGAGAAAGTTAAGGGTTCTCTGTAGAAGGACAGATAGCTGTGGAATGTGTTGGAATGTGTTGGGGGATGTGAGCAGAGCACCGTGTTGATATAGGGAGGACAGATGGATATCTGTGGATCAGGAGGTGAGGGGTGAGGTCAGTTCCCCTTAAGGGAGTAATCAGGGTTAGTATCTGGTTACCTTCTTTCTTTTGGGCATAAACTAAGGATTGGAGAGAAGGAGTGTCTTAAGTAGGATGTATATAACCAATGGAGAGAAATGTTTTGCTGTGTGATTACAGCTGTACAGAACCTTTGGGAAGAATTAAACTTGGTTAAGTAAGTCATTTACTCTGAAAAATAAGAACCTAACACCAGGAAAAGCCTGACTTGATCAGGAAAAACTATGGCCCCAATACTTATAATATAGAAAGGGTATGTTTTCAAGAAAAATTCTGTGACTTACTTCAGCTGACCAAAAGTATTTTTTATGTTGGTGGAAGAAGTTTAGAAGATGAATTGTTAGAGGCTAGAAGTAGTGACTGTAGTAGTAGTGGGAATAGTGACTGTAGCCCAGTAGTATTAGTAAACTCAGCAAAAAAAGAAACGTCGCTTTTCAGGACCATGTCTTTCGAAGATAATTCGTAAAAATCCAAATAACTTCAGAGATCTTCATTGTAAAAGGTTTAAACACTGTTCCCTATGCTTGTTCAATGAACCATAAACGATTAATGAACATGCACCCGTGGAACGGTCGTTAAGACACTAACAGCTTAGGCAGGCAATTAAGGTCACAGTTATGAAAATTTTGGACACTAAAAAGGCCTCTTGGATTTAGGGGGCGCTATTTTAATTTTTGGATGAAAAACGTTCCCGTTTGAAACAAGATATTTTGTCATGAAAAGATGCTCGACGATGCATATAATTACAGCTTTGGAAAGAAGACACTCTGACGTTTCCAAAACTGCAAAGATATTGTCTGTGAGTGCCACAGAACTTATGTTACAGGCGAAACCCAGATAAAAATCCAACCAGGAAGTGCCGCATTTTTTAAAACCGCCTCATGCCAATGACTCCTTATATGGCTGTGAATGAGCTACCAATGAGCTTATGTTTTCCACACATTCCCCAAGGTGTCTACAGCATTGTGACGTCTTTTTAGGCATTTCCATTGAAGAATGGCTGTAAGGGACCATATATAGCATGTGGTCACATGGTGTCTCCCAGAGAAAATCTTGCATAAAATCCTGAGGTAGCCATTTTTCCAATCGCTTCTTATGAGTAACCAATTGCCTCGACGGATATGTTATCGAATATATTTCTCAAAAACACCTTGAGGTGTTTCTGTTGATATTATGTAGCTAATTTTGAAAAAAGTTTGGTGTTGTAGTTGTAGCATTTTACGGTCGATTTCTCAGCCGAGCATGATGAAGAAACGGGAGCTTTTTCGCCTACAAAAATATTATTTTTGGAAAACAGGAACATTTGCTATCTAACTGGGAGTCTCCTGAGTGAAAGCATCTGAAGTTCTTCAAAGGTAAATGATTTAATTTGGTTTCTTTTCTTATTTTCGTGAAAATGTTGCCTGCTGCCAGCAGAGCCTAGCGTAGCATTATGCCATGATAAACTTACACAAATGCTTGTCTAGCGTTGGCTGTAACGCATATTTTGAAAATCTGAGATGACAGTGTTGTTAACAAAAGTCTAAGCTTGTGTTTGAATATATTTATTTTATTTCATTTGCGATTTTCATGAATAGGAAAAGTTTCTAGGGGTATTTGTGTCCGTTGCGATATGCTAATGAATTTGAGGCTATGATTAAGCTCCCGGATACGGGTTTGCTCGTCGCAAGAGGTTAATACTGACTCTGAAAAACATCAACAGAAAGATGCCCAGGGTCCCTGCTCATCTGCGTGAACATAGGCATGCTGCAAGGAGGCATGAGGACTGCAGATGTGGCCAGGGCAATACTATTGCTATGTCCGTAATGTGAGACGCCTAAGACAGCGCTACAGGACGGACAGCTGATCGTCCTCGCAGTGGCAGACCACATGTAACAAGACCTGCATAGGATCGGTACATCCGAAAATCACACCTGCGAGACTGGTAAAGGATGGCAACAACAACTACCCGAGTTACACCAGGAACGCACAATCCCTCCATTACTGCTCAGATTGTCCGCAATAGGCTGAGAGAGGCTGGACTGAGGGCTTGTAGGCCGGTCCTCACCAGTCATCACCGGTACAACGTCACCTATGGGCACAAACCTGCCCTTGTTGGACCAGACAGGACTGGCAAAAAGTGGTGCTCTTCACTGACGAATTACAGTTTTGTCTCACCAGGGTTTCGCGTTTATCGTCATCGGACTGAGCTTGTTGTCATTGCAGGCAATCTCAACGCTGTGCATTACAGGGAAGACATCCTCCTCCTTCATGTGGTACCCTTCCTGCAGGCCAAATCCTGACATGACCATTCAGCATGACAATGCCACCAGCCAAACTGTTCGTTCTGTGCGTGATTTCCTGCAAGACAGGAATTTCAGTGTTCTGCCATGGCCAGCGAGGAGCCCGGATCTCAATCCCATTGAGCACATCTGGGACCTGTTGGTTCAGAGGGTGAGGGCTATGGCCATTCCCCCCAGAAATGTCTGGGAACTTGCCTTGGCGGAAGAGTGGGGTAACATCTCACAGCAAGAACTAGCACATCTGGTTCAGTCCATGAGGAGGAGATGCACTGCAGAACTTATCTGGCCACACCAGATACTAACTGTAACTTTTGATTTTGACCCCCCCCTTTGTTCAGGTAAGACATTATTCCATTTATATAAGTCACATGTCTTTGGAACTTGTTCAGTTTATGTCTCAGTTCTTGAATCATGTTATGTTCATACACATATTTACACATGTTAAGTTTGCTGAAAATAAACGCAGTTGACAGTGAGAGGATGTTGTCTTTTTGTTGAGTTTACTAGTAGTAGTAGTAGTTGTATTGACTGTGGTAGAAGTAGGCCTAATAGTAGTAGAAGTAGCAGTACACTGCAGTAGTAATTGTGACTGTTGTAGCGAGATAGGCTTAGTCAGGGAATCATATTGGTTAGCGGTGGTTAGTAGGGTAGCTATTGAATAGTATTTAGTTTGTGTGGGATTATAGTGGGATATTTTAGTGGGTTGGTGTCATGCCCTGACCTTAGAGAGCCTGTTAATTTCTCTATTTGGTTAGGTCAAGGTGTGATTTGGGTGGGCATTCTAGTTTTCTATTTCTTTATTGGCCGGGTATGGTTCCCAATCAGAGGCAGCTGTCTATCGTTGTCTCTGATTGGGAATCATACTTAGGCAGCCTTGTTTCCACCTGAGTTTGTGGGATCTTGTTTTTGCACAGTTACTAGGTAGCCTGCAGAACGTTACGTTCGTGTATTCTTTTGTTGTTTTGTTGGTGTTCATCAAAAAATAAAGAAAGATGTACACTTTCCACGCTGCACCTTGGTCTCATTCTAACGACGGACGTAACAGTTGGAGTGAGCTGTGTGGCATAATCAGTCTTAGAATGTGTCCTAAAACTAGGAAATTCGGAAGGTTTCATGGCAATTAAGCAGTCAATCAACAGTGGGAAGTGGGCTTAACTAAAGTAGTTGATGCAGTTACTAAAACAGCTCTATCTCTTGATTGGTAGTTGGTGGTTCTGTTCTGATCACAGATTTGAATAGCATAGACTAAGATTTCATACACTTAAATACGTTTTTGTCCAAGATGTAAGGAAAGTGGTCAAAACGGCAGTTGTTTCTAAAAGTTGAGAGATAATATAGTTGATCCGGTTACTAAAACAGCTGTATCATTTGATTGGTAGAATATATTTCTATTTTGATTCCAGATTTGAATAGTGGTAAGTTAGATAATGATTTCATATGCTCTGAAGCCCGGTACAGATACAACAGCCGACATAAAGAGTGACGAGACAAAACTAGTCAATTTTAGATGTTGTGTTGCATAACAGCTGACTAAAGACGGGACATTCAGAACAAAAAGATGAAATGCACGGTTGAGACCGTTTCCATGGTAATTGTGCCTCTTTACAATGACAGGATTTCAACTTTGAAACAAAGTGGAAAACAGGCACCAGGAGTGCCTTCCCTTCCTCATCATTGCACCAGTGCATAAAGTCACCCTCGGCCTCTCGTGGCTCCAATGGCATGATCCCACCATCTCCTGGTTGAGCATGGAAATCACCAACCGGTCACCTGGATGCTGGAGGACCTGCTCCCGCGTCGCTCTCCAGCCTGACAACCCGGAGCTACCTGTCTCCCTCCTCATTTCCCCTGGGACAATGCTATTGACTTACTAGAAGGCTCTGTGCCACCGCATCTACCCTCTGTTTGTGGTTGAGACTGAGGCCTTGGAGGAGTACATCCAGGTAGCTCCCCAACTGGGTTTTGTCCGCTCATCCACCTCTGCTGCGTCGGCAGAATTCTTTGTGACTAAGAAGGATGGGGGTCTGCGTCCCTGCATCAACTACAGAGGTTCAAAATCCAAGGGGGTAACGTTACCCCCTTCAGCCATGGAACTGCTCCGCGAGGAGCCATATTTTTTATGAAGCTGGACCCGCAGAGTGCCTATAATCTTATCCACATCCAAACGGCCTTCAGCTCGACGTCTGGGCACTATGAGTAATTGCTTATGCCTTATGGATTTGCCAATGCTCCATCAGTGTTTCAGGCGTTCGTGAACGAGGTGTTCCGGTACATGATCGGGCGCCAGGTGGTCATGTATATCGACGACATCCTGGTCCACTCGGCCACCTTGGAGAATCACATCACTCATGTCTGAGTAGTCCTGAGACACCACCTGGAGAACTGCCTTTATGTTAAAGCTGAGAAGTCTCCTTAGGTCGAGGTCTCATTGGAATACTGGATTAGCTCACAGGTGGTGAGCATGGATGAAAGGAAGGTCAAAGCAGTCAGTCTGTCCCAACCACCATAAAGGGGCTCCAACGGTTTCTGTGTTTGCCAACATCTACCGTCGGTTTATTGTTGGTCCTGCAGAGGACGAATCCTTCTGCCTACTGATTGGGCTTTTCTCCTACGCCCCAATGCTGAGACACCCAGATCCTAATCTGCCCTTCGTGGTGGAGGTGGACGTCTCGGAAGTGGACATGGAACCATCCTGTCCCAAAATCAAGGTAAAAATTGTATCCATGTGCATACTTCTCAAAAAAAGAGAGAGGAACTGCAGAGAGGAACTTTGATGTCAGTGACCGTTGGCATTAGAGGAGTGGAGACACTGGCTGGAGGGCGCCAAGGACCATTTCTCATACTCACTGACCATGGAACCTGGTGTACATATGGACGGTGAGGTGAATGAACCCGGGCCAAGCAAGGTGGGCCCTTTGCTTCAGCAGATTCCACTTCACCCTGTCATATTGGCCAGTTATAAGAACACCAAAGCCGATGCCCTGTCCCGTCTCCACGATTCAGAAGAGGTTCCGATCCCGAGTGCTCCCATCGTTCCACCCTCTAGAACCGTTGCTCCCGTGCTCTGGGACGTAGACGTGGACATCCGCAAGGCTCTGGAGAGCGAAACTGCGCCTGCAATATATGCCTTCCAGCGTGCATATACGTTCTCACAGGGTAAGGGATCGGCATTTGATTTGGGCACACATCCCTCGTCGCTGGACACCCAGATATCACCCACACTATCAATCCCTCTCCGATAATTACTGGTGGCCCACCTTGGCGCAGGATGTCACCCGCTATATAAACTCCAGCTCAGTATGAGCCCAAATCAAATCTCCCCAGCACACGCCAGCAGGGAAACTACTACCCCTTTGGGTGCCTCATCGACCTTGGTCACGTCTGTCCATAAACTGATCTCCCCCTTTCTGATGGTTTTACCACTATATTATGGTTGTTGACATTTTATCAATTTCTTTGGTCTACTTACCGCTCTCCAGGTCACTGAGGCACTATTCCAGCAGGTGTTCCGGCAGTATGGCCTTCCAGAGGACATCGTCTCCGACCATGGTCCCTAATTCACATTGCGGTTATGGAGAAGCTGGGGTCCACGGTCAGTCCCACATTCGGGTACCAGCCTCAGTCTGACAAGAAGGTGGAGAGGATCAACCAGGAGCTGGGGAGGTTCCTAATGAGTCACTGCCAGAACCGACAGGAGGAGTAGGTCTGGTTTCTTCACTGGGCAGAGTACGCCCAGAACTCACTTTGGCACTCCTCCACCGGGCTGACTCCCTTCCAGTGTGTTCTGGGATACCAACCGAGCCAGAACGTGGCCCCTGCAGTGGACGAGTGGTTCCGGCGCGTGTGTAACGCCACCCATGTGAGGCTCCAGCACGCCCTCCGTTGTCAGAAGACATGAAAGGATGGTGAGATCCGGGACTTGTGGACGATAAGTCACCTCATTGACCCTCCGCAGGACCTTGAAGGGCCCCACAAACCGGGGACTCTGCTTCCGGCAGGGCTGGCGGCGCAGGAGATTCCTGGTGGAGAGCCAGACGTGATCGTCAGGATGAAACACGGGAGCCTCACTACTGTCATGCTTACTCCCACTCCTTCTTCCCAGTGCTCAACGTCGCCGGTCTACTAACCATCAGCCCAGAAAACAATCATGCTCCCCATCGTTACGCACACCTGGTCATCATTATCTACTTGATTACTCCCCTTATATTTAGCACTCCATAGACAGCAGTCACTAGGTAGTATTGTTTTTCTCTGCATTTATCATTATTAAACTTACCTTCTGCACTTGCTTCCTGTCTCCAGGTATATTACGTTAGTGTGGTCTTAGCTGCTGTATCTAAACCGAATTGAAGTATTTGTCTAACTTGTTGGGAAATTGTTCAACATTTGAAAGAAAAAGTCTTGCGACGAGCAATCCCGTATCCGGGATTGTAATCATAGCCTCAAATGCATTAGCATAACGCAGCGGACATAAATACCCCTAGAAACTTTTCCTGTTCATGAAAATCGCAAATGAAATGAAATAAATATATTCAAACACAAGCTTAGCCTTTTGTTATTAACAACACTGTCATCTCAGATTTTCAAAATATTAGATTGCAAATGTTCCTTTTTTCCCCCAAATATTATTTTTGTAGGCGAAATAGCTCCCGTTTCTTCATCATGCTTGGCTGAGAAATCGACCGTAAAATGCTACAACTATAACGCCAAACTTTTTTCAAAATTTGCTCCATAATATCGACAGAAACACGGCAAACGTTGTTAAGGATCCATCCTCAAGGTGTTTTTAACATATATATTCGATAATATATCAGTCGAGGCAATTGGTTTCTCATAAGAAGCGATTGGAAAAATGGCTACCTCAGTATTTTACGCAAGATTTTCTGCAGGAGACACCATGTGACCACATGCTATATATCGTCCCTTACAACCATTCTTCAATGGAAATGCCTAAAAAGACGTCACAATGCTGTAGACACCTTGGGGAATACGTGGAAAACGTAAGCTCATTGGTAGCTCATTCACAGCCATATAAGGAGTCATTGGCATGAGGCGGTTTAAAAAAGTGCGGCACTTCCTGGTTGGATTTTTATCTGGGTTTCGCCTGTAACATCAGTTCTGTGGCACTCACAGACAATATCTTTGCAGTTTTGGAAACGTCAGAGTGTTTTCTTTCCGAAGATGTCAATTATATGCATCGTCAAGCATCTTTTCGTGACAAAATATCTTGTTTAAAACGGGAACGTTTTTCATCCAAAAATGTTTAATAGCTCCCCCTAATGCATAACTGGTTAAAACAGATGTATCTCTGAATTGGTAGACACAATTTCTGTTTGAATTTGTATTTATTATGTATCCCCATTAGCTACTGCCAAGGCACTCTTCCTGGGGTACGTCAAAATTAAAGCAGTTATACAATTTAAAAAACATTACAATACATTCATTACAGAATTCACAACACACTAAGTGTGTGCCTTCAGGCTCATACTCCAATACCACATATCTACAACGCAAAATCAATATGTACGTGCGTATGTTATCGTGTGTGTATGCATGTGTGTTTGTGTTACTTCACAGTCCATGCTGTTCCTTCAGGTGTATATTTACCTGATTTTGAATCTGATTCTACTGCTTGCATGAGTTACCTGATATGGAATAGAGTTCCATGTAGTCATGGCTCTACATAGTACTTTGCGGGCCCCATAGTCTGTTCTGGATTTGGGGACTGTGAAGAGACCTCTGGCATGTTTTGTCGGGTATGCATGGCTGTCCGAGGTGTGTGCTAGTATTTTAAACAGACAGCTCAGTACCTTCAGCTTATCAACACATCTTACAAAAACAAGTAATGACGTGAATCTCTTCTACTTTGAGCCATGAGAGATTGACATGCATGTCATTAATGTTAGCTCGCCGTGTACTTTTAAGGGCCAGCCGTGCTGCCCTGTTCAGAGCCAACTGCAATTTTCCCAAGTCCCTCTTTGTGGCACCCGACCACACGACTGAACAATAGTCCAGGTGTGACAAAACCAGGACCTGTGGGACCTGCCTTGTTGATAGTGCTGTTAAGGCAGAGCAGCACATTATTATGGACAGACTTCTCCCCATCGTAGCTACTGTTGCTCTGATTTGAATAGCAGCATAGTTGCCTATGATTTCACATGCTCTGACCTATTGTGAAAGTGGTCAAAATAGCTGATTTGTGTTAAGTCACAATGTTTTAGTAAATTGAAAACATCTCTTTAAAAAAATCTCTTTGGTTTTAGAGGACTACAAAAGCTAGGCACACTAGTCTGGACAGGTTTGCACTTTTAAAAGTTTGCATGGCATGTTTTTAGCTTAAACGGTGTATGAAAAATAGTTCCAAAGAATAAGTATATAGAAAAGGAAATGTAAATCAAATGTGTGTGCTTGCTTTGCCTTGACGTATTTACGGTTGTGAAATAATCAACTTACGACAAGTGGCAAATCCAAAATGCACCATTATTAAAGGCTATGGAGCTTTTATGCAAATATGAAACAGTCAAATATAAATACTATCAAAAAGCTTCTGCCAAGTAATGTAAGTTGAGTCAGTCTGCACATTTCAACGTTGGTGTGGTGTTTGGAGCATAAACGGTTCAAGAACAGTGGCGAATCCATATATTTCCTAATGAAACCTATAGAGTGCCATCTGAGACAGTCTAATAGTATTACTTACTGGCTGCCCAGGTGGTCCAGAGAACCCAGGTTTCCCAGGGAGACCCTGTTAAAACAATAGGTACTGTTAGAGTCGATCCTAGCAGTGGACTCAGCTGACAAAACAGAAGAAGTGTGGGTGTGACCAAAATCAATAGAGCAAACCCATTAGGCATAACATGTAGAGCCTAGTAATGTAAACCAATAATCACGTGCAGTCAATCACACACACTGTTTTCCAAACACACTCCATACCCGTGAGCCTTTGGGTCCTGACAATCCAGGAAAGCCAAGATTTCCCTGTGAATCCAAATACATGCAGCCAGTTGGCAACACATTTAATGAACACAAAATCATTCTAAAATCTCACCACACAAAACGATTCTTTACTGATACAATGTTTCGACACACAGGCATGCAAACATACACACACTCACATAAAGAATAATGGAAAAGAGTATTTACTATGAGACTGACACGCACACACACACACACACACACACACACACACACACACACACACACACACACACACACACACACACACACACACACACACACACACACACACACACACACACACACACACACACACACACACACACACCTATATCTCATGTAATAACAAATACAGTGAGACTCTCACCTTAGGGCCAAAAGGTCCAGGATTACCTTCAGAACCTGGATAACCAACCACTCCTGGCAACCCATCATAACCTGGATACCCAGGCTCACCCTGTGAAGAGAGAGAGAAAAGAGAGAACATTGATAAATAAAGGAAAGAGAGATGTTTTTTACTTCTAGTTTTTCATTGTTACTCATGCAGAATTACTACAATGTCCAGTTATCAAACAACAGGCTAGAAGAGCTGCAGTACCACCTTCAGCTGATGTAACACCATATTCATTGACTAGCAGCAGTCATTCCAATTGGTAAAACACACTTGATAGAACTGCTCTACAAATTCCTTACTGATTTGGGATCGAGAAACAAATCACCATTACTGTTCCCAACAGACATAGCAATCACACATTCACTAACCAACGCACATTCTAGTCCCTTTCTTTAAGCTCAGTCCTTCATGCACTGAGGTACAGGTGTGTGACAGCAGTGATAACATCTAGGCCTTTGGGAGTCAACGCGTTCACACACACCATGAGATATCATTAGATAATTATAGACTCACACAAGCACGCACACACACACACACATATACACACACGCACACACGCACACACACAAATACACACACACACACTCACCTGAGGTAATGAACTATCTGGGTGGCCAAACCCTGACACCAGTTCCCTAGCAACTAAACAGCTCAAGCTGCTCAGCAGCAGCACAAGTGGGTTTTGTATCTATATGCAGTCAGAGAGTAACAGTTCACACCTGTCACACCTGACTCAGCAAACTAACAAGCAACACTAAATGGATTGCAAACGGGTTAGCATAACTTTAAACAAACAAAAACTTGTTCTTCTAAATATTAGCTAGCTGGTGTGATGACTTTCCCTCCTGGATGGAGATCAACGGTGCCGGTTAAACAAAGGTTTCAAGACCCCCCTCTCCTGGGCAAGTTGGCCAGTTTTACATTGTAGGAACTGTCTCTCCATAGCCATGCAGTATTGAGGGGAAAGAACCCTTTTGATACAAGGATATTCTTCCCGCCAAAACTACAACATCCAAAAGTAGATAATTAAACAATATTCCTAACACAAAGAATGTGGGAAATGATCGGGAGGGACATAAGAACAATCATGTCAGATCATTTTTGGTTTGGTGATATCATTAAAAATGTTATTACGGAAATATTGTAACTTTAAGATCTTTCACAATGTATATATCAGACTTACATCTAAATGTTGCCAAACTTATATGATTAAATATGAAACTATTTCTGAAAAGACAGCAACGTGATTTTAGCCTTCTAAATGAGAAATTGTATTTCATATAAAGTTTTATCAGGTCAGTAACCACGTCCACGTGAGCACAGACATTATGCCAGCATGATGGAATGCCCCTTTTGACTAGGGCACTTCAAATGGACTCCTAACTAAATTTACAATAGACCAGAAAATGTGGAACAGTGTCTACACATTGATATGGTTTCCATTTAAATATATCGAAACAGGCCGAGTTGCTACCGGTGTGTAGAGTGGTTCTAGCTGTATCCTCAATAATCAATGATTAAGACCAGCCAACAGTGCAAGCTGAACGTGACAAAAGGTTTAAAAAACTACAAGACCAGAAAATTCTATGACATTCAGACTCTCGACGAGTGAAGAGGAAGACTATACCAAATATTCTCAGTCTGCAGCTGGGTAAGGTAACGCAGTCTAGGACACTCGACCGAAGATGAGAGACAAAGAACAATTTCCTTTCACTGCCATAGATACCACTAAAGGATCTATTCTAACAAGCATATTTGAACACCGCATGGTACACCTCTGGAGGACCCGTTCCAACAGACACTCCGAGACCAAGAAGCTACGACTACAAAGGGCATGGTAACCTCTGATGGACAACCAGAGACTTACACAACCAGAGACTTCTGTCAAACTGATTTTCCATAGATGGACCAGGCAATTTCAACAGAGAGAGAAGACAATTCAAGAGTAAATACATATACATTGCAATTATTTTCAAATGAGCGGTCATTCATGTGCAAAGTATTCACATTCCCATGAGTATAGTTTTCCAACTGTATGTACGATAAGTTGACTCTCTCTGTCTCTACCCCTCCTTACATGCCCCTCCCTTTTCATTATGTACCAAGCCGTCATATCGCGTTAGTCCACTAGGGACTTTTCAATGCATTATGTTAGTAATCGATGTATAATCTATCCTGTGGTTGTGTTTATGTAATTCTGTGTGTTTATTTTGTTAGTTAGTAAATAAATAACTAAGTGAATTTGTGTATCGTTGAATCATCATGCAGACTAGGGTTCGTGCAGATTTAAAGTCAACGACATTCAGAATGAGACTGATATGAGGTAATAATAATTAATGGTTGACTTATATGATAACGATATTTCCTCCAACGTTTTAATGAAAAGCTGCCTCTCTGTCCGAAAAAACACACGTTTTTTGGAGACTTGTGGGGCGAATGCTGATGATGTCGTCCACTGTATGCGCTTTCGGTAGCCTGATTGAGTCCAGGCGGAGGAGAAATCTGCACAGAATGCATCCCTGACCACCTCCTGAAGTGCTCAGCCAGATCTGAACATAAACAGACAACAAAACAACTTTTGTGCATCTAGAACCGTCTTTTCAATGCGATCTTCGTATTCTGATAGCACAAGTTGCATGTAAGTGTCAAGTGTAGACATGACCTTGCAGCTGGGGGCAGTCATATCACAGTTTTCAACCTACGGTCACCGGGCCAAATCCTCAAGTGAGATCAGGTTCCGTATTCACAAAGAAGATTTAGAATTAAATTAGGTGTTTTCTTGCAGAGAATGGAAATATGGCTATATACTCACAACCCAACCCAAGAAGACACACATACCCCTGAGGGGCTGGAAGTAATGGGTCGACTGCAAAGGAGCGCCCCTGGAGCAAATATTGGGTGCCTTGCTCAATGGCACAATAGCAGGGGATGGTAACTAGAACGATGTCAGTGACCCAGATTTTACTGTCTGAACTGGGATTCAAACTGGCAACACTCTGGTTGCTGGCCTTACTTCTCTAACCACTAGGTAACCTGCAACTCTGTATCAGTTTTGCCTTTAAGATCATAATTAATAAGATAACTATCAGGATTTGACCAGGATTGTTCCGGTTTTGGCCACTAGATGCCCCCATTGTGCTTTTTGACCCTTTAGTTTTTTTCCAGTTATTATTTGCACCTGTGCCTCGTTTCCCTTGAATGTATTTAAACCCTTAGTTTTCCTCAGTTCTTTGCTCTGTGTTTGAATGTTAGCACCCAGCCTCAGCGATGCTGTGAACATTTGTTGCTCCAGTTGGACGCTCTTGTGGTAATCTGTTTTTGTTCTCGTTTATTTATTTTTAATTATCTTTTGAGGCTTTTTTTCTGCTGTACCTACCACCTTGTGGATTTACCTTTTGACTTGGAGGATTACCTTTTTATCTTGAAATTACTTTGACGTTGTGGATTTATATTTTTGCCTGAAGAACTTTCCTTTTTACTTTATTAAAACACAGTCTCAAGTACTGCTGTGTCAGCCTCATCTTCTGGGTTCTGCCGACTATTAGTGGCTCAGTTTGCTAAGTGACTGTTTCTCACAACGGAGACCCGAGTTCGTAACCGGGTCTTGACAATAACATGGACAGGGGGACCTGATCCTAAATCTGCACTTCTACTCCAAGAAGCTTTATGAATACGGACGGAGTGACTGTTCTTGTCCTGAAGATTCTCTGCGTGTGCGGATCCATAGACATTTAAACTAGTAGATAGTTGTAGCACTGAATTCATCAAATCAAATCAAATCAGATCCATGTATACCTATGGAAAACTCTCAATGGCGCATGAAGCCTGTACTTATTTGAATTTGAAATGTGCCATATTGCTGAATGGCACCACAAAATCACCAAGGATCATGGTGAAAGTGACTGTAACTAGCAAAGGATCATGGTCGATGTAGAAGTTCTAATCCTGCCTGAGCGAGTCAACCGGCAAAGAGCGTGCATGAGAATCTCCTCGTAGCCTGCTGGCCGATGATGCCAGGGCAGCAGCTACTCTTCCTTGGGTCCAGCAACATTAAGGCAGTTATATACAATAAGAAATCTGACATGGTATTACATTTCATAACATTTTTCACAACACATTAAGTGTTTGCCCTAAGGCCACTACCCTACTACAACATATCTACAATACAAAATCCATGTGTACGTGTGTGTAGTGTGTGTGCATCATTGGTTTGGATGTATGTGTCTTTGCCTGTGTGTGATTGGTCTGTGTCAGCACGTGGTCCTGTGTGACAACAAATGTAGTAGTCAGAATGGATCACAAATTAATTTCTTATCTTGATACTGTTTGTATCAAACTTTTGTTTAAAAATTACCCTGGGAATTGAACTTGATCATAATAAACTCATTTTAGAGGCCGAAATGTCAGAACCCCCCCAAAAAATTGGCCCGTTCTGGTGATCACATTTTAGGTTGCTATGCAGTAGCCGACCAGGAGAGCTCTTGACTACACGCTCCAGACTGGACACTAGGGTCCTGTGAGGATCACGTTCTGCACATTTGTTTATGCTCTACTTTACGCTCTGCCCTACTCATAGGGAATAGGCTACTACGGCAAAAAACTGTAATACCTTGTGTTTCACCAAGTCGTGGCTGAATGACGACACATATAATATACAGTTGGCTGGGTTTTCCGTGCACTGGCAGGACAGAACAGCTACACCTGGTAAGACAAGGGGTGATGGTGTGTGTCTATTTGTCAATAACAGCTGGTGCAAGATTTCTAATATTAACGAAGTCTTTAGGTATTGCTCGCCTGAAGTAGAGTACCTCATGATAAGCTGTAGACCACACTATCTACCAAGAGAGTTTTCATTTATATTTTTCGGAGCCGTCTGCTTACCACCACAAACAAATTCCACACTCAACAAGCTGTATGAGGCCATAAGCAAACAAGAAAATGCTCACCCAGAAGCAGTGCTCCTAGTGGGCCGGGGACTTTAATGCAGGCAAACTTAAATCCGTTTGACCTCATTTCTAGCATGTCACATGTGCAACCAGAGGGGAAAAAAACTCTAGACCACCTTCACTCCCCACACAGAGACACATATGAAGCTCTCCCTCGCCCTCCATTTTCCAAATCTGACCACAATTCTATCCTCTGATGCCTGATTACAAGCAGAAACTAAAGCAGGAAGTACCAGTGACTCACTCAATGCGGAAGTGATCAGATGACGCGGATGCTACACTACAAGACTGTTTTTCTGTGCCTAAGAAAGTGAAGGTAACCAGCCTAAATTACTACCGCCCCGCAACACTCACATCGGTAGCCATGAAGTGCTTTAAAAGGCTGGTCATGGCTCAGATCAACAGCATCATCCAGGCAATGATGCAATCAGGATGCTCTTGATGGTGCAGCTGTAGAATTAATTTTCCTGATGGGAAATAGGCTTTGTTGTGCCCTCTTCATGACTGTCTTGGTGTGTTTGGACCATGATAGTTTGTTGGTAATGTGGACACAAAGGAGCTTGAAACTCTCGACCCGCTTGACTACAGCCTTGTCGATGGGAATAGGGGCGTGTTCGGCCCTCCTTTTCCTGTAGTTCAAGATCAGCTCCTTTGTCTTGCTCATATCGAGGGAGAGGTTGTTGTCCTGGCATCACACTGCCAGGTCTCTGACCTCCTCCCTATAGGCTGTCTCATTGTTGTCGGTGATCAGGCCTACCACTGTTGTGTCATCAGCAAACTTAATGATGCTGTTGGAGTTGTGCCTGGCCGTGCAGTCATGTGTGAACAGGGAGTACAGGAGGTGATTGAGCAAGCACCCTTGAGGGTGTTGATGATCAGCGTGGCAGGTGTTTTGTTACCTACCCTTACTACCTGGGGGCGGCCCGTCAGGAAGTCCAGGATCCAGTTGCAGAGTATGATTAAGATGTGGCTAATTTTGTACAGTTGGATACTCTTCCAAAGCCACTAATCACTCCCCCATTCCTAACCGGAAGCAAATACTTGACGTGTCCCAGAAGATTGGGACCAAGTGACGGTAAAAGGAAAGTGTCAGAAGATTGCTGCTTATCAACCGTTGACACCCAAAGTTTACACTGTAACGAGGGTGTCCACAAAGGGGTGGGGTGTAGATCGGCCATGGGATGAGAGATGTGTACCTAACCTGAGCACAGGGAAGTATTATCCACAGATACTCACTGTCACTGTCGCAGAACATAGGATATTATTGGAGATGTTCGTGGCTAAAAAAACAGGTAGGAGTTGGGAGACAGGTATGGAGTATCTGAAAGATTCAGTCCTAGATCTATAAAGGCAATAGGAGATCAGGAGCAGGAGACAGATTCAATGCAATAGTTATTCATCAAGGCAGTCGAGGTAGGGACAGCAACTGAAGCAGCGGTAGTAGCGGTGAAGGATGCTATAGTAATAGCATGGAACTGGATTACGGCACAAATGACGGGTATCTTGAAGTATGCATCATGGCCAGTGTTAGTGGTTCCTTTTTAGTATTGCTGGGATATCACCTTCTGAATGCGTTGATGTTGAAACATGTGTACAGTGCTGATTTGCCATCTATAATTATGCATAGCTTAACGCATTATTAATACTTGTTATGTATTTTGTGTTGGTTTTCAAGTCTTGTGATATCACTCTTTGGAACCCGACGGAGGAAAGGGAGGAAGTCAAAAGCTGCAGCTGAAATGTCATTATCAGCTGTGCAACAAGAGGGGGAATAAGAGTGTGCATAGTGTGATTATAAATCAGGCCATAAGTCTCAGAAGTGTAAACCTACAAATCAACTGAGAACGTTAACCCTTTCAAACGTACCATCACATCGTTCTAGAGTGGTCCCTGAAGCGTACGGTCACACCCGCTTATTTAGAATGGACAGTTTCGAATGATGCAACAATGAGCTGGCCACACTTTTTTCAGAATCTATTTACAGAAACACAGTCCTTACAAAGTTATGTCCAGAATGTGAGCAGTTTATTTTTGGATGCAATGTTCAGATATTCACAGAAGTATCTATAGCATAACACAATCATCCAAACCGGAAAAATGTAAGCTAACTGAGGAAAGATTGACGCAACACAAGTGGTCCTATTTTGGCCAGCGAAGAGCCCGGATCTCAATCCCATTGAGCACGTCTGGAACCTGTTGGATCGGAGGGTGAGGGCTATGGCCATTCCCCCCAGAAATGCCCGGAAACTTTCAGGTGCCTTGGTGGAAGAGTGGGGTAACATCTCACAGCAAGATCGGGCAAATTTGGTGCAGTCCATGAGGAGGAGATGCACTGCAGTATTTAATGCAGCTGGTGGCCACACCGGAAACCGACTGTTACTTTTGATTTTGACCCCCCCCTTTGTTCAGGGACACATTATTCAGTTTCTGTTAGTCACATGTCTGTGGAACTTGTTCAGTTTATGTCTCAGTTGTTGAATCTTGTTATGTTCATACAGTTGATAGTGAGAGGATGTTTCTTTTTTGCTTTTTATTTAGTTTATCAGCACTTCATATACTCTTTGGTAATAACATTCAATCTGAATAATAACACAAAACAAATCATAAGGCTTTCCCCCTTCTGATGACCAGGTGGCGAATCGCATCTCTGCATGTCTGGCAGACATATCAGTGTGGATGACGGATCACCACCTCAAGCTGAACTTCGGCAAGACGGAGCTGCTCTTCCTCCCGGGGAAGGACTGCCCGTTCCATGATCTCGCCATCACGGTTGACAACTCCATTGTGTCCTCCTCCCAGAGCGCTAAGAACCTTGGCGTGATCCTGGACAACACCCTGTCGTTCTCAACTAACATCAAGGCGGTGGCCCGTTCCTGTAGGTTCATGCTCTACAACATCCGCAGAGTACGACCCTGCCTCACACAGGAAGCGGCTCAGGTCCTAATCCAGGCACTTGTCATCTCCCGTCTGGATTACTGCAACTCGCTGTTGGCTGGGCTCCCTGCCTGTGACATTAAACCCCTACAACTCATCCAGAACGCCGCAGCCCGTCTGGTGTTCAACCTTCCCAAGTTCTCTCACGTCACCCCGCTCCTCCGCTCTCTCCACTGGCTTCCAGTTGAAGCTCGCATCCGCTACAAGACCATGGTGCTTGCCTACGGAGCTGTGAGGGGAACGGCACCTCAGTACCTCCAGGCTCTGATCAGGCCCTACACCCAAACAAGGGCACTGCGTTCATCCACCTCTGGCCTGCTCGCCTCCCTACCACTGAGGAAGTACAGTTCCCGCTCAGCCCAGTCAAAACTGTTCGCTGCTCTGGCTCCCCAATGGTGGAACACACTCCCTCACGACGCCAGGACAGCGGAGTCAATCACCACCTTCCGGAGACACCTGAAACCCCACCTCTTTAAGGAATACCTAGGATAGGATAAAGTAATCCTTCTCACCCCCCTTAAAAGATTTAGATGCACTATTGTAAAGTGGCTGTTCCACTGGATGTCATAAGGTGAATGCACCAATTTGTAAGTCGCTCTGGATAAGAGCGTCTGCTAAATGACTTAAATGTAAATGTAAATGTAAGGCTAGAGAAATGTATCAACAAATATTACGAAAACAAGCAACACTAAAACATAATGGAGAGTAAACATCGAGAATCAACCTCCAAATTAAAACACAACTCCTCCACAGATACAAACAATTTATACTTTTTACCACTGGTACTGGTAAGTGTGGAAAGTGATCTGTAAAATTCGATAAGTGACAAACTGGTCATACTTGAATTAGTCAGTAAGGATATAAAGGAGTTGAAGGCGAGCCTTGAAACAAGTGACGAAAGAGCTATGATAATGGCACCAAAAAAAAACAGCTAAACGAACGTTAATGAACTAGGAGAACATCTTTCAGAGAGAAGCCTTACTAGATATACAGACTAGACCTATGAGAGAAAATCTAGTACTTACGGGTATCCAAGAAAGAGAAGGAGAAGTTCCTGAAAACATAGAAGGAAGGAATTCTTTCTTACAGCACTTCATATCACACTCGATGCTGTCGATACAATCCAACTCGAACGTGTACTCCGTTTCGGACAAAGAGGACAGAGGTATGAGCATCCAATCGTTGCCAAATTTGCTTTCTTTAAAGGATAAAGTAATGGTTAAAAGCCTGGGTAAATTACTTGCTGGCATGAAAATAAGCATGAATGAGCAGTTCCAGAGGGAGATTGCAGAACGGTGCAAAGTTCTGTATCCAATCTTCAAGAGAATAGATTGAAAGGGAAGCGTGTAGCTCTCGTAGTTGATAAACTGTATATTGACAACCAACCAAATGTTCAGAGACACAAAGACTATTCCATGGCTATTCTAAAAATTACAAAGTTCTCAGAGTCGCCAAAATAATGGAACACCCAATACTAGCCATGGTAGGGATTGTAATAATAAAATAAATAGATAGAAAAGCAATAAAATAAAATAATTGTTAAATAAATAAATTACAACTACACTGTACCTTTCAAGGGAATGTTGTACAATTTTTGTAGTACTCAATCAACAAAGTACTCAATCAACATGGTGGGGATAGAAACACAGCAAACAGAATGTGGGTATGTGTGAATGTATTGTGATGGAGGATGTGGTGTGTGTTTTTGGTGTGATGTTAAGTGAGTGAGAAAGGAAATGGTTGCATATATCCGAACCAACGTTTGTCTGTGAGCAGAGGTTATGAGAGAGAGCTTTACATTTTGTGCAGATGAGGGATATACATTTAAAAATAAATTCTACATCTAATTTATTTGTTGTCCTATCATGATGGAACTACATTTTAAAATAAATTATACATCTAATGTATTTATTTATTGTCCTATCATGATGGAGCGGTCCACAACCCTATACCCTAGACACCAATCTGAATGAACCATACACTAAAGACAAGTCCCTATCTGTTTCATGGGCCTGCTATAAGCTGCCTATATGCAGCCAAAACAGAAAGATAAATGCGGTCAGAGCAGCACTGCCCTCTCAAGATTCTGAGCCTGCCTGGCAGGGTTGGACCTACAAAGCCATAGCCCCCTGATGAGAAAGCATAACATACAAGGAAATTCTCAAAGCTGCAAATGTGAACCTTGACGACCTTGTACCTAGCCGGTGGGGATTCCGGTGGGGTACCCCCACCCAGGTAGTGGCAGTGCTGTCAACACTGGCTGCAGTAACCCATGGGGAGGGGGGTCACACTCTGACAATCAGAGAGGCCCTGGTGGCACAAAATAATCTAAGGTCTGACTGCACAAAGATGCTTGGGAAAATGGTCACAACTGGGGACCAGCGTGTGTGTTTCAGGGGAACGGGGTGGATCTGATCTCCATCACCTAGGACTTGACAATGGTTAATCAAATCTAAACATTTTGCCAAGTTTTGCTCAATCTTGCATGCTTTCTCAAACCGATTTAGCTGTATATGCATCCATAAATCAGGTCCTTTCTTGAGTTGGGCTCTTGGGATGTAACAACCGTTGAGCATCTGAGCATATGGTTGATTGTGGGGGAAAGGGGTTGAGTGTGTGTGTGTGTGTGTCTGTGTGTGTCTCTCTGTGTGTGTGTGTGTGTGTGTGTGTGTGTGTGTGTCCCATATCTGTTGCAAGGGGGTAAGGATATTAGGGATAATATAGGAGGAATCACAATAATTGTTTGCAAAAATGTGGGATATATATATATAAAAATAGGGCACACTAAAATAACACATCCTAGATCTGAATTAATGAAATATTCTTATTAAACACTTTTTTCTTTACACAGTTGAATGTGCTGACAACAAAATCACACAGAAATTATCAATGGAAATCAAATTTATCAACCCATGGAGGTCTGGATTTGGAGTTACACTCAAAATTAAAGTGGAAAACCACACTACAGGCTGATCCAACTTTGATGTAATGTCCTTAAAACAAGTCAAAATGAGGCTCAGTAGTGTGTGTGGCCTCCACGTTCCTGTATGACCTCTCTACAACGCCTGGGCATGCTCCTGATGAGGTGGCGGATGGTCTCCTGAGGGATCTCCTCCCAGGCCTGGACTAAAGCATCTTCCAACTCCTGGACAGTCTGTGGTGCAACGTGGCGTTGGTGGATGGAGCAAGACATGATGTCCCAGATGTGCTTAATTGGATTCAGGTCTGGGGAAAGGGCGGGCCAGTCAATAGCATCATTGCCTTCCTCTTGCAGGAACTGCTGACACACTCCAGCCACATGAGGTCTAGCATTGTCTTGCATTAGGAGGAACCCAGGGCCAACCGCACCAGCATATGGTCTCACAAGGGGTCTGAGGATCTAATCTCGGTACCTAATGGCAGTCAGGCTACCTGTGGCAAGCACATGGAGGGCTGTGTGGCCCCCCAAAGAAATGCCACCCCACACCATGACTGACCCACCGCCAAACCGCTCATGCTGGAGGATGTTGCAGGCAGCAGAACGTTCTCCACGGCGTCTCCAGACTCTGTCACGTCTGTCGCATGTGCTCAGTGTGAACCTACTTTCATCTGTGAAGAGCACATGGCGCCAGTGGCGAATTTGCCAATCTTGGTGTTCTCTGGCAAATGCCAAACGTCCTGCACAGTGTTAGGCTGTAAGCACAACCCCCACCTGTGGACGTCGGGCCCTCATACCACTCTCATGGAGTCTGTTTCTGACCGTTTGAGCAGACACATGCACATTTGTAGCCTGCTGGAGGTCATTTTGCAGGGCTCTGGCAGTGCTCCTCCTGCTCCTCCTTGCACAAATGCGGAGGTAGCGGTCCTGCTACTGGGTTGTTGGCCTCCTACGCCCTCCTCCACGTCTCCTGATGTACTGGCCTGTCTCCTGGTAGCTGACAGACACAGCAAACCTTCTTGCCACAGCTCGCATTGATGTGCCATCCTGGATGAGCTGCACTACCTGAGCCACTTGTGTGGGTTGTAGACTCCGTCTCATGCTACCACTAGAGTGAAAGCACCGCCAGCATTCAACAGTGACCAAAACATCAGCCAGGAAGCATAGGAACTGAGAAGTGGTCTGTGGTCACAACCTGCAGAACCACTCCTTTATTGGGAGTGTCTTGCTAATTGCCTATAATTTCCACCTGTTGTCTATTCCATTTGCACAACAGCATGTGAAATTTATTGTCAATCAGTGTTGCTTCCTGTGGACAGTTTGATTTCACAGAAGTGTGATTGACTTGGAGTTCCATTGTGTTGTTTAAGTGTTCCCTTTATTTTTTTGAGCAGTGTATTTCTAGGCCTACCTTGAAACTCAGTGCCTCTTTGCTTGACATCATGGGAAAATCTAAAGAAATCAGCCAAGACCTCAGAAATACAATTGTAGACCTCCAAAAGTCTGGTTCACCCTTTCCAAATGCCTGAAAGTACCATGTTCATCTGTACAAACAATAGTACGCAAGTATAAACACCATGGGACAACGCAGCCATCATACCGCTCAGGAAGGAGACGGGTTCTGTGTCTTAGAGATGAACGTACTTTGGTGGGAAAAGTGCAAATCAATCCCAGAACAACAGCAAAGGACCTTGTGAAGATGCTGAAGGAAAAGTACAAAAGTATCTATATCCACAGTAAAACGAGTCCTATATTGACATAACCTGAAAGGCTGCTCAGCAAGGAAGACGCCACTGCTCCAAAACCGCCATAAAAAAGCCAGACTACAGTTTGCACCTGCATATGGGGACAAAGATCGTACTGTTTGGAGAGATGTCCTCGGGTCTGATGAAAGAAAAATAGAACTGTTTGGCCATAATGACCATGGTTATATTTGGAGGAAAAAGGAGGAGGCTTGCAGGCCGAAGACACCATCCCAACAGTGAAGCACGGGGGTGGCAGCATCATGTTGTGGGGGTGCTTTGCTGCAGATGAACTGGTGCACTTCACAAAATATATGACATCTTGAGGCAGGAAAACTATGTGGATATATTGAAGCAACATCTGGAGACATCAGTCAGGAAGTTAAAGCTTGGTCGCAAATGGGTCTTCAAAATGGACAATGACCCCAAGCATACTTCCAAAGTTGTGGCAAAATGGCTTAAGGACAAAAAAATCTAGGTATTGGAGTGGCCATCATAAAGCCCTGACCTCAATCCTTTAGAAAATATGTGGGCAGAACTGAAAAAACGTGTCTCGAGCAAGGAGGCATACAAACCTGAGTCAGTCACACCAGCTCTGTCAGGAGGAATGGTCCAAAATTCACCCAACTTCTTGTGGGAAGCTTGTGGAAGGCTACCCGAAACGTTTGACCCAAGTTAAGCAATTTAAAGGCAATTCTACCAAATACTAATTCAGTGTATGTAAACTTCTGATTCACTGGGAAACTTCAGACTTCAACTGTATAGAGAGAAATCGCATTATTATAGACAACTTCACTACAGTACAAATGTACCCCTAACAAGATGTTATTCCTCAATATCTGATATCTTCCTATTGCTTGTTGTAAACATAGATGTACTGTAGACAAAGACAAACATATTGAATTATAGAAAGGTTTAGACAAATTGAGTGAACAAACATGAACGTTGACATGAACATGCTTGGCTACAAACTTGACATCCCTGAGCTGCTTGCCTCAATAAATTAATGCTAGAACATTGGTTGCCAGGATTAGCTATTTGTATCTAGCCTCTTAATAATTGCATAATGTTGCAAGATAGGCACATATTCATTATAGTAAAAATGAGTCGGTGATGCAATGATTCACTATCTTGCTAGATCCTCCACATGGCCTATTTGCATTTATTCACATAATAATGGAGTCAGATTGATAAATGAGAAAGGCACGGTTATCCCTCATCCTCGGTTACATGGATACAGTCTTTTGTAACTCTTCTGTACAGGAGACATCTGCAACATCCTTTTGCAACATCCTTTTATCTCCTGGGGAAATTGAGAATTAAGACCGAATATTGTCCCTTTGAGTTACATTCCCCTTCTTTCGATCAGCTCCTTTGAGGCTGAGGGGGAGACTAGAGTTTAGTCAGAGTGAAATTCTCACGCTCCACGGAGAGAACAAGCCACTCACAGCCAAGGTAAAAACCTTTTATTCAAACATGGACTGTGTACTCAGGGAAAACAGGGTGATGAAGGAGTAGCTGTTGGACATACAAACCCGAAGCATGCTCTCTGGAGGAAGTTTCAAGATGGACTGCATGAAATCTCTGATTGTGGCCTCTGGATTATTGGAAGCATTTGGGAACTAGCATAGGTGTGATGAGGTATGATGAGGTAAGGTGATTAGGTGAGATGCAGAGCAGCAGGGAATTTGTCTAGAATCAAACCGTACAACATAAACAGAATACACCCCCCTCCTCACCCACACAACAAGGTCATTTGTTAATTAGGTAGCAAGGGGCGAGTCTTTCACTCTCTTTCTGGAGTAGGATTAATAAATAAAATAAAGTATAATATAGAGGGTTATGGTGTTAAGCCACTTACCTTACTGCCTTTTACTCCATCACAGTGACACCTGGACTTTCCGGTGCAGCTACACACCTGGGGACAAACGGGACAACAGTCAGTTTCACACACCCAACTCACTAAGTTGGCCTGAAGACAGTATAACATGGAATGGCAACACTCCAGGTAAAACCCTGACGTAACATTCAGGTGACATTGATAGAACCTTGGTTCAATTTATGTTTCCTAGTGGAGAAAAAAGTGCTAAAGCATTTAAAGTGTTTGGAAGTGTGTTGTTACACTGATGACTGGTCTATGTTTACTCTGTATTTGAGAAAATCCTCTCACACATCCTCCAACAATTATCATCAACAGCACTATTTAGTAGACAGAAGAAATTCAAAGGATTCCTCGCTAAACACGACATTCTACAGAACCTCGGCACGTACATTTGCATACTGTATTATATTATGTTTGTCTTCCACTACTAGGGCTGGGAGTACAAGTCATTGCGTGTGTGTTTGAGCTGATTATCCGCAGCGCTGTAAAGAACAACCAATCTTCACAATGCCTGGAGAGGCATTTAACCAGTCAATTTGCTATAATTATCCTATATTGTGAAATAATCCTAAATATAGCATCTTGAACACTCACGTTGAGTCAATAATCCTCTCACAAAAAGGCATACCCACAAACCCACCCAGAAACCCCAGTGGTTCAGTTCTGTCATGCTCAGGATGCTATGTTGACCTGAAACATGTCATATCTCAGACCTTCTTATCCCAGGTGAGTACCTTCCTGAAGTAGGTCAGACACAACAAGAATGCATGATAATCTTGTATCAAGTTAGAGCTGCTGGTTTGATTTGCCTTCTTTTTCCTTGTTTCCCAAGGAAACAGAATCTCCTTTTGTTGACTGACTGTTGCGTGTTCCTAATGAATGAGATTGTCTGTGCCGGAAGAGAGACAGAGTTATCTGGGGAGATGCAGTGAGATAGACACTCTGTCCACAAGGATTGTTTGGGTTTCCGACGGAATGCAACACAAATGGAGCAGGGGTGGAGGGAGCAGGGGCGTATTTAGTCCTTTGGATGCTTCAGGCAGAGGGCAGTCTGAGCCCCCCCCCTCCTATCCCCTGTATTCTTGCACAATTTTTTAATGTCGTTTTTTTGCATTTAAAAAGTCATGTAATTTAACAGTAAAAATGTGTTACCTTTTAATATGGCAAGAACACAACCAGTCAGGATGTTTTCATCTGATTGTCAAACACATCACTTCAAAAAGTATGTTACCTTTGTGTTCATCCAAAATAATAATCCAAAAATAAGTGGCTGAAACTATCTCACCGAATAAAGCATCTGTGCAAGCAAAACTGCTCCCCTCTGTCTTACTATATGTAGCCCATGTATCTGATGCTGTCTGGACAAAAACAGTATGACATGCCATACTTTTTTGGGCAAGACAGCATCAGATACATGGGCTACACATACTGTACATGTCCTCTGCATCTGCATCTGCCTCGTCGACAATGGCAGTATTATCCACTGGATGTCATAAGGTGAATGCACCAATTTGTAAGTCGCTCTGGATAAGAGCGTCTGCTAAATGACTTAAATGTAAATGTAAATGTATTATCAGCAGCGCCTGTCTTTTTTACTAAAGAAATTAGTTAACTTAGGTATATTTCCTGTTAACATTTAATATTTGTCATTTCATTTTCTTTTCTCTGTCCCCCTCTCTGAAAGCGCTTAATTGCTGCAGCTTAATTTAAATACAAGTGCTGTTTGCAATCATATTGTGTGAAACAATGCACAGGAACGCTGTATGCGTGAACATGTCCATTATTATGAACCAGTCTGTGAGTGATTAATGACTTGTTTAAACTATTATGAGAAAATCTTGGATTATATGAACATTGATATGAAACACCGGATATGCATATGTATGTAAATACATTATTGCTCTTTTAATAGATGGGGCCTCATTAACCTGGGCACAGTGGAAAGGCAAACCTCCTTCCCTCCCCATTTCCTTTGCATCTTTGAAGCTACCTGCAGATTTTGCTGCTCCTCAAGCGGAGAATGGGGGGGGGGACCTCAAGCAATAACAACAAAAAATATTACTAGCATTATTATCACGAAGCCTCTTGATGATGTGAGGCCTGAGGCAATTGCCTCTTCTGCTTAATGTTAAGTCCGTTACTGTGGGAGGGATACAAGGAGATAGACAAGGTCCTATCTGTTGGAGACAAACACAAAGTCTCTTTCTCCCGCACATGAGCACACACACACGAGCGCATACATAGACACACGCACACACTTAAACACACACAAACACATCCGGACATAAACACTTGGAAAACTTTTTAAAAAAGATCAACAAAATAATAAATTGTATAGTGGTTTTACATTTTTATACTAACCATTTAAATAATATGATCATAGCAGAGTGATAGCAATGTAGGTGTCAAAAAACAGTGCAAGTGGGGAGATGTGTGGAGCACTGTGTGCGTGTGTGTGCATCAGACTGTGTGTGAATTTGAATGATGTTATCGCCCTGGCAAAATCGCGGGCCCTGTGTGAAGGCTATGGCTCCACAGTCCCCTGATAACACATCATCAGACAGAGACCTGCACACACCTGGGGCATGCAGGAGAGAGAGAGAGAGAGAGAGGGGAGATGGAGGCAACATGAGGTGACAGGAAGAGAAGAGGAATCTGGAGTGAAAGAATGAAGAACAAAGTCGAAAAAGAAGAGGAGAGGGAGAGAGAGAGAAAAATAGATTAAGGGTGGACACAGGGATAGAGACAAAGACAGCATGAAGACCTAAATTACTCTGTTCTCTCACAAAGATTAACACTAGTTACCAGGGAAAACAGTAAAAAAGGACTGAGCGGTCATGGACACTAATACTGTATCATAGCTTTCATAATCTAATAATATATTAAGACATTTTGAAAAGTTAATGAGTATATGTCTATTTATCAGTAACGAAACACAGTTTAGAGGAGTTGCATTTCACTACAGTTTCATCGAAAATGGCAACCTATTCTTTGTATAGCCCCTATGGGCCCTGGTTGAAAGTAATGCACCATATAGGGAATAGGGTGCCATTTCGGAAGCAGATTTTAACACCACCACCCAGTGTTAAGAGAAGAATAATGTGGAATCACTGTAAACACATTTCCTGACCACCTTCTTCAATATTTCCCCTTTGTCTAATAAATCACAATAGTGAATCAGTGTTTTGCCTATAGGCTTTAACAGGCTCAGTAATCTGACCACAAACCCTTACACATAAACCCTTACACAAGCACACACACACACACACACACACACACACACACACACACACACACACACACACACACACACACACACACACACACACACACACACACACACGCACACACACACACACAACTCATCCAAACCTGAGTGAGCCAACGCCAGCAGCCTTCCATTCCAACCCACCCAGAGTGGGTACAAATATACTGTAGGCATGTGGCGCTCTCAAGAGATGGAGAAGATTAGAAAACACTGTATTCTCCAAGAATACCGGAGAACAGAAAACACTTTTCAAACCCATGGTGGCGGAACATCAAAGCCTGTAGAAAATGCAAAGGATTCCAAAACAAGGAGAAACGCTATATGTCAGTGTTCACAGATGGGCAAGCCAGCATGCTGGTGACGGCTGGTCTGTCATTTTCAGAATACACATCTCCAGATCTCTCCCCACCTAACCTCACCCCTTATAACCCAGCTTGCCAGAAGCCTGCCGATATCCTCTGTAACAGTGAACTTCCTCAACCTCAGTGCTTACTATCTTACTTGTCAACCTCTCTCACCCCTTCCTTCACCTCTCCCCCTTCTCTTGTCCACTCTCAACCTCTGACCTTAGCAAGCACATACTGGCTCTGTTCTTCTCTCACACATCATAGTTGTCATAATCTAATAATATATTAAGACATTTTGATCAATGAGTATGTGTCTATATATCAGTAACACAACACAGTTTAGAGGAGTTGCATAATAACACTATGGTTTCATTACAAATGACAACCTATTCATTATATAGTGCATTACTTTTGACGTCGAAAGTAATGCACTATATAATGAATAGGTTGTCATTTAGGATGCATAGGGTGTTCTTAACTTCTTCGAGATAGGGGGCGCTCTTTTAATTTTTGGATAAAAAACGTTCCCGTTTTAAACAAGATATTTTGTCACGAAAAGATGCTCGACTATGCATGTAATTGACAGCTTTGGAAAGAAAAAACTCTGGCGTTTCCAAAACTGCAAAGATATTATCGGTGAGTGCCCCAGAACTAATTCTACAGGCGAAACCAAGATTAAGTTTCATACAGGAAATGCCCCAGATTCTGAAGGCGCTGTGTTCCAATGTCTCCTTATATGGCTGTGAATGCGCCAGGAATGAGCCTGCCCTTTCTGTCGTTTCTCCAAGGTGTCTGCAGCATTGTGACGTATTTGTAGGCATATCATTGGAAGATTGACCATCAGAGACTACATTTACCAGGTGTCCGCCTGGTGTCCTGTGTCGAAATTATTGCGTAATCTCTAGGTCCATGCACGTTCCATTTCTTCAGAAGAGAAAGTCAACTGCCACGAAGGATTTATCATCGATAGATATGTGAAAAACACCTTGAGGATTGATTCTAAACATCGTTTGCCATGTTTCTGTCGATATTATGGAGTTAATTTGGAAAAAAGTTTGCGTTTTAATGACTTAATTTTTATTTTATATTTTTTTTCTTACCCAAAAGTGATGAAGAAAACGGAGCGATTTGTCAACACAAATAATATTTTTGTAAAAATTGAACATTTGCTATCTAAACTGAGAGTCTCCTCATTGAAAACATCTGAAGTTCTTCAAAGGTAAATTATTTTATTTGAATGCTTTTCTGTTTTTGTGAAAATGTTGCCTGCTGAATGCTAACGCTAAATGCTATGTTAAATGCTACGCTAGCTATCAATACTGTTACACAAATGCATGTTTTGCTATGGTTGAGAAGCATATTTTGAAAATCTGAGATGACAGTGTTGTTAACAAAAGGCTAAGCTTGAGAGCTAGCATATTGATTTCATTTAATTTGCGATTTTCATGAATAGTTAACGTTGCGTTATGGTAATGGGCTTGAGGCTGTAGTCACGATCCCGGATCCGGGATGGCTCGATGCAAGAAGTTAACTGACATGGCTAGTTAAATAAAGATTAAATTAAATTAAAAATACTTGAACCTGAACCTATTTCATTCTAATATTGATCCCCCCCTCCCCCATATCTCTCTCTCTATCGTTCTCAATGTCAATTTAAGGGCTTTATTGGCATGGGAAACATATGTTTACATTGCCAAAGCAAGTTAAATAGATAATAAACAATAACAAATGTACAGTAAACAATATGTTGTAATGATGTGCAAATAGTTAAAGTACAAAAGGGAAAATAAATAATCATAAATGTTGGTTGTGTATACATGTGTTTGTTCTTCACTGATTGCCCTTTTCTTATGGCAACAGGTTGCAAATATTGCTGCTGTGATTTCACACTGTGGTATTTCACCCAAAAGATATGGGAGTTTATCAAAAACTCTCTCCCTGATCCCTCAATGTCTTTATACTGTCTCACTCTCTCTCACCCTGTCTCTCACTTCCTTTCTCACCCTGTTTCTCCCTGGCTCAATAATGTCTCACTCTCTCGTCCTGTCTCGTGTCCTGTCTCAGCCCTGCGCACAATTGGGGGGGGCTTTACTGACCTCATCGCGCTGTAGCAACTCCTTGTGGCGGGCTAACTGATAACTTTTAGTTAGTCAGTTGGACAATGTTTCCTCCGACACATTGGTGCAGCTGGCTTCCGGGTTAAGTAGGCGGGTGTTAAGGATTCATGACTCGAAGAAGTTGAAAAAGTCATAAGACATGAATGATAATAGTATGGTTGCATTGGAAGGCAGAAAAACCCAAAAAATGTCTGACTATCTAAAAGAGGAGACTGAACTATTAGCTAGATTAATTATAATTGTAATGCACTGTTCCTCACTCTTGTGCATCCTGGCTTTAGTCCAGTTTGGAAGATCTTGCTGGGGGACTTTATTAGTTATGTGGAGGGATGAGGAAGGGAGACAAGGGAACGTTAGAAGTGTGAAGCTTAAATCGGCCCGGCCGGCATCAGAGCATTCACGGCAGCAAGCTTTGTCACGCACTGACCATAGAGAGCCCTTGGTTCTCTATGGTGTTGTAGGTCAGGGCGTGACTAGGGGGTGTTCTAGTCGATTATATTTCTATGTTTGTGTTTGAGTATGATTCCCAATTAGAGGCAGCTGATTATCATTGTCTCTAATTGGGGATCATGCTTAAGGTGTACCTGTTCCCACCTGCATTGTGTGGGATATTGTTTTGTGTCAGTGTGTTGAGCACGACGACTTCATGTTCGTTGTATGTTTATTCTTTTCTTAGTTTCACTTTAATAAAATAAGTGGAATTCAAATCACACTGCGCCTTGGTCCGTCCTTCATGACGATCGTGACAAGCTTGCATACTTGAACCAGACCCAAGTCGTGAGCCTCGATGAATAGAAAATATCACAACAACACCTTGCTTTGTCTCTGTTTTCCCAGAGCATGCCTGAGCTGGGACAGACCTGTCCCACTCATGGTGGCAGTAGGTAGCCCCCTGGTCCAGTAGGCAGCCCCTATGCATAGATATTTAATCTCGTCATTGAATTTATATGGCTCTGTGTGTGGGAGAGAGTGATCGAGCAGTCCTATATCTGTCCACTGATGCTGATCTGTGCTAATCAAACAGAACAGCTACACATATTCACACTTAGACAAGTAGTGTGTGAGCACATGGTTCCCTGACTCTAGAGTTTCAAAACAGCAAATATTCTTCCACTGTTTCATCTTCACTGCCTCCCTCAAGAAGCCAGGAGGGTAGATTGCCTCCCTACTGGGAGAGCAGGATGGAAGATAGGCCTACTAGCCTATTCTAATGTGACAATGTGCTGTTGCTATTATAGCAACCTTAATCCAACACCTAGTGACAGTCGCTGGACCCGTGCTCGAGTCCCTGTCGGGGCTAGCCCCCCTCCAAATTCGTTACATTATGATTAAGGGGTAGAGCATGGGTGAGTTTCCCAGAAGCCTTGTAGCAAACTCAGGACATTATTTGTATTGACAAACCAGCCACACAGCTGTTAGATAGGGACAACTATAAAAACTATTTTTGATTGTCAATCTGTTGCTGTTCTGCTAGTGGAATAGGTCTGGGGCATCCAGAGAAATAGAGATGACGACAATCGCTAAAAGGCTTTGGGGAAACCCACCCCAGGTCAGTAAAGGGATTGACTCTGTTCCCTGAGGGTGATTCCCAGTGGGAAAAACAGGTTGAAATGATGCGGTCATTTCAGTTTGCCCAGATATGCCTGTGTGACACATGGAGATATGTGAAACTTGCTCCTCAGTATTACGTGTACACATTTTCGCCACTCAATTGCTAGTTTTTGAGTAGCGAGACCGGTAGAGATGCTTGAGGGAGGACGGTCAAAGTGTGTTCGTGAATCAGAGGTCCCGGGGTCGAACCAGGTACTGTATGCGCCAAAACGAGAGGAAGTGGTACTTGCTAATCAAGCAGGGTGATGTCCTTTACATCCGCTGGGATAACTTGCAGAGAATGTAAATGTGTATTTTATGCTCACAAGCCAAACCCAGCAAGACACACAAACACACAAACACACACAAACACCCTGAGAGGTTGAAAGCATTGGGTCAGCCGCAGTTCAGCACCACCGGCGCAATTGTAGGGGGTCAAGTGCCTTGCTCAAGGAAACAACGGCAGGGGATGGTGTCTAGGATGCTGCCAGCCCCTTACCCCACAGATTTCTCTAGTCAGATTTGAGATTTAAACTAGTAACCCTCCTTCTCTAACCGCTACACTACCTGTGTTAGGGCTCATGCATGGTTAAGGAGTACCCAACGACTGTGTGTCACTGAGCAGAAACAAGAGTGAACTGAGAAGAGGCCGCATAGCAGTTTTGTCCCAGAGTTCCTGAGTACCTCTCTTGTGTGTGTGACTGGGGTTTAAACCAATACCATTATAATCCCTGAGGACTAATGTAGGGGGCGTAGGGGTTGGTGAGGTTGGCCGAGGGGGGAAATGGAGGAGGTTGGAGGGGTTTGAGGGGTGTCCCCATGCAAGGATGTCTGCGGTGCTGGGAACAGCACCCTCTGACCACCCGCTTTCCCCCGCCTCACTCCACCATCCCCCACCGGTGGGTGACTTCCTGGCGGATCGGCGTGCCTGTTGCTCTGTCTCATTCTGCTCGGGGTGTGAAACCATGCAGAAGACAAACAGGTCGGGATCCAAGCTGCCCATCGAAAGCCCCCGGGGAGGGACAGTGGTGGGGCTCTGGGCGCTTTGGTCTGAATAGGGGGGCACTCTGAAACAACAAAGCAACAGCACAAAGAGCTGAATAGGAAGACTAAAACAACAGGGGTTGTGGCTGTGGCTTGTGTGATGTAGGGATGTGGGACTGACCAGGACCCGAGCTCTCTGTCTGGTTGTCTGTCTGGAGTAGTGCTCTGTCTGTCTGTACTTTGTCCGTCTGTCCATCTGTCACCACTGCAAATCACCACTGGCTGTGGAGACTCAACTTGTTCAATACATATAAATCAAATGTAGGTGCTACCATATCAAACACTTTGGACGCACCTAAGAATTTCTGACAAAACAGTACTAACATCAATGAATAGCCCGGTCCATGACAAAAGAGCACATATCTGTGCAGAAACTAATGTAAACCTCACAATCTGGCAATCTGATTTAATTTGAAACTTCAACTATGAGGCAATTATTTATAGGAGGCAATGCATAAATAGTTGCCTCCTTATAACACACATTGTTAAGGAAACGTTTCTGCCAGAGTGTCTTGTTGAGACCCAGCGCGTTCTAGATAAATGGTTGAACTGATTCCTGTCTCCAGTCTCATCATTATTGAATTGTTATAAAGACATGGTTATAAAACCCACAAACTATTCTGTCTGGAAGAAGTTGGTTTTACATGTTCAAAAAATGTTATTTTCCATGGTACAGTCTAGGCTTATGTGAGCACAGTGTATTGCTAGCAGAGGCAAGTTCATAGTAGAGCTATCATGGAGAGCGTTAGCATGGTAATAGATGGAAGAAAGGAATTTGAGACGGACGTTGGAGCGGGAAAACAATGTGATGGAACAGTGAGTGGTCCTTCTGTAGCACAGTTGGTAGAGCATGGCGCTTGTAACGCCAGGGTAGTGGGTTCGATTCCCGGGACCACCCATACGTAGAATGTATGCACACATGACTGTAAGTCGCTTTGGATAAAAGCGTCTGCTAAATGGCATATATTATTATTATTATTATGAGTAAAGAACTTGGTACTTAAAATACATAGGTATTTATCTTGTCCAGATGGGATAGGGCAGTGTGCAGTCAGTGACGATTGCGTCGTCCATGGATCTGTTAGGGCGATATGCGAATTGTAGTGGGTCTAGGGTGTCGGATAAGTTAGTTCAGTTACTTTCCCTTTATTGGGTACAAGAACAATGGTGGAATCAAGTGGGGACAACAGAGTGGGATATGAAGGGATTAAATATGTCTGTTAACGTTCCAGCCAGCTCTGCACATGCTCTGGGCCGGCAGCCTTTCAAGGATTAACACGTCTAAATGACACGTCGGCCATGGAGAACTAGAGCAAACAGACCTCGTGAGCGAGTCGGGAGCCCGGGTCGGTGACTTGATGTAGTTTTCCTCGAAGCGGGCAAAGGTGATTCGCTTGTCCGGGAGCGAGGAGTTGGTGTCCGCAATGTGGCTGGCTGTCCATTTATAATCCGTGACTGTCTGGAGTCCCTGCCACATACATCTTGTGTATGAGCCGTTGAATTGCAACACAACACTTTGTCACTGTACTGTCATGTTGCCTCTTTGATTGCCTTACAGGGTTGTAGCTGGTCTGTTTGTACACGTCCGTGGTTCGCGTTTTCAGTTTTTCGTTAATGCTCCAATCTATCCATGGGTTTTGGTTTGGATATGTTCTAATCATCACAGTGGGAACAACATTCTCTATGCACATCCTGATGAACCCAGCCATAAAGTCTGTGTATAGGTCTATAATATTCTCAGAGGCGACCTGGAACATTCCCCTGTCCACATGATTAAAACAATCTTGAAGCATAGATTCTGATTGATTATTTAATATATTCTTTGAAGAGGTAGGTTTCAGGTGCTTTCGGAAGATGGGCAGGGACTCTGCTGTCCTAGCTTCAGGGGGAAACTGGTTCTACAGGGGTGGGAGGGCCAAGAGACGAAAGGTGGCAGAACAGAGTGTTCAGGTTGGGGTGTAGGCTTTGAGCATAACCTGAAGGTAGGGAGGGGCAGTACCTCTTGCTGCTCCGTAGTCTCTGCTCCATGGTCTTGTAGTGGATGCGAGCCTGGACCAGAAGCCAGTGGAGTGTGCGGAGAAGCTGGGTGACATGGGAGAACTTAGGAAGGTTGAAAACCAGGATAAGTTACAGGGGTTTGATGCCACATGTAGGAGCCCAGCCAACAGCGAGTTGCAGTAGTCCAGACGGGAGACGACAAGTGCCTGGATTAGGACATGCGCCGCTTCCTGTGTAAGGTAGGGTCGTACTCTACTGCTGTTGTAGAGCATGAACCTGCAGGAGCTAGTCACTGCTTTGAAGTTGGCAAAGAACAACATGGTGTTGTCCAGGGTCACGCCAAGGTTCTTGGCACCCAGGGAGGGCAACACTGGAGTTGTCAACCGTGATGGAGAGGTTTCTGAGCGGGCACGCCTTCCCCGGATCAAGAGTACCTCCGTCTTGAAGTTGATCTTGAGGTGGTGGGCCATCATCCAAGCTGAAATATATGCCTTCGCTGCTATAACAGCCTCCACTCTCCTGGGAAGGCTCGCAGTCGGCCTTTCAATTAATCCCAAAGGGGTTCGATGGGGTTGAGGTCAGGGCTCTGTGCATGCCAGGTGAGTTCTTCCACACCGATCTCAACAAACCATTTCTGTATGGACCTCGCTTTGTACATGGGGGCATTGTCATGCTAAAACAGAAAAGGGCCTTCCCCAAACTGTTGCCACAAAGTTGGATGTACAGAATCATCTAGAATGTCATTGTATGCTGTACCGTTAAAATGTCCCTTCACTGGAACTAAGGGGCCGAGCTCAAACCATGAAGAACAGCCCCAGACCATTATTCCTCCTCCACCAAACTTTACATTTGGCACTATGCATTGTGGCAGGTAGCGTTCTCCTGGCATCCGCCAAACCCAGATTTGTCCGCACTTAACCTTTCCTGAAACAAGTCACATATACCATAAGAGCCATGATTTCGTAAAACAGAGTATGTTACCATTCTTGTGAATGTTAGCGAGTAATATACTCGGAAGCAGTGTATGGTGTGCACTCCGCCTGTCTGACTAGGGCCCCACTCCTATCTTTAAAAACAAAAAAAACAAAATACGACAAAGTTGGCTTGGAGCTAGAAACTGGGCGACGTGTCTGTTGAGGCACATGTTGCCGCTGTGGCAAAGTGGGACATCAGGTGTCTAGTGTTGCAGGGTTTACCGAAACATCAGTACATGTTCGATACTAGAACATAAAAAACTATTTTGTACTAGAATTTGTTTTACATTCGGGACTTCTGTAAAATGTGTCTCACGTCATATACTGACTTGGAGGATGAAGTCTGTCTATCAGAGCAGCCGATATCCACTCTAGTACGAGCGCACCATGCATTTCTCTTGCCTGCTCTAATTACTCATTGCTAGAGCTAGCTCTCTAGTGTGGAGCTAACATGGTGCAGCCCAGACACCAAGTGCAGGAACCACTGCACTGGGAGTCTGGGCTGCATCATGTTAGCTCCACACTCATGCTGCACAGAAGTTAACACACTTGAATAATGCAACACGGCATGTAGAAATGTTAATTACAGTTAATTACTGTTTGTAAAGCGATATCCATGAAGGCTAGAACACTTTACAATGCAAGAAGATACAGTTAGCTTCCAGATTTATAAGCTAACTTTCCTTGCTAGCTTACAGCTGAAGCTAACATCAATTCACTAAGCTAGTACTTTGATTGTGATAATATGCAAACCATAACACAAAATATGCTGATTTTCACAACTTTATTTATTCACTTAATCATCTCCTTCACATGGAGATACTGAAGAAAAGCATATCTGCCTCACGTCTCCTTCAACCAACTCTGTGCAAAGCTCATGCAATACATAATTACTGGGTTAAAGAGACAGCGCACACTTTTATAAAAGAAGAGGCTTCTACTTCAATGCAAATGTTGTTGATCGGTACAAAAACACAAGTCCCAAATGTAAGAGAAACAGATACTTTGTCATCTGCAGCCCCATGAAATCAGACAAAACAAGCTCAATAACTCAATGCTTGCACACACTCCTATTGAATATGCAGCACCTGTATTGTGAAGAAGCACAGGCCACATCTTGATTTACCCAGTTTATCAACAGAGATTTACCATTCAAATAGAGTTTTACCATTAAATATGATACTCTGTGTGTAACGTCCATTTTGTTGTTAACTCTGCTACTTGAGTCTCTCCGTTCTCGCTCTCCCCAATGCCGCTTTCCTCACAGGTCTAGCCCTGGCCCCTTGTCAATCAAGGAGTGCATTTGTTGTTGCTTGACCACGAGACACATGCGTTCAGTCTGCATGGTCAATGCAGCACATGCAACAATGTTGATGATTACGATGCTGTTTCCACTTTGCTTCTTAATATAAATCCCCAATCATTTTGTAATTACATTATTAGTTTGTGTTCCTTACATCTGCAAACAGCTAGTTTGTCTTTTTTTAGGAAGTTGTGGCTAAGTTGAGTCAGAGCAAACGTAGCTATACAGCCTGATGGTCTAGGCCTAAATCTACATGTTGTGCAACAGTATCTTCTAAATCAAAGAGGAAAAGGCGAAGCATGAATATATTAGCTACATGAAGTAGCTAAGAGTAAACATTTAATGTAGCCAAAGATTATAGGGTCTCCAAGAAAAAAACTTACCAACACTTTGGTTCCTACACTGTCCCAATATCTCCTACATGGTATTGTCATTCATTGTCAGGTCAAATACCACTGTATTCAAAATGCTCACTATTATCTTCTTATTATAGAATTAGAACAATAATTTGTCTTCCATGATTCCAACAGTTCACCCAAGTCTTTTGATCTAAATCGCATTTAGTTATAAATCAAGCCTATATACTTGGCCCATATCGTGCAGCCCTACATGGCAGTGTAAAAATAATCTCAAATGAATGCAGGAAATGCAGAAATTCGTGGGAATGCTGAAACTTATTTTGGGTTGAAGTTTCGTTGAGAAGTATAAAACAAACAGAATGGAAAGAGACCCATTGAAATCACGTCTTAGAATGTATATGTTGCCACCCTAGGGTCACGCACTACCCATAAAGGACATTTTTTTCAGTTTCACAACATAAACAATTTCAATATATTCATTCAAGAAAAGTCACGCCTTGGGAGTTTTATTGAAGACTTAGTTGTTAGCTATCTGTTTAGTTTTGCATGGGAACGCAACTCAAGGGCAGAATAACCGTCAAATTATAAAAATCATTTTTGGTGACGTTTTGGTATTGAGTATCGTGATGGTATCAACTATTGTGATACTAAACCTTGTACCGGTATTGAAGTCAAAATTCTAGTATTGGATTGCCGAGCCTGTGGTAAAAAGAGCCACATCGAACAAGATTGCAGGAACAAAAAGAGCTCAGAGAAAATGTCAAAGCCTGAAAAAAAGGAGATTCCAACAAAAGAAAAAGAGACATGTTCACTCTGTTGAGCAAGAGAACGCAGAGGTGAGTGACTCATTAGACGAGGAAGTCACACTGAATATATTGACTGTTGCTGGGGGCACGCATGGGTACTATGTCTCTCACTTGCTAGAGGGGCAACCGGAGATGGGTAGTATGAAATACATTAATGTGAAGCTTAGCATTAAGCCAGACAGCAAACCAAAGTTTCTGAAAAAATGTCCAGTACCTTATGCTTTCAGACCAAAAGTTGAGGCTGACTTGGACGCTTTGGTCAAGAACAAAGTACTGGAGCCAGTCAGCATGAGTGAATGGGAAACACCCATCGTATCAGTCCTTGAGAAGGATGGTGGAATCAGGATATGTGGGGATTTTATAAAGTCACAGTTAACCCTGTGTTGTCCGCTGAGCAGTATCTGCTTCCACACAACAACCTTTTCACAAGTTTAGATGAGGGTCAAAATTTCAGAAAAATGTCCCTCTACCAAGCTTACTTGCAGATGCATGTGGATTAAAAGTCAAAGGAGCTGCGGACCATCGTGACACACAAGGGGCTCTTCAGGTAATGTTGTCTACCGTTTGCAATCACAAGTGTGCCAACCCTATTCCAGTGGGTGATGGATCAGATCTTGAGTGGATTGCCAGGAGTACAATGGTACCTGGATGACATCCTCCTTACTGGAAAAGACAAAGAGAACTCTCTCCAGAACTTGGATACGACCTTACAGAGATTGAAGGACTATGGACCGCAAATTCGTCAAGACAAATGTTCATTCTTCCAATCATTGGTTGAATACCTCAGACAAGTTATCGATGCCACAGGCCTTCACAAGTATCTGTTCACGGTCAAGGCTATCTTGGACATCCCAACTCCTCAGAACGTGAGCCAACTAAATTCTTTCCTGGGGTTACTGAACTACTATGGATGCTTTATTCCGAGCTTAGCAAAAACTGGAGATGCTGCATTAGTTGCTTTGTCAAGACAAATTATGTAAATGAACTGAACAACGAGGAAGCATTCGTGAAAACCAAGGAATCACTACTGAAATCTGAGGCACTGACACACTTCGACTTGTCATTGCCCGTCTGACTAGCATGTATGTGATGCTTCGATACGGCTTCGTATGAAATGTAGCCATTATGCTGAGGTGGCATTGGCATGCACTACCCTGTTGATAGTTGCTAGGCAGCGCCTGTTAATACTATCCTCCTGGTGGTTCTAGACTTTGCGAGGCATGTCACTTCACCCATCTGTTCGCATAGCCCACCACATGCCCTGTTTTCTTAACCACGACTAGATGGATCCATAAAGAATGACTGCTTTGAGACAAGGGTGGGGACTCGTCTTGATAAATCAATCAATGTCATATGTTTATTTTCACTAAATCTCCGTTTGGATATTGGTTAGGCTACAATTAGGTTGTAGAAATGTTAGCTTAGTTAAGGTGAGTTCTGCTCATGATCATCTTGTCTAGTAGAACTGATCAGAACAATTGCCAGCATGTTATGTAGCTTAACAAGTTGATTATTTTGCTCCTCTCTCACAGTGCTTAGTAAATAGCCTATGCCTAGAGGAGAGGAGAGCAGAGAAGTAACACAGGGCGAAAGTAACTTGCCCATTTTCTCAGATAAGAAAGAAGATAGAATAAAGTAGTGAAATCAGCATGTTCCTAATTTGGAGGAAAAGCTATCTGAAAACAAAACAATGTAAGTTAAAAAAACTGACCAAATCGTGTTTTTCAGTTGTAGAGTTTTGTTGAGTTGTTTAAGGTTTCAAACATAGGTCATTTTCTTAACCCATCTAGTGACTAAATGACAGCATAGGCTTCATGTATCATGCTAGTTTGGGTGTTAGCCTGGGAGAAGTTACAGGAGAGACAGGTGGGACGAAAGAAACAAAATGTTAACTGAAGACCTGGAATAAAATAAAATAAATGTTTAAGCCAGGGTTAACACCCCTACTCTTACAATAAGTGTCATGTGATCTTTAGTGACCACAGAGAGTCAGGATACCTGTTTAACATCCCACCTGAAAGACCACACCCTACACAGGGCAACGTCCCCAATCACTGCCCTGGGGAATTGGGATATTTTTTTTAGACCAGAGGAAAGGGTGCCTTCTACTGGCCCTCCAACACCACTTCCAGCTAAATCTGGTCTCCCATCCAGGGACTGACAAGGACCAACCCTGATCAGCTTCAAAAGCAAGCCAGCAGTGAGATGCAGGGTGGTATGCTGCTGGAAACTTTAAGAAGTGGTATATCTGTTCTATGGGCGCCATTTCTATGCTTCCTTTGCTTAAGTTTTGTTTTTGCATTTTTTACTTTTGGTTTCGTACACTAGCTTCAAACACCTGAAAAGATAATATTATTGGTTATGGAAAATACATTTCACAGGTTTAGATGGTATATTGTCTCCCCACACTACACTTGCTTGTTCTGTCACAAACTGAAATTAGGCGAACTATTCAAATTTTTTCAACCAGGAAATGCCAGCCATTTCTGCATTATGCATCGTTAAGTCAACATTAAATGACTGTAATTGAAACTGTGCCCTCTCTGAATCATGGCATTGAACGCTATAGCAGGATTCTTTCTCTTCACAACTGGCAACTTGATTATTGAAGCTCAATGAGTGTAACATTTGTTGACAATTTTGATTCCTTTTGGAAACAAAACATGTTTTATAAGGAGGATGGGATCCACCCAAATGATTTGGATTCCTGGATCCTTTCACGGCATTATAAGGCTGCAAAAGGGGGCAAGCACTTACCAATGACCCAAGCCCAGCTCAATTAATCCCTACCATTGTGTCGCTGACTCATAATGCTTTAGTAAATGTATATTATACCAGGGGCATTGGTAGACACAATGTAACTGCTGATCCTACAGCAATTGTACGCAGCAATCAAGTGCCTATGAACCAGATTTATGCTGTTAGCACACTTCGTGCCCTAGTATGAAGTCCATTGTGTGCAGCTCACACTGCACAATCATAAATAGCATGAGAATATCTACTTCTGCTAAACTTCCCAGTAAAGAAATTAAAACAATCAAGCATCCCAGAAAAACCCTTTAAGTAAATAGCCCACGTTTACAAATGGAGCTTAAGAAACAAGGTTCTTGAAATTAATAACATGCTAGTAACCGATGAAATTCATATTCATATCTTTGAAACTCACTTAGACAATACCTTTGATGACACAGTGGTAGAAATACAATGTTATAGCATTTAAAGAAAAGACAGAATTGCCAGTGGTGGAGGTGTTGCTGTTTCTATTCCAAACCACATTCCTGTAAAGATTAGAGAGGATCTCATGTTAAATACTGTTGAAGTAATATGGCTACAGGTCCGTCTGCCTCACCTAAACCCATTCTTGTGAGAAGCTGCTATTGACCCCCAAGTGCTAACAGTCAGTATCTGGATAACGTGTGAAATGCTTGATAATATATGTGATATCAACATAGAGGTATATTTTCTGGGTGGTTTAAATATTGACTGGCTTTCATCAAGCTGCCCACTCAAGAAAACGTTTCAAACGGTAACCAGTGCATGCAACCTGGTTTTAGATTATCAGTCAACCTACCATTTTTAAATAAACCTTTTTATTTAACCTTTATTTAACTAGGCAAGTCAGTTAAGAACAAATTTATATTTACAATTAAGGCCTACCCCGGGCCAAACACTAACCCAGACGACCTTGGGCCAATTGTGACCCAATTCTGGAAACTAGGCGTATGCTGCAAGTCACATGAACATAAAAAAATATATTTTCATCAAAATGCGTTTTTTCATGTGCCTTAATAACAAACTTGTATTGCATCTGTAAATGAACTCAGCAAAAAAAGAAAGGCCATTTCATTGTCAACTGCATTTATTTTCAGCAAACTTAACATGTGTAAATATTTGTATAAACATAACAAGATTCAACAACTGAGACATAAACTTAACAAGTTCCACAGACATGTGACTAACGGAAATGGAATAATGTGTCAAAAGTAACAGTCAGTATCTGGTGTGGCCACCAGATGCATTAAAGTGCATCTCCTCCTCATGGACAGCACCAGATTTGCCAGATCTTGCTGTGAGATGTTACCCCACTCTTCCACCAACGCACCTGAAAGTTCCCAGACATTTCTGGGGGAATGGCCCTAGCCCTCACCCTCCGATCCAACAGGTCCCAGATATGTTCATTGGGATTGAGATCGGGGCTCTTCGCTGGCCATGGCAGAACACTGATATTCCTGTCTTGCAGGAAATCAAACACAGAACAAACAGTATGGCTGGTGGCATTGTCATGCTGGAGGGTCATGTCAGGATGAGCCTGCAGGAAGGGTACCACATGAGGGAGGAGGATGTCTTCCCTGTAACGCACAGCGTTCAGATTGCCTGCAATAACAACAAGCTCAGTCCGATGATGCTGTGACACACCGCCCCAGACCATGACGGACCCTCCACCTCCAAATCGATCCTGCTCCAAAGTACAGGCTGTGGTGTAATGCTCATTCCTTCGACGATAAACGAGAATCCTACCATCACCTTTGGTGAGACAAAACCACGAATCGTCAGTGAAGAGCACTTCTTGCCAGTCCTGTCTGGTCCAGCGACGGTGGGGTTGTGCCCATAGACGACGTTGTTGCCGGTGATGTCTGGTGAGGACCTGCTTTACAACAGGCCTACAAGCCCTCAGTCTAGCCTCTCTCAGCCTATTGCGGACAGTCTGAGCACTGATGGAGGGATTGTGCGTTGCTGGTGTAACTCGGGCAGTTGTACCCGAGGTACATCCTGTACCTGTCCCGCAGGTCTGATGTTCGGATGTACAGATCCTGTGCAGGTGTTGTTACACGCGGTCTGCCACTGCGAGGATGATCAGCTGTCCATCCCATCTCCCTCTGGCGCTGTCTTAGGTGTCTCACTGTACGGACATTGCATCTGCAGACCTCATGCCTCCTTGCAGCATCCCTAAGGCACGTTCATGCAGATGAGCAGGGACCCTGGGCATTTTTCCTTTGGTGTTTCTCAGAGTCAGTAGAAAGGCCTCTTTAGTGTCCTACAATTTTCATGACCGTGACCTTAATTTCCTACCGTCTGTAAACTATAAGTGTTTTAACAACCCTTCCAGAGATGCATGTTCATTCATTGTTTATGTTTTTAAAATTTTTTATTTCACCTTTATTTAACCAGGTAGGCTAGTTGAGAACAAGTTCTCATTTGCAACTGCGACCTGGCCAAGTTAAAGCATAGCAGTGTGAACAGACAACACAGAGTTACACATGGAGTAAACAATTAACAAGTCAATAACACAGTAGAAAAAAAGAGAGTCTATATAGATTGTGTGCAAAAGGCATGAGGAGGTAGGCGAATAATTACAATTTTGCAGATTAACACTGGAGTGATAAATGATCAGATGGTCATGTACAGGTAGAGATATTGGTGTGCAAAAGAGCAGAAAAGTAAATCAATAAAAACAGTATGGGGATGAGGTAGGTAAAAATGGATGGGCTATTTACCAATAGACTATGTACAGCTGCAGCGATTGGTTAGCTGCTCAGATAGCAGATGTTTGAAGTTGGTGAGGGAGATAAAAGTCTCCAACTTCAGCGAGTTTTGCAATTTGTTCCAGTCACAGGCAGCAGAGAACTGTAACGAAAGGCGGCCAAATGAGGTGTTGGCTTTAGGGATGATCAGTGAGATACACCTGCTGGAGCGCGTGCCATGGGTGGGTGCTGCCATCGTGACCAGTGAACTGAGATAAGGCGGAGCTTTACCTAGCATGGACTTGTAGATGACCTGGAGCCAGTGGGTCTGGCGACGAATATGTAGCGAGGGCCAGCCGACTAGAGCATACAGGTCGCAGTGGTGGGTGGTATAAGGTGCTTTAGTGACAAAACGGATGGCACTTTGATAAACTGCATCCAGTTTGCTGAGTAGAGTGTTGGAAGCTATTTTGTAGATGACATCGCCGAAGTCGAGGATCGGTAGGATAATCAGTTTTACTAGGGTAAGTTTGGCGGTGTGAGTGAAGGAGGCTTTGTTGCGGAATAGAAAGCCGACTCTAGATTTGATTTTCAATTGGAGATGTTTGATATGAGTCTGGAAGGAGAGTTTATAGTCTAGCCAGACACGTAGGTACTTATAGATGTCCACATATTCTAGGTCGGAACCATCCAGGGTGGTGATGCTAGTCAGGCGTGCGGGTGCAGGCAGCGAGCGGTTGAAAAGCATGCATTTGGTTTTACTAGCGTTTAAGAGCAGTTAGAGGCCACGGAAGGAGTGTTGTATAGCACTGAAGCTCGTTTGGAGGTTAGTTAGCACAGTGTCCAAGGACGGGCCGGAAGTATATAGAATGGTGTCGTCTGCGTAGAGGTGGATCAGGGAATCACCCGCAGCAAGAGCAACATCATTGATATATACAGAGAAAAGAGTCGGCCTGAGAATTGAACCATGTGGTACCCCCATAGAGACTGCCAGAGGACCGGACAGCATGCCCTCCGATTTGACACACTGAACTCTGTCTGCAAAGTAGTTGGTGAACCAGGCACGGCAGTCATCAGAAAAACCGAGGCTACTGAGTCTGCCGATAAGAATATGGTGATTGACAGAGTCGAAAGCATGGGCAAGGTCGATGAAGACGGCTGCACAGTACTGTCTTTTATCGATGGTGGTTATGATATCGTTTAGTACCTTGAGCGTGGCTGAGGTGCACCCGTGACCGGCTCAGAAACCAGATTGCACAGTGGAGAAGGTACGGTGGGATTCGAGATGGTCAGTGACCTGTTTGTTGACTTGGCTTTCGAAGAGCATAGATAGGCAGGGCAGGATGGATATAGCTCTGTAACAGTTTGGGTCCAGGGTGTCTCCCCCTTTAAAGAGGGGGATCACTGCGGCAGCTTTCCAATCCTTGGGGATCTCAGACGATATGAAAGAGAGGTTGAACAGGCTGGTAATAGGGGTTGCGACAATGGCGGCGGATAGTTTCAGAAATAGAGGGTCCAGATTGTCAAGCCCAGCTGATTTGTACGGGTCCAGGTTTTGCAGCTCTTTCAGAACATCTGCTATCTGGATTTGGGTAAAGGAGAACCTGGAGAGGGTCGGGCGAGTAGCTGCGGGGCGGGGGGGAGGAGCTGTTGGCCGAGGTTGGAGTAGTCAGGCGGAAGGCATGGCCAGCCGTTGAGAAATGCTTGTTGAAGTTTTCGATAATCATGGATTTATCGGTGGTGACCATGTTACCTAGCCTCAGTGCAGTGGGCAGCTGGGAGGAGGTGCTCTTTTTCTCCATGGACTTCACAGTGTCCCAGAACTTTTTGGAGTTGGAGCTACAGGATGCACATTTCTGCCTGAAGAAGCTGGCCTTAGCTTTCCTGACTGACTGCGTGTGTTGGTTCCTGACTTCCCTGAACAGTTGCATATCGCGGGGACTATTCGATGCTATTGCAGTCCGCCTCAGGATGTTTTTGTGCTGGTCGAGGGCAGTCAGGTCTGGAGTGAACCAAGGGCTATATCTGTTCTTAGTTCTGCACTTTTTGAACGGAGCATGCTTATCTAAAATGGTGAGGAAGTTACTTTTAAAGAATGACCAGGCATCCTCAACTGACGGGATGAAGTCAATGTCCTTCCAGGATACCCGGGCCAGGTCGATTAGAAAGGCCTGATCACAGAAGTGCTTTAGGGAGCGTTTGACAGTGATGAGGGGTGGTCGTTTGACCGCGGCTCCGTAGCGGATACAGCCAACGAGGCAGTGATCTCTGAGATCCTGGTTGAAGACAGCGGAGGTGTATTTGGAGGGCCAGTTGGTCAGGATGACGTCTATGATTGTGCCCTTGTTTACAGATTTAGGGTTGTACCTGGTGGGTTCCTTGATGATTTGTGTGAGATTGAGGGCATCTAGCTTAGCTTGTAGGACTGCCGGGGTGTTAAGCATATCCCAGTTTAGGTCACCTAACAGAACGAACTTTGAAGCTAGATGGGGGGCAATCGATTCACAAATGGTGTCCAGGGCACAGCTGGGAGCTGAGGGGGGTCGGTAGCAGGCGGCAACAGTGAGAGACTTATTTCTGGAGAGAGTCATTTTTTAAATTAGTAGTTCGAACTGTTTGGGTAAGGACCTGGAAAGTATGACATTACTTTGCAGGCTACCTCTGCAGTAGACTGCAACTCCTCCCCCTTTGGCAGTTCTATCTTGACGGAAGATGTTATAGTTGGGTATGGAAATCTCTGAATTTTTGGTGGCCTTCCTGAGCCAGGATTCAGACACGGCAGGGACATCAGGGTTAGCAGAGTGTGCTAAAGCAGTGAGTAAAACAAACTTAGGGAGGAGGCTTCTGATGTTGACATGTATGAAACCAAGGCTTTTTCGATCACAGAAGTCAACAAATGAGGGTGCCTGGTTCATTGAACAAGCATGGGAAACAGTGTTTAAAATCCTTTACAATGAAGATCTGGGAAGTTACTTGGATTTTTTATGAATTATCTTTGAAAGACAGGTTCCTAAAAAAGGGACGTTTCTTTTTTTGCTGAGTTTATGAATAAAATTGTTAAATTACGAGCCTTGTTGGTTAAGCCCTAGAAAACGTGGCTTTTAAAAAATATATATTGTGTAGTGGAGCTGCATAAGTATTGCTCTCCACTTTCTGGAGGATCAAGTTTGAAATCAGTGAAATTAGAGTATGATAGCCAAAGAGATGGAGAAAACACCTGTCTCCGGATTACATGTTCAAACTAAGGGCAACCGTGGTTTGGCATTCCTTACAGGGAGACGTGTCCATCATGCATGATCATGTATGAGGGTAAGATAGTCTAGCGTTAGATAGCTACATTTTCAGATATTACACATTTCTAATTTTGACAGAAAGTTTAATTTCAAGCTAAACTGTACTGTTAACTAGCTAACTTTGAACCTGGTTGGTTAGCGTTGTTGTTTAACTAGCTAACGTTAGCTGGCTGGATCATTAGCTAAAGTTACGTGACGTGTGTACAACACCCGTTGAATTTGGCCTGTGTCAGTAAACGTCTGCAAAAAAGTTGAATGAAATTGTTGCCAGCAGAGCTAGTTAGGCTGTTTTCATGTTATCCATAGGTAAACAAATCATTGGCCAGGGCATCAAGTGTGCGCTCCGAGAGCGAAACGAGATGGTTGGGGCTAAAGCTTAAGAGGGTGTGAAGGATGCTGAATGGGTGTATACAAAGAAGAGCTCTTCACTAGATACCAAAACATTCAAAGGTCATTTTCTCAAAAGTAAGTTTACAAGTTGATCAAATTTCAAAGCAGAATTACTTTCCCATTGTTCCTCAAATGCAGTGTATGATATATAATTTTGTAGCTCTGAGTCACTACTTTCATCCAATGTAAAAAACAAAGACAAAATCCAGGTGGTGAGTCACAATTGTGCAACGCCCTATGGGACTCAGAATCACGGCCAATGAAACAGCCTGGAATCGAGTGACACCTCAAGCAATGAGATGCCGTGCCCCACTGAGGTGCCGCTGCGCCACTCGGGAGCCGAAAAAATATACATGTCAATCTCAAAGTGGAGAAGAGATTGACTTTATCACTACACTACTTTATCACTACTTGTATTTGTGAGAGGTATTGACATGTTGAATGCACCGAGCTGTCTGTTTACGACTAGCACACAGCTCAGACACCCACGCATACCCCACACGACATGCCATCAGAGTTCTCTTCACAGTCCCCAAATCCATAACAAACTATGGGAGATTACATGGAACTCTATTCCACATCGGGTAACTGATGCAAGCAGTGCTTTTTAAATTATATATTTTTTACATTTAACCTTTATTTAACTAGGCAAGTCAGTTAAGAACAAATTCTTATTTACAATGATGGCCTACCCCGGTCAAACCCGGACAACACTGGGCAAATTGTGCGCCGCCCTATCACGGCCGGATGTGATGTAGCCTGGACAGTAGAATCAGAATTTAAAAAACATATAAAAATATAACTTATTAAACAGCGGGGACTGTAAAGCAACACAAGCATACATTCAAAAGTATCCTTTATTTAACTAGGCAAGTGAGTTAAGAACAAATTCTTAATTACAATGTCCACCTATCAGGCAACAGTGGGTTAACTGCCTTGTTCAGAGGCAGTACGACAGATTGTTTACTTTGTCAGATCAGGCATTTGATCTATCAACCTTTCAGTTCCTGGCCCAATTCTCTAACCACTTGGCCACCTGTCCCCCTTAATAACACATGATAACACATGATAACATAAGCACTATACACATACACGTACATATGGATTTTGTGTTGTGGAAGGGGAGTAGGGGCCTGAGGGCACACACTTAGTGTGTTGTGAAATGTGTTATGAATGTATTGTAATGTTTTTAAAATTGTATAACTGCCTTTATTTTGCTGGATCCCAGGAATAGCAACTTCTGCCTTGGCAGCAAATGGGGATCCATAATAAATACAGCCTACGGACTCTGTTTGATGTTAGTCTTCATTGAGAATATCTGCGCTGGGGGACATCTGATGCTGGTTGGCTTCTCAGACATCTGGTGCTGGTTGGCTTCTGGTGCTGGCGGCAAGATGGTGCTGGCAGGCTTTAATAAATGTATATCAAATCAATTGCACCAAGTCATTGTCCTTTTTGTTTGCTGTCACAGTTTACCATAAGGTGTCAAAAAATTACCAAACAAAATTTAGAAATAGTACTTAATTCGTTTTCTGTCCGGATACTTTTTTACTCTTAAGTAGTTTCCTAAGAAATAACATTTTACTTGAGTAAATTATAATCTAAGTAATAGAGGTCGACTGACTAATCGGAATGGCCGATTAATTAGGGACGATTTCAAGTTTTCATAACAATCCGAAATCGGTAATTTTTGGAAATCTTTTTTTTTTTTTTACACCTTTATTTAATCTTTATTTAACTAGGCAAGTCAGTTAAGAACATTCTTATTTTCAATGACGGCCTAGGAACGGTGGGTTAACTGCCTCGTTCAGGGGCAGAGAGGCAGATTTTCACCTTGTCAGCTCGGGGGATTCATTCTTGCAACCTTACAGTTAACTATACCAACATTAACGACCTGCCGCTCTCTCCACAAGGAGACTGCCTGTTACGCAAATGCAGTAAGCCAAGGTAAGTTGCTAGCTAGCATTAAACTTATCTTATAAAAAACAATCAATCATAATCACTAGTTAACTACACATGGTTGATGATATTACTAGATATTATCTAGTGTGTCCTGTGTTGCATATAATCTGACTGAGCATACAAGCATACAAGTATCTAAGTATCTGACTGAGCGGTGGTAGGCAGAAGCAGGCGCGTAAACATTCATTCAAACAGAACTTTCGTGCCTTTTGCCAGCAGCTATTCGTTGTGCGTCAAGCATTGCGCTGTTTATGACTTCAAACTGGTGTGACCGAAGTGAAATGGCGCTAATAGCGTTTCAAACTTCACTCACTCTGAGCCTTGGGGTGGTTGTTTCCCTTGTTCTGCATGGGTAACGCTGCTTCGATGTGGTGGCTGCTGGTTCGAGCACAGGGAGGAGCGAGGAGAGGGACGGAAGCTATACTGTTACACTGGCAATAGTAAGGTGCCTATAAGAACATCCAATAGTCAAAGGTTAATGAAATACAAATGGTATAGAGGGAAATAGTCCTATAATAACTACAACCTAAAACTTCTTACCTGGGAATATTGAAGACTCATGTTCAAAGGAACCACCAGCTTTCATATGTTCTCATGTTCTGAGCAAGGAACTGAAATGTTAGCTTTCATAGCACATATTGCAATTTTACGTTCTTCTACAACACTTTGTTTTTGCATTATTTAAACCAAATTGAACATGTTTTATTATCTACTTGAGGCTAAATTGATTTTATTGATGTATTATATTAAGTTAAAATAAGTGTTAATTCAGTATTGTTATAATTGTCATTATTACAAATACATTTTTTAAAAATCGGCATTGGCTTTTTTGGTCCTCCAATAATCGGTATTGGAAAATCATAAACGGTCGACCTCTACTAAAGTAACATTACTTTTACTTAAGTACAGATTTTCAGCATCCACCTCTGCAAGTTATTATTATTTTATTTATTTATTTATTTAACTAGGCAAGTCAGTTAAGAACAAATTCTTATTTTCAATGACGGCCTAGGAGCAGTGGGTTTACTGCCTGCACAGGGGCAGAACGACAGATTTTGTACCTTGTCAGCTCAGGGATCTGAACTTGCAACTTTTCTGTTACTAGTCCAATGCTCTAACCACTAGGCTACCCTGCCGCCCCAAAGTTATACATAGCCTAACTGTAAAATGCGTGCGAGCATCTCCCCGCAAGAAATGTTATCATTCTCACAGTAGGCCAAGATCTGTCTATCAACTGATGGCCCAAATCAGTTCATCAATTTAGCCAGGGAAACACAAACAGTAGTTTATCATTTTTCACACCTTTCATTATGTATTGATAAGCTAATGGGACTGTATGAATTGGGCTCTAAAAAACACTGCCTGATATTTTTTAAACTTGCAACATACCGTAAAATCTGTATGTTAAGGGTATTAGCTGAGATCGGAAGACTTGTATTAGCACCACATACGAATGCCTAGCTTTTAGTTCTGCAGGCTAACACACTGTTGTAGTGCGCAGGAGACCTGAACTTGAGCCCACCCAGTCAGCATCACCAGGCACCATTTGGCTCACTCAAGATTTGTCTTATAAAACAATTATTGTACTATAATAAGTATTTATTTATTTTGAAGACGTGTTATGAATGATGTTGAATAAATGTGTTGTGAATGTTGTGTGAATGATACTGCAGCATTCTTGAAGGTGTCATGACTGGTTTCATAAGGGTGTTATGAATACTTTGTATACCCCCTTCATATAAAGTGTTATCAAAAATGTTGTCCATAGTGTATAGCATAGAAGTTAAGGCCATATGAATTGACTTAGTCACTAGACTGTGACATCAGACTGTGTGACTCCACACACCTGGAAAATATTATATATATATATATTCTGTCTCTCTGCCTCTCTCTGTCCATCTTACCTTTTTGCCCAGAGGCAGATAGTTATTTTGAACAACTTTCTGCAGAACGCTATTTCCTCTTTCACATTCCAATAGTTTTCTATATTTCCTGCATTTCTGCTACTGAAAGCAGTCTTAAACAAGGGTCATAGATGTTTTGGAACTTCAAAAGTTGTCTTCTGTTGCGGTAAGTCTATGCCTTAGGCCGTCTGTTTTGTAGAGGCTATATGCCACAATACAAAATGAGTTGAAAAGATAAAGCACCACATATATTTGCTGTATTTATGTTTCCCATTTACAATGGGGTTTAAATATAAAGATGGATCAATACAAACTTATTCTGTATTATACTGAACAAATATATAAATGCTACAAGCAACAATTTGAAAGATTTTACTGAGTTACATTTCATATAAGGAAATCAGTCAATTGAAATAAATTCATTAGGCCCTAATCTATGGATTTCACATGATACAGATATGCATTTGTTGGTCACAGATACTGTGCCTTAAAAAAAGTTAGGGGTGTGGATCAGAAAACCAGTCAGTATCTGGCATGACCACCATGTGTCTCATGCAGCGTGACACATCTCCTTTGCATAAAGTTGAACAGGCTGTTTATTGTGGCATGTGGAATTTGGCTGTGCGAAGTTGTTGGATATTGATGGGAACTGGAACACACTGCGGTACACGTCGATCCTGAGCATCCCACACATGCTCAATGGGTGACATGCCTGGTGAGTATGGAGGCCATGGAAGAACTGGATCATTTTCAGCTTCCAGGAATTGTGTATATATCCTTGCGTCATGGGGCCGTGCATTATTATGCTGAAACATGAGGTAATGGCAGTGGATGAATGGCACGACAATGGGCCTCAGGATCTAGTCACTGTGTCTCTGTGCATTCAAATTGCCATCGAAAAAATGCCATTTTGTTTGTTGTCCGTAGCTTCTACCTGACCATACCAGAACCCCACCACAACCATGGGGTACTCTGTTCACAACGTTGACATCAGCTAAACACTCACCCACACAACGCCATACTCATGGCCTGCGGTTGTGAGGCCAGTTGGTGAAACTACCAAATTCTCTATAATGACGTCGGCGGCGGCTTATGGGAGAGAAATTAACATTAATTTCTCTGGCAACAGCTCTGGTGGACATTACTACTGTCAGCATGCCAATTGCACGCTTACTCAAAACATGTGTGGCTTTGTGTTGTGTGACAAAACTTCACATGCGTTGTCCCCAGCACAAGGCGCACCTGTGTAATGATCATGCTGTTTAGTCAGCTTCTTGATATGCCACACCCATCAGATGCATGGATTATTTTAGCAAAAAGAGAAATGCTCACTAACAGGGATGTAAACACATTTCTGCACAGAATTGGAGAGAAATATGCTTTTTGTGCATATAGAACATTTCTGATGTCTTTTATTTCAGCTCATGAAACGTGAGACCAACACTTTATATATTGTGTTTATATTTTTGTTCAGTGTATAAACTACAGTAGTTTTAAAGACTGCAGCTAATCTTAGTACAACTAAGTGGTGCTCATAGGTCTCTTCCCCAGTGGATGAGCACTAGTCCTACAGAGGGGGTGAACATTGTATCTGGGGCAGTAATGAGTTTCTAGTCCAGAGTCTCAATACTGAACCTGTGTAGTCATGACTAGTACAGGTGATGTGGAATCTATGATGCCCAAGAGGTGAGGCTGTGGAGCACGCAGCACACTGACTGTCTAAATGCAGAGTGATCTGAGATTCACAGTGACAAGACTAAGCCTGTGCCCCATCAGATGTCTACTGCAGATAACAGCCGCTGTAAAACAAATACACACGACAAGGGGAATTGTTCTCACTGCAAACTTACCACACTCTTACACTGTGAACACAAGCCACTCTTCTCACCATACACACGCACACATGTACACACACACACACACTGAGGACAACATTAACACATACTCTAATTTGAGCATTCTACTTTATACTTGCTGCCTCCATAACATCCAGTACAGTTCTCCAGCAAAAGACTGTTTTAAATTTACAAAAACAAAGCCAATATGTTGAAATTGTCACATATGCATGCATACATCCTTCATACCGTTCGACACAACAGGAATTAAACCCATATATTTAACCTTTATTTAACTAGGCAAGTTAAAAACAAATTCTTTTTTTACAATGACGGTCTACCCCGGCCAAACCCGTGGGACTTGGTATTGCAATCGCCATCCTACTGAGGCACCTACTAATTTCAGCTATAGATGAGTCATAATGTCTGGAAGAATGGAACCATTGACAATCAAAAGGCATTTATGCTTGGTCTTCTCAGCATAAAATGAAACGTACAAAGCATTCTTGGGCTCACAAAAACTACTGATAGGATCAAACTAAGAGTCTGTTGCATGGTTGCCTCTGCGAAGAAGAATGTATCAGGCCCACATTTCTGTTTTTATTTGTATATTTTGGGACAAAACACATTAAATGTGCAAAACAAATGTTATTGGAACATTTTCACCAAACATTCTTATAACTGTTATGGTTTGTCCCTCTACTAATAGTTATTAAATAATATTGGGTATTTAACAACATTAACAGTATTTTGTCATGATAAAATTAGCTGAAAACCAAATTGGGTCTTCATTGGAATGTTTATTCATTTTTCAGGGAGGGAAGATCAGCTTCAAAATTGCAGATACAGTGCATTCGGGAAGAATTCAGACCCTTTCACTTTTTCCAAATGTTGTTACGTTAAAGCCTTATTCTAATTATTTTCCTCATGAATCTACACACAATACCCCATAATGACAATACCCCATAATGACAAAGTAAAAACATGTTTTAAGATTTTTTTTGCAAATTTAAGAAATATCTTATTACATAAGTATTCAGACCCTTGGCTATGAGACTTAAAATTGAGGTCAGGTACATCCTGCTTCCATTGATCATCTTTGAGATGTTTCGACAACTTGATTGGAATCCACCTGTGGTAAATTCAATTGATTGGACATGATTTGGAAAGGCACACACCTGTCTGCATAAGGTCTCACAGTTGACAGTGCATGTCAGAGCAAAAACCAAGCCATGTGGTCAAAGGAATTATCCATAGAGCTCCGACACAAGATTGTGTCGAGGTACAGATCTGGGGAAGGGTACCAAAAGATTTCCCAGGATTGAAGGTCCCCAAGAACACAGTGGCCTCCATCATTTTTAAATGGAAGAAGTTTGGAACCACCAAGACTCTCCCTATAGCTGGCCGCCCGACCAAACTGAGCAATCGGGGAAGGGAGAAGGGTCTTGGTCAGGGAGGTGACCAAAACCCAAACCCAATGGTCACACTGACAGTGCTCCAGAGTTCCTCTGTGGAGATGGGAGAACCTTCCAGAAGGACAACCATCTCTGCAGCACTCCACCAATCACACCTTTAAGGTAGAGGGCCAAATGGAAGCCACTCCTCAGTAATAGGCATGACAACCAGCTTGGAGTTTGCCAAAAGGCACCTAATGGACTCTGACCATGAGAAACCAGATTATCTGGTCTGATGAAACCAAGATTGAACTCTTTGGCCTGAATGCCAAGCGTCACGTCTGGAGGAAGACTGGCACCATCCCTGCGGTGAAGCATGGTGGTGGCAGCATCAGGCTGTGGGAATGTTTTTCAGTGGCAGAGACTGGAAGACTAGTCAGGATCAAGGGAAATATGAATGGAGCAAAATACAGAAAGATCCTTGATGAAAACCTGCTCCAGAGTGCTCAGGACCTCATACTTGGGTGAAGGTTCACCTTCCAACAGGACAACGACCCTAAGCACACAGCCAAGACAAATCAGGAGTGTCTGCGGGACAAGTCTCTGAATCTCCTTGAGTGTCCCAGCCAGAGCCCGACTTGAACCTGACGAATATCTCTGGAGAGACCAGAAAATAGCTGCGCAGTGACGCTCCCCATCCAACCTGACACAGCTTGAGAGGATCTGCAGAGAAGAATGAGAGAAACTCCCCAAATACAGGTGTGCCAAGCTTGTAGCGTCATACCCAAGAAGACTCAAGGCTCTAATCGCTTCCAAAGGTGCTTCAACAAAGTAATGAATAAAGGGTCTGAATATTTATGTAAATGTGCAAAAATGTCTAAAAACCTGTTAATGCTTTGTCATCATGGGGTATTGTGTGTAGATTGATGAGGGAAAAAAACAATGTAATCTATTTTAGAATAAGACTGTAACGTAACAAAATGTGAAAAAGCAATCTGAATACTTTCCGAATGCACTGTATATTTATACATATATTACTAATTTCTTCTTCCTTCATTTTCTGGATTTTCACCCACAGCAGCCAATCCACCGTTCATTCTTAACTCCAACCCTCCAATGTCCACAGATTAACCCATCTTTTCCAGTGTAATGCCAATTTGTCATTTCCTTTTGCAATACATCCCATTTTACTGTGATGTCTTACGAGGGTCCTAAAAATCCCTATTTGTAAAGATTTTACTGATATTACCCTAAAAATAAATGCTTTACCCAAGAGTATAATGACATTTCCCATTGACTGATCGTGTTTTTTCAGATCCCCTAACAATACAGTTTGAATCCTGAACAACCATTCCTGGACCTGACTCCAAAAGCAAGCAACTGATGGACAGTACCAGAAAATATGTTCCATAGATTCTGTTTCCACCTGGCAGTCTGCACAAGGCAGACTGTTCAATGCCCCATATTGAGCATTCTTTTTGTAGGAAGTGTAGAGTAATACAGGTGTGTGCTGCTCATGAGATTATCAATAATTGAAATTACCATTTCCAGATTCCAGACTGTGCTTATAGATGGGATAATGATGATGAAGATTATGAAAAATTAATTAATTAACAAACAGCTTAATGAGCTATCTGTGTGTGTATGTGTGTATGTGTGTGTGTGCGCACGCACGCAATAGCGCCTCTGTTGAAGCTGGCTGAATCTTTTTAGCCATTTCCATTCTACCATATTAAAATTGCCATCACTCTACAACTAAATGCAATCTTTACCAGTAACCTAAAGCTTTGCAATACACCCGTCATGAGCCCTAGACTTGTAGAGGCAATAAATGACATCAACATAATTGAACTCTGACATCAATGCATTCTATACCCATCTTAGCTTAACATAACGCTCCTGCTACACTAAAGTAAACCTAGACTACCTGTATGAGTTAGGCTAACAATAATACGTCTATTGGTGGCTATTCAGGTGACACATCATTTGAAGTAATTTCGGCTTGGATGACACGTCAACTCAGCTTTTTCAGCAACTCAGATTCATGTAAGCAATAAACAATGGTTGAACAATATTTCCCAAACAAATCAGTTATAACACATGCATGCACGATATGCAGCAGACTTTACTCTAAACTGAGCCCTTATAGCCTAATTCAGCGTGGTATTTTCATACTTACATCATCTGTGTATGCAGGTGTGATGATGCCGCTGAGCAGTAGCAACAGGACGCTCAGGAGCAGTGGGGAAAAAGTGAGAAAGTATGTCATTTCATTACCTACAGCAGTTCCATACACCGTTGGCGTAAGCCCCGTTTCAGTTGGTTATCTTTGTAACTGTAAAATCGATGCAGCAGCCCCCCTGAATAACTCGCTTTTAGAAATAAGAAGAAATAGCCTACTGCTCGCTATCACTGCGACAGGTTTCTGCACTTTGATAGTTGGTGGTGGAACTCACTATCCGAAGATCCTGCGCGTGGCAAAGATAACCTCCCTCAAGACAGTGCCTTTACCCTTTGAGCCCCATTCACACCTGCGACAGCGAAGTATGATAAGGCTAATTAATACACCCAAGTCATAGGCTAAAAAGTAGAACCACTGAAATATAATAACAACGAGTGGGACATACAAGCGTCGAAAAAAATATTGTCTATGTTGTGAAAGTGAGTACTGTCAAGTGTAAGAATGAGCGGTGTACAGGTTTACTTGCGGGCTTAAATACCGTAATACTGTGACTACCGCTTTGCAGTTTATGTTTAGTTTTTAATGAATAATGATAAATAGTGATATGTTTTATATAGTATTATATACGTTTTTCTAAGGTAGCTATATTAATCAATTTGATATTATAAAAATAAACCTGTTAAATGTATTGTCAAATGTAGTTGCGCTCTTTAAGTTCGTTACGGTATGAGGTGCGGGGGCGAAGTGATAGCCTCTATTCTTACTAGCAGTTGGTGAGCTTTAATTTTTTCTGTTACGTTTTAGACTTGTTGGTTCAACTGTTCGTTGTTTTATTTTCTTCCACGATATGTTTTTCGATTTAAGGAACAAGTGCAAGCGAAAGTACTGGTGGGACTTGAACTTGCACGACGTTTCGTCAACGGGGTCTGACACAGTGATTAAGAGTGGGGTAAGCATGTTTTATTGCATAGCAACACCATTGCCTACAATTAAACTGGATTTGGACGATTCTGTCACCCTAGCTAGGATATGATGGCGTGAGATTTGCTCAATCGTACCTAGGCCTAATATACATTTAATGGGTGGAATTTGCTACGGTTTCATTCGTTGTCTCTGCCATAACTCCACGACGCGCTCAGTTATATTGTAGTTTAATTGAATTCGCATGATTATTGCCGAGACACATTTGACCCAATTTGAATATTTCCGGAACATACTCAGACCATGCCTTTCAAATTATTTTTTTACTTGAGTAATTTAGGCTACACACATGTTTGATTCGGTAATTCATTTATTATAGTTTTAATTTTATCTTGACTATTCGCAGAGGAAGGCTTGGGGGCCTATTTTGTCAACGTAATTCAGTATGCATGTATCACAAAATCAGCAAAATGTCCCCGCAATACTTTACACAAGCACACTTAGATTTATCGTGAATACAGTTACAGTGGTGCACCATTGAGAGCTCGCCAAATGTTGTATACATGCAGAATAGATCAAGTTACTGAAGTTACTGTATAACAGCAATAATAATCATCAATATCATCGTCATCATCATTGTCATCATCATATCATAATTGTTTGTAGGTTTTGAGGTTTAGCCTAAAAAAAAATGGGGCACAAGCAGTTTTTTGGGGGAAATCTTCAACATGTGATCTAATGACCTGGCTTTCATTTTGATGTTTGAAAATATTCAAACATTGTAGTGATAAAGGGTTTATCTCAGGCTGCCTGTCAATAAACAAGCTTGTTGTGGAATGAGAACTGATTTTTCAGTTCAGGAATGAATATCTATTTGGTTTCTGAATTGACTACATTTAAATGGAATTGACCCCAACACTTTTACTGTGCATCAATTTACTCTATCTGCCTTCCTATCTGAGAGTATTTTGTCTCTTATCATTGTTTGTTTACATCACAGGAGAGGTCGAGAGGCAGAGTCACATTGTTGGTGTTACACCAATCAGAGGCAAGGCAGAGGTCATGGGCATGTCTGGAGGCAGGACATGCCCTAAGTGGCAGAGATTATGGTCTCTACCTGCTGCACCACCTGGGCCAAAATCTCTCTGGTCAGATTACCAACTCACATTTTATGATGATCCCATTGTCTCATTTTCTCTCGTCTCCTTCCATTCTCATCTTATCCAGCTTTCATCTTCTCCAAATCTCATTTTCCTCGTCCTTGGCCAAAACAACCCATAGCCCCTTCCCAGCATGGTGGCTGGTGGCACTTTAAATCGGAGGACAGGCTCATAATAATGGCTGGAACAGAATCAATTGAATGGTATTATCAAACACATGGTTTCCATGTGTTTGATACCATTCCATTCACTCAGTTCCAGCCATTATTAGGAGCTGTCTTCCCCTCACCATCCTCCTCTGCCCCTTCCCCCAACTAGCACCTTCCACTTTTATGTGTTTGCAGATCTGAAGGAGTCAGACAGGTATAGCAATATAGGGGAAGCTCCCCTGGGTCTATTGGAGGGCTAGGTGTAGGAAACATCATCATTTTGTTTGTACGCCTATTCATCTCCATTTCGTCAGAGCCCATCGTTTCTCTCACACACACACACACACACACACAATTCACACAACTCTAGGATAAAAAAGTTCCCTTGTACCAGCAACAACAAAAAAGGTTCTGGCCATGATATTTATTACATTTCCAATTACTTGTGGTCACCAACTGGTCGATCACGTTCAAATGGTCGATCTCTTTACTTCCGGGTTGGAGCGAGCGGTCGCATCCGCACTTCCGCACTTCGCTCCGCAGGTAGTATAACTTTTCATTACATTTCATTATAGTACAACGGTTTGATTTGTCTAATCTTAGCAATTTCTTCTTAGCTAGTTACATAGCCGTCTTTGTATCAAAGATAACTACGTAATTATCGTATTTCGTCGTCCTAACGTAGTCTACACTGCTATCTGCCCAGCAGCTAGCCAGCTAGCAAACGTCCACCGTCTACCGAATAGCAGCACTGTAGAAACTATTATACTCAACTGAACGACTTGATTAGAGTAGTGTTAGCGAGCTACATAGTTGTCTTTGCTGTCTTCGTATCCAAGATAATTGTGTAGTTTAGAGTGTGTAGTCTTAGAGTGATTATCTTAATTTACCGAGGTTAGCTAGCCAGCTATTTGTCGTCCTTAACGTAGGAGACACTGCTAGCTAGCCAACAGCTAGCCAACGTCTACCGAATAGAACTTCTGCACTCAACAACCCGGTCGCATTCCGCTTCGCTCCATAGGTAGTATCACATTTTCATTTCATTTCATTACAGCACAACGGTTTGATTTGTTTGATCGTAGCTAGCTACATAGCTAGCTACATAGCCGTCTTTGGTATCAAAGATTATTGTGTAGTCTAGAGCGATTTTCTAGGTTAGCTAGCCAGCTATTGTCGTTCTTTTAACGCAACGTAACGTAATCAACACTGCTAGCTAGCCAGCTAGCCCCCGAATAGCAGCACTGTAGAAACTATTACACTCAACGTAACGACTTGATTAGTGTAGTGTCAACAACGCAGCCACTGCCAGCTAGCCTACAAAGTCAACAACGCAGCCACTGCCAGCTAGCCTACTTCAGCAGTACTGTATCATTTTAATCATTTTAGTCAATAAGATTCTTCCTATGTAAGCTTAACTTTCTGAACATTCGAGACGTGTAGTCCACTTGTCATTCCAATCTCCTTGCATTAGCGTAGCCTCTTCTGTAGCCTGTCAACTATGTGTCTGTCTATCCCTGTTCTCTCCTCTCTGCACAGACCATACAAACGCTCCACACCGCGTGGCCGCGGCCACCCTAATCTGGTGGTCCCAGCGCGCACGACCCACGTGGAGTTCCAGGTCTCCGGTAGCCTCTGGAACTGCCGATCTGCGGCCAACAAGGCAGAGTTCATCTCAGCCTATGCCTCCCTCCAGTCCCTCGACTTCTTGGCACTGACGGAAACATGGATCACCACAGATAACACTGCTACTCCTACTGCTCTCTCTTCGTCCGCCCACGTGTTCTCGCACACCCCGAGAGCTTCTGGTCAGCGGGGTGGTGGCACCGGGATCCTCATCTCTCCCAAGTGGTCATTCTCTCTTTCTCCCTTACCCATCTGTCTATCGCCTCCTTTGAATTCCATGCTGTCACAGTTACCAGCCCTTTCAAGCTTAACATCCTTATCATTTATCGCCCTCCAGGTCCCCTCGGAGAGTTCATCAATGAGCTTGATGCCTTGATAAGCTCCTTTCCTGAGGACGGCTCACCTCTCACAGTTCTGGGCGACTTTAACCTCCCCACGTCTACCTTTGACTCATTCCTCTCTGCCTCCTTCTTTCCACTCCTCTCCTCTTTTGACCTCACCCTCTCACTCCCCCCCCCCCTACTCACAAGGCAGTCAATACGCTCGACCTCATCTTTACTAGATGCTGTTCTTCCACTAACCTCATTGCAACTCCCCTCCAAGTCTCCGACCACTACCTTGTATCCTTTTCCCTCTCGCTCTCATCCAACACTTCCCACACTGCCCCTACTCGGATGGTATCGTGCCGTCCCAACCTTCGCTCTCTCTCCCCCGCTACTCTCTCCTCTTCCATCCTATCATCTCTTCCCTCTGCTCAAACCTTCTCCAACCTATCTCCTGATTCTGCCTCCTCAACCCTCCTCTCCTCCCTTTCTGCATCCTTTGACTCTCTATGTCCCCTATCCTCCAGGCCGGCTCGGTCCTCCCCTCCCGCTCCGTGGCTCGACGACTCATTGCGAGCTCACAGAACAGGGCTCCGGGCAGCCGAGCGGAAATGGAGGAAAACTCGCCTCCCTGCGGACCTGGCATCCTTTCACTCCCTCCTCTCTACATTTTCCTCCTCTGTCTCTGCTTCTAAAGCCACTTTCTACCACTCTAAATTCCAAGCATCTGCCTCTAACCCTAGGAAGCTCTTTGCCACCTTCTCCTCCCTCCTGAATCCTCCCCCCCCTCCTCCCTCTCTGCAGATGACTTCGTCAACCATTTTGAAAAGAAGGTCGACGACATCCGATCCTCGTTTGCTAAGTCAAACGACACCGCTGGTTCTGCTCACACTGCCCTACCCTGTGCTCTGACCTCTTTCTCCCCTCTCTCTCCAGATGAAATCGTGCGTCTTGTGACGGCCGGCCGCCCAACAACCTGCCCGCTTGACCCTATGCCCTCCTCTCTTCTCCAGACCATTTCTGGAGACCTTCTCCCTTACCTCACCTCGCTCATCAACTCATCCCTGACTGCTGGCTACGTCCCTTCCGTCTTCAAGAGAGCGAGAGTTGCACCCCCTTCTGAAAAAAACCTACACTCGATCCCTCCGATGTCAACAACTACAGACCAGTATCCCTTCTTTCTTTTCTCTCCAAAACTCTTGAACGTGCCGTCCTTGGCCAGCTCTCCCGCTATCTCTCTCAGAATGACCTTCTTGATCCAAATCAGTCAGGTTTCAAGACTAGTCATTCAACTGAGACTGCTCTTCTCTGTATCACGGAGGCGCTCCGCACTGCTAAAGCTAACTCTCTCCTCTGCTCTCATCCTTCTAGACCTATCGGCTGCCTTCGATACTGTGAACCATCAGATCCTCCTCTCCACCCTCTCCGAGTTGGGCATCTCCGGCGCGGCCCACGCTTGGATTGCGTCCTACCTGACAGGTCGCTCCTACCAGGTGGCGTGGCGAGAATCTGTCTCCTCACCACGCGCTCTCACCACTGGTGTCCCCAGGGCTCTGTTCTAGGCCCTCTCCTATTCTCGCTATACACCAAGTCACTTGGCTCTGTCATAACCTCACATGGTCTCTCCTATCATTGCTATGCAGACGACACACAATTAATCTTCTCCTTTCCCCCTTCTGATGACCAGGTGGCGAATCGCATCTCTGCATGTCTGGCAGACATATCAGTGTGGATGACGGATCACCACCTCAAGCTGAACCTCGGCAAGACGGAGCTGCTCTTCCTCCCGGGAAGGACTGCCCGTTCCATGATCTCGCCATCACGGTTGACAACTCCATTGTGTCCTCCTCCCAGAGCGCTAAGAACCTTGGCATGATCCTGGACAACACCCTGTCGTTCTCAACTAACATCAAGGCGGTGGCCCGTTCCTGTTGGTTCATGCTCTACAACATCCGCAGAGTACGACCCTGCCTCACACAGGAAGCGGCGCAGGTCCTAATCCAGGCACTTGTCATCTCCCGTCTGGATTACTGCAACTCGCTGTTGGCTGGGCTCCCTGCCTGTGCCATTAAACCCCTACAACTCATCCAGAACGCCGCAGCCCATCTGGTGTTCAACCTTCCCAAGTTCTCTCACATCACCCCGCTCCTCCGCTCTCTCCACTGGCTTCCAGTTGAAGCTTGCATCCGCTACAAGACCATGGTGCTTGCCTGTGAGGGGAACGGCACCTCAGTACCTCCAGACTCTGATCAGGCCCTACACCCAAACAAGGGCACTGCGTTCATCCACCTCTGGCCTGCTCGCCTCCCTACCACTGAGGAAGTACAGTTCCCGCTCAGCCCAGTCAAAACTGTTCGCTGCTCTGGCCCCCCAATGGTGGAACAAACTCCCTCACAACGCCAGGACAGCGGAGTCAATCACCACCTTCCGGAGACACCTGAAACCCCACCTCTTTAAGGAATACCTAGGATAGGATAAAGTAATCCTTCTCACCCCCCTTAAAAGATTTAGATGCACTATTGTAAAGTGGCTGTTCCACTGGATGTCATAAGGTGAATGCACCAATTTGTAAGTCGCTCTGGATAAGAGCGTCTGCTAAATGACTTAAATGTAAATGTAAATGTAATGAAATTATAATGCTCATTTACAGTAGCTGTGCCTCACAAGTAATACAACAAATGATCTATTACCAGTACGATCGTATAATTTAAATGGTATATCATTTCTAAATGGTCTGAGAAGAACAATATTGCCAGGGCAGTTCAAGCATAGACAATATGCCGTTTTAATTGGTTAATGTTGCATAGGCTTATGATTTTTAAGTAACGTTTAGAAAAATCTGAGCAATAGATCTCGGCATGCCTTTTGACTCAGAAAGTAATCTTGACCCAGAAAAGGTTGGTGACCACTGTTCTATAGCATAGACCCTAGGGCAGTGCTCACCAACCGGTCTATCGTGATTGACTGGTTGATCTCCAAGCCATTCCTAGTTAATCACCAAACATTTCTGTAAAAAAAACAACAATAAAGCCTCCCTCCCCTCAGACTGACCATCAGATGCTCACTTAGCTGTTTCTCACAAGTAATACAACAAATGATCTATTACCAATGTAATTTAAAATATAATTTAAAAATTGTCTGAGAAGAACCACATTGTCAGGGCAATTCTAGCATAGCCAATATGCAGTGAAAATGCAGTGGGCCTTTAGCTTACTGCACAAACCTCATTGCTACATAACTGTTTTTATTTGGTTAATGTTGCATAGGCTTAAGTCATGTGTATATTTAATATTTAATTTGTTATATTTTTGCTTTTACACCAATTTCGTGGTACCCAATTGGAGGTACAGTCTTGTCTCATAGCTGCAAATCCCATACAGACTCGGGAGAGGCGAAGTTCAAGAGCCATGCGTCCCCCGAAACACAACCCAACCAAACCAGAGTGCTTCTTGACACAATGCCCACTTAACCCAGAAGCCAGCCGAGAGAGAGAAAGAAAGAGAGAATTAGAGATAGCATACTTAAATTCACACAGGACACCAGATAAGACAGGAGAAGTACTCATAAACTACTGCAGCATACATTTTGAAGGCTGAGACAGGAGGGGTCAGGAGACACGGTGGCCCCATCCGATGATTCTCCGGGACAGGGCCAAACAGGAAGGATATAACCCCACCCACTTTGCCAAAGCACAGCCCCCACACCACTAGAGGGATATCTTCAACCACCAACTTACCATCCTGAGATAAGGCCGAGTATAGCCCACAATGATGCACGGCACAACTCAAGGGGGTGCGCCAACCCAGACAGGAAGATCACATCAGTGACTCAACCCACTCAAGTGACGCACCCCTCCTTGGGAGGGCATGAAAGAGCACCAGTAAGCCAGTGACTCCGCCCCTGTAATTGGGTTAGAGAATCCCAGTGGAAAGAGGGGAACCGGCCAGGCAGAGACAGCAAGGGCGGTTCATTGGTCCAGTGCCTTTCCGTTCACCTTCACACTCCTGGGCCAGACTACACTCAATCATATGACCCACTGAAGAAATTAGTCTTCAGTAAAGACTTAAAGGTTGAGACCGAGTTTGCGTCTCTCACATGGGTAGGCAGACCATTCCATAAAAATGGAGCTCTATAGGAGAAAGCCCTGCCTCCAGCTGTTTGCTTAGAAATTCTAGGGACAATTAGGAGGGCTGCGTCTTGTGATTGTAGCATACGTGTTGGTATGTACGTCAGGACCAAATCAGAGAGATAGGTAGGAGCAAGCCCATGTAAAAGTAGAGCATTGCAGTAGTCTAACCGAGAAGTAACAAAAGCATGGATCAATTTTTCTGCATCATTTTTGGGCAGAAAGTTTCTGATTTTTGCAATGTTACTTAGATGGAAAAAAGCTGTCCTTGAAACAGTCTTGATATGTTCGTCAAAAGAGAGATCAGAGTCCAGAGTAATGCCGAGGTCCTTCACAGTTTTATTTGAGACGACTGTACAAACATTAAGATTATTTGTCAGATTCAACAGAAGATCTCTTTGTTTCTTGGGACCTAGAACAAGCATCTCTGTTTTGTCTGAGTTTAAAAGTAGAAAGTTTGCAGCCATCCACTTCCTTATGTCTGAAACACAGGCTTCCAGCGAGGGCAATTTTGGGGCTTTACCATGTTTCATTGAAATGTACAGCTGTGTGTCATCCGCATAGCAGTGAAAGTTACCATTATGTTTTTGAATGACATCCCCAAGAGGTAAAATATATAGTGAAAACAATAGTGGCCCTAAAACGGAACCTTGAGAAACACCAAAATGTACAGTTGATTTGTCAGAGGACAAGCCATTCACAGAGACAAACTGATATCTTTCTGACAGACAAGATCTAAACCAGGCCAGAACCAGGCAGAGGGAGTCTGGAAGGGCATCAAGGAATCTTTGTGTTGTCTGTGACTTTTGATGCTCCTTGGTTGGGGTCTGAGCAGGTTATTTGTTGCAATTGCAAATGTAATAAAATGGTGGTCCGATAGTCCAGGATTATGAGGAAAAACATAGTCCAGGATTATGAGGAAAAACATTAAAATCCACAACATTTATTCAATGGGACAAAACTAGGTCCAGAGTATGACTGTGACAGTGAGTCGGTCCAGAGAGTCGATGATGGCTCCGAAAGCCTTTTGGAGTGGGTCTGTGGACTTTTCCATGTGAATATTAAAGTTACCAAATATTTGAATATTATCTGCTATGACTACAAGGTCCGATAGGAATTCAGGGAACTCAATGTGGAACGCTGTATATGGCCCAGGAGGCCTGTAAAACAGTAGCTATAAAAGGTGATTGAGTAGGCTGCATAGTTTTCATGACTCGAAGCTCAAAAGATGAAAACGGCTTTTATTTTTTTTCAAATTGAAATTTGCTCTCGTAAATGTTAGCAACACATCCGCCTTTGCGGGATGCACGGGGGAAATGGTCACTAGTATAACCAGGAGGTGAGGCCTCATTAAACACAGTAAATTCATCAGGCTTAAGCCATGTTTCAGTCAGGCCAATCACATCAAGATTATAATCAGTGATTAATTCATTGACTATAATTGCCTTTGAAGTAAGGGATCTAACATTAAGTAGCCCTATTTTGAGATGTGAGGTATCACGATCTCTTTCAATAATGACAGGAATGGAGGAGGTCTTTATCCTAGTGAGATTGCTGAGGCAAACACCGCCATGTTAAGTTTTGCCCAACCCAGGTCGAGGCACAGACACGGTCTCAATGGGGATAGCTGAGCTGACTACTCTGACTGTGCTAGTAGCAGACTTCACTAAGCTGGCAGGCTGGCTAACAGCCTGCTGCCTGGCCTGCACACTATTTCATTTTGGAGCTAGAGGAGTTAGAGCCCCGTCTATGTTGGTAGATAAGATGAGAGCACCCCTCCAGCTAGGATGAAGTCCGTCACTCCTCAGCAGGCCAGGCTTGGACCTGTTTGTGCGTGAGTCCCAGAAAGAGGGCCAATTATCTACAAATTCTATCTTTTGGGAGGGGCAGAAAACAGTTTTCAACCAGCGATTGAGTTGTGAGACTCTGCTGTGGAGCTCATCACTCCCCCTAACTGGGAGGGGGCCAGAGACAATTACTCGATGCCGACACATCTTTCTAGTTGATTTTATACGCTGAAGCTATGTTGCACTTGGTGACCTCTGACTGTTTCATCCTAACATCGTTGGTGCCGACGTGGATAACAATATCTCTATACTCTCTATACTCGCTAGTTTTAGCCAGCACCATCATCAGATTAGCCTTAATGTCGGTAGCCCTGCCCCCTGGTAAACAGTGTGTGATCACTGGATGATTCGTTTTAAGTCTAATACTGCGGGTAATGGAGTCACCAATGACTAGGGTTTTCAATTTGTCAGAACTAATGGTGGGAAGCTTATGCGTCTCAGACCCCGTAACGGGAGGAGTAGAGACAAGAAAAGGCTCAGCCTCAGACACCGGCTCCCTGCTTAATGGGGAAAACCGGTTGAAAGTTTCTGTCGGCTGAATGATCGACACCGGTTGAGCATTCCTACAGCATTTCCCTCCAGAAACCATGAGAAAGTTGTCCAGCTGCGGGGACCGTGTGAGGGGATTTATACTAACGTTACTATCTGTACTTACTGGTGGCACAGACGCTGTTTCATCCTTTCCTAAACTGAAATTACCCTTGTCTAACGATTGCGTGTGAAGCTGGGCTGGGCAACACAGCTATCTTTGCCGTAAGGCGATCGTTCTCCTGTAGATTATGAGTACAGCGACTGCAATTAGAAGGCATCATGTTAATCTTACTACTTAGCTTCGGCTGTTGGAGGTCCTGACGAACCACGTCTAGATAAAGCGTCCGGAGTGAAAACGTTGAATGAAAAAAAAAAGGCAAAAATATAAACGGTAATTAAAAAGTAAAAACCGTAAAGTTGGTAGCAAAGTAACGCACAGCAACACATAAACAAGTCTGCTAGTTGTGACCGGAAATGCAGACTGTCGAAGCAACAATGTTTATTACAGCAACAGGGCAGGGAAACGACAGGTCGAGGCAGGCAGCGGTCGATAACCAGAGTAGTAGGGGAAAGGTACAGGACAGCGGGCAGACTCAGGGTCAGGTCAGGCAGAGGTCGGTAATCCAGAGGTGGGGCAAAGGTACAGGACGGCAAGACAGGCTCAGGGTCGGGTCAGGCAGATGGCGGTAATTCAGAGGTGGGGAAAAGGAACAGGATGGCAGGCAGGCTCAGGAGAAAGTAGAGTGGTCAGGCAGGCTGGCTCAGAGACAGGACGGGCAAGGGTCAAAACCAGGAGGGCGAGAAAAAGAGAGACTAAGGAAAAGCAGGCGCTGAGACAAAAAAAACGCTGGTTGACTTGACAAACAAGACGAACTGGCAACAGACAAACAGAGAACACAGGTATAAATACGCAGGGGATAATGGGGAAGATGGGCGACAACTGGAGGGGGGTAGAGACAATCACAAAGACAGGTGAAACAGATCAGGGTGTGACAAAAACTGTGAAATAACACATGGAATAATTTAATAACCAACAAAAATCTAAATTTATTTAATATTTGAGATTCATCAAATAGCCATCCTTTGCCTTGATGACAGCTTTGAACACTCTTGGTATTCTCTCAACCGGCTTCACCCGGATTGATTTTCAATCTTGAAGGAGTTCTCACATATGCTGAGCACTTGTTGGCTGCTTTTCCTTCACTCTGCGGTCCGACTCATCCCACACCATCTCAATTTGGTTGAGGTCGGGGGATTGTGGAGGCCAGGTCATCTGATGCAGCACTCCATCACTCTCCTTCTTGGTAAAATAGCCTTTACACAGCCTGGAGGTGTGTTGGGTCATTGCACTGTTGAAAACAAAGTCCCACTAAGCCCAAACCAGATGAGATGGTGTATTTCTGTAGAATGCTGTGGTATCCATGCTGGTTAAGTATGCCTTGAATTCTAAATAAATCACAGACAGTGTCACCAGAAAAGCACCCCCACAGCATAACACCTCCTCCTCCATGCTTTACGGTGGGAAATACTCATGCGGAGATCATCCGTTCATCCACACCACGTCTAACAAAGACAAGACGGTTGGAAAGAAAAATCTCCAATTTGGACTCCAGACCAAAGGACGCATTTCCAACGGTCTAATGTCAATTGCTCCTGTTTCTTGGCCCAAGCAAGTCTCTTCTAATTATTGGTGTCCTTTAGTAGTGGTTTCTTTGCAGCAATTTGACCATGAAGGTCTGATTCATGCAGTCTCCCCTGAACAGTTGATGTTGAGATGCGTCTGTTACTTGAACTCTGTGAAGCATTCATTTGGGCTGCAATTTCTGAGGCTAGTAACTCTAATGAACTTATCCTCTGCAGCAGAGGTACCTCTGGGTCTTCCATTTCTGTGGCGGTCCTCATGAGAGCCAGTTTCATCATAGCGCTTGATGGGTTTTGCGACTGCACTTGAAGAAACTTTCAAAGTTCTTGACATTTTACTGATTGAAGTAATATAATGGACTGTCATTTCTCCTTGCCTATTTGAGCTGTTCTTGCCATAATATGAACTTAGTCTTTTTTGGACCAAATAGGTCTGTCTGTCTTCTGTATACCCCCTGCCTTGTCACAACACAACTGACACAATTAACTTCTAAGAAGGCACACCAGATAATTTAAATGCATTGCTGGTGACTACTCCATGAATTTGGTTGCGAGAATGCCAAGAGTGTGAAGAATCTCACATATGAAACATATTTGATTTGTTTAACACTTTTTTGGTAGCTACGTGATTTCATGTGTTATTTAATAATTTTGATGTCTTCACTCTAATTCTACAATTTAGAAAATATATATTTTTTAAATTAAGAAAAACCCTTGAATGAGTAGGTGTTCTAAAACTTTTGACCGGTAGTGTAAGTGTGTACGCAAATCATTAGTTAGCTATCTACCTTTTACAATAATTGTACAAAAATATAATAGCTAACGTTAGCTAGCTGAGCGCTAGCCAGTCAGTGGCGCTGACAGATTGAAACTGGTATCAACAAAATTCATTTCACTCTATCCCATACAACATGACATTACTATCTGGGCATCATTTTACTAATAACATGTTAACGTTTATTAGGAAGTTGAATTATTACGTTAGACACTCACCGGCCAACTTTGTTAGGTAGCTAGCTAGATATCTTGGTTCCCATTTTCCAATAGATGTTTCTAATTGGTCATCAATGGTTACAAAGATTTGTCGCAGATTCACCACTAGTGGGAAAATTTTGCAAGCTTCTGTCAACATTTGGTGCCACACTATTTAGTTTTCAGCAAATTTACCACAAAGTTGCAGAAGTTTGCTGCAACAAATTCATTGTTTAAGGGTTCAGTCCAGTAAAAAAAATAAGCAAATGATTATGCTCACTCAGCCGTGCTTCAAAAGTAATTCAACAAATTATCTATTACCAGTCTGATCATACACCTAAAATGTTTAAATATAATTTCAAAATGGTTTTAAAAGAACAACATTGGTAGGGCAATTCAAGTGTAGCCAATATGCAGTGATAATGTATTGGGCCTATAGCTTACTACACAAACCTCATTACGACAGAACAGTTTTTAATGGGTAATATTGCATAGGCTTACAATTTTATTTAAATCATGTTTTAAAAAAACATCTGAGTGGTAGATCTTGTCTTGCATTTTGATTAAGAAAGTTAGCTTGCAGCTGTTAAGACATTTCCTGAATAGGACATAATGTGTGGATTGCAGATGAAAGGGTATAGCTTTTTGGGTGCTTTTATTCAAACCTGGATTCAAATACAGATAATTTGTAATACTCTATCTGGGCTTGATTGAGCCTGCGTGGTACATTGGAACCTATAGAATAGTCAAAAAGGTGAAAACCCTGCCCATATGGCACTCCAAGTAGACAAGAGCAAACGCTAAAAGATCTCAAATGGTTTTGAACCCAGGTCTGCTTTTCTTTACTTCTGAAACCAACTGGTGCAAACACGGGCCCTACCTTTAATGTCTTATCTTCTACAGGTGGCTTGTGCTAATGGTCGTTGCTAGACAGACCGTAATGGGGGTGAGTGAGTGGTTTCTCCGAAATATATCATAGGTTACGTTACCCAATGACACAGGGATACTTTAGGCCGGAGTGATAAAATGCAGGTTAATGACTGTTTACTTGCTTTATGTGCTTTATCCTTTAAATTACAGTGATTGTTAACGTTCATTGATGTGCATGCTAACCTCACAATGTCACTGGATCTGTCCTGTTACTACTATATATGAAGTAGAAGGAAGTCTCATCATGCTTTGACCCTTTAACCTCCACTTCCTGTCGAGTGTTTAGCATTTGGTTCGGACCAGGCCTGCGTCCCAATAATATGTCCTTTCTCCTGAATTGCATAGCTACGGGAAGTAGGGGTGCTGCTTCACCCCCTGAAAAATCGGAATAAAAAAAACAATATTAATTTCCTTTACTAGTCCTGTATTAGAAGAACGATATAGCCATTTGTAGCATAGGCAAAAAATTCTAAGCACCCCCACTCCCAAACATCTGCAGAATTGTACACTTGTTCACTTCCCATCATGGATTTATCGAGGAAATTACTGATTTATGAAATAGACTGGAAACTCCTAGCCCAGCGTTTCCCAAACTCGATCCTCGAACCCCAAGGGGTGCTCATGTACTTGTTTTGCCCTAACACTACACAGCTGGTTTAAATGATCAAAGCTTGATGATTAGGATATTATTTGAATCATCTGTGTAGTGCTACGGCAAAAAACAGGGATGCAACTTTGGTTTTAGAAGTGGGGGTACATCATTTGTTTTTGTTTTAAATCCAGTCAGATAAACACTCCAAACAGCCTGCTCGGAGGCATCCGCATGGTCCTAAAGCACACCATTGCCTGTTTTGTATCACATTCCAATGATAAAATTGGGGGGGGACAAAAATGCAATTTCAGAATGTAGGGAGGACATGTCCCCCTTGTCCCTGGCAAAAACACAAAACGTGCACCCCTTGGGGTCCCTAGGACCGAGTTTGGGAAACCCTGCCCATGCCTACACAAATCAAACGTTTTTACATTTGTGGGGAGAAGTGTACATGTGTACACCTCAGGGGAAAGGGACACAGGGCTGCTTGGCACTCTGCTTTTCTCAATACTCAATGCATTATGGTAATGTTGGGCCAAAAAGTTAGTTTCTCCCCCACCACAGCACTTTTTATTTTCTTAATTCGAACAGGGACTCTTTCACAAGGGAGCCCTGCATATTCAATTCATGAGACAAAAGCAAATGAATGTAAAACAAACTAAATACAGCACAACACACATATTCATTAAAAATAAAAAGTCAGGGCTATACAATTCTGGCTTTCAAGGACCAAGGTAATGCTGTTTTTTCTTTTCTAACAGGTATAGCCTCGTACGAACCAACCTGTAAACTGTCAAGATCAAGATGGTTCGTACGAGGCTGTTGGCCATGTCGTTCATTGGTCTTTGGCCATTGTCATTCATTTGTCATTGGACATTGTCATTTGCCAAAGTAAAGTCACACTGTCGGGGTTGCATGCATAGGACAAATTGGTTGCCTTGGAGAGTTGGCATATTACATGAGATGTTGTTTTGTGTGTGTTTTGATGGTGTATCAGGGCAAAAGGGTGTATGAGTATTCATTAATTTTACACAAAACTACCCTAGATCTTTCCACCAATATCGCTGCATATCCAAGATGCATATCCAAGACGCTTAGATAGATTTGCAAGTACATGTTTGTGTGTGGCGTGTGTGCGTTAGATGGATACAGAACATTACTTCTGATCTTAGATAGAACGTCTCATGGATATGCATGCACATTCTTTTTTTTTTGCATATGAAAACCAAGCAATGAGAGTTGGAGGCTAATCTTAAATCAAAAGGAGAGATAACTGCACCTCTGTCTGCATGCCTGGCCGGCGCTGGGTTTACATAACCCCACCGGAATGTGGTAACACCATCAACACAAACAAGATTGGGGAAAAATATCAATCCATCTCACAGGAGTCCCTCTAGGCATAACACAACAGTGCTTATAGCGTTCTCATTCCATATACCTGCATTGAGTGTGTGTTTGTGTGCATGCGTGTGACATGATTTGTGTCTGTGCGGAGGTCTGAGATCTGTACCAGGTCAGTATTTCATGCTGGTTGTGTTAAGAGTGCATCCTGTTTCATCCTGTCCATTGTATTCTGATCAGAGTGGTTGAATGAGACAGAGAGCGAGAGAAAGAGAGAGACAGAGAGAGGAGAGGGGTGAAAGACAAGGGAGGGAGAGACCAGAGAGACTCCCTGATACTGCTTGAAACTCTTTCCCCATGGCTATTTTGTGTGGTTTCAGGTGTCAACATACCACTTGATGCAGATAAGATATGTGCCAAGACTAATCGCATGTCATTTTGCATTAATTCATCGTGATTGAACTTTAATTAATTATTTCAAGAAATGGAGAACTCCAAAGTTGATCATTTTTACTACATGATGCCAATATCTGAAATGGACCAGTGTTGTGTGGTTAGTAACTGTAAGATTTTCATGCGGTAAGATCTAAAGTGTTTGTCTCTTTTAGAAGATGCCCACTTATTTCCTACCAGTTTTGCACTATGTACTAAGAAAAATCCTTAAATTTATCAAAATGCAGCAGATCTAAAACCTTTGGATGCAGTCTACCATAGCCTACTTCGCTTTATCACAGGTGACAGGTTTTATACTCATCACTGCATCCTTTATCCGAAGGTTGGATTGTCATCACTAAAGTCCTATAGATCACTTTATTACTCCCTTTTTGTTGTACTGTTGTATTGTTGGATTGTTGTGCTCAGGGGGTACCTTCAAAAATGAGACCCTGATTCTGGTTTGTGGCTGTACTTTGCATGTGACATGACCTGTGTCTGTGCACAGGTCTGAGATCTGTAGCAGGACGGTATTTCAGGCTGGTTGTGTCTAGAGTGCATCCTGTTTCATCCTGTCCATTGTATTCTGATCAGAGTGGACGAATGAGAGGGAGAGCAAGAGAAAGTGAGAAACAGAGAGACAGAGTGAGAGTACGACAGATAGAGACCTACAGCAGATCTATAGCAGCACCTAGATATTCTGCACAGATTCTGTCAGACCCTGGGCCCTGACAGTAAAAGACTAAAAGAATGGTGTTACAAAAAAGATCCAGTTGCCAGAACCACAAATACAAATCATTGCTCTTTATGGTTGTGAGGTCTGGGGTCCACAAACCAATAATTCACATAATGGGACAAACACCAAATTGATATTCTGCATGCAGAATTCTCAAAAAAAATCCACAGTGTGTAAAGTAAAACACCAAATACAGCATGCAGAGCAAATTTAGGCCGATCACCGCTAATGATCAAAATCCAGAAAAGAGACGTTAAATTCTACAGCCATCTAAAAGGAAGCAACCTGGAGAAGAGCCCCCTAAGCAAGCTGGTCCTGGGGCTCTGTTCACAAACACAAACAGACACCACAGAGCCCCAAGACACCAACACAATTACACCCAACCAAATCATGAGAAAACAAAAAGATAATTACTTGACACATTGGAAAGAATTTACAAAACAACAGCAAACTACAATGCTATTTGGCCCTAAACAGAGAGTACACAGTGGCAGAATACCTGACCACTGTGACTGACACAAAATTAAGGAAATCTTTGACTATGTACAGACTCAGTGAGCATAGCCTTGCTATTGAGAAAGACCGTAGGCAGACCTGGCTCTGTGCACACTGTCCACAAAATGAGGTGGAAACTGAGCTGCACTTCCTAACCACCTGCCAAATGTATGACCATATTAGAGAAATATATTTTCCTCAGATTACACCCACAAAGAATACAAAAACAAATCCAATTTTGATAAACTCCTGTGTCTATTGGGTGAAATACCACAGTGTGAAATCACAGCAGCAAGATTTGTGACCTGTTGCCACAAGAAAAGGGCAACCAGTGAAGAACAAACACCATTGTAAATACAACCTATATTTATGTTTATTTATATTCCCTTTTGTACTTTAACTATTTGCACATCATTACCAACCACACTGTAGACATATGACATTTGAAATGTCTTTATTCTTTTGGAACTTTTGTGAGTGTAATATTTACTATACATTTTTTATTGTTTATTTTACTTTTGTTTCTTATCTATTTCACTTGCTCAGTCAATGTAAACATATGTTTCCCATGCCAATAAAGCCCCTTAAAATGAAATTCAAATTGAATTGAGACAGAGAGAGGAGAGAGGGTTGAGAGAGGGAGGGAGAGAGAGAAGAGAGAGTTACACATAGTGTGTTCTACTATAGTTTTGAGTTTCTATTCACTTTCAAATGGACAATTGAGTTTTAGGAAATGTAGTTTTGTCCATGTCCATTTAAATTGAGTAGAAAAACACGAGTTAAAGAATGATCACTTCTTCAACTCGTGTCCTATCCCGGAGAGCGAGTAAATAACATGACTAAGCTGCTCCTGAATGTACTACCTCAGGACATGAAAATTGATTCTATCATAGTCCATGTGAGTTTTAATGAAATTAAGAGCTGATTGGCTCTGCTAGACACTAGCTAGCATAAGACCCATCATATCTGGCCCTGTGCCCTCTCTGAATCATGGAATTGAACACTTTAGCAGGATTCTTTCTTTTCACAATTGGCTACGTGATTTTTCGCTACCTTTTGGAAACAAAACACGTTTTATAAGGAGGATGGGATCCACCCAAATCTTTTGGGTTCCTGGATCCTTTCACAGCATTATAAGGCAGTGTTGAGACAATGACTTATCAATGACCCAAGCCCAGCTCAGCTAATCCCTACCATTGTGACGCTGAGTTGTCATAATGCTTCAGCAAATGTACATTACACCAGGGGCATTGGCCGACATAATGTAAGTGATATCAACAGAGAGGTATATGTTCTGGGTGATTTAAATATTGACTAAATATTAAATCTTCATCGAGCTGCCCACTCAGCTTCAAACTGTAACCAGTGCCAGCAACCTGGTTCTAATGAAGACATCAAAACTATGAAATAACATATATGGAATCATGTAGTAACCAGCTTCATGAGGTAGTCACTTGAAATGCATTTCAATTAACAGGTGTGCCTTGTTGAAAGTTCATTTGTGGAATTTCTTTCCTTCTAAATGCATTTGAGCCAATCAGTTGTCTTGTGACAAGGTGGGGGTGGTATACAGAAGATAGCCATATTTGGGAAAAGACCAAGTCCATATTATGGCTAGAACAGCTCAAATTAGCATTTGTTTTTCAACAGGACAATGACCCAACACACCTCCAGGCTGTGCAAGGGCTATTTGACTAAGAAGGAGGGTGATGGAGTGCTGCATCAGATGACCTAGCCTCCACAATCACTGACCTCAACCCAATTGACATGGTTTGGGATTAGTTGGACCACAGAATCAAGGAAAAGCAACCAACATGTGCTCAGCATGTGTGGAAACTCCTTCAAGACTGTTGGAAAACAATTCCAGGTGAAGCTGGTTGAGAGAATGTCAAGAGTGTGCCATGCTGTCATCAAGGCAAAGGGTGGCTACTTTGAAGATTCTAAAATATAAACTGTATTTTGATTCGTTCAACACTGGTTTTGGTTACTACATGATTCTGTATGTGTTATTTAATAGTTTTGATATCTTAACTATTATTCTACAATGTAGAAAATAGTACAAATGAAGAAAAAGCCTTGAATTAGTAGGTGTGTCCAAACTTTTCAATGGTACTGTATGTGCAATTTAAGCATTTTCAGTTAGGATTTTTTTTATCAGACCCATATTGTACCCATACTGTATAATTAAATGAATGCAGCATTGCGTGAATCTTCCAGAAACATTGCTGCCACATTGTGTCTGTATGCCTGAGCTCCCAACAGTGCCCATGGCATTGTGCTTTATGCTGGATCGGCTGTGTGTCTTTCCAATTCTCATGGTTAATCATACAGTGTCTTTTCAAAGGCTTGTAATTTTGCATTAATTCATCATGATTAAACTTTAATGAATTACTTCAATATATTAAGTACTGATCCTGGTTTGTGGCGGTACTTGTATATTGCTGTGTCCGAAATCTGTCTTGCCTACTTATGAAAATTAAATACGGTGTACTAATTGTACTACAAACTAATTAGAAAGTACTCTGTAGTAGAAATGTATGCCGTAAGCAACAAATATTAACATACTAGCCTCATCCATGCTGAGAATGCACCATTCATTCATTTTGGCACAGCCCGTCTCCTTATCCCCTTATCTGATGCAGTGAATCCGTACTTGTTGAAAAGCCTAAATAATTTAGACTTTCTGGCATTTAAAGCTTCCTCAATTGTCGAAGTTTCAAAGTCGAAGTTTACTATAAATGTTGATTTCCTATTTGTGCAAAGGCATACTCAATCAGTGCTGTTTAGAACGCAAATACAGGTATTCGGACAGGCCTAGTGTGTGTATAGTAGGGGAAGCATGGCTGTCAGTCATGCATCCACTCTCGTACCCCAGAACGCTTATCTGTCTCGTGTAACTGGGTTTGAGAGCGAGGCATGCGGACACTCAGGGATCAGGGAGAGAGCCAATCAGCCTCAACATCTCTAATGCCACACAGGTGATGTCATCGAAACCATATAAACCATTAGGTCCTATATAAACCACTACCAGATCCATTGAAATGTGTCTAAATTCATAGCCACTGTGTGTGTGTCTGTGTGTGTGGGCTCTGTTGTTGATAGTTGTTGGCAGTGCTACAGTGCATTCGGAAAGTATCAGATCCCTTCCCTTTTTCCACATTTTGTTATGTTACAACCTTATTTTAAAATTGATTTTAAAATGGATTTTAAATCATCAATCTACACACAATACCCCATAATGACAAACTGAAAACAGGTTTCTCATTTTTTTTGCAAATGTATTCAAATATTAATTTACATTGAATAGGCCTTTATTGTAGAGTGGCCAGACGGAAGCCACTCCTCAGTAAAAGGCAAATGATAGCCTGCTTGGAGTTTGCCAAAAGGCAACTTTCATGATGTTGGCCGGGGGTTAGGTTTATGACAGTCATAAATACCTCTTCCCCCCTTTTTCCTCTCTACCCTACTGCGGTTACATTTGCAAAACCCTTGGTTAACATAGAGATTCTGGGAACGTCAGAATATGGGGGGAAATGAACTATATTCTGGTAATCCAACCAATGGAACATATGTGGTGGTAATTAATGAATATGATGTCAGTTCGGTTGTCATCTGAGACATTCTCATCAATGATAAGATGACATAAACTCTACAGTGGAAAGTCTACACAGAGTTATCGGATTCACATGGAATTGTTGTTCAATTTAAATGTTTGAATATGAAATTATTTGTGAGGGGATTAAATGTGATTTTAGCTTCTAGAATGTGAGATGTGGTTTTCATAAGATAGGGCTGCTCACTCATTGGCCCGCCCACGTGAAGATACAGAGGTTGTAAACTATGAAATACATTTACATTTACATTTAAGTCATTTAGCAGACGCTCTTATCCAGAGCGACTTACAAATTGGTGCATACAGCTTATGACATCCAGTGGAACAGCCACTTTACAATAGTGCATCTAAATCTTTTTAGGGGGGTGAGAAGGATTACTTACCCTATCCTAGGTATTCCTTGAAGAGGTGGGGTTTCAGGTGTCTCCGGAAGGAGACATATATATATAAAGCCTTGACGACAATAGAACTCCCTGTTCCGGGGATGTAGGACGACGGTCCTATGTCAAAATGGTTCAGATAATAACTACAGAACGAGGCCAACATCAGCGTGAGCCTTGGTTGCGAATGGTATGAACTTTGAACTCTTATTCACTACAGAAGTGATACTTCCTAGCCGTTGAGTTAGCAACCGCAGCTGCAAACGCAGGTTAGGAAGGAACAGACAGAGTTTCCTGTTTTGACCACCAGAGACATTCTTCAAAGGACTCGATTGGGCAACAGGGCCTTCCATCTACCACCAACCTACCGAAGCGCAGCTCAGAGTAAATATTTATTGCATTTTCCTTTTCCAAATGGGCGGTAATTTAGAATGCATATGATACTGTATTTACGATAGCACAGCTTCTCCCCTTTGTTCCTCAGTCTTCCCGATCTTTCACTCAACCCAGCCCCTTTTCTTTTGTGTATCAAGCTGTCATATCTGTTCCGCCCTCTAGGGACGTTTTCCTTTATGTCGTAATTTGTTATCAAGTTATGATGAATTGTGTGTATGTGTAATTCTGTGTGATTAGTTAGGTATTTAGTAAATAAATAATTAAACACAATTTTGTATTGCTGATTCAACTTGTTAGCCAGGATTCGTGCAGATAAAAGAATTTACAACTTTCAGATGAAACTGAATTAAGGTGACGATTGATATTGACTGCTATTGATGTCAAATATTACTAGGTCTTTAAGAGTTTATTTGGAAGATAACAGCTCTATAAATATTATTTCGTGGTGCCCGACTCTCTAGTTAATTACATTTACATTAGATTTAGCTCAATCAGGTGATATTAATTGCAGAGAAATTATTTTGTAGAATAGCATGTCTTATCACTTAATCTGGCATAGCCAAAGACACAACATACCTGGACTTTCAGACCATGAGAAACAAGATTCTCTGTCAAGATTGAACTTTGAATGCCTGAATGCTGAGCGCCACGTCTTGAGGAAACCTGGCACCATGAAGCATGGTGGTGGCAGCATCATGCTGTAGGGATGTTTTTCAGCGGCAGGGAATTGGAGACTAGTCAGGGTCGAGGGAAAGATGAACAGAGCAAAGTAAAGAAATCCTTGATGAAAACCTGCTCCAGTCAGGACCTCAGACTGGTGCAAATGTTAACCTTCCAACAAGATAACGACCTTAAACACACAGACAAGACATCGAAGGAGTTTGAATTTCCTTGAGTGGCTCAGCAAGAGCCCAGACTTGAACCCGATCGAACATCTCTAGAGAGACCTGAAAATTGCTGTGCAGCGACGCTTCCCATCCAACCTGACACTGTCAAAGCTGCTTCAACAAAGTACTGATTAAAGGGTCTGAATACTTATGTAGATTTCTAAAAACATGTTTTTGCTTGGTCCATATGTGGTATTGTGTGTAGATTGATGAGGGAAAAACAACAATTTAATCAATTTTAGAATAAGGCTGTAACATAGCAAAATGTGAAAAAACTCAAAGGGTCTGAATAATTTACAAATGCACTGTTTGTAAGTCATTCAACAGTTTTAACCCTCATAAGTCTGCCGGCCCAGATGGCATCCCTAGCCATGCCCTCAAAGTATGAGCAGACCAGCTGGCAGTTGTGTATTTGGACATTTTCATCTCTCTCTAGCTCAGGGCGTTACCTCCTGTTCTTCGACTACAGCTCGGTCTTCAATACCATAGTGCCCTTTAAGCTCACTACAAAGCTCACAGCCCTGGGAATGAACTCCTCTCTATGCAATTGGGTCCTGGACTTCCTGACAGGCTGTCCCCAGGTGGTGAAGGTAGGCAATGTTACCTGCTTGCTTCTCAACACCGGGACCCCACAAGGGTGCGTCCTCAGTCCCCTCCTGTACTCCCTGTATACCCACGACTGCAAGGACTCGTACAGTTCGAACTCCGTCCTCAAGTTCAACTATTGGGTGCACACTGCCTGCCCTCCAGAACACCTACAACATCACATGTCGCATGAAGACCCCTCGCCCCCCTGAGTAGTGGTGTGCTGGCGCTCCAACCATAAATATTTTACAAAATCTAGAAAGGGTGCTCAGTCCTTGGAGTGTGTCACTGAATTGTTGAGAACAAAAGGTTCAAATTAAATACATTCAATAGTCCTTAATGCTGGTTTGGAAGTAAATGAAAATTGTGTTTTCTGTTTTCTGTAGAGAATCTGTAGGGGGAAGATCCATTGGGAATCTGAATCCAGGCATGAGACAAGGTCTAGGTCACACACCTTTTTATGAACTACAGACAAGACACTAGCAACTCATTTATGACAGCTATGGTAGTAAAATATTGAGAACATATGTAATCCACAGAGCAAACATTACACTACAAGGACCAGAGCTGTGTGGCACACACTCACAGACACTGACTTTGACCTCTCTCCTCGATTTCCGCAATAAGTAACGGTTTTGCCTCTCGACACCTCAACACATTCTTACATATGTGACAAAACACACTCTAGCTGACACACCTGTTGTTATGTATGATTTGTGGTCTTCTGTAGCTCAGTTGGTAGAGCATGGCGCTTGTAACGCCAGGGTAGTGGGTTCGATTCCCGGGATCACCCATACGTAGAATGTATGCACACATGACTGTAAGTCGCTTTGGATAAAAGCGTCTGCTAAATGGCATATATTATTTGCGTGGTAAATACAGGTAAATGTAAATGTAAGAGTTGTTTAAATGTTGAGTTGGAACCACTACTTGTGCTGATGGTGGGTGCACTGGTCAAGGCCTGGTAAGAGGCTGTAGGAGCTACTAACTTGCTGTATCTGAGTTGGTCACTGGGCTGTTTGCAGAGGCCTGGTGAGAGGCTGTAGGATTGACTAGCTAAGTTGTATTTGGACAGTTGGGGCGCAGCTGTAATTCGCTTTGCTAGCCTCCATGACCAGGCTCACACAATAGCTGTTGTGACATGGACTCAGTGGGAATCAGGGGTCTTAGTGATTTTCACAGGCCTGCGAGCTGGGAGAAAGACGGGCACAACAGCGTGTTCAGCACTGAGCCTCTGTCACATCCACTCTGAACACGCCAGTCAACACCGGCTCTATTTCCTAGTGCTGCACACACTCCCACTAAGACAAATGCACACACAAGTAGACACCCACGCATACAGTACATGTTCCCCGTCATACGCTTTTCAAATCCAGACACAAACACTCTCACAATGTAGTTTAATTCACTAGCATAACATTACAGTTTTATTCAAGCAAAACACACACTTTTACACTCACACTGTATGACTGTATCCACTAGGGTATTGGTTGACACTATGGCTAGAGTGTGTGTGGGAACAGCCTACTACAGTATAAACTAAGTCAGAGCTGTGCCTCCCTGGTATAGACCAAGACTCATAGAAATAGAACAACTTCCTACTTCACTCTTATGGGTTGCTACACCCACTATGGCTGCCATTCCACCATCACAGAAAATGTACTTGAATGGGAATTTCTCCTAGTAATTATATTTCTCTGCCTCTAGACCATGGCGACTAGAGACTAGACTCTAGAATCAGACAGAAAATATGTATCAATATTGTAATCAGTGTGTGTGTGTGTGTGTGTGTGTGTACTTGCTACCCCCTACTGCCCCCTGTGACGTGAATGGGTCACACCCTAATTACAAAGTCTTCTGACTATGCAAAATCATTATATTGACTTATTGAATGTCTTCGAATGCATCATTTAATCTTTATAGGGATTACTGCCACCACCAATCAGTCACAGAAATAACCTGTACTGTATGTTGTCGCAGTCTGTTTTTTACCAGGTTTGGTTGTCTGCAAAGCGATAATCTCGGTTAACCCAGAACTAAAATCTTGAGCAATTTGGTCAGATGCTTATATTTCTGTCCACGAGAGATTAAATAGGAGAAGAAAGCAAATAATCCTATACTAGATGTTAGTACTCTGTTATATACTGAAAATATATATATAAACGTAACATGCAAAAATGTAAAAGATTTTACTGAGTTACAGTTCGTATAAGGAAATCAGTCAATTTAAATAAATTCATTAGGCCCTAATCTATGGATTTCACATGACCAGGAATAAATAGATGCATCTGTTGGTCACATATACCTAAAAAATGGTAAGAGCGTGGATCAGAAAACCAGTCAGTATCTGGTGTGACCATCATTTGCTCATGCAGCGCGACACATCTCCTTCGCATGGAGTTGATTGTGCCTGTGGAATGTTGTCCCGCTCCTCTTCAATGGCTGTGCAAAGTTACTGGATATTGGCGGCAACTGGAATGCACTGTCATACATGTCGATGCAGAACATCCCAAACATGCTCAATGGCTGACATGTCTGGTGAGTATACAGGCCATGGAAGAACTGGGACATTTTCAGCTTCCATGAATTGTGTACATATCCTTGCAACATGAGGCAATGCATTATCATTCTGAAACATGAGGTATGGCGGCGGATGAATGGCATGACAATGAGTCTCAGGATTTCATCACAGTATCTCTGCGCATTCAAATTGCCATCAATAAAAAGCAATTGTGTTCGTTGTCCGTAGCTTATACCTGCCCATACCATAACCCCAACGCCACCATGGGGCACTCTGTTCACAACATTGACATCAGCAAACCACTCGGCAACATCACGCCATCTGCCCGGTACAGTTGAAACTGGCATTCATCCGTGAAGAACACACTTCTCTAACATGCCAGTGGCCATCGAAAGTGAGCATTGAAGTCGGATACAACGCCAAACTACAGTCAGGTCAGGACCCTGGTGAGAACGACGAGCATGCAGATGAGCTTCTCTGAGACTGTTTCTGACAGTTTGTGCGCAAATTCTTCAGCTGTCTGGGTTTCATAAACTGTCCGGGTGGTTGGTCTCAGACGATCCCACAGGTGAAGAAGCCAGATGTGGAGGTCCTGGGCTGCCGTGGTTACACTTGATCTGCGGTTGTGAGGCTGGTTGGACGCACTGCCAATTTCTCGAAAACAACGTTGGAGTTGGCCTATGGTAGAGAAATTACAATTAAATTCTCTGGTAACATCTCTGGTGGATATTCTTGCAGTCAGAATCGACAATTGCACACTCCCTCAAAACTTGAGACATCTGTGGCATTGCGTTGTGTGACAAAAGGCCACTCTGAAAATGTTTGCGTGGCCTTTTATTGTCATTTAATTTTATTTTATTGTCTCCAGCACAAGGTGCACATGTGTATTAATCATGCTGTTTAATCATCTTGATATGCCACACCTGTCAGGTGGATGGATTATCTTGGGAAAAGACAAATTCTCAATAAGGAGAGTAAAATATGTGTGCAGAATATTTGAGAGAAATTTTTTTTGGGTGGGTATGGAAAATATCTGGTATCTTTTATTGCAGTTCATGAAACATAAGACCAACACTTTACATGTTCTGTTTATATTTTTTCAGTATTCAGTGCATTCGGAAAGTATTCAGACCCCTTGACTTTTTCTAAATATTTTACTCTACCGCCTTATTCTAAAATGGATTCAAAAGTGTTTTCCCCTCATCAATCTACACACAATACCCCATAATAACTAAGCAAAAAACTTTGTTTTTTTGTGCAAATATACAAAAAAATAAAAACTGAAATATCATATTTACATAAGTATTCAGACCCTTTACTCAGTACTTTGTTGAAGCACCTTTGGCAGCGATTACAGCCTTGAGTCTTCTTGGGTATGACGTTACAAGCTTGGCACACCTGCATTTGGGGGAGAGTTTCCCATTGTTCTCTGCAGAGCCTCTCAGGCTCAGTCAGGTTGCATGGGGAGCGTCGCTGCACAGCTATTTTCAGGTCTCTCCAGAGATATTCGATCGGGTTCAAGCCAGAGACTTGTCCCGAAGCCACTCCTGCGTTGTCTTGGCTGTGTGCTCATGGTCATTGTCCTGTTGGAAGGTGAACCTTCACCCCAATCTGAGGTCCTGTGCGCCCTGGAGCAGGTTTTCATCAAGAAACTCTCTGTACTTTTCTCCGTTCATCTTTCCCTCGATTCTGACTAGTCTACCAGTCCCTGCCACTGAAAAACATCCCCACAGAATGATGCTGCCACCACCATACTTCACCATAGGGATGGTGCCAGGTTTCCTCCAAATGTGACGGTTGGCATTCAGGCCAACCAAAATTTCAGTCTATCGATGTGCAAAACTGATAGAGACATACCCATTTACATTTACATTACATTTAAGTCATTTAGCAGACGCTCTTATCCAGAGCGACTTACAAATTGGTGCATTCACCTTATGACATCCAGTGGAACAGTCACTTTACAATAGTGCATCAAATCTTAAAAGGGGGGGGGGGGGTGAGAAGGATTACTTATCCTATCCTAGGTATTCCTTAAAGAGGTGGGGTTTCAGGTGTCTCCGGAAGGTGGTGATTGACTCCGCTGTCCTGGCGTCGTGAGGGAGTTTGTTCCACCATTGGGGGGCCAGAGCAGCAAACAGTTTTGACTGGGCTGAGCGGGAACTGTACTTCCTCAGTGGTAGGGAGGCGAGCAGGCCAGAGGTGGATGAACGCAGTGCCCTTGTTTGGGTGTAGGGCCTGATCAGAGCCTGGAGGTACCCCAAGCGACTTACAGCTGTAATCGCAGCAAAAGGTGGCGCTACAAAGTATTAACTTAAGGGGGCTGAATAATTTTGCACGCCCAATATTTCAGTTTTTGATATTGTTAAAAAAGTTTGAAATATCCAATAAATGTCGTTCCACTTCATGATTGTGTCCCACTTATTGTTGATTCTTCACAAAAAAAATACAGTTTTATATCTTTATGTTTGAAGCCTGAAATGTGGCAAAAGGTTGCAAAGTTCAAGGGGGGCGAATACTTTCGCAAGGCACTGTACATAGAGGGTTTTCTGCAAAGGGTTCTACCAATGGGGACAAACCGAAGAACTCTATATGGTAGAGCTGGCGGAAAACTTGTGACGAGAGAGCATTTGCCTCAGTACTTTTCAATCTAGTGTGGTGCTGTCACACCGCTATCAAAGCTGCAGCACCGACCAGGTCAGTAACTTCTCAGCACATTTTTGCATTCCAGTTCAACATTTACCTGCTCTGTCACAGTTTACCATTGAAAACCATTGAAGACTACACGCAGAAAAGTTGTGCTATTTGTATTTGAGCAATATGATTGGCCGTTCATTCAGGCTACGCTCCCACGAGTCACAACTTCTCAAGCACTCGAGCAGTATCGAAGTTGATAGCTACAATGGCCAGAAAAAGTATGTGAACCCTTTGGAATTACCTGGATTTCTGCATAAATTGGTCATAAAATTTGATCTGATCTTCGTCTAAGTCACCACAATAGGCAAACACAGTGTGCTTAAACTAATAACACACAAATTATTGTATTTGTATTGTCTATATTGAATAAATAATTTAAACATACAACGTGTTGGAAAAAGTATGTAAACCCTTAGGCTATTGACTTCTCCAAAAGACTCCAATTGGAGTCAGGAGTCAGCTAACCGGGGGTCCAATCAATGAGACGAAATTGGAGATGTTGGTTAAAGCTGCACTGCCCGATAAAAAAAGTCACAAAATTTGAGTTTGCTTTTCACTAGAATATAGAATAGCAAACTCAAAATGTTCTTGCCACTGTATGTTCACACAGCACACACAAGCTGTCCTGAGCAAAAATAAGTGCCCATCAATCCCCACTGGGCACACACTGGTTGAATCAACGTTGTTGTTTCCACATCATTTCAATGACATTACGTTGAACCAACGTGGAATAGATGCTGAATTTTCTACCACTCTAAATTCCAAGCATCTGCCTCTAATCCTAGGAAGCTCTTTGCCACCTTCTCCTCCCTCCTGAATCCTCCTCCCCCTCCCCCCTCCTCCCTCTCTGCAGATGACTTCGTCAACCATTTTGGAAAGAAGGTCGACGACATCCGATCCTCGTTTGCTAAGTCAAACGGCACCGCTGGCTCTGCTCACACTGCCCTACCCTGTGCTCTGACCTCTTTCTCCCCTCTCTCTCCAGATGAAATCTCGCGTCTTGTGACGGCCGGCCGCCCAACAACCTGCCCGCTTGACCCTATCCCCTCCTCTCTTCTCCAGACCATTTCCGGAGACCTTCTCCCTTACCTCACCTCGCTCATCAACTCATCCCTGACCGCTGGCTACGTCCCTTCCGTCTTCAAGAGAGCGAGAGTTGCACCCCTTCTGAAAAAACCTACACTCGATCCCTCCGATGTCAACAACTACAGACCAGTATCCCTTCTTTCTTTTCTCTCCAAAACTCTTGAACGTGCCGTCCTTGGCCAGCTCTCCCGCTATCTCTCTCTGAATGACCTTCTTGATCCAAATCAGTCAGGTTTCAAGACTAGTCATTCAACTGAGACTGCTCTTCTCTGTATCACGGAGGCGCTCCGCACTGCTAAAGCTAACTCTCTCTCCTCTGCTCTCATCCTTCTAGACCTATCGGCTGCCTTCGATACTGTGAACCATCAGATCCTCCTCTCCACCCTCTCCGAGTTGGGCATCTCCGGCGCGGCCCACGCTTGGATTGCGTCCTACCTGACAGGTCGCTCCTACCAGGTGGCGTGGCGAGAATCTGTCTCCTCACCACGCGCTCTCACCACTGGTGTCCCCCAGGGCTCTGTTCTAGGCCCTCTCCTATTCTCGCTATGCACCAAGTCACTTGGCTCTGTCATAACCTCACATGGTCTCTCCTATCATTGCTATGCAGACGACACACAATTAATCTTCTCCTTTCCCCTTCTGATGACCAGGTGGCGAATCGCATCTCTGCATGTCTGGCAGACATATCAGTGTGGATGATGGATCACCACCTCAAGCTGAACCTCGGCAAGACGGAGCTGCTCTTCCTCCCGGGGAAGGACTGCCCGTTCCATGATCTCGCCATCACGGTTGACAACTCCATTGTGTCCTCCTCCCAGAGCGCTAAGAACCTTGGCGTGATCCTGGACAACACCCTGTCGTTCTCAACTAACATCAAGGTGGTGGCCCGTTCCTGTAGGTTCATGCTCTACAACATCCGCAGAGTACGACCCTGCCTCACACAGGAAGCGGCGCAGGTCCTAATCCAGGCACTTGTCATCTCCCGTCTGGATTACTGCAACTCGCTGTTGGCTGGGCTCCCTGCCTGTGCCATTAAACCCCTACAACTCATCCAGAACGCCGCAGCCCGTCTGGTGTTCAACCTTCCCAAGTTCTCTCACGTCACCCCGCTCCTCCGCTCTCTCCACTGGCTTCCAGTTGAAGCTCGCATCCGCTACAAGACCATGGTGCTTGCCTACGGAGCTGTGAGGGGAACGGCACCTCAGTACCTCCAGGCTCTGATCAGGCCCTACACCCAAACAAGGGCACTGCGTTCATCCAACTCTGGCCTGCTCGCCTCCCTACCACTGAGGAAGTACAGTTCCCGCTCAGCCCAGTCAAAACTGTTCGCTGCTCTGGCCCCCCAATGGTGGAACAAACTCCCTCACGACGCCAGGACAGCGGAGTCAATCACCACCTTCCGGAGACACCTCAAACCCCACCTCTTTAAGGAATACCTAGGATAGGATAAGTAATCCTTCTCACCCCCCTTTTAGATTTAGATGCACTATTGTAAAGTGACTGTTCTACTGGATGTCATAAGGTGAATGGACCAATTTGTAAGTCGCTCTGGATAAGAGCGTCTGCTAAATGACTTAAATGTAAATGTAATGTAAATGAATTGCCGTCTGTGCCCAGCGGGTCTTCTTGCTTATTTATTTATTTTAGGGAAAATGATTTAAATCAAATCAAAGATTATTTGTCACGTGCGCCGAATACAACAGGTATTACAGTGAAATTCTTACTTACAGGCTCTAACCAATAGTGCAAATAAAGTGTTAGGGGAACAATAGATAACCTCTCTGGGATAGGTGGGACGGTAGCGTCCCACTTGGCCAATAGCCAGGGAAAATGCAGAGCGCCAAATTCAAATAAAATACTATAAGAATCGAACTTTCATTAAATCACACATGTAAGATACCAAAGTAAAGCTACGCTCGTTGTGAATCCAGCCAACATGTCAGATTTCAAAAGACTTTTCGGCAAAAGCATAAGATGCTATTATCTGATGATAGCACAACAGTAAACAAGAGAGAGTAGCATATGTCAACCCTGCAGGCGCAACACAAAACGCAGAAATAAAATATAAATCATGCCTTACCTTTGACGAGCTTCTTTTGTTGGCACTGCAATATGTCCCATAAACATCACAAATGGTCCTTTTGTTCGATTAATTCTGTCGATATATATCCAAAATGTCAATTTATTTGGCGCGTTTGATCCAGAAAAACACAGCTTCCAACTTGCGCAACATCAGTACAAAATATCTCAAACGTTACCTGTAAACTTTGCCAAAACATTTCAAACTACTTTTGTAATACAACTTTAGGTATTTTTAAACGTTAATAATCGATCAGATTGAAGACGGGATGATCTGTGTTCAATACAAAAAGAATACAAAATGACGCTACTTTTCGAGTCATGCGCTGGAAGCGGTAGAAACTGCAAACAAGTCCCTTAGAAATCTGGTTTCCCAATGAAACCTCATTGAATAGACAGTGACCTAAAAAAAAAAAAATCTGAATGGTTTGTCCTTGGGGTTTTGCCTGCTACATAAGTTCTGTTATACTCACAGACATGATTCAAACAGTCTTAGAAACTTCAGAGTGTTTTCTATCTAAATCTACTAATGATATGCATATTTTATATTCTGGGGATGAGTGGCAGGAAGTTGAATTTGGGCACGCTATTTATCCAAAAGTGAAAATGCTGCCCCCTATTCCGAAGAAGTTTTAAGTAAAAAAATAAAAACAACAGTAAAAAGACAGTGAAATCACTAGCGAGGCTATAAAAGTAGCATGGCTACATACAGACACCGGTTAGTCAGGCTGATTGAGGTAGTATGTATATGTAGATATGGTTAAAGTGACTATGCATATATGATGAACAGAGAGTAGCAGTAGCGTAAAGAGGGGTTGGCGGGTGGTGGGTGGCGGGACACAATGCAGATGGCCCGGTTAGCCAATGTGTGGGAGCACTGGTTGGTCGGGACAATTGAGGTAGTATGTACATGAATGTATAGTAAAAGTGACTGTGCATATATGATAAACAGAGAGTAACAGCAGCATAAAAGAGGCATTGGGGGGTACACAATGCAAATAGTCCGGGTAGCCATTTGATTACCTGTTCAGGAGTCTTATGGCTTGGGGGTAAAAACTGTTGAGAAGCCTTTTTGTCCAAGACGTGGCACTCCGGTACCGCGTGCCATGTGGTAGTAGAGAGAACAATAGAGAGCATTTACAAAAGTAAACCTTTAGGCAAAGTAAACCTTTAGGGAAAGTGATTTTCAAAAGTAAACCTTTCAATAATGAACAAACTAGCAATATGCTGGCTACTGTTTATAGTCTGCAAAAAGAAAGCAACAAAAATACACTCCGCAGGTCGAAATCTCTTTTGGAATGCAAATGTCTTAACGGGGCAGCATCCTATTTTGAGATGTAAAAAAATGAATGCAATTAATACAATGCAATTCTAAAGAAAAGAGTAATGGCCTACATTGCTAAATTATATTAAACAGCTTTTTAATACATATCATAATAACCTAATATAGCCTATTAACAGCTGTATATATATAGAAATCATGCCACCTATAGTCCATGTATTACCCCCAATGAATTTAAAACTACGCTGATGTCAGGGCCAGTAGAAATTCTGTTCAAGCCAGTAGATTTTTGGCCATTTGACCCAGTCGGGCCAGTGAGAAAAAAAGATAACATTGGACCCTGCCATAGCTTACAAATAGGACCCAGAGTCCAGAAAATACTCCAGGCCCCAGAAAAGACACATACACGTTTTTTGCCACACCACATTTGAACCTGTGGTGCCACCTCTGCTATATGGTTTTCTTCATTAATTTCTTATTTTCGATACAAATTATGATAGATAGATTGTGATCAGTTGAGAACTATATATTATGTCTGTTGGTCACACCATAGGACCAAGTGAATCTAATGTAGTGTTCAACACAAATAGGTTGCTTTACCCTGTACCTTACCCTGGTGTCTCAACTTACCCCTTTGGCTCAAATGACCCCACTAACCCCTACATAGATCATTAATTAGTTTAATTTTACATTAGATTTGTAATATATATTTCACCCAATCAATCTTTAGTTTTCAAATCGAACTACTGTATGGTGACAGCTGCTGAAAGTGTATTGGAAAAGAGCCCTAATGCCTAACCTGTACTTTCCCTATAGGACATAGTCACTGTTATGGGTTTCCTCTTACTTCTTAAGAAGCTTCTCTTGTAGTTTCTGCAGAACTTTCCTGCCCTACTCCTACCTCTTTTCTGCATTACAAGGCCACGCTTTGAAACAACATGTCTGCAGGGCATCGCCATCTTGTGGCGCATACACAACATCACACTCAAAAAGACAAATCAACTCTCTTTACTGTATCACATATGCATGCAGTGGTGTAAAAACTAAAAACACCTTCATAAAAAGTGAGTCACCCAGTAAAGTACTACTTGAGTAAAAAGACTGGTTTTAACTTGACTAAAGTATCAAAATAAATATTAAATGCTAAAGTATACAGTGCATTCAGAAAGTAAGCAGACCACTTCCCATTTTCCACATTTTGTTACGTTACAGCCTTATTCCAAAAAGCGATTAAATATTTTTTCCCCCACGTCAATCTACACATAATACCCCATAATGACAAAGCGAAAACAGTTTTTTAGACATTTTAGCAAATGTATTAAAAATAAAAAACAGAATGTACTTATTTATATAAGTATTCAGACTCTTTGCTATAATACTCAAAATTGAACAGGTGCATCCTGTTTCCATTGATCATCCTTGAGAGGTTGCTACAACTTGATTGGAGCCACCTGTGGTAAATTCAATTGATTGGACATGATTTGGAACACACCTGTCTATTTTTTAAATATTTTTTTTTAATTGAACCTTTATTCAAGTCAGTTAAGAACAAATTCTTAATTACAATGACGGCCTACACCGGCCAAACCCAGACGACGCTGGTCCAATTGTGCACCGCACTATGGGACTCCCAATCACGACCGGTTGAGATACAGTCCGGTCTATATAAGGTCCCACAGTAGACAGTGCATGTCAGAGCAGAAACCAAGCCATGAGTTGAATGAATTGTCCGTAGAGCACGGAGACAGGATTGTGTCGAGTCAAAGATCTGGGGAAGGGTACCAAAACATGTCTGCAGCATTGAGGGTCCCCTAGAACACAATGGCCTCCATCATTCTTAATTGGAAGAAGTTTGGCACCACAAAGACTTCCTAGAGCTGGCCGCCCAACCAAACTGAGCAATTGGGGTGAAGGTTCTTGGTCAGGAAGTGACCATGAACCCGATGGTCATTCTGGCAGAGCTCCAATGTTCCTCTGTGGAGGTGGGAGAACCTTCCAGAAGGCCAACCATCTCTGCAGCACTCCACCAATGCGGCCTTTATGGTTGGGTGACCAGACGGAATCCACTCCTGAGGTAAAAGGCACATGACAGTGTTAGTCGAATTCTAAATTCCTCTGTATTATTTCTCAATCAGAATTAATTACTCTGTCAATGCATTCTATGGGATTGTAAGACCCAATCTTTTTATAAGAAATGGACAGAGCCCCGGTCTTAATAAAAGTCAGGTAACAGCATTTAATTCAAGAGAGTACTGACCCAAAATACAAAGAACATTACATTTTAAAGAGCGAACATAAAATGACGTCATCAGTTTCTCACACTCTCTCCGATCAACACAATAGTGTCTTCAGGTCTGGAGATTGTCTTCTACTCCCCTCATAAAACAAACATTCCAATCTGTCTAAAATATATACTCTTCTCCACTAATGGAACATCAAACAAACATTTGTATCTGTCTAAAGAGATATGCCATCCCTCTCCCTTAAACCCGCAAGGTACAGACAATTAATTAGTTTTACTTACATTTTCAGTCCTAGTTTAACCAAGAACCCATACATTTCATACCATAACATAATATTATTAAAATAAATGGTTCTAATTTAAATGTATACATAATTAATAATTTCAACTATAATTTCCTCCATCAGACAGCCCTCTTGTAGTTTGCCAAAAAGGCACCTAAATGACTCTCAGACCATGAGAAACAAGATTATATCGTCTGATGAAACCAAGATTGAACTCTTTGGCCTGAATGCCAAGCATCACATCTGGAGGAAATCTGGCACCATCCCTATGGTGAAGCATGGTGGTGGCAGTATCATGCTTTGGGGATGTTTTTCAGCGGCAGGGACTGGGAGACATGATCGACATAATTCAAACAGTTTTAGAAACTTCTGAGTGTTTTCTATCCAATACTAATACTAATATGCAAATATTTGCAATTATGACTGAGGAGCAGGCTGTTTGATATGGGCACCTTTCATCCAAGCTACTCAACACTGCCCCTGCAGCCATAAAAAGTTAACTGCTTCTACCCCCAAGCCATAAGACTGCTGAACAACTAATCAAATGGCCACCCCCCGCTGTCATTCTCTCTCTCTAGCTGTTCAATAAATCCCGAAAATACCTTAAAATATATTTCAGAAAGAAACACTCAACTCTTAATTATTCACCATCCAATCTCACTGAAATCACCCATTTGATTACCTTTAATGTGGTGTTACTTAGTATCTTATGTGACATCACAATAGTGTGATATCTTTATAAATGTCTCCAAGGGGTTTCAAGGATATCTAGGTCCCAAAGACTAATGGAGTTCAGGCAGGTCAATTATACAATTATACAGTCTTCTCAACATCAATGACCTTTAGTGACATCGTAGTAGATTAATACTCTCATTAACCCATGGATGTTACTGGGACTTAGCTTTACATTAGACTAGTTCTAGTTCTGTCTACTTCTGTGTTTCCTCAAGCATGGGACCTGAGATAGTGATATGAGTGACATCAAAACAAATGTTCTCACAAAACTGTGTTTACCAAGGAAAAAAAAAAACACAAAGCAGACTTAACTCCATGGTCCTCTAAGAACCTATGTTACATTAAACAATCAAATGCTACTCTGTTTGACAACATAAAGCTGTTTATTTCCAACATTAGGACTGCTATCCTCAGAAAATGAAGTCTGCTTCATGTTTAGTTTTCTTTAGTTTACTGAGTTTCGCGACAACACTGTAGCAGCACTGTAGATGGAATGATGTGTAGACTACTCTATTTGTCTGTTGTTTTTCAAACAAACCTGTTCTTCCCCTCAACATGTATTAGACCTTGAGTCCCTCACATTATGATATGCTAATTGTTGGTGTACTACAGACCCTTGTTTGATCCCGTGCTGTATCACAACTGACTGTGATTGGGAGTCCCATAGGGCTGTGCACAATTGGCCCAGTGTCGTCCGGGTTAGGGGAGGGTTTGGCCGAGGTAGGTCGTCATTGTAAAATAAGAATTTGTTCTTAACTGGCTTGCCTAGTTAAATAAAGGTTAAATGAAATAAAACATTTTTACAATGTTGAACCCCCCAAAGTAAATAGACAATCTAATCAAATTACATTTGAGTGAACAAAGTAGAGGGCGGATTGTGGGTGGAAGCAGGTGTAAGACATGATTTTCCTTGACTCATCCGGATCTCAACTGAGACCCATAAGGAAACTGACAGGATAGACTGACTTACTGAACGACAAAGGCGAATGGGACTTTGTGGGCTTATTGTGTGTGTGTGTGTCCTGGCATGATGTCATAATTTTTTGTCCCCCTGTCATGACATCATCATCATGTGTCTTTTGGGTCGTGGTGTGCTACATGGCCGTCAAACTGCTTGTAGAGATGAACACATTGCTTGTTTAGAAATTCACTCAATCACTAAAACACCTTGATAAAATAGATTTTCATAAAACAACCGTGATAAGACTTTATAACAACATGTCACTCTTGCCAGTTAGTCTTTATTGATTTCTCGGTCTTAGAAATAAATAAAATACATGTGCGGGCTGTAACATCCATTCACACTATCCCAGATATCAAATAAAAATAAATGTTTTTCATACACTCTTAGAAAAATTGCATGGTTTGATTATTATTTACATTTCGTAGTATGGCTCATCCAAAATGAAAGTTTGACTGTCACGCCTTGGTCTTAGTATTTTGTGTTTTCTTTTATTATTTGTTCAGGCCAGGGTGTGACATGGGGTTATTGTATTGTCTTATTGGGGTTTTTGTAGGAATTGGGATTGTGGTTGATTAGGGGTGTGTCTAGTATAGGCTTGGCTGCCTGAGGCGGTTCTCAATCAGAGTCAGGTGATTCTTGTTGTCTCTGATGGGGAACCGTATTTAGGTAGCCTGGGTTTCACTGTGTATTTCGTGGGTGATTGTTCCTGTCTCTGTGTAGTTTCACCAGATAGGCTGTAATTAGGTTTCACGTTCCGTTTGTTGTTTTTCGTATTTGTAATGTTATTTCATGTGTCGCTTTTTTCATTAAAGTCATGAGTAACCACCACGCTGCATTTCGGTCCGACTCTCTTTCTACAAACGAAGAACGACGTTACATTGACAAATATTTGACAAAAGGTTTCTAGACATTAATCCCACTGGTTTTGTGGGATTGAGATATGCCACCAAGAGATGTGATTCTGCATAATCTTTTAATAATAATAATCAATACCTACACAGAAACTTAAGAAGCTTCAAATAAGCTTCAAATAAATAAATACTGAAGCTTTCAGATTAAGTTTGTGAATTAATTAAACATGTTGAATTGCTTTCATCAGCTTAATTTTTTTAAGACAAGGGTTTAGCTATATTGTAAATAAGAACATTTCCAAGAACAAATCCAATAGCTTTATTTTAAAGAATCCAATTTCTTCTTAACTTTTTGCTTAAGCAAAGTTGTTATTCCTCAAAAAGTTTATTGGAAATGCTCTTGCGCTATTTCTTATATTTCTCCTTAAGAAGATTTTTAAGCAAAAACTTAAGAAGCCTCTTAAGAATAAAAGTATACGTTCATAAGATAGTTCATAAGTGCAATTTCTCAAAATATCACAAATGGTCCTTTTGTTTGATTAATTCCGTCGATATATATCCAAAATGTCAATTTATTTGGCCCGTTTGGATCCAGAAAAACCCCGGTTCCAACTTGCGCAATGTGACTATAGAATATCTCAAAAGTTAACTGTAAACTTTGCCAAAACATTTCAAACTACTTTTGTAATACAACTTTAGGTCGTTTTTAAAGTAAATAATCGTTAAAATTGAAGACGGGATGATCTCTGTTCAATACAGGAAGAAAACAAACTGTAACTAGCTTTCTGGTCACGCGCCTCTAACAGTACACTTCAAGTGACCCTTGTTCAAGATGACCGTATTTCTTCATTACACAAAGGAATAAACTAAACCAATTCCTAAAGACTGTTGACATCCAGTGGAAGCGATAGGAACTGCAAGAAGGTCACTTAGAAATATGGATTCCCAATGAACGCTTTATTGAAAAGAGAGTGACCTCTAAAAAAAAATTCTGAATGGTTTGTTCTCAGGGTTTTGCCTGCTAAATACGTTTTGTTATACTCACAGACATGATTCAAGCAGTTTTAGAAACTTCAGAGTGTTTTCTAATCTACTAACAATATGCACATTTTATCTTCTGGGGATGAGTAGCAGGCAGTTGAATTTGGGCATGGATTTCATCCGGACATGAAAATACTGCCCCCTGTCACCAAGAAGTTTCTTTCTTCTTAAGTCTATAGTTAAGGTGAAAATGGCAGTTAAGAACACATTTCTTCTTAAGATGGTTTTGTAAATCTGGGCCCTAGTGTCTAGTGTCTTTATATACATGCTGACACTCCTCGCATAAGGTTCCAGTACAACCACCCAAAAATAACCCATGCATGTAAACACAGATGAAATACAGTTAGAATAAAACAACCATAATCACAGCTACAATATTATGTGAAATAATTCAACATATGAACAGTAATACACTACAGGAATGCATTGCATTACCCACAACCATCTAACGAGAGGGTTCTTTGTAACCCTTCAGAGAGAGAGAACCCTCTTTTTAAAAAGGGATTAGTTGAGCAGAAATAATGCTACATAGAACCATTACTCACTTATAAGAACCTCTGAAGAACCTTTTCTAAGGGTGTAACTGATGTTTTCATAATGAAGACAATAACCACGTTTCCATCCACAGTTTTTATGCAAATAAAGTCATAACCGTACAGTAAAGTAATGTCAGGTGGATTTGAAACAGGAAGTTTTGGTGCAATTGTATAAATGCCGACAGATAATCTGTTCCAATAAATATCAGTATTTTTCTGGTGACATGATAATCGATGCTTGACTGCCATTTGACAAGTACAAATATTCTTGCTCTTATCCATAATAATCTCATCATGTAGACTAGCCTACTCGCACAGCCTACCTGCATTGTATCTGTGAGCTGTTGGCTGGAGCGCAGTTGCTAAAACCAGAATAGGCATTTGCTATTTAACGCAACAGTTTTAGTGACAAAACTATTGGTAAAGTTGAAAGTGCGATGGAAGCACATTTTTACTCGGTACATTTTGTGTGCACTACACATTGATTTTTATCTGCAACAAGATTTCAGAATATTCCCAAGGAAATCTGTCACCAATTAGATGGAAACCTAGCAAGGGAAGAGTTACAACTACTAATCCATTTAGTGCAGTAATTGTGACTCCCATGATAACCTGTTGTTTCAGGGATACTGGGGGAGTTGGGGCTGCCTGGAAGACCAGGACCCACTGGGGATGTTGGGGAGATGGGGATGCACAGCCCCCCAGGGCTACCTGGGATATCAATATCAGGTCAGTGACCCAAATGTCATCTGGCCAGTACTGATATTCCCCATCTCAAAATACTGCTCAGCCCCAGTGTGAGTGTGCTTGTTTGAGTGCATGTGTGTGTCTAATAGGGTCTTTGTACTGTAACTCTACCTTACCATGCATACCATGCTGCCTAGGAATCACTGGCACCAAGGGGTTTAAATGTACTACCAGAACAGACCTACACCCGGAGAGCCTGGTAAACCAGGCACAGCAGGCCTAGATGGTCTGAAAAGAGAGCGCGGACCCCCAGGTTTGTCACCTGTGGTGGTTTATTTCTGTACTATCAAATGAGGAGAGACAAACCTTTCACACAAGTCAGAGTTATACTTAAACTACATCTTCAATAATAAGAGCTTTGCAATAGCAATGACTTGTCAGCGATTCACAATTTTCTAATGAACCGTTGAGAGTGATAAAATAAAAGTACAACGGTCTTTTATAACCAAGATACGCCCCTTTCAACCTACATGACAAACAACAGATACATAGAATGGTCACAAGGTTAAGATTTGTATGAAAGATACCTATAATACATAGCAGACAGCATCTGCTGTGTCAACAGTTTTCATTGTATAGACCAGTGCCTGGCTCTCCTACTCAAAACTGGAACCGTCTCTTCATGGTACGGTATAGAACAGAAACATTAATTCATGTTCTCTGGAATGCTCTTTAGGTTTTATCACCCAAAGTCATCGTAAAACTCCTCTGTTAGTGTTATCTCATAGAGGCCCATCCTCAGTAGAACACGCACACAATAGTTAACAGAATACTCCATTCTGTCGAATGAAACAACCATTATAATGCAATAAAAGCATTATAACATAATCTTGCAATTTCCCTGACACACCTAAAGTGCATTTGGTCCCCATCTACTGAACTTCTGTCATAGAACATGGCCTGTCTACTTCTAATCTATTGATGTTCAATCGAACATGGCCTCTAAATGTATAACTTGTGTTGGTAGATAATGCTATTAGGTATATTGCAATGTTGTTGTGTGTACACTCTTAGAAGTAGCCGTGGGGGGGTATTCGAGAAACCCCTGTGTAGTGGTTCAAACCGGAAAAATTTTGTGATGGGAGGGGTTATATTTTGAACCATTGAACCTAATAAATATATTGTCAGAAGATAACTAGGATAGAACAGCAGCCTCTGGTAATACAAGGGGTGGCAGACTATACATATGACTATACATATTTGTAAACAACAGCTGAATAACTTGAAAACAGCCTAACCAGCTCTGCTAGGGCAAGTAAAATGCTCAGAGTGTTCTTTCATTTGTGTCTGGAAGTAGTTTACAAGCTAATCTTCAGAAGATTGGACGCATGGCTCATTGGAGGCGTGGCTTTCATACAGTTATTTTTGGCCACCCGTTAGAGTAAATTTCATAGAGTAAATGTCATAGAGTACCATTGAGTCATAATACCCATAACACTTAGCGGTCAAACAGGGAAAAATCTACCATTCAATTTTCCCATGTGGGATTTTAGAAACACTTAAAATAAGTGTAGATTTACCATGACCTTTAGTTTGCCTGTATTCAACCTCAACAAATGAAATGCTAATTAGCTGCTAATGTGGCTATCATAAAGACCTAAAATGCCATGATGATCTATATTAGATTGCTGAATCAAGGCAAAGGTAAGAATCTCTGGATTAATAATCTAATGTTAGCTAAATGTAGTAATGAATGAATTGGCTACATTTCATTCAATTTACCTGTTAGCAAAAGTGTCAGCTAGAGATAACTTGCAGGAGCTTGCAGGGATTTGATTTGTAGTCTTTTATGCTTATTAGCATTTCTGAATCTGAGAGTAAAAAAAAAAGTCAAATACTGTATATGTGACCTCTTTCAGGAAACTAGGCGTATATCGTGGGTCACTACTTTTTAAAAATATATGTAATTTTTTGGCAGAAATGCCTTTCTCGAACATTTGAACTTTCATGTGACTTCATAACAAACTTGTATGCCATCTGTAGATACGAATGTAAAATTACGAGCCTAGTTTGTTTAGCCACAGAAAAAGTCAGCAACCTTCCCTCTAGCCATGATTGGTTGAGATAATGAGTGGGCTGGACATGCTGAGAGATGAGTTTGGATTGGTCTGCCATATAGCACACTCCTGTCTATTTGAGCTGGTCAGTATGTCTAGGTGATCCTGTCTAACACAGCTTTTTTTATGTATCGCGTAGTAAAACTGCATAAGTCTAATGTCAAGTTAACTTCTTGCGTCGAGCAATCCTGTATCCGGGAGCGTAATCATAGCCTCAAGCTCATTACCATAACGCAACGTTAACTATTCATGAAAATCGTAAATGAAATGAAATAAATATATTGGCTCATAAGCTTAGCCTTTTGTTAACAACACTGTCATCTCAGATTTTCAAAATATGCTTTTCAACCATAGCTACACAAGCATTTGAGGTAAGAGTAGTGATAGCTTGCATAGCATTAAGCCTAGCATTCAGCAGGCAACATTTTCACAAAAACAAGAAAAGCATTCAAATAAAATCATTTCACTTTGAAGACCTTCGGATGTTTTCAATGAGGAGACTCCCAGTTAGATAGCAAATGTTCAGTTTTTCCAAAAAGATTATTTGTGTCGGAGAAATCGCTCCGTTTTGTTCATCACGTTTGGCTAAGAAAAAAAAAAGAAAATTCAGTCAATACAACGCCAAACTTTTTTCCAAATTAACTCCATAATTTCGACAGAAACATGGCAAACGATTTTTAGAATCAATCCTTAAGGTGTTTTTCACATATCTATTCGATGATAAATCATTCGTGGCAGATTGGTTTCTCCTCTGAACCAAATGGAAAAATGCACGCAGCTGGAGATTACGCAATAATTTCGACGGAGGACACCAAGCGGGCACCTGGTAAATGTAGTCTCTTATGGTCAATCTTCCAATGATATGCCTACACATACGTAACAATGCTGCAGACACCTTGGGGAAACAACAGAAAGTGTAGGCTCATTCCTGGCGCATTCACAGCCATATAAGGAGACATTGGAACACAGCGCATTCAAAATCTGGCGCACTTCCTGTATGAAATGTCATCTTGGTTTCGCCTGTAGCATTAGTTCTGTGGCACTCACAGACAATATCTTTGCAGTTCTGGAAACGTCAGAGTGTTTTCTTTCCAAAGCCGTCAATTATATGCATAGTCGAGCATCTTTTCGTGACAAAATATGTTGTTTAAAACGGGAACGTTTTTTTATCCAAAAATTCAAAGAGCTCCCCCTATATCGAAGAAGTTAAAGTGTACTATTAACTAGCTAACATTAGCTGTCTGGCTCGCTAGCTAACATTACGTGTATGCTCTCCACTTTCTGGGGGACCGAGTTTTGACATCTGGAATTTGAGTATGATAGCTAAGGAGATGTATAAAACACCTGTCTCCAGATTAAATCTTCAAACTAAAGGCAACCATGGCATCTGTGACAGAGAGGGAGAAGCCTCCTTCCATGTTTTTGGGTAAGATAGTCTAGCTAGCTACATTTTCAGATATGTCACGTTTCTAATTTTTACAGAAAGTGGTTTAATTTCAAATTAAAGTGTACTGTTAGCTAGCTAACGTTAGCTCGCTCTCTCGCTAGCTAGCTAACATTAAGTGTATGATCTTAATATTCATATCTCAGAGCCATTTGCTTGACTCGTTATAGCGTAATGTTAGCTAGCTAACATTGAACTTGGTTGGTTAGATATCTGCAGATTCATGCAGGGTAGTAACATCATGAGTTGGGATTATGGTTCATTGTTTAGCTAGCTAGCTAACTACATGTCTTAATAGGGCTGAAATCCCGTTAACGGGATCGATATGACAACAGCCAGTGAAAGTGCAGGGCGCCAAATTCAAAACATAAAAAATCTCACAATAAAAATTCCTCAAACATACATGTATCTCATTACATTTTAAAGGTAATCTTGTTGTTAATCCCACCACAGTGTCCGATTTCAAATATGCTTTACAGCAAAAGCACCACAAAGATTATGTTAGGTCACCACCAAACGACACAGCCATTTTTTCCAGCCAAAGATAGCATTCACAAAAAGCACAAATAGAGATACAATTAATCACTAACCTTTGATGATCTTCATCAGATGACACTCATAGGACTTCATGTTACACAATACATGTATGTTTTGTTTGATAAAGTTCATATTTATCAAAATATGAGTTCACATTGGCGCGTTACATTCAATAGTTCCAAAAACATCCAGTGATTTTGCATAACCACATCATTCAAAATAAATACTCATCATAAATGTATATGATAATACAAGTTATACACATGGAATTATAGATATACCTCTCCTTAATGCAACCGCTGTGTCTGATTTCCCAAAAACTTTATGGAATAAGCAAACCATGCAATAATCTTAGACGGTGCTCAGAAAAATAGTCAGAATAGAAGCCATGTAAATATTAATATAAATATTCCCTTACCTTTGATGATCTTCATCAGAAAGCACTCCAGGAATCCCAGGTTCACAATAAATGTTTGTTTTGTTCGATAATGTCCGTTATTTATGTCCAAATACCTCCTTTTGTTAGCACGTTTGGTATACATATCCAAACGCTCATTCTGGTCAGCGTTACGTCGGACAAAAACTTAAAAATGTTATATTACAGGTCGAAGAAACATTTCAACTAAGTACAGAATCATTCATTAGGATGTTTTAACATATAGCTTCAATACAGTTCCAACCAGAGTATTCCTTTGTGTCTTGATGAGCAATGGAATGCAAGTGGATACCATGAGGAATGCACATGATCAGAAAATGGCTGACTGCCAGTCACCTGATACATTCTGCTCTCATTCAGTCCCACCACACAGTAGAAGTCTCATTAAAATTTCTATAGATGGTTGACATCTAGTGGAAGCCCTAGGAAGTGCAACATCATTAATATCTCAAGGGGATTTCAATGGGAACTGTGGTGAGTACATACCAAGCTCAGTTCTCACTTCCTTTTTTAAATTAAATTATGTTATACTCACAGACATCATTCAAACAGTTGTAGAAACATTAGAGTGTATTCTATCCAATACTAATAATACTATGCATATATTAGCAACTGAGACTGAGGAGCAGGCCATTTACTTTGGGCAACTTATTCAACCAAGCTACTCAATACTGCCCCCCAGCCATAAGAAGTTAACAAAAGACTCAACTATGCAAGTATCCGTTTCAATAGAATGTCACTGCAAAAACTATTGATAGACGTACTAGCCGGTAAATTAGCTCTGGCTATCTACTCCGATTCCAGACCATGGGTAAGATAGTCTTGCTAGCTACATTTTCAGATAATACATGTTTCTAATTTTGACATAAAGTATTTTAATTTTAATTTAAACTGTACTATTAGCTAGCTAGCTAACGTTAGCTGCCTGGCTCACTAGCTAACATTACACGTACTGTATGTAATTGTGTCGGAGAGGATCGCTGCCATTTTATTGGCTCTTAACCAACCGTGCTATTTTTTTTTTTGCAATGATTGTAACTTATTTTGTACATCATGCTGCTGCTACCGTCTCTTATGACCGAAAAGAGATTCTTGACATCAGAACAGCGATTACTCACCTTGAATTGGACGAATACTTTTTCTTTAATGAGTCAGACGGGAAGCGTTTACCCCAGACACCTGAACAGGCCCTCATCCCCTTCATTTACAGGAGAAGGAGATGGAGATTTTGCGGATGGAGATCGGTGTGCCTTGTGAGGATCAAGAGAAGAGTGGCTAATCTGCCTTTGCCATCTGTACTCTGAGCCAACGTATAAATCGCTGGAAAATAGATGGGACGAACCAATTTGTAAGTCGCTCTGGATAAGAGCGTCTGCTAAATGACTTAAATGTAATGTAAATGTAAACTAAAGGTACATACATTCTACCAACAGGACATTAAAAACTGTAAAATCTTATGTTTCACCGAGTCGTAGCTGAACGACAACATTAATAACATACAGCTGGCGGGTTATACACGCAGGATAGGATAGAACAGTAGCCTCTGGTAAGACAAGGGGGGCGGACTATACATATTTGTAAACAACAGCTGAATAACTTGAAAACCGCCAAACCAGCTCTGCTAGGGCAAGTAAAATGCTCAGAGTGTTCTTTCATTTGTGTCTGGAAGTAGCTTGCAAGCTAGCCAAAGTTAGCCAGTTAGCTTGGGTGCTTGACTGCCCTTCTGAGGTCAGAACCTTTGGATCAGCCCTACTGATCGACCAGAGCGTCCAGTGTGCGCTCTGAATGCTCCGAGAGCGAAACGCTCTGAATTTATGGATGGGCAATCTGACAGCACAGTTGCAATCACCAACGGTATGGATAACATATCAGCCTAATCAGCTCTGCTTGGGCGAGTGAAATGGTCAGAGTGGGGTGTTCTCTCATTATGTGTCTGGAAGTAGCTAGGAAGATAGCCAATGTTAGCCAGTTAGCTTGGGCGCTTGACTGCTGTTGTGATTTCCGAACGATGCTGGAGGAGACAGGTACAAAAGTATCTATATCCACAGTAAAACGAGTCCTATATCGAAATAACCTGAAAGGCCGCTCAGCAAGGAAGAGGCCACTGCTCAAAACTGCCACACAAAAGCCAGACTACGGTTTGCAAACATTGTACTTTTTGGAGAAATGTCCTCTGGTCTGATGAAACAATAATATAACTGTTTGGCCATAGTGACAATCGTTATCTTTGGAGGAAAAAGGGGGAGGCTTGCAAGCCGAAGAACACCATCCCGACTGTGAAGCACGGGGGTGGCAGCAACATGTTGTGGGGGTGCTTTTCTGCAGGAGGGACTGGTGCACTTCACAAAATAGATGGCATCATGAGGCAGGCAAATTACGTGGATATATTGAAGCAACATCTCAAGACATCAGTCAGGAAGTTAAAGCTTGGTCGCAAATGGGTCTTCAAAATGGACAATGACCCCAAGCATTCTTCCAACGTTGTGGCAAGATGGCTTAAGGACAACAAAGTCAAGGTATTGGAGTGGCCATCACAAAGCCCTGACTTCAATCCTATAGAACATTTGTGGGCAGAACTGTGTGAGAGCAAGGAGGCCTACAAACCTGATTCAGGTAGGCCTACGTACCTGATTCAGGCACGCGGCACGAGCGGTGTAGTCAGCCTGTAGGGTAAATATTTTAAGCAGATTATTTATTTTCCGTCTCATCCTCACCCTCTAAATGACGATTACTGTAAGGAATTCTTTCCAAATAATACAAAATTACAGAGGAATAACTTTTTGATCCTATTAAATCCTTTCAGTCTGGAAAAAACCCAGGGCTTGATGGCATACTAGTAGGGGTATATCAAGCCTTTTTTGATATACTTAATAAGGTAAGGGGCAGCATTTTCACTTTTGGATAAATAGCGTGCCCAATTTCAACTTCCTGCTACTCATGCCAGGAATATAAGATATGCATATTATTAGTAGATTTGGGTAGAAAAAAGTTTCTAAGACAGTTTGAATCATGTCTGTGAGTATAACAGAATTTATGTAGCAGGCAAAACCCAGAGGACTAACCCCGAGGACTAACCCCGAGGATTAACCACTGAGATGTCATTGACAAATTATATTTCTTAGGAACCTCTTTTCAGTTCCTACCGCTTCCACTGGATGTCACCAGTCTTTGGAATTTGGTTGAGGTTATTCATTTGTGCAAGTAGGCCATCTAGGAACTGGGTAACACTGTTGAGAGTTGCGCAAGACGTGAAAAGTAGCATGGTTTGTTGTCTTTCTGTATTAAACACAGATAGACCCGTTGTCACGTTCTGACCTTAGTTCCTTTGTTTTTGTCTTTGTTTTAGTATGGTCAGGGCATGAGTAGGGGTGGGCAGTCTATGTTGGTTTTTCTATGTTGGTTTTTGAGTTCGGCCTAGTATGGTTCTCAATCAGAGGCAGCTGTCAATTGTTGTCCCTGATTGAGAATCATACTTAGGTAGCCTGGGTTTCACTTTTGGTTTGTGGGTGTTTGTTTCCATGTGAGAGTTTGGGCCACCCGGTACTGTTTCGTTTTGTTCACATTGTTTATTGTTTTCTTCCAGTGTTCAGTTTGTTTATTAAAAAGACATGAACACCTACCACGCTGCACCTTGGTCCTCCTCTCTATCTCCAGACGGAATCTTTTTTACACCCGTCTATAATTTGATCGATTATTAACGTTTAAAAATACCTAAAGTTGTTTTACAAAAGTAGTTTGAAGTATTTTGGCAAAGTTTACAGGCAACTTTTCACATGTAGTGACATTGCATTTTTTGGAAGCTGTTTTTTTCTGGATCAAACGCGTCAAATAAATGGACATTAGGATGTATATGGACGGAATTAATCAAATAAATGGACATTAGGATGTATATGGACGGAATTAATCAAACAAATGGACATTAGGATGTATATGGACGGAATTAATCAAACAAAAGGACCAATTGTGATGTTTATGGGACATATTGGAGTGCCAACAAAAGAAGTTTGTCAAAGAGGGTGTCCAGCAGAGATAGGTGGAATGGGCTGAGGAAAACTGAGGGTTGGGATGTGGAACTGGAGACAAGTGGAAGTAGTTGCTGAGCGGGGGATAGAATGACTGTCAAAGATAAAAGTAAAAAATGTCATCTAAATACAATTTTAAAAGGTCTGTTTGAATGACACTGAGGGGCAACAATGTTACAGCCAATGCCTGTTTGCCTGAAGCTGATGCCGCGCAGGTGCTTGTACGCCTGTACACACGCATATACACACATACTCGCATTCAAGCGCACCCATGTGCACACACACAGGCACACACACTCAAACGTATACAGTTGGCATTGCTGTTTGTAATTGGTTGTCCTTTGATGTATTTTGTATTTGCTTTGTTGTTGTATTAGTGGCCTTTCTCTTGGCGGCGGAGAGAAAAATGTGCAGCTTTAAAATTAACGTCCTGCAATTCGCAGGGCTCTATGTGCAGCATGTAGTCTGCCTATACTGTAGCCAGAGGCACCTCTGGGAAAACTCCTGCCCAACAATAACTGATCCCATAGTTGCAATGCTTAACCAAGGCTATACACCACAAGCAGAGCCAGGCTAATGTTCAAATTAATTTTAACATTTTATAGGGCTTCCCAGGATTTGCAGTTGTCCGGGGTCCAAACAGTCAGAAAGGTGACCTCTATCTATGTAATAAAGGTAAGGGTGACTTTTCATTGGGCGATGTGAACATTCTATTTTGCCATTGGATGTATTTATACTGAACAAAAATATAAACGCAACATGTAATGTGTTGGTCCCATGTTTCATGAGGTTATTTCGCAAACATTTTGTGTACAAATTTGTTTACATCCCTGTTAGTGAGCATTTATCCTTTGCCAAGATATTCCATCCACCTAGCATATCAAGAAGCTGATTAAACAACAAGATCATTACACAGGTGCCCCTTGTGCTTGGGACAATAAAAGGCCACTCTAAAATGTGCAGTTTTGTCACACAACACAATGCCACAGATGTCTCAAGTTTTGAGGGAACATGCAATTGGCATGGTGACTGCAGTAATGTCCGCCACAGCTGTTTGCCGGATAATTTAATGTTCATTTCTCTACCATCAGCAGCCTCCAACGTCGTTTTAGAGAATTAGGCAGTAAGGCACAACTACATTTTATTGCTGGCAGTTTGAATTCACAGAGATACCGTGACGAGATCCTGAGGCCCATTGTTGTGCTATTCATCAGTCACCATCACCTCATGTTTCTGCATGGTAATGCACAGCCCGATATCGCAAGGATCTGCACACAATTCCTGCCACAGTTCTTGGCCTGCATACTCACCAGACATGTCATGCATTGAGCATTTGTGGGAGGCTCTGCATCAACGTGTACGACAGCGTGTTGCAGCTCCCGCCAATATCCAGCAACTTCGCACAACCATTGAAGAGGAGTAGGACACCGTTCCACAGGCTACAACCAACAGCCTGATCAACCCTATGCGAAGGAGTTGTATCCCGCTGCATGAGGAAAATGGTGTTCATACCAGATACTGACTTTTTTGATCCACACCCCTACTTTTATTTAAGGTATCTGTGACCAACAGATGCATATCTGTATTCCCAGTTATGTGAAATTCATAGATTAAGGCCACTTTTATTTATTTAATTGACTGATTTACTTATATGAACTTGTTGCATTTATATTTTTCTTTAGTGTACATAAAATGTGTGTAGCCTAAAGTCATCAGGACATTGTGTTATGGTCCTGTGGAATTTATTTCTAGTTTCCATTTAGTTCTGGGGATGTCCCCAAGGACCATTTTAGGGTGTTCTTGGGACGCTGTTTCATGGTCACGTAATTTTTTTTGTCTTGTTCCTGGTATGTACTGGTGATGTTCCAAAGGTTGTTCTCATGATGTTGTGTCATGATCCCCTGGAGGTTTTTGTCTGCTATCCAGTTTGTTCCGGGCACGTCCCGTAGTACATTTATAGAATGCTCTTAGAACATTGTGCATGTTTATTTATACATAAATTACTCTTCAACATTTCCTCATATGGGATTTGAACAACCTTTGAACTAATAACCATTCCAATATTCCAGCTACTCTACCATTAGTGCTCAGCAATTAGTGTGGTTTGGTTTCGGGTTAGTCTTTTTTTTTATCACCGTTTTCAATTCCAGTTTCTTTTTTTTTTTTACAATAAATACATTATCTGGGCTGAATGCTGTAACAACACAGAATAAAACAATGTATGGTATTTATGAGGATCCAAACAGGGTTAAAACAGTTACATCACAACAAAACACAAGAACAGCCTACATCGTAAATCAAATAATACATCATAAGACATTATTATATTATTACTTTAATATTACAAATTGACCATACAAAGTCCATAACACCACAATACCACAACATTACAATGTGTGTGTCTAGAGTGTGTGTGCAAGTGCAAGGTTGATGAAATCCGAGCAAGGGTAGCAATTCCAGAGGGACATCAGAGACTGTAACGTTCTTTGCTTCATGGAAACATGGCTCACTCGAGAGACGCTAACGGAATCGGTGCAGCCAGCTGGTTTCTTCACGCATTGCGCCGATGGAAACAAACATCTTTCTGGTAAGAAGAGGGGCGGGGGTGTATGCCTTATGGTTAATGAGACGTGGTGTGGTCACAACAACATAAAGGAACTCAAGTCCTTCTGTTCACCTGATTTAGAATTCCTCACAATCAAATGTCGACCGCATTATCTACCAAGGGAATTCTCTTCGATTATAATCACAGCCATATACATTCCACCCCCCAAGCAGACACATCGATGCCTCTGAACAAACTTTATTTGACTGTTTGCAAACTGGGAACCACATATCCTGAGGCTGCATTTATTGTAGCTGGGGATTTTAACAAGCCTAATCTGAAAACAAGACTCCCTAAATTGTATCAGCATATCGATTGCGCAACTAGGGCTGGTAAAACCTTGGATCATTGCTATTCTAACTTCCGCGACGCATATAAGGCCCTCCACTGCCCTCCTTTCGGAAAAGCTGACCACAACTCCATTTTGTTGCTCCCTGCCTACAGACAGAAACAAGAAGCTCCCGCGCTCAGGTCTGTTCAACGCTGGTCCGACCAATCTGATTCCACGCTCCAAGACTGCTTCCATCATGTGGACTGGGATATGTTCCGCACTGCATCCAACAACAACATTGACGAATACGCTGATTCGGTGAGCGAGTTCATTAGAACGTGCATTGAAGATGTCGTTCCCATAGCAACGATTAAAACATTCCCAAACCAGAAACCGTGGATTGATGGCAGCATTCGCGTGAAACTGAAAGCGCGAACCACTGCTTTTAACCAGGGCAAGGTGACCGGAAACCTGACCGAATACAAACAGTGTAGCTATTCTCTCCGCAAGGCAATCAAACAAGCTAAGCGTCAGTATAGAGACAAAGTAGAGTCGCAATTCAACGGCTCAGACACAAGAGATATGTGTCAATCACGGATTACAAAAAGAAAACCAGCCCCGTCACGGACCAGGATGTCTTGCTCCCAGGCAGACTAAATCACTTTTTTGCCCGTTTTGAGGACAATACAGTGCCACTGACACAACCAAAACATGCGGAGTCTCCTTGACTGCAGACGTGAGTAAAACATTTAAACGTGTTAACCCTCGCAGGGCTGCAGGCCCAGACGGCATCCCGAGCCGCGCCCTCAGAGCATGCGCAGACCAGCTGGCTGGTGTGTTTACGGACATATTCAATCAACCCTTATCCCAGTCTGCTGTTCCCACATGCTTCAAGAGGGCAACCATTGTTCCTGTTCCCAACAAAGCTAAGGTAACTGAGCTAAACGATTACCGCCCCGTAGCACTCACTTCCGTCATCATGAAGTGCGTTGAGAGACTAGTCAAGGACCATATCACCTTCACCCTTCCCTGACACCCTAGACCCACTCCAATTTGCTTACCGCCCAAATAGGTCTACAGACGATGCAATCTCAACCACACTGCACACTGCCCTAACCCATCTGGACAAGAGGAGTACCTATGTGAGAATGCTGTTCATCGACTACAGCTCAGCATTTAACACCATAGTACCCTCCAAACTCATCATCAAGCTCGAGACACTGGGTCTCTACCCCGCCCTGTGCAACTGGGTACTGGACTTCCTGACGAGCCGCCCCCAGGTGGTGAGGGTAGGTAACAACATCTCCACCCTTCTGATCCTTGTTAATCCACCTGTTGTCTCAGATTTTGAAATGATGCTTTACAGCGAAAGAGGTCAACCTTTTTATCTGTTCTTGATTATGGTGATATTGTTCGGCCTCTGTGGATTTCTTATTGTCTATTGCTAGCAAAGCATCCATGACTTTATTTTTTTAATAGCCTAAAAGAAAAGCTTTTTCACTTCTCTGATCATTCAGCAAGATTTCCCTATCAGCATCCAGCCCAATATAGGCTTAGAAGTTCTTTCAAATAGATAGCCCGCTGAAATAAAATGGTGATTAAATGCATCAATGATGGCTTTTTTCTGTACTGAGGCCAGTGTCTGAATTAATTTGTTGTGGCAGTGAGGAGGAAGTAGATCCCTTTGGGATTTGACAGTTTTCCTGAATTTAGCCAGGTTCCCATTATTATCCGAAAGAGTGGTTACATAGTAATCAGATTTACCATTCTGATTTGTCTTACACAATGATTCCTCAGTTGTAATAAAAGCGTGCCCGTGTTCCTGACCTTGACCCAAGCATCATTTATTTTATGAACGACTTCTGATAAATCCTGAGTGTACCAGACATTCAATCTACCCTTAACCCTTAATATTTTGAAGGAGGCATGATTATCCACAATAGTATTGAAGACATCTTAAAAGCTCAAAGCTAAATCAGGTTCAGGGATAGCTGAAAACAACCCAGGTCACTAAAATAAAGATCATTTAAAAAAAAAAGCCTGTTTACTGACATTTTAAAATTCCTCTTTGTGATGACACAAAGCTTTTGTTTTCACATCTCTAACACAAACAACTGGGCAATGGTCACTAATGTGATGGGAGAATACACCAGTAGAAACATGTATCTGGTGTATTTCTTCAGATAAGTTCAGAGTACTTTCTAGGATCTTTAGGGTTGGGGCGTGTAGGTTTAGCCACCAGCTGGGTTAGATCCTTACACATGTCTTTTAGATTATCTGAGGCCTGAATTTTTCAATCATATTTTAGGTCACCCAGGATGCTAACTTCTGATTTAATAAAAGAAGACAACAAACTAGTAACTCCTTGACTGCACAAAGGTTAGCCAAGGGATGATGTTAAGACCCCTATAACAGCCAAGGAAACATTTTTCCCCAAACAAAGGCATACAGATAGTAGCTCAATGGATTTCAGTTAAGAGACAAGATAAATTATTTTTAATAAGAATGGCAACTCCATGACCTCTACCTTGTCTGTCAGCTCTGAACACATTATAACCCTCAATATTAATATTATTATCAGAGTCCAGAATGTCCCCAGAGATCCAAATTTCAGTCAATACCAGAATGTCCGGATTTATCTGCATAGCCCAGATCTTAATTAATGTAATCCAGTTTAGGAAATAAGCTCCTAATGATCAGATGCATCATCTCAAGTCCTTTACGATTTTTAAAGTCACTTGGAGTCTCCAACTGAAACGAGCTACTTTCAATAGGCGATTGCAGGCCCTGTCTGATTGTTGATATTAATATAGTTAGTATGGCTATAAGATTACATAGACCAAATTGTACAGCTCTATCCCTGTTAGTCATAGAGGAAGTAGGAGTAGAAATTGGAATTAGTTTTCCAAGGTTAGTGCCATGAAGCCGCATAAAATGTCAATATGTGACCGACCGCCTTGATTCGGTCTTATGTAGCAAAAGTGAAATGGTGTTTTTTACATTGGATAAAAGCAGAGACTCAGAGCTCCAAAATGGTATATTACACACTGCATTTGAGGAACAATGGGAAAGTAATTCTGCTTTGAAAGTTGATAAACTTGTAACCTCACTTTTGAGACAAAGGCCTTTGAATGTTTTGATACCTACTGGAGATCTCTTCTTTGTCTACACCCATTCAGCATCATTCACACTTATCTTATGCTTTAGCTCCCACCCAAACTCAAACCATTTTGCTCACCATAGCAGAGCTGGTTAAGCTGTTTTCATGTTATCCAGAGCATTGGTGACTGTAACTGTGCTGCTGGCAACAATTTAATTACATTTACACAATTACATGTTTACTGAAACTGACCATGTATCTAGCTAGCTAGGTAAACAATGAACCATACTCTCAACTCATGACATTACTACCATGCATGAATCTGGAGGTAGCTAACCAACCAGGTTCAATATTAGCTAGCTAACATAGACTATAACTAGCAAAGCAAATGGCTCTGAGATACAAATAATAATATCATGCACATAACATCAACTAGCTAACAGTACACTTGAAATGAAAACACTTTGTCAAAATTAGAAACGTCTAATATCTGAAAATGTAGCTGGCTTCACCATCTTACCCCTGTACATCATGGATGGATGTGGATGGATGTGTCTCCCTCTCATGGTTGCACTTAGTTTGAAGATGTAATCCGGAGACAGGTGTTTTCTCCTCTCCTTAGCTACCATACTCTAATTCCACTGATTTCAAAACTCGGTCCTCCAGAAAGTGGAGAGCAACACTTTGCAGTTCTACTACGCAATCCAGTGATTGGTCTGCTGTATTTCTTGGCATGCCCAGACCATTTTTATTTGAATTTACAGATGGCATGCCTCAATACAAGTTTGTTATTGAGGCACATGTAAGTTCACATGTTCCAGAAGGCATTTCTGACAAAAAACACATTTTGATTTAAAAAAAGGTTTACGTTCAAACGGCTCTAGTGTGATGTCACTCACGACTTACACCTAGTTTCCTGAAATGAGTCACAAACTCATCACATAAAAAAGAAACATCCTCTCACTGTCAACTGCGACACTCGATTATTTGTATTGTTTTACTGGGAAGCTTAGCAGAGCTAGACATGCTCGTGTTATTTATGTTAGTGCAGGGTGAGGTACACAAAGTGGACTTCCTACTAGGGCACACCGCCTCAGTTCTAACAACTGGCACTAAGACTAAGACCGCACTCAACGAGCTGTAGAAGGCCATAAGCAAACAAGAAAATCCTCATCCAGAAACAGCACTCCATTGGCCGGGGACTTTAATGCAGGAAAACTTAAATCCGTTTTACCTCATTTCTACCACCATGTCACATGTGCAACCAAATGATAAAAAACACTAAACTCCTTTACTCCACACACATACAAAGCTCTTCCTCGCCCTACATTTGGAAACCAGGATAATTCTATCCTGATTCCTGATAACAAGAGAACTAAAGCAGGAAATACCGGTGACTCGATCAATGTGGAAGGGTCAGATGACGCGGCTGCTACGCTACAAGACTGTTTTGCTAGCACAGACTGGAATATGTCCTGGGATTCATCCAATGGCATTGAGGAGTATAACACCTCAGTCAACGGCTTCATCAATAAGTGCATCAACAACGCCGTTCCCACGGTGATCGTACATACATATCCAAACCAGAAGCCATTAATTACAGGCAACATCCGCACTGAGCTAAAGGCTCGAGCTACCGCTTTCAAGGAACGAGACAATGACGCTTATAAGAAATTCCGCTATGCCCTCACATGAACCGTCAAACAGGCAAAGTGTCAATACCGGACTAAGATAGAATCCTACTACACCGGCTCTGATGCTCGTCGGATGCAGCAGGACTTGCAAACTATTACGGACTATAAAGGGAAACCCAGCCGTGAGCTGCCCAGTGACGTGAACCTCAGATCAGATTGGTTAACCTCTTGCTCCTACCCGACATGCAGGCGTCCCATCTAGACATCTGGAAATGCAAATGCGCTACGCTAAATGCTAATAGCACTCGTTAAAACTCAAACGTTCATTAAAATACACATGCAGGGTACTGAATTAAAGCTACACTCGTTGTGAATCCAGGCAACAAGTCAGATTTTTTAAATGCTTTTCGGCGAAAGCATGAGAAGCTATTATCTGATAGCATGTAACACCCCAAAAGACGTAAACAAAATAATTTGCATAGTCGGCGCTACACAAAACGCACAAATAAAATATAAAACATTCATTACCTTTGACCATCTTCTTTGTTGGCAGTCCTAGATGTCCCATAAACATCACTATTGGGTCTTTTTTTCGATTAAATCGGTCCATATATAGCCTAGATATCGATCTATGAAGACTGTGATCAAGGAAAAAAATAGCGTTTTATAAACGTAACGTCATTTTTTTAAATGAAAAAAGTTGACGATAAACTTTCACAAAACACTTCGAAATACTTTTGTAATGCAACTTTAGGTATTAGTAAACGTTAATACGCGATCAAATTGATCACGAGGCGATGTATATTCTATAGCTGTACGTCTGGAAATAATGTCCGGGTAAATCCCAACCAAAATATCCGGTCGGAGACCGGAAGAACTGCGCTGCCTTGTGTCTGTTTGACCAAGAAACAAATCGTAGGTAAATGACAAGACTGTTGACATCGTGTGGAAGCTGTAGGTATTGCAACCTCTGCCCCATTTAATGTGGTTCACGTTTAACAATGGGTTGAAGTGGCGCATGGATATATTTTCCCATTTTCAGTGATCAGATTTTCCTGCACTTTTCGATGAAACGCACGTTCTGTTATAGTCACAGCCGTGATTTAACCAGTTTTATAAACGTCTGAGTGTTTTCTATCCACACATACTAATCATATGCATATACTATATTCCTGGCATGAGTAGCAGGGCGCTGAAATGTTGCGCGATTTTTAACAGAATGTTCGAAAAAGTAGGGGGTAGGAGTAACAGGTTAAGGCCTTTTATGTTCGCTTCGAGGCAAGCAGCACTGAAGGATGCATGAGAGCACCAGCTGTTTCGGACAACTGTGTGATCACACTCTCCGTAGCCGATGTGAACAAGACCTTTAAAGAGGTCAGCCGAGCGGAAATGGAGGAAAACTCGCCTCCCTGCGGACCTGGCATCCTTTCACTCCCTCCACTCTACATTTTCCTCCTCTGTCTCTGCTGCTAAAGCCACTTTCTACCACTCTAAATTCCAAGCATCTGCCTCTAACCCTAGGAAGCTCTTTGCCACCTTCTCCTCCCTCCTGAATCCTCCTCCCCCTCCCCTCCTCCCTCTCTGCAGATGACTTCGTCAACCATTTTGAAAAGAAGGTCGACGACATCCGATCCTCGTTTGCTAAGTCAAATGACACCGCTGGTTCTGCTCACACTGCCCTACCCTGTGCTCTGACCTCTTTCTCCCCTCTCTCTCCAGATGAAATCTCACGTCTTGTGACGGCCGGCCGCCCAACAACCTGCCCGCTCGACCCTATCCCCTCCTCTCTTCTCCAGACCATTTCCGGAGACCTTCTCCCTTACCTCACCTCGCTCATCAACTCATCCCTGACCGCTGGCTACGTCCCTTCCGTCTTCAAGAGAGCGAGAGTTGCACCCCTTCTGAAAAAACCTACACTCGATCCCTCCGATGTCACCAACTACAGACCAGTATCCCTTCTTTCTTTTTCTCACCAAAACTCTTGAACGTGCCGTCCTTGGCCAGCTCTCCCACTATCTCTCTCAGAATGACCTTCTTGATCCAAATCAGTCAGGTTTCAAGACTAGTCATTCAACTGAGACTGCTCTTCTCTGTATCACGGAGGCGCTCCGCTCCGCACTGCTAAAGCTAACTCTCTCTCCTCTGCTCTCATCCTTCTAGACCTATCGGCTGCCTTCGATACTGTGAACCATCAGATCCTCCTCTCCACCCTCTCCGAGTTGGGCATCTCCGGCGCGGCCCACGCTTGGATTGCGTCCTACCTGACAGGTCGCTCCTACCAGGTGGCGTGGCGAGAATCTGTCTCCTCACCACGCGCTCTCGCCACTGGTGTCCCCCAGGGCTCTGTTCTAGGCCCTCTCCTATTCTCGCTATACACCAAGTCACTTGGCTCTGTCATAACCTCACATGGTCTCTCCTATCATTGCTATGCAGACGACACACAATTAATCTTCTCCTTTCCCCCTTCTGATGACCAGGTGGCGAATCGCATCTCTGCATGTCTGGCAGACATATCATTGTGGATGACGGATCACCACCTCAAGCTGAACCTCGGCAAGACGGAGCTGCTCTTCCTCCCGGGAAGGACTGCCCGTTCCATGATCTCGCCATCACGGTTGACAACTCCATTGTGTCCTCCTCCCAGAGCGCTAAGAACATTGGCGTGATCCTGGACAACACCCTGTCGTTCTCAACTAACATCAAGGCGGTGGCCCGTTCCTGTAGGTTCATGCTCTACAACATCCGCAGAGTAGGACCCTGCCTCACACAGGAAGCGGCGCAGGTCCTAATCCAGGCACTTGTCATCTCCCGTCTGGATTACTGCAACTCGCTGTTGGCTGGGCTCCCTGCCTGTGCCATTAAACCCCTACAACTCATCCAGAACGCCGCAGCCCGTCTGGTGTTCAACCTTCCCAAGTTCTCTCACGTCACCCCGCTCCTCCTCCACTGGTTTCCAGTTGAAGCTCGCATCCGCTACAAGACCATGGTGCTTGCCTACGGAGCTGTGAGGGGAACGGCACCTCAGTACCTCCAGGCTCTGATCAGGCCCTACACCCAAACAAGGGCACTGCGTTCATCCACCTCTGGCCTGCTCGCCTCCCTACCACCGAGGAAGTACAGTTCCCGCTCAGCCCAGTCAAAACTGTTCGCTGCTCTGGCCCCCAATGGTGGAACAAACTCCCTCACGACGCCAGGACAGCGGAGTCAATCACCACCTTCCGGAGACACCTGAAACCCCACCTCTTTAAGGAATACCTAGGATAGGATAAAGTAATCCTTCTCACCCCCTTAAAAGATTTAGATGCACTATTGTAAAGTGGCTGTTCCACTGGATGTCATAAGGTGAATGCACCAATTTGTAAGTCGCTCTGGATAAGAGCGTCTGCTAAATGACTTAAATGTAAATGTTAAATGTAGGTCAACATTCACAAGGCTGTGGGGCCTGACGGATTACCAGGACATGTACTCAGAGCATGCGCTGACATTTAAAAACATCTCCCTGACAGAGTCTGTAATACCTACATGTTTCAAGCAGACCACAATAGTCCCTGTGCCCAAGAAAGCGAAGGTAACCTGCCTAAATGACTACCACCCCGTAGCACTCACGTCGGTAGCCATGAAGTGCCTTGAAAGGCTCGTCATGGCTCACATCAACACCATCATCCTAGAAACCCCAGACCCACTTAAATGCTCATACCACAGGAGTGCATGCTTAGTCCCCTCCTGTGCTCCATGTTCACCCACGACTGCGTAGCCAAGCATGACTCCAACACCATCATTAAGTTTGCTGACGACACAATGGTGGTAAGCCTGATCACCAAAAATGATTAAACAGCCTATAGGGAGGAGGACAGAGACCTGGTAGTGTGGTGGCAGAACAACAACCTCTCCCTCAATGTGACCAAGACAAAGGAGGTGATCGTGGACTACAGGAAAAGGAGGGTATAACACACCCCCATTCAGATCCACGGGGCAGTAGTGGAGCGGGTCGAGAGATTCCTTCCTCTGTCCACATCACCAACAAACTATCATGGTCCAAACACACCAAGAAAGTTGACAACACCTTTTCCCCCTCATTAGACTGAAAAGATTTGGCATGGGTCCCCAGATCCTCAAAAAGTTCTACAGCTGCACCATTGAGAGCATCCTGACCGGTTGCATCACCACCTGGTATGGCAACTGCTCGGTATTTGACCGTAAGGCGTTACAGAGGTTAATTTGTACAGCCCAGTACATCACTGGAGCCAAGCTTCCTGCCATCCAGGACCTCTATACTAGGCGATGTCAGAGGAAGGCCCAAAAAATTGTCAAAAACTCCAGTCACCGAAGTCATAGACTGTTTTCTTTGATCCCGCTTGGAAAGTGGCATCGGAGCTCAAGTCTAGATCCAAAAGGCTCCTTAGCAGCTTCTACCCCTAAGCCATAAGACTGCTGAACAATTAATCAAATGGCCACCGGACTATTTCCATTGACACCAACACCCTTTTGCTTTAACATTGCTGATACTTGCTGTTTATTATCTATACATAGTCCCTTTACCCCTACCTGTATGTACAAATTATCTCAACTAACTTGTACTCCTGCACATTGACTCGGTACTGGTACCCCCTGAACATAGACTCATTATTGTTCCTTCAATGTGATACTTTTAAAAAATTGAATTTTTTTACTTTAGTTTATTTAGTAAATATTTTCTTAACTGCATTGTTGGTTAAGGGCCTGTTAGTAAGCATTTCAGGGTAAGGTTGAATGTGTTGAACCTGTTGAATGTGGCGCACGTGACAAATAACTTTTTTATTTTATCACTCTGGTTCATTGCCAAATGATTACTGCATACAATATCTGTTGGATCAAATCAAATTTTATTTGTCACATACACATGATTAGCAGATGTTAATGTGAGTGTAGCGAAATACTTGTGCTTCTAGTTCCGACAATGCAGTAATAACCAACGAGTAATCTAATAATTTCACAACTACTACCTTATACACACAAGTGTAAAGGGATAAAGAATATGTACATAAAGATATATGAATGAGTGACGGTACAGAACGGCATAGGCAAGATGCAGTAGATGGTATCGAGTACAGTATATACATATGAGATGAGTAATGTAGGGTATGTAAACAAAGTGGCATAGTTTAGTGGCTAGTGATACATGTATTACATGAAGATTCAGTAGATGATATAGAGTACAGTATATACATATACATATGAGATGGGTAATGTAGGGTAAGTAAACATTATATTAAGTGGCATTGTTTAAAATGGCTAGTGATACATTTTCCATCAATTTCCATTATTAAAGTGGCTAGAGTTGAGTCAGTATGTTGGCAGCAGCCACTCAATGTTAGTGGCTGATGGCCTTGATCAGCAGAGGCATTCAGGGCAGTAAGAGTGTTACGAAAAACTAAGAGTGGTGGATGGAATCAGGCGCAGAGAGCAGGGTTCTGTCGTTTATCAAATTATTACACCGGTGCAACCGAAAAATGATCACGCCAACACACAGGGCGTATATCGGTTGCCAGTCCAAAACAACAGGACAAAATAGACCAGAGAATAAAGATAAGAAAACAAATCACACCATCAAACACAGAGTAACAAAAAACAAGCCCGCACAAAATACCCAGCGGGCCTAGTGCCCTTAAATACCCTACAAACAAACCCTAATACAAAACAGGTGTACCCAATTAACCACTAACCAACACAAACGGAAAAGGAATCGATAGCAGCTAATAGGCCGGTGACGACGACCGCCGAGCCCCGCCCGAACAGGAAGAGGCACCCTCTTCAGCGAGGTTCGTGACAGTACCCCCCTGACACGCGGCTCCGCAGCGCCGACCCGGCCTCGAGGACGACCCGGAGGACGAGGCGCGGGGCGATCCGGGTGGAGGCGGTGGAAATCCCTCAAGAGGGAAGGATCTAAAATGTCCCTCCCCGGTACCCAGCACCTCTCCTCCGGACCGTACCCCTCCCAGTCCACGAGGTACTGCAGACCCATCACCCGGCGTCTCGAGTCCAGAATAGCTCGTACTGTGTACGTCGGGGACCCCTCGATGTCCAGAGGGGTGGAGGGACCTCCGGTACCTCATTGTCTTGTAGGGGACCAGCTACCACCGGCCTGAGGAGAGACACATGAAACGAGGGGTTAATGCGATAATAAGAGGGAAGTTGCAATCTATAACAAACCTTGTTTATCCTCCTCAGGACTTTAAATGGCCCCACATACTGCGGCCCCAGCTTCCGGCAGGGCAGGCGGAGGGGCAGGTTTGGGTCGAGAGCCAGACCCTGTCCCCTGGTGCGAACACCGGGGCCTCATTGCGGTGGCGGTCAGCGTCTCTCTTCTGCCGTTCACTGGCCTGCCTGAGAGAATCCTGGACTGCCCGCCAGGTCTCTCTAGAGCACTGTACCCACTCCTCCACCGCAGGAGCCTCGGTCTGACTCTGATGCCACGGAGCCAGGACCGGCTGGTAGCCCAGTACGCATTCGAATGGCGACATATTCGTAGACGTAGAGTTCTGGGCCAATTCTGCCCACGGAACGTACCTCGCCCATTCTCCTGGCCGGTCCTGGCAATACGACCTCAGAAACCTACCCACTTCCTGGTTTACTCTCTCCACCTGCCCATTACTTTCGGGGTGATAACCAGAGGTAAGGCTGACCGAGATCCCCAGACGCTCCATAAACGCCTTCCAAACCCGGGACGTGAACTGGGGACCCCGATCGGAGACTATATCCTCTGGAACCCCATAGTGCCGGAAGACGTGGGTAAATAGAGCCTCTGCAGTCTGTAGGGCCGTAGGAAGACCAGGCAATGGGAGGAGACGGCAGGACTTAGAGAACCGATCCACAACGACCAGAACGGTAGTATTCCCCTGAGATGGGGAAGATCAGTAAGGAAATCTACCGAGAGATGGGACCATGACCGTTGTGGAACCGGGAGGGGCTGTAACTTCCCTCTAGGAAGGTGCCTAGGAGCCTTACTCTGGGCGCATACCGAACAGGAGGAGACATAGAGCCTCACATCCCTAGCTAAAGTGGGCCACCAGTATTTCCCCCTAAGACCCCGCACTGTCCTATCAATCCCCGGATGACCCGCAGACGGTAGTGTGTGAGCCCACCGAATCAATTTATCACGGACACCAAGCGGTACGTAACCCCGACCAGTTGGACACTGTATAGGCGCAGGTTCAACCCTCAACGCCCGCTCGATGTCCGCGTCCACCTCCCATTCCATTGGGGCCACCAGCCGAGAGGCTGGAAGGATGGGAGTGGGTTCGATGGACCGGTCCTCGGTGTCATAGAGATGGGACAGCGCGTCGGCCTTAGTGTTGAGGGAACCTGGTCTGTAAGAGATCGTAAATCTAAAACGTGTAAAGAACATGGCCCACCTAGCCTGACGTGGATTCAGTCTCCTCGCTTCCCGAATATACTCCAGATTACGGTGGTCACACTCCATCATCATCCCGAGCTGGAAATGCGATAACCCAGGAAGGAAACGGCTGGTTTGGAGAACACACATTTCTCAGCCTTGACGTATAGGTCATGCTCCAGCAGTCGCCCAAGAGTCCTGCGCACCAAGGAAACATGCGCGGCGCGTGTGGTAGAATAAATCAAGATGTCATCAATATAGACTACCACACCCTGCCCGTACAAGTCCCTAAGAATCTCATCTACAAAGGATTGGAAGACGGCTGGAGCATTCTTCAACCCATACGGCATGACGAGGTACTCATAGTGGCCTGATGTGGTACTAAACGCTGTTTTCCACTCGTCTCCTCCCCGAACACGCACCAGATTATACACGCTCCTGAGGTCCAGTTTTGTGAAGAAACGCGCTCCGTGGAATGATTCCACCGCCGTAGCGATGAGAGGTAGCGGATAACTAAAACCCACGGTGATCGAATTGAGACCTCGATAATCAATGCACGGACGCAGACCTCCCTCCTTTTTCCTCACAAAAAAGAAACTCGAGGAGATGGGTGACATGGAGGGCCGAATGTACCCCTGTCTCAGAGCTTCCGTGACATATGTCTCCATAGCCAACATCTCCTCCTGTGACAGTGGGTACACATGACTCCGGGGAAGTGCAGCGTTCTCCTGGAGGTTTATCACGCAATCCCACCGTCGATGAGGTGGTAATTTGGTCGCTTTCTTCTTACTAAAAGCGATTGCCAAATCGGCATATTCTGGGGAATGTGCACGGTGGAAACCTGGTCTGGACTCTCCACCATCGTGGCACCGATGGAAACTCCTATACACCTCTCTGAACACTCGTCTGACCACCCCTTAAGAGCCCCTGTTTCCAGGAAATAACCGGATTGTGAATAGCCAGCCAGGGAACCCCCAACACCACCGGGAACCCAGGTGAATCAATAAGGTAGAAACTGATCCTCTCCCTATGATTCCCCTGCGTTACCATGTCCAGCGGAATCGTGGCCTCCCTGACCAGCCCTGACCTAACGGTCGGCTATCTAAGGAGTGCACGGGGATAGGTGGGTCTATCTGCACTAACGGAATACCCAATTTACGGGCGAGTCCACAATCCATAAAGCTCCCAACTGCGCCTGAATCGACTAGCGCCTTATGCTGAAGTAAGGGGAAACGCAGGGAAAAAATTAACAAAAACATGTGACCAACAGGGAGCTCTGAGTGAGTTTGGTGCTTACTCACCTGGGGTGGCCGAGGAGTGTTCCGCCGACCATCTCGACTCCCAGAGGGACTCCTCCAACACCGGTCCGAAGTGTGTCCTCTCCGTCCACAATAGGAGCAGGAGGAGCCCCCTCTGGTCCCCTAGATGCAGCTCCTCCCAACTCCATCTGAGTGGGAGTGGGAGAGCTGGAAGGTGGAATTAACAGGACCCCTTCTGAACACCCGCGGGCAGCTAGCAGGTTGTCTAATCGAATAGACATGTCTATAAGTTCATCCAGGGAGAGAGTTGTGTCTCTGCAAGCTAGTTCCGGCGGACATCCTCCCGGAGACTAGACCGGTAATGGTCCATCAGGGCCCTGTCATTCCACCCAGCACCAGCAGCTAGGGTCCTAAACTCCAACGCGAAGTCCCTCATCTCCTGTCTGAGGTGGAACAGTCGCTCACCCGCCGCTTTACCCTCTGGTGGATGATCGAACACAGCTTGGAAACGGCGGGTGAACTCCAGGTAGTTGTCCCGAGCCTGTTCCAGACCGCGTTAGCCCAGTCCAGGGCCTTGCCCGTTAAACAGGAGACGAGGAGGCCCACAATCTCCTCACCCGAGGGAGCCGGACGCACGGTAGCCAGGTAGAGCTCTAGCTGGAGCGAAAATCCCTGGCACCCAGCCGCTGCTCCATCGTACTCCTCGGGGGAGAGACGCAGTGCGCTGGACCCAGAGGACGACGTAGGTGGAGTAGGTGTTGAAGGTGGTGTCGGCAGTGGGAGAGCTGAGATAGACGTCGGTAGACCATTCCTCTCCCATCGTTCCATCCTCTCCATCATCTGATCCATCGCCGTACCAATCCGATGGAGGACAGCTGTGTGGTGATGGACGCGCTCCTCCATTGTGGGGAGAGGGGTGGTCGCTGCTCCTGCTGACTCCATTTCTTCGGTGCAGGCTTTTGTTACGAAAAACTAAGAGTGGTGGATGGAATCAGGCGCAGAGTGCAGGGTTCTGTCGTTTATCAAATTATTACACCGGTGCAACCGAAAAATGATCACGCCAACACACAGGGCGTATATAGGTTGCCAGTCCAAAACAACAGGACAAAATAGACCAGAGAATAAAGATAAGAAAACAAATCACACCATCAAACACAGAGTAACAAAAAACAAGCCCGCACAAATTACCCAGCGGGCCTAGTGCCCTTAAATACCCTACAAACAAACCCTAATACAAAACAGGTGTACCCAATAAACCACTAACCAACACAAACGGAAAAGGAATCGATGGCAGCTAATAGGCCGGTGACGACGACGGCCGAGCCCCGCCCGAACAGGAAGAGGCACCCTCTTCAGCGAGGTCCGTGACAAAGAGGGACATAAATTAGGTAACTGAGATAATGTATATTTGCCGAAGCATTATGACAACTCAGCGACACAATGGTAGGGATTAAATAAACTAGGCTTGGATCATTGATAGAGCATTTTCTCAACGCAGCCTTATTAATGTTGTGAAAGAATCCTGGAACCCAAATTGTTTGGGTGTATCCCATCCTCCTTATAATAAGAGCTTTGCTTTCAGAAGGTAGCAAAATTGTCAATAATTGTTACACCCACATAATTTGCTGCAATAGCCTCGAAGCCAGTTATGGATATCTAAAAGTCTGCTGGACCATTCAACTCCATGATTTAGGGAGGTGCAGAGGGCCAAATATTATAGGGCGTTTGTTGGTTCCATGTAGTGACTAGCACTGTGGCGGCCATGACATTTTGTGAGCCGGTGATTGTCAAGCAAATAACTGCTGGTCTCACAGTAATTGACCGTTAATTAACATCAAAACATTTAGCATCTCCTGGCTAGACTACATAGTCTACAATCTACTGATGCAGGCCTTTGGAACATCTACATTTTAATAAATCAATGTAATATAGCCTACACCATGACAATAAATCCATTATTTATTTTAGACAGGTCTAAAGAAACGTAATATGTTTCAGAAGAACAGAATAGCATACTTTGAGTATGTTATACTAGTTCGTTAAGCAGACAAGATTTGCTTAGAATTCCGTGGCATTATTTTGTAGTATGAAGAATACAATTGAACATAGCTGAATAAAATAGAAAGGATATTTTCTCCAAACCATTTGAAGGAGTGTGCACATATGGCTATTCTGTGTAGAGCGGTTAACAAAGAAACAGGTACTCCTAAGTATATGCCTAATTTAGAGTTATTTCTAAACTTTAGTTGTGATACAAATGTTGGGCTATATGTTTACATTTTTTGTATACATTCTAAGGCTGCATGATGCTAAGGTTGATTTGAAAAAAGTTGCATGAAAGGCATGAGCTCTGCTTTGTGTTTTTGCGCAGGCTGTACACACTTCATCAGTCTCTCATTCACAATTTTCCAAGCACTTGATAATGCCTTGAATTTCCCAGCTGCATTTCCTTTGTGTTCGTAATTCCCCTAAAAATCCATGCCTTTTGCGACCAGTGGCCATTGTGTCCTTGGGCTGAGTATAATAATTATAATTCCCTTCTCCTGGCTGCATGTCGAAGCACCTCTCATTCACATGGCTCTCCATTACGTGATTGGGTCTTTCTCACAGGGTACAAGTGAAGACGGACATGGTGACGCAACTGTGTGCATCGTTATCCAATTCTGAGGCGCGTGCTGAAGATATTGGAAGAACTGTCAATTACTTTTGTCAACCAAAAAGATGAGTAGGCTTAAGAAACAGCAAAGCACAAACATATTTCAATCTACTATCCCACGCAGTACAAAAGTTTACCTATTCTATTCTGCGCTAGAAAGAAATATAAAAACATAGTCTTGGACAGTTGTGGGATGCGATAGATCCTAAATTAATACAACCACTAGCATAAAAAAACTGATCAGAACGTTTAGCTTAAAATGTTGGTAAACTATTAGGCAATTTCTTCACATTATCAGTGCAATAACAGGAAAACACCATTCTCAAAAGTGATTGCAAATGCGATTATGCATTTTTATAAAGGTGCATTTTAAAAGTGCATTTTATACGCTGCTGCATATGTATGCCAGTTAGGCTCTTCAGCCATTATAAAGGAAATTAATGTGTGTCATTTTAAGAAGTTATTTGGCCACTTTAGTTGATACAAACCTTATCAAAACATAGGTGTATGGGATAGGTTACATGAGGTGTGCGACTATGATTTGAAAAAGTGGCTGTTTTTGCCTTAAGCTGGGCATCCTTCACAAGTGAATATTTTTTTTTTTATTTAAACCTTTATTTAACCTTTCTTAGTGCATGCTTTCTGCTAGCGGAATCCCTCGACAACATTCCGCTGAAAAGGCAGCGTGCGAAATTCAAAAATATACCTCTTGAAACAAGGGGGCACTATTTTTATTTTTGGAAAAATAACGTTCCCAAAGTAAACTGCCTATTTCTCAGGACCAGATGCTAGAATATGCATATAATTGACAGCTTAGGATAGAAACCACTCCACCATTGTAAAAATATTGTCTGTGAGTATAACAGAACTGATATTGCAGGTGAAATCCTGAGGAAAATCAAACCAGGAAGTGCAGTTTTTCCTGAAAGCTCTTGCCTCCATTTAAAGGGATATCAACCATATTCCTTTTCCTATGGCTTCCACAAGGTGTCAACAGTCTTTAGACATAGTTTCAGGCTTTTATTTGAAAAATGAGTGAGAAAGATAACATTGTGTCAGTGGATAGCTGGGTGTTCACAGAGTTTTGCTTGCGCAACAAAGTGGAGGTATTTTGGATATAAAAATAATCTTTATGGAACAAAAGGAACATTTAAGCAATTGAATTGCTTTTCTGACTTTCGTGACCAATCTACTTGGCTGCTAGTGTTTGTAATATTTTGTCTACTGAGAGAGATGTTCTTACATAAACGCTTGTTATGCTTTCGCTGAAAAGCCATATTGAAATCTGACATACCAGGTGGATTAACAACAAGCTAAACTGTGTTTTGCTATATTGCACTTGTGATTTCATGAAAATGAAATATTTTTGTAATTTAATTTGAATTTGGAGCACTACAATTCAGCGGGTGTTGATGGGTGCATCAAGAAGTTAACAGCACATTACTCAACACTAGTGAGACTCATGTCGCCTACGGTAGGCCTACAGTATAACAGAAAAATAGATTAAATTAATTGACTGCCAATTATTACGTATGGGTCTCCCGGTGGCGGCCGGCACGGGTATCGAACCTGCATCGGTTGCAACGCATGCAGTGTTTTAGACCGCTGCACTAATCGGGAGGGTATTATAATTAATACTGTATATGGTGGGTGTCCAGGTCAGGATAACCAAAACATTTCTTTATTTTAAAGACTATCAGAATTATTTTGATCCAATTAGTGAGCTTTATGTAGGTGCTGGGCTATATGACTGTGCCATCAACTTGATAATATATAATGATATTTTGGAGGTTATTTCATTTTCAAAAAAACAAATGTGAGCGATTATAATCTGAATATAGGCCAAAACATTTTTTCTGATTTTAGAGGGAGAGAAATGATGGGCAAATTGTGCGCCACCCTATGGGACTCCCAATAACAGTCGGATGTGATACATAATAATAATACTTTTTGTTGTATTATTTGTTTAGTCTTTTCTAGTGGATTAAACTGAAATTGCAAACCAATCATGGCTGGTTGTGATACAGCCAACCGAACTAAGAACTACAATTGACGATAGAATTCATCCCCTACCCTCCTTCTAGGCAAGTCTATTGTCCAGCTATCTGCTAATAGCCATAATGGCGCTGTACAACGTGACCGTGTGTGTTTGAAAGAGTATTTTCCAGTAGGCAACAATTTGTTTACATTCATTAGACAACTTTGTTCCCATATTTCTGTAATTCAGTGATATTTATTCCCATAGTAATTCTTTATGGATCCATAATTAATAAACATCTGCATTTTGAAGGAGTATTTTTATCATAGGGTAGTGGTTAGTGTGTTGGACTAGTGACCGGAAGGTTGCAAGTTCAAACCCCGAGCTGACAAGGTACAAATCTGTTATTCTGCCCTTGAACAGGCAGTTAACCCACTGTGCCTAGGCCGTCATTGAAAATAAGAATTTGTTCTTAACTGACTTGCCTGGTAAAATAAATAAAAAGATTTTGTTAATGAAAGCATAAAGATGCTGATGAAGACAATACAGTACTGTACAGTATATGCTCTATCTGACGTTTTGCGGTTGCATGAGGTCGCCCAAACGCATACAGTGGGGCAAAAAGTATTTAGTCAGCCACCAATTGTGCAAGTTCTCCCACTTAAAAGATGAGAGAGGCCTGTAATTTTCATCATAGGTACACTTCAACTATGACAGACAAAATGTGAAGAAAAAAATCAGAAAATCACATTGTAGGATTTTTAATGAATTTATTTGCAAATTATGGTGGAAAATAAGTATACTTTTTGCCCCACTGTACATATGTAGGTGCTGAGGCTATATGACTGTGCCATCACCTTGATTATTTAGCAGACATCACTTGTTTATATTCAGTATACACATCTTAAGAATATCATGGAATATAATTGAACATTTTTTTCTTCTCCATGCTTGTCTCAGAGTATCACGAAACTGTGCTGAAATAGCTGTCCACATTTCTTTACTTATTTACATATTTATTCCCATAGTAATTTGTTATGGATCCATAACTAAATAAAGATATGCATTTTGAAGAGTATTTTTATTGTTATTTTAACGAAAGCATACAGATGCTGATGAAGAAATACAATACTGTACAGTATATGCTTTTACATTTGGATAACAAAGCATATCATTTTGAAGATAAGCCACTTGCATTTGTTTATTAGGCTACTCTGCAGTCTGACAAGTAAACAGCCTACAGTACATACTGTAGTAAACATGGGAAAGTGCCATGTCCAGACTTTCTCGTGACCTCAAGTACTCATTATCTCTGTCTTTAAACTGTCTAGGACACACGTTCCCCCAACATTCCGCTGAAAAGGCAGCGCGGGATATTCAAACATATTTTGGGAAATATTTAACTTTCACACATTAACAAGTCCATTACAGCAAATGAAAGAAACATCTTGTTAATGCGTTGTCGGGTTGCATCAGTCATGGACAGTAACTTCTGAGACACAGTATTAATGATGAACACTCGGGATCCATCCCAGTTGGTATTCTGTGCCCACTCGTGGTAGCTCTTTGATTACACATCCTTGGAACAGGAGAATAGCATAACGGTCCGGACGGCCCTTGCTGTGCCTGGTGAGCAGTTGGTCAAGTTCTGTTGTCAGAAGAGGAATGGAAATGTCAGGGTTAACCAACGACCTGAAGAACACGCCAAGTATGTTGACTCTGCCTGTCGGAGGTGGAGTTCCAGAGCTCACAGGTGTGCCTGGCACGGATTGTAACTCCATCTCGTTCTTCGCCCTCTACAAAGCGTCATTCTCCACCTGACTCCGCCAATGCCGTCTGGCTCTGGACCAACGCATCAGCTGTCGCTCGTTTCTCTGCCCTCAGATAATGTTTCTCTTTCTGCTGGTCTGCCTTCAATGACTCGATCTCAGTCTTCAACGTTTGAATCTGATCCATGTGCACCTTCACCAGATGAGCAGAATGCTACCGCCCTGAGCCCCCATTGATTACAGTGGCCTATGATAGAAACGGTAGATCAATTAAGAGTTAAAAGTGACTCCAATACACATATGCTCCGTACACATTTTAAGAATCTAACAAAACGAACCTCTTTCTTGTCAACCATGTGTTATTTCGGTGCGTCCCGTTGTCCAGCCTTTTGTCCACTGATCCCCACAGATGGTTGTCGACATGGTTGTATACTCTGCAAAAATACATTCACAATTTTAGTGCACAATCATTTTTATTTAAACTTTATTTAATGATCTATTTTATTACACAGTATGCCGACACATTGATAAGCTATATCAATTTTTTTTTTAAAGAAAATGCACTGAAACCAAAATACATTTAGTTTTGGTGATCCTCTCAGCTCATGCTCAAGTCCTCTCATGTTTATGGTCCTAGCCCTGGAACTCATCTGCATTTTGAATGACTTTTTTTTTCTAGTTATTTTATTAACAAAAGCATAAAGATGTTGATGAAGAAATACTGTACTGCTGTTTTGAGTTAGAAATGTAACACTTTAGAGTACTTAAGCATCAAATACATTGCAAGTAGGGTGTGGTCACACCTACAGTAGCCGGGCTATAAAGAGTCTATTATCCTGCTAATCATACTAAAAGTGTTTGAAAACCTGTTTTCAAAATTCCACCTGCTGTCCATCACTACTGTAAATAAAAACACAGCATCTTGTTTACATATTGTTTACATTCTTTATTGTAACCACAATGTCACAAATCATTTGTATCTACCTTTTGGGATTTACAAATGTGTGCTTTTCATGTCATTTTTCGTCAAATCTAATTAGGATCTAAGTACAACTTTTGACTGACGCCTTATTGAGAGGTCTATTGCTTTAATATTTAATCATATCTGCCCTCCGAATTCAAATCCAAGGTGGAATTACAGGCACCAAGAACAGCGGGAACGTTTCCCTAGTCAGCTCCATTATTAGTGCAATGCCCCTTAAAACTTCTTAGGGCTGCAATTCTGTTAACGGGATCGATATGACAACAGCCAGTGAAAGTGTAGGGCGCCAAATTCAAAACAAATCTCAAAATTAAAATTCCTCAAACATACATATATTTTATACCGTTTTAAAGGTAATCTTGTTGTTAATCCCACCACAGTGTCCGATTTCAAATAGGCTTTACAGCGAAAGCACCACAAACGATTGTTAGGTCACCACCAACTCAGAAAAACACAGCCACAAATAGAGATAAAATGAATCACTAACCTTTGACTTCATGTTACACAATACATGTATGTTTTGTTTGATAAAGTTCATATTTATATAAAAAAATCTCAGTATACATTGACGCGTTACGTTCACTAGTTCCAAAAACATATTGCAGAGAGCCACATAATTTTACAGAAATACTCAATATAAATGTTGATGACAATATAATTGTTAGACATGTGTCACGGTCGTCATATGGAGGAGACCAAGGCGCAGCCTGATATGAATACATACTTCTTTTAATGAAGAATAGACACTGAACAAACTATACAAAACAACAAAACGAACCGTGACGCTTATATGGCTAGTGCAGAACAGGCAACTAAACAGAGTAACAACCCACAAAATACCCAAGGAATATGGCTACCTAAATATGGTCCCCAATCAGAGACAACGATAAACAGCTGCCTCTGATTGGTTCTCAATCTAGGCAACCATAGACATATAAGCACCTAGATTTACAATAAACCCTAGACATACAAAAAACCATAGACAATACAAAAACTAAACAAACCACCCTTGTCACACCCTGACCTAACCAAAATAATAAAGAAACAAAGATAACTAAGGTCAGGATGTGACAACATGGAAATATAGATATACAACTCCTTAATGCAAACGCTGTGTCAGATTTTTTTTTCACTTTACGGAAAAGAAAACCATGCAATAATCTGAGACGGCACTCCGAATTATTTTTTTTTTATCCGCCATGTTGGAGTCAACAGAAATCAGAAATAACATTAGAAATATTCCCTTACCTTTGATGATCTTCATCAGAATGCCCTCCCAGGAATCCTAGTTCCACAATAAATGTTTGATTTGTTCGATAATGTCCATTATTTATGTCGAAGTAGCTACTTTTGTTAGGGGTTTAGTACACAAATCCAAACGCTCGTGCAGGTCCAGCCGAATGTCGGACGAAAACTTCAAAAAGTTATATTACAGGTCGTAGAAACATTTCAAACTAAGAATATAATCAATCTTCAGGATGGTTTTATCACAAATCGTCAATAACGTTCCAACCTGAGAATTCCATTGTCTGTAGAAAAGCCATGGAACGCAGGTCGCTATCATGTGAAATGCGCAAGACCAGGACCTGGCTCTCTGCCAGACCACTGACTCAAAGAGCTCTCCTCCGGCCCCACATCACAGTAGAAGCCTCATTCAAGTTTCTAAAGACGGTTGACATCTAGTGGAAGCCGTAGGAAGTGCAACATAACCAATATCCCACTGTGTATTCAATAGGGGCTGGGTTGAAAATCGACCAACCTCAGATTTCCCACTTCCTGTTTGGATTTCTTCTCAAGTTTTTGCCTGCCATAGGAGTTCTGTTACACTCACAGACATCATTCAAACCATTTTAGAAACTTCAGAGTGTTTTCTATCCAATACTACTACTATGCATATATTAGCAACTGGGACTGAGGAGCAGGCCGTTTTACTCTGGGCACCTTTCATCCAAGCTACTCAATACTGCCCCGGCAGCCATAAGAGGTTAAAGTGATGCTCTGTGCTACCCAGTGGGTACAATACTACAGTAAAAAGCTAAATAATCCTAACATTTCCACACCCTAATTGTAGTCTAAGTTTCTCTTAGAATAAAAACCTTAGTGCAACAACAGTTTTTATTAATTAATACTAAAGTTGTGCACAATTATCAGTTTCTATTTATGTTTATGCCGCCCATTTATTGTCCGTTAAAGACACAGTAGCGCCTTGGGACCCAAAAGCATAAACAGTGCTCCAACTCCCCCTTGCGCTGGTCTGGAGCAATGAAGTACTGACACAGGGTACTGTACTAAACCACAAATGACCTCTAAGTTCCACATTGTAGAATAATAGTGAAGACATCACTACTTTGAAATAACACGTATGGAATCATGTAGTAACCAAAAAATATATTTTATATTTGAGATTCTTCAAAGTAGCTACCCTTTGCCTTGACAGCTTTGTACACTTTTGGCATTGATGATGGGGGACCCCATCATCCCCGAAGCTCCTCTCTCTATTATTCTACAATGTAGAAAATAATACAAGTAATGAAAAACCCTTGAATGAGTAGGTGTGTTCAAACTTTTGACTGGTACTGTATATATACCAGGGCTCTCTGTTCCTTGAGAGCTACCGTCCTGTACGTTTTCACTCCAACCACAATTGTAACTAACCCGATTCAGCTTATCAACCAGCTAAATATTATAATCAGGTGCGCTAAACGAGGGTTGGTGTGCAAACCTACAGAATGGTAGCTCTCCAGGACCAGGGTCTGAGAGCCCTGATTATATACTGTGCTCATTTATTCTTGGAAAATATAACTTAGAAATACCTCATGAGCTTAGTTCAATTGTCGTAACCAATCAGAACCCAAAATATAAGTCCAGGATTCAATCAGATCTGCAGTAACTTGCGTTAGCCGACATAGCTTTACATTTATTTTGTTTAGGCAGTGTCTGAGGTGTTACTGTGTTAGAGCTGTCAAATCGGTGAGTGGCTGCTTTTGTGATCATTGTCACGAAATCACACCTGTGCTTATGTCCCACCCATGTTAGAAGTTCAGAACAAAAAAGTGTAAAGCGTATAGAAGTAATGACACTCAAATGTAAAATCATTAAACAAAACTATAGGGATTTATATCAGCCTAATTGAGGTGAAGATTACATCACACATTCCAGTGTTCAAACTTGTAACGAGTCTGCATGGGATTTCTACTGTGCATCCCAGGGCAATGTCCGGGGTTTGACAGCAGTTACACCTCTAAGCAGACACCCACTAAAAGCAATGTTCGGTTGCCAATTTTATTGAATTTTGGCATAAGGATTCAACTGTCACTTCCTTTGACAACCCCTGGCGTTGTACCTATCGTGGACATTGCCAATTGATGCACCAAGTCACATGGATGTCATAAGGTGAATGCACCAATTTGTAAGTCGCTCTGGATAAGAGCGTCTGCTAAATGACTTAAATGTAAATGTAATGCTAAATGACTTAAATGTAATGTAATGTAACATAAGTAGAAATCCCAATCAGCTGTGTTACAAGTTCCTACATTGGAATGTGTGATGTAACTTACACCTCATTTATGCTGATATAAATCCTTATTATTTGAATAATTTTCAATTTGAGTGTAATTAAGCGTTTGTCAGTTGTGAATTAATTTAATTGATTGATTGAATCACATTCCTTTGAAAAAAACAAAACAATTATTCACTATTATGCACCCTTTAAGAGTAGCTAAATATCCCTTACATATCCATGTTTTCCGCCTGCATTTTCTCTTGGTCTCTTACTGTCTGTCATTGTAGGAGCCCCAGGCCAATCGGGAGATGCCGGCAGCCCAGGCCTCACCACCATCTTTAACTCTGGCTTCCTGTTGGTGATGCACAGCCAATCAGACACATTTATTTCCTGTCCAGCAGACATGACACAACTGTGGACTGGCTACAGTTTGCTGTACCTGGATGGCCAGAGAAAGCCCACACACAGGACCTCGGTACGTTAGTCTACAATATTGTTTGTGTATGTGCTCATCTGTGCACCTGTGTGTGTGTGTGAGTGTGATTGTAACCGGTAACCAGGCATGTATTTTCCTCTTTCCTCAGTCAGGCCGGGTCATGTATGCGTCTCTTCAGCACCATGCCTTTCTCCTACTGTAAAATGGGCATGTGTGACTAAGTCAGCTGCAATGACAAGTCCTACTGGCTATCTGCCTGTGGACCAGGACATCCAGCAGCACATCAGTCGCTGCGTAGTGTGTGAGGCCCCCTCCCCTGCTGTGGCAGTTCACAGCCAAGAAAACAGCAACCCCTTCTGTCCCCCAACTGGAGGAGTCTGTGGGTAGGATACTCCTTCCTCATGGTGAGTTTATATGTGAGTGTGTCTATGTGTGTCTCTGCATGTCTGTGTGTATGTGTGTGTATGCGTGTTTGTGTGCGTGTGAGTGTTTTGTTGTAACAGTTCATCCAATGAACATACTTGATCAACTATCCTTCTGATTTGTTTTCAGCTGAATTTTTTCAGTTTTAGTTTCTAGATTAGTAATTTGGATGAAAGCTCTTAATTTGTTTATTATGTTTCCAGGTTTCAGTACCTAATATTACGTGTCAGATTATCTTTCGCTTGAAACTCCTAGTCAACAACAAACAGAGTGGCTTCAAGCATCAATGTGGCTCATCAGACACTCAGATTCAGAAAACGTTGATTAATTCTGCAGCAATCGCAATACATACAGACATTGAAATTGTTATTATGTTTTCACATACAACAGTGGTCCTCACACTCTTGGAGGCTAGGAACCTCCCAAAGCCTATGACATTTTCTTGTCACCCACCAAATCCACAGTTGTGTTTATTATGCACTCAACAGAAAACATTTTAAAGTAGAAAGCAAAAATAAGCATTTTTGATTGAAGAAGTCCATGTAATCTCTTCCTGTTCTGTTTTCTTCTGTTTGGTGCCTAATGAACACGACTCAGTTAGGCCTTGATTCAATCAGATCAAGCCTTAACCCGCATAGTAGATATCCACATTGATGTTGTTTTGTCGGTGTTGGAGGTGTAACTGCAGTATGAGCTGACAAATAGGTGAGCGGTTGCTCTTGTGTGTTACAACCCAATCCCTTCCCTATTATCCCTGCTGCATTAGAAGTTCAAAATGAAGAATCCCATACAGATATATTGTTTCACACAGATCTGACACTGGTGCTTTTTTTTATTACTTACAGTAGGCTATGTCTCTAGCTTTAATTTGGTCATTTTGACAGTGTTGATAGATGGTTGTTTGTCCTGTTATATAGATTCTTAAGCAGACATTAAGATACAATGTGATTTGAACGAAAAATGTAGAAGTTAAAACAAACACTATCTTATTAATGTCCTTCTATTTTGATATTTTATAGTACCTTGGTATCATGTCCACATCATCTGAAACACAATACCGCCTTCTTAGAAGGCTATAGACTACAACATGCCAGTTCCCCTGGTAGACAGCCCACACTACCACTGGTCCAGCAAGACTGTCCATTACCACTGAACCTTATTGTTGTCAATCTTTATTATAAGTGCCTGTCACTCACCTGCCTGTACCACCCACTAAGGCAGTGTAACGGCATTCTTCGTTTGTAGAAAGAGAGTCGGACCGAAATGCAGCGTGGTTGTTACTCATGTTCTTTAATGAATTAAATGACGATACATGAAAATAACGTAATATACAAAATACAAAACAACAAATGGAACGTGAAACCTAATTACAGCCTATCTGGTGAAACTACACAGAGACAGGAACAATCACCCACGAAATACAAAGCGAAACTCAGGCTACCTAAATACGGTTCCCAATCAGAGACAACGAGAATCACCTGACTCTGATTTGAGAACCGCCTCAGGCAGCCAAGCCTATACAACACCCCTAATCAGCCGCGACCCCAAATACTACAAACCCCAATACGAAAATACAATAACATAAACCCATGTCACACCCTGGCCTGACCAAATAATAAAGAAAACACAAAATACTAAGACCAAGGCGTGACAGGCAGTTTGTTGTTACCACACGATTGCAATTCACTCACTTAGCTGACTCATTCTCATACCTGAATACCCATTAATTGAATAGTTCTAAAAGCAGTATAGTATCTACTTTATTATTTGTAAACTGTATAGTTTGTTCAACCATGCTTTAGTTTAGATGGTACACGTTCATAGAAGCAAGTGGTCTATTCCTTCAGTTCAGTCCTCTCCTTTATCGGCCTCCTCGTTATTTAATTGGGCTTCCTTTCACTTGGTCTTCATAAAGAATTCTGTAAAATAACTTAAGACACACACATTGGCTGTCGAGGTAATGGTTAAAAATTCACCCATTTTCAGAGCGCTTGTCTTTTCTTGCACACTGCAGGATTCCTTACACCGATCTACTACGTCTTGACTTCAACACACTACCCAAACTAACACAAGTAATTAATCCTTACTAACACACACACAGACAAACACACTCAGTATTCAGGACACTTCATTATCATGTGTATAACAGTGTGTAAGACTGAAATTTGCAACCGTCTGTAAATGTTTCCCTGTCCGTTATTTTCTGTTGTATGTAAATATGTTCGCACTGTTGAAAGAACAGGATTGCTTTATATTTTTACAGTAAATGTGAAGAGTATTTATTTAGGTAGGAATTATTGTGAATGCATGGTATTTCTCCAAAGAAGAAGAATATTATGTTGTCAAATGATAGACTCAGGCCACAATGTTGGGAAGTATTTGTAGGCTGTGGACGAGAGGAGAAAAATAATAAAACCGAAAAGCATGGGGTCGCATTACTGTGCAGGTCACATAACTCGCATGTATAATTCTTTCACAGACTGACAATCTTACCCTGCAATGCCCGATGTGGGGATTTCTGTTCCAGTCAAGCAGTAACACACCTGACTCAAGTAATCATATCAAGATTTTGACAAGTTGAATCAGGTGTTTTGCTGCTGGGCTGGATCTAAAAAAACCTGTACCACCACCCCCAGACTATCGCAGTTTGAGATCAACTCTATTTGGTTTGGACCAACTCTATTTTATATCATGTTCGTTATGGTGATGAGAAAGGGTAACATGTCTAGGGATCGTTTTTTCCATACATCTCAACATTCTCCATTTCTCGGTGCAGACATACCCTTGCTGTCTGGTTACATTTGTACCCTAAGGTAATTTCGGGGTAAATGAGAATATTGTGGTCACCCGAGTCTCTTTTTTTACTTTTATGTCTCATAAGATAACCAATGTCAGAGGGCAACAGAACATAACTATTGTTAAAGGCCCCTATAAACAGAGCTGAGAGAATCCACCACAGCTTATGTACTGTTGGACTAGAGAGCTTTGCTGTGGAAGCCTGAGATTCATAAGGATGTAACATCACAGAATGTTCACAGAAAAGTGATTATCTGCCAGATAACATAAGGAGTCGTTTCAGCTCTATTCATTCTATTTCTATATGCAACATTCAGAACGTTTCACATCACTGAATCATATACCCTGAGTCATTTCATGTGGTTAACATAATGAGACCCTCTTCTGTGCCAATGGGATTGCTGCGGGTGTAAATGTGTAACCAGTCTGTCAGAAGTGGCTCTGAGTTGTTTACTGATTGACTGACTGACTTTGGTTCTGAAAAGGGAAGGAGCGTTCTTCTCCAAACCCTCTCCCTCCCCTCTCTCAATGTGTGGTTACTCCCTTAACATTAGAGGCACATCAGAGGTTAAACATGGGACTCTCCAACATCACTGAAACAAACACAGGTGGGAAAACATGTACACAAACACACAGCTGAGCCACCCGAAGACCACCCCCTGTCTCAGCCTCCAGTATTTATGCTGCAGTAGTTTATGTGTCGGGGGGTAGGGTCAGTCTATTTTATGTGGAGTATTTCTCCTGTCTTATCCGGTGTCCTGTGTGAATTTAAGTATGCTCTCTCAAATTCTCTTTTTCTTTCTTTCTTTCTTTTTCTCTCTTGGAGGACCTGAGCCTTGGACCATGCCTCAGGACTACCTGGCATGATGACTTCTTGTTGTCCCCAGTCCACCTGGCCGTGCTGCTGCTCCAGATTCAACTCTTCTGCCTGTGGCTATGGAACCCTGATCTGTTCACTGTGATTACTATTATTTGACCATGCTGGTCATTTATGAACATTTGAACATCTTGGCCATGTTCTGTTATAATCTCCACCCGGCACAGCCAGAAGAGGACTGGAACCGCACTTTGCCTGGTGCCTCTCTAGGTTTTGGCCTTTCTAGGGAGTTTTTCCTAGCCTAGTGCTTCTACACCTGCATTGCTGGCTGTTTGGGGTTTTAGGCTGTTTGGGGTTTTAGGCTGGGTTTCTGTACAGCACTTTGATATATCAGCTGATGTAAGAAGGGCTATGTAAATACATTTGATTTGATCATCATCGTAAACAATTTGTTATGATTTCATTCAGTACACTTAATCCTTATAGGAGAAGCCTTTCAGTAATACTTCCTCTAAGCAACCAGTAGTCTTAAGTATTATATGTGGACTGTTTCAAGGTTAAATAAATGCATCTAATTTCCAAGTGTCATGTGTGTGTGTGTGATTGCCAGTGTTTAGGTCATTGCAAATGGTTACTGGAGTGTTATTAGCTTCATAGTAGATCAAGTGTAGTCTTTAATGTACTGAACTAAGGGGAGAAATGCAGTGTTTATAACACAATATATATTTAATATAAATGTTCTAAAAATAGTTTGTATAACAAACAAGATTATTTTAAGAAACACATCAAATTACTATCATGTTCCCTCTGGAGCAAAATGTAACACAATTTAAAACTTAGTTCCTGCTCTCTAAAATGATTTAGTTCCTGTTTTAAGAGACAGATACAGTATATTTTCTAATCCTATTATTACATTCAAATACTACAGGGCTTTAAATCTTCATTGATAGTTGAAAAGAATGAAATGGTAGCCCAATACGTTTTCATATTTCATATGTATATTTATAAAATTACACGAAAATACACTGAAACTATCTTTTAGTATTTTGTCAAATTGTCCACTCCACCACATTTTTTTGCATTTCAGCAGTCCAGTTTTCAAGATAAAGCCCTAACCATTGAGAAGAGAAAATTATGCATCAAGGAAAATGTTTGCTCAACTGAAGAAAAAATGAACAATGTATTAAAGGTGGAGTCAGCGATATTAGACACAATATCAGTGAAAAGTATGGACACCAACTGATTTATTATTATTATATTTTCCCTGTATTTAACTAGGCAAGTCAGTTAAGAACACATTTTATTTACAATGACGGTCTACACTGGCCAAACCGGACGACGCTGGGCCAATTGTGCGCCGTCCTATGCGACTCCCAATCACGGCCGAATGTGATACAGCCTGGATTCAAACCAGGGACTGTAGTGACGCCTCTTGCACTGATATGCAGTGCCTTAGACCACTGCGCCACTCAGGAGCCCACTCAAGGGTTTTTCTTTATTTTTACTATTTTCTACATTGTATGAAATAACATAACTATGAAATAACACATATGGAATCATGTAGTAACCAAAAATGTGTTAAACAAATCAAAATATATTTGAGATTCTTCAAAGTAGCCACCCTTTGCCTTGATGACAGCTGTGGCTTCGGGACAAGCCTCTGAATGTCCTTGATTGGCCCAGCCAGAGCCCGGACTTGAACCCAATCGAGCGTCTCTGGAGAGACCTGAAAATAGCTGTGCAGCGATGCTCCCCATTCAACCTGACAGAGCTTGAGAGGATCTGCAGAGAAGAATGGGAGAAACTCCACAAATACAGTTTTGCCAAGCTTGTAGCAGCATTCCCAAGATGAATAGCGTCTGGAAACGCTGCCAAAGGTAGTTCAACAAAGTACCTAGTGAAGGGTTTGAATACTTAATGAAATGTTTTTATTATTAATACATTTGCAAAAATTTCTTCAAACCTGTTTTTGCTTTGCCATTATGGGGTATTGTGTGTATAATAAAGAGGGAAAAACTATTTAATCCATTTTAGAATAAGGCTGTAGCATAACAAAATGTGGAATAAGTCAAGCGGTCTGAATACTTTTTGAATGCACTGCTTGAAAAAAAGTATGTGGACACCCCTTCAAATTAGTGGATTTGGCTATTTCCGCCACACCCGTTGCTGACAGGTCTATAAAATCGAGCACATAGCCATGGAATCTCTATAGACAACATTTGCAGTAGAATGGCTTTACTGAAGAGCTAAGTAACTTTCAACATGGCACTATCATAGGATGCCACCTTTCCAACAAGTCAGTTTTGTCAAATTTCTGCCCAGCTGGAGCTGCCCCGGTTAACTGTAAGTACTGTTATTGTGAAGTGGAAAGATCGAGGAGCAACAATGGCTCAGCCTGTTCACCGGATGTGCTACCTGTCCCAGACCTGCTGTTTTCAACTCTCTAGAGACAGCAGAAGTGGTAGAGATATTCTGAATGATCGGCTATGAAAAGACAACTGACATTTACTCCTGAGGTGCTGACCTGTTGGACCCTCGGCAACCACTGTGATTATTATTATTTGACCCTGCTGGTAATCTATGAACATTTGGATTGGCCTCCCCTCATAGCCTGGTTCCTCTCTAGGTTTCTTCCAAGGTTTTGGCCTTTCTAGGCAGTTTTTCCTAGCCACCGTGCTTCTACACCTGCAATGCTTGCTGTTTGAGGTTTTGGGCTGGGTTTCTTTACAGAACTTTGTGACATCAGCTGATGTAAGAAGGGCTTTATAAATACATTTCATTGATTGGTTGATTAAGCACACAGACTAATGGTAGCCGTGGATGCAGAATAAATAGACGAATCCAATGGACAAATCCACTCCAGAAGTCTATAGCTCAAACCCCAATGTTTGAAAGTGCGTGACGGTGGGACTCGAGAGGTTAATGTATTACTTTTTTGGTTACAGCGAGCAACGAAGATCACCATCAATCATAGTAAACACGTTTTTAATGTTATTCCACCATTGTCACACATATACCACAGGTGTCGTAAACAATCACTCAGAACCACGTCAATACATATTTTTTAATACCTTTTTTTTTTTTTTTTTTTTTACAAACATACACACTTCATAAACAAGCAACGTCAATTCACAAATACCAATTCTTCCCTGTTTCAAAATAGTCAGTGGTGAAAATATCAATACAAACCCCAAAAACTCAATGACCACTGAACAGTGTCTTTCTGGAGGCCTGCTGGCCCTCTCAGACCTGCACAGGATATAGCTACTGTCACACTCCCTCCCAGTACCTGGTATCACAGAAACATCCCCACAATGGAAAACAGGCTACCTAAATATGGTTCTCAATCAGGGACAACGATTGACAGCTGTCTCTGATTGAGAACCATACCAGGCCAAACACAGAAAATCATAGACAAACTAACAGACAACCCAACCAACTCACGCCTGACCATACTAAAACAAAAGACAAAACAAAGGAACTAAGGTCAGAATGTGACAAGGACAGTCAATCTGGGAAATTTCAAGAACTTTGAAAGTTTCTACAAGTGCAGTCGCAAAAATCATCAAGCACTACAATGTAACTGGCTCTCACGAGGACCGCCACAGGAAAGGAAGACCCACAGTTACCTCTGCTGCAGAGGATAAGTTCAATAGAGTTACCTGCCTCAGATTGCAGCCCAAATAAATTCAGAGTTCAAGTAACAGACACATCTCAACATCAACTGTTCAGAGGAGACTGCATGAATCAGGCCATCATGGTCGAATTGCTGCAATGAAACCACTACTAAAGGACACTAATAAGAAGTGACTTGCTTGGGACAAGAAACACGAGCAATGGATATTAGATGGGTGGAAATCTGTCCTTTGGTCTGATGAGTTCAAATTTGGGATTTTGGTTCAACCACTGTGCCTGTGTGAGACGCAGAGTAGGTGAATAGATGATCTCCGTGTGTGGTTCCCACCGTGAAGCATGGAGGAGGAGGTGTGATGGTGTGGGGGTGCTTTGCTGGTGACACTGTCAGTGATTTATTTAGAATTCAAGGCACACTTAACCAGCATGATTACCACAGCATTCTGCAGCAATACACCATCCCATCTGGTTTGCGATTAGTGGGACTATCATTTGTTTTTCAACAGGACAATGACCCAACACACCTCCAGGCTGTGTAAGGGCTATTTGACCAAGCAGGAGAATGATGGAGTGCTGCATCAGATGACCTGGCCTGTACCATCACCTTATTTTGGTTGCGGCATGATTCCATATGTGTTATTTTATAGTTTTGATGTCTTCACTATTATCCGACAATGTAGAAAACAGTAAAAATAAAGAAAAAACCTTGAATGAGTAGGTGTGTCCATCCTTTTGACTGTTACTGTATTTTTAATTTAAAAATATGTTTTATTATCACATACATCAGATAGGTGTAGTGAAATGTGTTGTTTTACAAGGTCACCCTTACAAAAACTGTAACAAAAGTGCAGTAACTGCAGTCGACTCTGGTATTTTGGACGCAGAAATCGCAGAATAACTGCAGTGTACTGCACTCTAAAAGCACTTATACTACAGTATACTGCAGTTATACTGCACTCTGACTGCAATCTTTTTCATAAGGGCAGCCATAGCAGTAAGGCACGCCTGGAGCAAATTAGGGTTACAGTTTTTTCGATTGCTAAACGACAGTGGACACAACTGGAGTCACATGTGCAAAACTCTAACTACAGTCTGCACAGAAGCAGTTCATGTGGACCAAACTCTAGTTTGTTTTTCATTGCTTGAACACAGTTTTCAAAACTCTACACACTTATCCCATAACTTTAACCACAACCTGCACAACACTGTGGATTTACAGCACTTTGTTCAAATGCTAACACACTGCTGTCAAAACTGTGAACCACACATTCAAAACGGAATAGATTTCAGCCTCGTGCCTTTCAAACACTGCTGATTGCAATTTCAGCTGAAAGGCTAAGCAGGTGTCTTGTTTTAGACTTGTTAGTGAACACACACACATATTACAGTATATATATATATATAGGTAGAGCTCAGAAAGACTCATTTTTGAAATGGAACAAGGAAGATGGGTTCGTGAAGGGAGAAGGGTGACAGGGAGAGGGCGGATGCGTGGAGGAAGACAAAGAAGACAAAGAGCTGTTATTTCAGATGAAATAAGGGCTACACTTATAGACCATGTCGTGAACCATGGTCTCTCATTGAGAGAGGCAGGGTTGAGGGTGCAACCCAATCTGCAAAGATCCACAGTGGCATCTGTAATGCGAATTTTCCATCATGCAAACAGGTGAGAGTTACATCCTTACAGTAAATGAAAACATTACAGGAATCTATTTTGTATTGCAATTATAGAATATTTACACAGATATATATTACAGTAAGTTTGACTGTAAAATATATTTTTACAACAGGACCCAAAGGCTGCCCCCAACAGGGGGAAGAGGAAAAATATTTTCAGATGCGCAGGAAAATGCTATTGTTGACATGGTTGTTGTCAACAATGCAATAAAACTGTGGGAGATTCAAGCTAGAGTGCTGGCTGATAATGATATATTTGAAAATGTTAATTCTGTCAGCACAACAACTATTGCTCGAGTCCTAAAGAAACACCAAGTTACAATGAAACAGTTATACACTGTACCGTTCGAGAGAAACAGTGACCGGGTACTTCCGGGTTGGAGCGAGCGGTCGCATCCGCATTTCGCTCCGCAGGTAGTATAACTTTTTCATTACATTTCATTTACATTTCATTATAGTACAACGGTTTGATTTGTCTAATCTTAGCAATTTCTTCTTTGCTAGCTACATAGCCGTCTTTGTATCAAAGATAATTGCGTAATTATCGTATTTCGTCGTCCTAACGTAGTCTTCACTGCTCTGCCCAGCAGCTAGCCAGCTAGCCAGCTAGCAAACGTCCACCGATTAGCAGCACTGTAGAAACTATTACACTCAACTGAACGACTTGATTAGTGTAGTGTTAGCTAGCTACATAGCTGGCTTTGCTGTCTTCGTATCCAAGATAATTGTGTAGCTTAGAGTGTGTAGTCTTAGAGTGATCATCTTAATTTACCGAGGTTAGCTAGCCAGCTATTTGTCGTCCTTAACGTAGGAGACACTGCTAGCTAGCCAACAGCTAGCCAACGTCTTCCGAATAGAACTCAACAACCCGGCCGCATTCCGCTTCGCTCCACAGGTAGTATCACATTTTCATTTAATTTCATTACAGTACAACGGTTTGATTTGTTTGATCGTAGCTAGCTATATAGCTAGCTACATAGCCGTCTTTGTATCAAAGATAATTGTGTAGTCTAGAGCGATTTTCTAGGTTAGCTAGCCAGCTATTGTCGTTCTTTTAACGCAACGTAACGTAATCAACACTGCTAGCTAGCCAGCTAACCCCGAATAGCAGCACTGTAGAAACTATTACACTCAACGGAACAACTTGATTAGTGTAGTGTCAACAACGCAGCCACTGCCAGCTAGCCTACAAATTCAACAGCGCAGCCACTGCCAGCTAGCCTACTTCAGCAGTACTGTATCATTTTAATCATTTTAGTCAATAAGATTCTTGCTACGTAAGCTTAACTTTCTGAACATTCGAGACGTGTAGTCCACTTGTCATTCCAATCTCCTTTGCATTAGCGTAGCCTCTTCTGTAGCCTGTCAACTATGTGTCTGTCTATCCCTGTTCTCTCCTCTCTGCACAGACCATACAAACGCTCCACACCGCGTGGCCGCGGCCACCCTAATCTGGTGGTCCCAGCGCGCACGACCCACGTGGAGTTCCAGGTCTCCGGTAGCCTCTGGAACTGCCGATCTGCGGCCAACAAGGCAGAGTTCATCTCAGCCTATGCCTCCCTCCAGTCCCTCGACTTCTTGGCACTGACGGAAACATGGATCACCACAGATAACACTGCCACTCCTACTGCTCTCTCTTCGTCCGCCCACGTGTTCTCGCACACCCCGAGAGCTTCTGGTCAGCGGGGTGGTGGCACCGGGATCCTCATCTCTCCCAAGTGGTCATTCTCTCTTTCTCCCCTTACCCATCTGTCTATCGCCTCCTTTGAATTCCATGCTGTCACAGTTACCAGCCCTTTCAAGCTTAACATCCTTATCATTTATCGCCCTCCAGGTTCCTCGGAGAGTTCATCAATGAGCTTGATGCCTTGATAAGCTCCTTTCCTGAGGACGGCTCACCTCTCACAGTTCTGGGCGACTTTAACCTCCCCCACGTCTACCTTTGACTCATTCCTCTCTGCCTCCTTCTTTCCACTCCTCTCCTCTTTTGACCTCACCCTCTCACCTTCCCCCTACTCACAAGGCAGGCAATACGCTCGACCTCATCTTTACTAGATGCTGTTCTTCCACTAACCTCATTGCAACTCCCCTCCAAGTCTCCGACCACTACCTTGTATCCTTTTCCCTCTCGCTCTCATCCAACACTTCCCACACTGCCCCTACTCGGATGGTATCGCGCCGTCCCAACCTTCGCTCTCTCCCCCGCTACTCTCTCCTCTTCCATCCTATCATCTCTTCCCTCTGCTCAAACCTTCTCCAACTTATCTCCTGATTCTGCCTCCTCAACCCTCCTCTCCTCCCTTTCTGCATCCTTTGACTCTCTATGCCCCTATCCTCCAGGCCGGCTCGGTCCTCCCCTCCCGCTCCGTGGCTCGACGACTCATTGCGAGCTCACAGAACAGGGCTCCGGGCAGCCGAGCGGAAATGGAGGAAAACTCGCCTCCCTGCGGACCTGGCATCCTTTCGCTCCCTCCTCTCTACATTTTCCTCTTCTGTCTCTGCTGCTAAAGCCACTTTCTACCACTCTAAATTCCAAGCTTCTGCCTCTAACCCTAGGAAGCTCTTTGCCACCTTCTCCTCCCTCCTGAATCCTCCTCCCCCTCCCCCCTTCTCCTCGCTAACTCTCTCTCCTCTGCTCTCATCCTTCTAGACCTATCGGCTGCCTTCGATACTGTGAACCATCAGATCCTCCTCTCCACCCTCTCCGAGTTGGGCATCTCCGGCGCAGCCCACGCTTGGATTGCGTCCTACCTGACAGGTCGCTCCTACCAGGTGGCGTGGCGAGAATCTGTCTCCTCACCACGCGCTCTCACCACTGGTGTCCCCCAGGGCTCTGTTCTAGGCTCTCTCCTATTCTCGCTATACACCAAGTCACTTGGCTCTGTCATAACCTCACATGGTCTCTCCTATCATTGCTATGCAGACGACACACAATTAATCTTCTCCTTTCCCCTTCTGATGACCAGGTGGCGAATCGCATCTCTGCATGTCTGGCAGACATATCAGTGTGGATGACGGATCACCACCTCAAGCTGAACCTCGGCAAGACGGAGCTGCTCTTCCTCCCGGGGAAGGACTGCCCGTTCCATGATCTCGCCATCACGGTTGACAACTCCATTGTGTCCTCCTCCCAGAGCGCTAAGAACCTTGGCGTGATCCTGGACAACACCCTGTCGTTCTCAACTAACATCAAGGCGGTGGCCCGTTCCTGTAGGTTCATGCTCTACAACATCCGCAGAGTACGACCCTGCCTCACACAGGAAGCGGCGCAGGTCCTAATCCAGGCACTTGTCATCTCCCGTCTGGATTACTGCAACTCGCTGTTGGCTGGGCTCCCTGCCTGTGCCATTAAACCCCTACAACTCATCCAGAACGCCGCAGCCCGTCTGGTGTTCAACCTTCCCAAGTTCTCTCACGTCACCCCGCTCCTCCGCTCTCTCCACTGGCTTCCAGTTGAAGCTCGCATCCGCTACAAGACCATGGTGCTTGCCTACGGAGCTGTGAGGGGAACGGCACCTCAGTACCTCCAGGCTCTGATCAGGCCCTACACCCAAACAAGGGCACTGCGTTCATCCACCTCTGGCCTGCTCGCCTCCCTACCACTGAGGAAGTACAGTTCCCGCTCAGCCCAGTCAAAACTGTTCGCTGCTCTGGCCCCCAATGGTGGAACAAACTCCCTCACGACGCCAGGACAGCGGAATCAATCACCACCTTCCGGAGACACCTGAAACCCCACCTCTTTAAGGAATACCTAGGATAGGATAAGTAATCCTTCTCACCCCCCTTTTAAGATTTAGATGCACTATTGTAAAGTGACTGTTCCACTGGATGTCATAAGGTGAATGCACCAATTTGTAAGTCGCTCTGGATAAGAGCGTCTGCTAAATGACTTAAATGTAAATGTAAAAGAGCAAAGATACCAATATGTCCAGGTAAGACGTCTGAGGTTACGTACACAGCTATACAAAATATTTACAGTAGAAAAAACACTAGCATTTCTACAGTAAAACTGTGCACTTACTGTTTTTCAGAGAGTAATGGAGGTGGAAGCACTGGAAAGACCACATTCATTTGTATTTATCGATGAAGCTGGCTTTTAACCTTGCCAAAACACGGCGCAGAGGAAGGAATGTTATAGGTCAAAGGGCCACTGTGGAGGTTCCAGGCCAAAGGGGGAAATATCACCATGTGTGCTGCAATGGCCAATGATGGTTTGCTTCTCAACACACCACTCATTGGCCCATACAACACAGAAAGGCGTATAGCTTTGCTAGAACGGCTCTATGCTCAGCTAGTGCCAGCAGAAAAGGGGGAGCCATAACGTTGCTTTTCACCACTCTGCAGCTGTCACAGATTGGTTTGCAGCACATCACAGATTTATGGTTTTGTACCTGCCTGCATATTCACCCTTCCTCAACCCAATAGAGGAGTTTTTCTCTGCCTGGAGGTGGAAAGTGTTTGGTCACCACCCACATGACCAAATGTCTCTTTTGGAAGCCATGCGTGCCGGATGTGAGGACACGAGTCCAGAGGACTGCCAGGGATGGATAAGGCACTCCAGAAGGTTCTTCCCCAGGTGCATGGCAAGAGAAAACATTAGATGTGATGTTGAAGAAAACCTGTGGCCTGATGCTAGAGAGAGGCAGGATTAGCCCCTCAATTATTTGATCGAATTACAGTATGTACTTTTAGTTTCTACCTTTTTCTTCTCATTACTGTAATTCCGTAAATTACTACAGACTATTGAAGCAAACTGCTAATTTTCATTTACCTTAATTAAAGAATTGTTATGTTCTAAAAATTTTAATAAATCATGTGAAAGAATGTCACTTTTCTTTGAAGAAAATATTACTTTGTATGAAGTCACTGAAATTGTTCAAACTGTAAAGATGAAAAGTTTGTATTTTCTGTATTGGTGTTTGATGCTAGTGTTTTTACTCTCAGTGTGTTCTGAGTGACAGTGTGTGTTAACTCAGTGAGGGTTGTGCATAGTGTTTGGCTGCACTGAGCGTGTTTTGAGCCATGTGTTAAGAGTTGTGTTGCTTGGAATGAGTTTTGCAGGTGATGTGAACTGTTTAGCTCAGGTGACTGTTGGTAGTGCAGACTGTAGTTAGAGTTTTGCACATGTGACTCCAGTTGTGCCCACTGTCGTTTAACAATAAAAAAAAAAACTAACTTGACTTGTATTTAACATTACAGGACATAGCCAGTATGCACAGAAACAACATCACCATAACCCTCCTACCTCCATGTTCTTCATTGGCATCTTTATTGTTCTTGCTCTTGTTTCTGTTCTTCTTCTTCTTCTTCTACCTGACACTTTCGTAAACCCTAAGCTAGAACCATCTGTTTGCTCTATTCTTTCCACCCGTTCCTTCTCTAGTTCTCAGTGTCTCTTTCACCTATTCATCTATGTATCTGACTCTGAGTGTGTGTGTGTGTGTGTGTTTTTGTATTTATTATGGATCCCCATTAGCTTGCTACTTCTCCTGGGGTCTAGCAAAATTAAGACAGTTATAACAATTTAAAAACATGACAATAAATTCACATATTAAATGTGTGCCCTCGGACCCTTATTCTACTACAACATATCTACAACACAAAATCCATGTGTACGCATGTGTATAGTGCATACGTTATCGTGTGTTTGTATGCATGTGTCTGTGCCTGTGTTGGTGTTGCTTCACGTTCCTTGCTGTTCAATAAGGTGTATTTGTATCTGTTTTTAAAATTAGATTTTACTGCTTGCATGAGTTACTTGATGTGGAATAGAGTAGTACTGTGTACATCCCATAGTCTGTTCTGGACTTGGGACTGTGAAGAGACATCGGTGGTATGTCTGGTGGGGTACGCATGTGTGTCGGAGCTGTGTGCCAGTAGTTCAAACAGACAGCTCAGTGCATTCAAGATGTCAATACCTCTCACAAATACAAGTAGCGATGACATTAATCTCTCCTCCTCTTTGACATGCATATTATTAATGTGAGCTCGATGTGTACTAAGGGTCAGCCGTGCTACCCTGTTCTGAGCCAATTGCAATTTTCCTAAGTCTCCTCTTTGTGGCACCTGACCACATGAGTGAACAGTAGTTCAAGTGCGACAAAACTAGGGCCTGCCTTGTTGATAGTGCTGTTGAGAAGGAAAAATAGCGCTTTATTATGGACAGACTTCTCCCCATCTTATCTACTGTTGTATCAATATGTTTTGATCATGACAGTTTACAATCCAAGCAGTTTAGTCACCTCAACTTGCTCAATTTCCACATTATTCATTATAGGATTTAGTTAAGGGTTTAGTGAATTATTTGTAAAAAAAAAAACATTTTGAAATATTTAGGACTAACTCATTCCTTGCCTGGCTGACTAAATACTTTTTTGCCCCACTGTATAGGGCAGACATTTAAAAACCATATCCCTTATGATACATTTTTGGACTGTCTGATTTGCTATTCATCAATGTGTTATTCAATGCATTTCTATAGGCAGTAAAGCAGTAAATGCCAAATTAAATATTTTATCAGGTAAACAAAATAGTTAAATGATTCATGGTATGGATCCTGGAGAGTTCTTTGTTACTGCGATGGACGGAGAACCCCGCTGGCTGAATTGACAAGGACACTATATCCAGAGAGCCATGATTCCGTTAAACAGAGTATGTTACAGTTCCTGGTGTCTAACTGTGAGGAGATCCTTACCCTTTATCGTCTAGGGATTGAGTGTTAGTGAGTAATATACTCAGAAGCGGTGGATGGTATGCACGCTGCCTGAGTCTGACTAGGGCCCCACTTCTTCCTCTTCTCCGGCATCTGCATTTTGGTGCAGAATCCGGGAAGATTGGAGCTGCCTCGGGAAGTTCAAACAATGGATCTAGTTTCTAAACATGCTCTGTCCTCCGATCGGCAGGAATATTTGTGGTTGTAGTGGTCAAGGTAGAGCCAGCATGGCTTGAGGCGTCACTATAGACCCTGGTTCGATTCCAGGCTGTATCACAACCGGGCGTGATTGTGAGTCCTATAGGGCGGCACACAATTGGCCCAGCGTCGTCCGGGTTAGGGTTTGGCCATTGTAGTCCGTCATTGTAAATAAGAATTTACAGGCCTAGAAGGCTGGCAACCCAACAGACAAAGATTGGCTTATCCCTGTCCACTTGGCCTAAGTCCCTACTTGTGTTGGTCAGTAGGAGGGATGGATGCTAGCCTTTGACCTGTCACACTCTTGTCTCTGGCTATGAGTGGAAATAATGACCCCAAAAAGGGCCACCCCAGAAGGCCCCGCCTCAATCCTGGCTGAGCCAGGCTAGGCCATGCGCCCCCTCACCCACCCCCTCTCATGGCCAATAACAGAGTGACTCCTCCACCCACCCTCCTTGCCCTCAAAACCCTGTCACTCTACTACTGGAGAAAAGCCTGTTGCAGTCACTAATTCAAAAATCAGATGCTGCACTAGTGGCGAGCTGAGCTAAATTGAACTATTTGTGCTAGAACAATTTGTGTCATATGGACGCAAGTTTTACAATGTGCCTGCTTTACTGAAAAGTATATATTTTTTTATCTGATTTGTAAGGTTGTTTTTTTACTGTAATAAATCAATTCAAATGCAGTTTTGAAATATTCTCATGGTGCATTCCTACACACCTGCCATGCACCTGACAATATTAGGACATCATGATTCAAGTAACAGGGTTTGGTTAGACGAAATAAAACTCTTATTTGTCAAAACATCATGGAAATTGGTGTGGATTTGCCCATGTAAACACTGGTGACACAGAAAGCGTCCTCCATGACACCTCTGTGTAATATCTTGGTGATATTCATGAATGAGAACGAGATAGAATGTAAGCTGGATGCTGGTTACTTTATCAAAGACCAACATCAAGTGTACAATACATCTGCTGAAATAACCATTCAACAGAATCCCACATATCAGACTGTAGTTTTAACTGTGTAAGTCTTAGTATCTGATAATACTCATCGAAGTGGATACGCATGGATGTGCATCACAATATGTATATGAAGGCTATATTGACATCTGATTTGCCTAAAGGATACCATAATTTCGAAGTGAAGCTAGGTATACAGTACTATCATTCGTACATGGTTGTTTGGACCTTTGGACGTTTAGAAGTTGTTACCATTAGCCCTACAAATATGATGACAAATTCATGATAATGACACAGCAGTACTACTTTAACTAACAATGTAGTGTTACAGTGATTGCTAACTAACTGTATACCATTTCAGCTCCCGCTAATCAATGTAGCTAACTGTGGCGCAAAACAACGTATTTGTCGTTATTTAGCCATCACAAATCTCTTTACTAGCAAGTGCTATGCTGGCTCCATAAGTGCAAGGTGTTTCCAGCAATGTTTACTTTTTGACGTTCGATGATGTCTCCTGTTTCCAAGCGTATAGTTTAGAGACATATCAAGCTTCAAATTATGGGCAATGCAGTACTTTTCCTAGTCTCTTTCTATCCCCACCCACGCTTCAAACACACACACACACATAATTTAGGCATGTAAATCTCTCATGGTTCAAAGTGGAGGAGAGATTGACTTCATCACTACTTGTTTTTGTAAGTAGTGTTGACATGCTGAATGCACCAAGGTGTCTGTTTAAACTACTTGCACACAGCTGGACACCTATGATCGAACACCCTTTGAAGAGACACACACACAGATACACATGATAAGACACGCACTCTACACACACGTACACATGGATTTTGTATTGTAGATATGTGATGGTAGAGCAGTGTCCTGAGGGAACACACTTAATATGTTGTGAAAAGTGTTCTGAAATATGTAATGTAATATTTAAAATTGTATTTAACTGCCTTAATGTTGCTGGACTCCAGGAAGAGTAGCTGCTGCCTTGCGGGATATTCAAGGCTCTATTCAATCACATTCGCTTTAGCCTACATCCGCATAGTGGTTGTTTTGGGGTATCGGAGGTGGAAGTGCATTGGAGTTGTCAAATCCACAAGCAACTCCTGGCATTATACCTAAAGCGGACATTGGCTGCACGCTGTCACATTAAGATAAATCCAATGCAGCCTTGTTTACAAGTTCGAGCACTGGAATGTGAGATGTAATGTACACCTCTATTAGACTGAAACAAATCCTCATTATTTAGTTAAGTATCTTTCAATTTGAGCTTCATTATTTCTATATAGCCTACACTTTCTCGTTCTGAATTTCTAACATTGTAACTAACAATTGTCGTTGGTGAAAGAAGGTGAGGACCAAGGTGCAGCTTGGTACGTGTTCGGCATTTTATTAAATATAACTGAACACTAAATACAAAGTAACAAAAGGCACAACCAAAACAGCTCCGTCAGGTGCAAAACACACTAAACAGAAAATAACTACCCACAACCCATAGTGGGAAAACAGGCTGTCTAAGTATGGTTCTCAATCCGAGACAACGACAGACAGCTGTCCCTGATTGAGAACCATACCGGCCAAAAACAAAGAAATACACAAACATAGAAAAAAATAACATAGAACGCCTACCTTAGTCACACCCTGGCCTAACCAAAATAGAGAATAAAAAGCCTCTATGGCCAGGGCGTGACAACCACGAATAGGAAGGTGTGGCTTCCTGACAATGATGAAGAGCATCTGCACACCGATTTTCCAGATCCAACACAGTTACATGTTCAGTTTGTGCTTGATCTGATTGAATCTAGCCCTCAATATAGCAGAGCACATGGTGAGGTCCAGCTAAGCAGGCTGTCTCTCTCTCTGCTGCCCTGTCTTTGTTGTCCTTCAGATTAATGTATGTATTCAATTTGAGATTATCCTCAAGGGTGTGGATTGTCTGTTTATTTTAGTTTGTATGTGTGGGTCTGTTTTTGTGTGTTGTTATTTGAGTGAAAAGAGGGGAGAGAGAAAAAAAATCAAAGTATATATGAGTAAATCCAGCTGTCTCTGTGTGTATGTGTATTTGTATTTATTAAGGATACCCATTAGCTGCTGCCAAGGTAACATCCAAATGTTATATACAATTAAATATACTACATAACACTTTCACAACACATTAAGTGTGTACCCTCAGGCCACTACTCTTCTACCACATATCTACAATACAAAATCCAGGTTTAAGTGTGTGTATAGTTCATGTGTTATCAGGTGTATGTGTGTGTCTGTGCCTGTGTGTGTCTCTTCACAGTCCCCGCTGTTCCATAAGGTGTATTTGTTTCTATTTTGAAAAATCTGATTCTACTACTTGCATCAGTTGCCTGATGTGGAATAGAGTTCCATGTAGCCATGACTCTATGTAGTACTGTGCGCCTCCCATAGTCTGTTCTGCACTTTAGGATTGTGAAACGACTTCTGGTGTGTGTGGGTTGGTTGGTTCTTCTATTCTTGTGGGAACTTAAAATCACTAAAGTCCCCACAAGGATAGCAAAGTAGTAAAACAAGGACAATTCACCCCTGTGGGGATATTTACCACGTCGCCATTAGGGCAACGGCTATTTTAAATTTATGGATTAGGTTTAGGGTTACAATTAGGCTTAGGGTTACAATTGGTTTTAGGGTAAGGGGTTAGTTGTTAGGTTTAGGAGTTAGGTTTTGGGTTAGGGTTAGGGTTTTGAATGGAAATGTATTTTAGGTCCCCACGAGAATAGAAGAACATAATGTGAGTATGGACGTGTTTAACTATTCTTGTGGGGACCAGAAGTACCTGGGGACATTTTGTTAGTCCCCACGAGGTCAAATGCTATTTCTAGGGGGTTTAGGGTTAAGGTTAGAATTAGTGTTAGGGTTAGAATTACTTTATGGGTTAGGGTTAGTAGCTAGGGTTAGTAGCTAGGGTCAGGGTTAGGTGCTAGGGTTAGGCTTAGATTTTTGGGTTAAGGTTAGGGTAAGGGTAAGAGTATGGGTTAGGGTTAGGTTTTGGGGTAAGGGAAAATAAGATTTTGAATGGGACTGAATTGTTTGACACCACAAGGTTCGCTGTACAAGACTGTGTGTGTGTGTCTGTCTGTCTGTCTGTCTGTCTGTCTGTCTGTCTGTCTGTCTGTCTGTCTGTCTGTCTGTGTGAGAGGAAGTGGCTCCACTTGGAGGTCAGGGAAGGTAGGCTGGCTGTGCTGTTGGTATGGGGGTTGCCCTGGAAACGGGAGTGGAATGTTGAGACCTGTTGTTCCTGGTGGGTACAACACAGAGAGCAGGGGCTTGTGGGAAATCTGCAGTACAGAGGGGCTCAGGATGGGGGCCAGGAACGACACGTCTGGCGGTCGTCTTGGTAACAAGGCCCACTACCCTGACCGGCCAGTTGGTCGGAGTGTGTGGCGTGACATACACACACACACTAAAAAGCAGACTCTCAACTACACCAACAAGTTAAACACACGAGAACTCCATTAGACATTGACTGATATTCACACAACCAAACAGTTTACTATATATTAAAAAGAGCAAACACATTTATACTCCAATTGCTATCACACCCCCATACATGCTCAAATTTAATCCATACAATGAGTTTCACTTAAACTTTACACAATTTCATTGCTTATAAGTTCATGTCACATACTGTCCTATATATTTTCCCCTTTGGTGTTCAAGCCCTTTTTGTGTGCAATTTGTAGTTAAAATTTGTTTTTCAGTGAAGCATTTTGTGTGTCTTAACTAAGGGGAAGATCAGAGGCGACAATCGGGTAAAAAAAAAAAGGGATCAGATACAAAGAGAGCGAGATTAATGAGAATCCTCGCTGAGGAAAACTTTGGGCTTTTAAAGTGGGGTTATTTTCTGTTGTCCCGATGCCGGAGTTACGAATACAGACAATTGTAAAATGGGTCTATTTGCGGAGATTCTCAGTCAGTTCCATAGTGTTGGTGGTATAGTGGTGAGCGTAGCAGTCTTATAAACTGCAGTTCAGGGTTCGGTTCCCAGTTAACTAAAACAATCTTAGTTTTTGGTTGTAATTAAACTAATTGTATTGCAGAGAAAGTTATAGTCACTAGTACTGGTATAAGATATAAACTGAACGTTTTAAAATAGTTTGTTTGGTTCAAATTGAAAGACTAATTCATTCAACTTAAAATAAGGACGGAGCGAATTTTGATGTAAGACGATGTCATTTCACTAAATGATCTGTTTGAATAATGTATTGGGAATAGAGTCGTAATTAAAATGCTAAATCAAAGACGAGACTGTTACTTAAATCAAATGAATTCTAAATAATAACGAAGAGACAATTACGATAGATTTGTGCCCATCGAAATGTTCTTATAAATTTAGCGAATTGAGAGATGAGAGATGTTGATTGATGTTGTAAATTCTAATTCAAGATTCAACAGATGTGATAAATTAGGTTTGGTTTATCAAACCCCTACTACTGTTGCTGCAGACAGCCAACAATTATTTACAATTCATTGAAAGTCGTTGTGGCTCGGCTCTAGGTTGAGCGCTTGTTGATGACATCACTCGCAAGGCACTTTTGGCGCCACGGAAATTGTGTCGTGACTGGGGGTAAACGGAGAAAATTGTTTGTGTCATTTAGAAGGAAAATGCGTGCATTATTGTTTTGAGTCACTTTTCAGAAGTTGATAAAAAATTTCCAAATACATTTTTAAAAAGTCGGCAGGGTAGTCAGGAAAGATGTTAAAAAACTAGCAGCAGATTCGCTAGGTCTGCATCATTGATTTGTGGCATTTATTTGGACTGTATTTGGCTATGAGAAAGGGAGATCTGAATGTCTGAACTGTAAAACATAGTGATAATGGATTCTGATGGTTATTGATTCCTGGTTTGATTGTTTGAGTAACACCAGTGAATTTGAGCACTTTCCATTATGTGGAACAATGTTAGGGTATTAATGTTGAAAAGCAACCTCTATAGTAAAAAACAATTGCATATGTTTTGGGAAATTAGCTGGGTTGAATTTGGTTATTTGAGCTTTTCCCCTGATACATAGACATCTGTAACAGGGGCAAGTTGTTTATTGAGGAACATGCAGACTTTGTTTAGTTTTATTGAGATCTAAACATGAGTCTCTGAGTAATATTGTCATCTGAAAGCATTATGGTAGGGAGTTTTTGTATAGTTTGGAAAGTTAGTTAGTTAGGAAAGTCTCTACCCAATATTACATCATATGGCATCTTTGGGACCACGCCGACCTCATAATCCAGCAGACCGTCCTCTGTTTGTATGCTCACTAAGGCCGTGGGGTACAGACGGGTATCCCCATGAATGCATGTAACACTGATATCCTGTCTTGTATCCAGTTTATGATTCGGCACTAGGCCTGCAACGACCAGGGTTAGCATACTGCCGGAATCCAGCAGTGCTTCAACCTCTTTCCCTTCAATCTTCACCCTGCACATATGTTTGTTTCTTGATCTTTCAAGTACAGTGGTTACAACAGGACATGCATACCGTATATCATCTTCATTTTCACCGAGGTTACATTGCATTGGCTCTTCTTTAATAGGGCAATAGGCTGCAATATGTCCTGGTTGATTACAATTGTAACAGATAATAGGGGTTCGGGGGGGAGACCCCCTCGACACCCAGTCCCGGTTTCCGTTTTTCCCTTAGTGTCTTGGCCTGATTCTGATTCTTTCCTCATGGCCCCACGCTGCTCTCTTCCCCCTCTATATGTTGGGACAGCCTTACCCTGTCCGCTGGTTCGCCCCATGCCTGGGGAACGGGAATCTTTCCTCCTGTGCCTGCTCAGCTGTTCTTGCCGTACAATACCGTTCAACCAGGCCCACGAGATGGTCGGCGGAAAATACCTCGTTCTGGCCAACCCATCGTCTCACTTCTTGGGGTAGACCTCGCTGAAACTGGTTGAGTACGATGGTCTCGACAATCTCGGCGGATGACCGGGTCTCTGGTCGCAACCATTTCCGTGCCAGGTGAATCAAGTCGAACATCTGTGTTCGTGGGGGTTGTCCCGGTCGGTAGGACCACTGGTGGAAGCGGTGTGCCCTCACGGTATCGGTCACTCCCAGTCTAGTCAGGATCTCCCCCTTTAGTTTATCGTAATCCTGTGCTTCTTTCAACTCCAGGTCGAAATACGCTTTTTGAGCGTCCCCTGCCAGGTATGGTGCCAGAAGCCCTGCCCATTCTTCTTTCGGCCACTTCTCCCTCTCTGCCGTCCTTTCGAAGGTGGTAAGATATGCTTCCACATCATCCTGCGCTGTCATTTTTTGAAGAAAATGATTGGCCCTCCTCTGGGTATTTGCAGCTGGTAATTGAGCCCCAATTTGGTCCGCTAGCCCCTTTAGGCCTTCTCTTAACTCCCGGGTGTTTCTCTCTTGCTCTTCTATGAGCAGCTGGTTGGTGCGGTGCTGGATCTGTAATGTGTCCTGATACATTCGCATTGCATCCTGATGAACTATTTGTTGAGCTCTAGTTGCCTCTTGTTGGGCGGCCGCCGCTTGTAACAGGGCCTGTATGGCTCCCTCCATACTCATTTTCCTGAAAAACTGTCTTACCCAAACAAAGCAAAAAACAAAAAAACAAAAAAAACCTGACTCCCCTTTGGAGTGCTAACTGAACATTTATTTAATTTTTTCCTTCTACCTAAGCAGTGGTATGTTAGTCCATGCCTGCATCCTCCACCACGTGTGGCAAACCTCTTCAAGGTTAGGAGCGTTTGTCACAAACTAAGTGGTAAACTGTCACCAAATCACCCAAGAATGAGAGTTATTTCGAACAGGACAGTACCTGTGTGTTTGTTTCTCCGTCCTGGTCCACCCAGGCCGCAGGTGAGGTCAAGGATAGCAGGGTTCGGTACACGAATCAGGTTCTCGGTAGGTCCAGGTCCAAACGCCAACAGGTAAGTCCAAACAATCCAGCTCATACACGGTAAATCCAGCCAATCTCTATAGTCTCTTTCTCTATTGTTCATAGCTCCTTCCAGCACTCTCTCTTCCTCTTCCTGGTGTTTCTTGACCCTTTATCTGTGAGTCGGCTCCACCTTCTGAGGGTTCCCCTTGCTTCTGGGACTTGTAGTTTTGGCGGTCGGCCATTTTGTGATCTGTAGTTCTGACAGGGGTGGCCATTTTAGTGATCGGGCAGAGCCCGTTTATTAGCTCTGCTCTCACATATCTGCCACTTATCACTCGACCCCCTTCTTTGCCACAATACATTGAGGTTTGGATAGGAGATATATTAAGCCAATTGGGCAGGAAATGAGTTTCAGTTCTTAGGGGTGACAAATTACTGTAGATAAGGTATTCCACACTATGCAACATTTATTAAATTATTGATTAAACTGATTTTAAGGTTAATTCATGTTATTGTCAGATAAGATATTGTGGATCCCTGAAGGAAAGAGCTTATTAGTGTAGGAAGGATTTGATATGGTTAGCATTTGTTTTGGCTTTGTTTGATTATTAGGAGTTTTTTTTATTTAAATAGTATTACATTTAACAGGAATATGTGACATCTGTGATGATTTAGGATTATTGTTACGATCAAGATAGATTGATGAAGGAAATGTAAAGAGATTGCCACTCATAGACACGTTTTTTCTCAAATCAATGATTTTAGACAAAGTCAAACAGTTAGACGCTTAGTGGTATTTGAGAGATAGGAGGGAAAAGGGTTACTGTTTAAATCGATAAATATATATGTAAGAAAATATATAAGTAGCACAGATACTTCTTAAAGTAGATAAGACACTTGACAGAGAATTGGTACAGGATTGACATGAATGGACGCCCAAGGACATGTGGAAAATGAAAGGATCTCTCCTACATGATGATGTCAGACATAAGGATAATTTACTAATCTTATCTAAGTCATTGTTTAGAGTAGGCAAGGTTGTTACCTGGGCAGAGCCAGGTGTCAAAGGGGGGGATGGGTAAATTGTGTTCTAGTGTAGGATGTGACCTACTGGATAATAAACTAATTTTAAAAAATAGACAACAAGTAGGTATAGAAGTTAAAGATAAAATCAGATAGAACAAATGAGAAACTGTTTGTTAACCAAACCTGTATGTCCACGATTTTATGCACTACAGGTGAATTACAGGTGAAGTCACTCAATCCAGCCTGTTGGGGGGACCATACCAAGGACTCCTGGTGACAGCTAGCTGAAAGAGCTACCTGGAGTCATATCACACTGCGGGACAGTAAGACACTCTGACACTGTCGAACAATAACAGTGTTCGAGAGGAGAACTGGAATTAACAGAATTCTGGGGGCCATCTCTCGAATGAAGATTTCCTTACCTGTCATTCCATCACTGTTTTTGTTCATAGAAGTGAAAGTGTGTCTGGCTCTTGCTGATGATGTGTTCTCGAGGAGAGGGTGGGGCTTTATAGGTGGGCTGTCCATCCTGAGCTGTCTGGTTGTGGGACCTTATTCCTGATACACCATGAACACCGAGAAGGCCAGAGGGTAATATTGACATAGTTAAACAATGAGGATTTAGTATTAACCAAGCATAAGAGATCACTTGATCTGGATAAACAGGAAGTGAGAGTGGGATTGGGAAGGATGTCTCAGTGGAGTTCTATGTAGACCAAATGGGGCCTCTGACTCCTTGGCAGTGCAGGATTAAGAGCATATATTATGGAAGACATCAATGCAAGTCCCTGTGTAGTTCATGGAAACAGGTTATAGCTCACATCATGTGAGAGGGCTACATAAATCTACATACCCAGTATGGAAGAAGATGGAGTGTAGTGAAAGTAAGGGTTTCAGTTGATAATCTAGTGCATTCTGGGTAGAAAAAGTTAGAGCAGATAATTGCTCTATAGTCAGCAGAATACAAACAGAGTCCCCCTGACAAAGCAGATACTGACTGTGTAGTTGTCCAGAGCCAAGAGCCGGTGTGGATAGTTCAGATGAAAGATCTTAAGGAAAGGGAAACTGGTTATGAGGATTCTAACCTCTGGTTAGAGTGGATTCAATAAACGGCCAGATCAATAGCTAAAGAAGAATGCTATGTTTGTGCCACAGCAAACCTCAGTTGACAACCATCCCTTTTCCATTAAATGGAATTATTCACCTAAGGGAATGGCCTGTATAGTAAAGCTATTAATGGAAGCAGGAAAGCCAGATAATAACAGTTGTATGGATTTGCACTATTTATATCCACATGTTCCTCTGAAATCTAAGTTTCCTCCTTTCACAGAGGCAAGGGGAGACTGTTTACTGTTTGAGTAGTACTTCTGGGAAATATGTGGGGGAAATCAGTACCTGCAATAGGACAGATAATGTTATTTCTGATGCGGCAAATGAGTGATTTGGCAGGCTGGTTGAGATTTGGGGATTTCAGTAAGATAAGGAGGCCCCGGGCTCACATCTGGTGGTGGTTGTGTGGGGGAATGACGCTATGGCCGAGTATTACTGGCTAATTGGACAGGGGTATGTGTACTGGTACTTTTGAGAATTTTACATTTACATTTACATTTAAGTCATTTTCATACTCATTCAACACCATGACATGATGTTGACTAAACGGGAGAAAATAAGTACTCCGTCTGGGTCTTTTGATGATAGGGTTTGTATTAATAACATTGTGGTTCCACGGGGGCAGATGAGATCAAAGCTATAAATTATACCATGGCAGGATTAGACTCAAGTATTTGTTGGTGGTCCACTCTCAATGAGAATGTGGATTGGATCAATTATATCTATTAAAAATCCACAGCGCTTCACCAATTATATCAGAGATGTAATGAATGGCTTGGCAGAATAGAATAGTCTTGGATATGTTTGCTGGCTGAAAAGGGTGGGAGTGTATGGAGGTAGTTTGGCCCCGATAAAACAGCTCCGGATGGATCAGTGACCAAGGCCTTGGCTGGTTTACACACCCTAGCTCACGAGTTGGCAGTGAACTCAGGGGTGGATACTTCTCTGACTAATTGGGTTGATAGTGTGTTTTGAAGATGGAACAATGTTATGATTACTGTGTTATGGGCTACCTTCACCTGTGTGACTGTGTTAGTTTTGTGCGGATGTGTTTTGATTGCGTGTATGAAAGTTATCATTTCCAGGACTCTGGAGAAATCAGTGACACTTCAGATGGTGATATAAGGACCAATCCTAAGCTCTGACCAGTGGAATGCAAAATACATGGCTCCGGATGTAATAGAAGAATCCGGATCATTTCACTCGCAAGGAAAAGGGTGGGAGTGTATATTTGATGTTTAGGGAATTTAGATGTTTTCTTGTTCCAATGTATAGACTGTTTTTTCATGAAGATTGTAACGGAAAATCCTGATAAGTAGAGTTAAGATTCTGATATAGGTTAGAACAGTCATTGAAGTTGATTGTGTGTACATGTACATGTACATGTAAGGGGTTGTCTTCTTCTAGTATATCATTGATATTTCCATCATTGATATTTCAATGTAGTGTTTAATAATGGTAGGAGTTGTTAAGTCATTTTTAGGGTGGATTGTTGGGAAAATTATGATTAAATGACTGAACAAATCATTTTAAATGGAACTGTCACTAAGTAAACTTATACTCTGTTTTATTATATCTGATTAACAATATGAGTTCATAAGAAGGGATTGTGAGACACGGACAAGGAGTAATTAAAGTTAATTAACACCATTCCAACTAGGAAGAAACAAATGGGTTGTGGATTAAGTAAACAGATATGCATTAGGGGGCGCTATAAAACATTTTGGATGAAAAATGTTCCCGTTTTAAACAAGATATTTTGTCATGAAAAGATGCTCGACTATGCATATAATTGACAGCTTTGGAAAGAAAACACTCTGACGTTTCCAAAACTGCAAAGATATTGTCTGTGAGTGCCACAGAACTGATGTTACAGGCGAAACCCAGATAAAAATCCAACCAGGAAGTGCCGGATTTTTTAAAACCACCTCATGCCAATGACTCCTTATATGGCTGTGAATGAGCTACAAATGAGCTTACGTTTTCCACATTTTCCCCAAGGTGTCTACAGCATTGTGACGTCTTTTTAGGCATTTCCATTGAAGAATGGCTGTAAGGGACCATATATAGCATGTGGTCACATGGTGTCTCCCGCAGAAAATCTCGCGTAAAATACTGAGGTAGCCATTTTTCCAATCGCTTCTTATGAGAAACCAATTGCCTCGACGGACATTTTATCGAATATATATGTTAAAAACACCTTGAGGATGGATCCTAAATAACGTTTGCCGTGTTTCTGACGATATTATGGAGCAAATTTGGAAAAACGTTTGGCGTTATAGTTGCAGCATTTTCCGGTCGATTTCTCAGCCAAGCATGATGATGCAATCTCACTGGATGTTGGCCAGGTGGGATGCTAGCGTCCCACATACCCTAGAGGGGTTAATGCATTTGAGCCAATCAGTTGTGTTGTGACAAGGTAGGGGTGGTATACAGGTGATAGCCCTATTTGGTAAAATTCCAAGTCCATATTATTGCAAGAAGAGCTCAAATAAGCAAAGAGAAATGACAGTCAATCATTACTTTAAGACATGAAGGTCTTTGAAAGTTTCTTCATGTGCAGTCGCAAAAATCATCAAGCGCTATGATGAAACTGGAGACCTGTCACGCCCTGACCAGAGAGCCTTTTATTCTCTATGTTGGTTAGGGCAGGGTGTGACTAGGGTGAGTTATCTAGGTTGTTTTATGTCTATGTTGGCCTGGTATGGTTCCCAATTAGAGGCAGCTGTTTATTGTTGTCTCTGATTGGGGATCGTATTTAGGCAGCAATGTTCCCCACTGGGTTTTTGTGGGATCTTGTTTTTGAGTTGGTGCATGTAGCACCTCTTATGTTACGGTTCGTTGTTTGATTCCTTTTGTTTTTTTGTAAGTTTCACAAATAAAGATATGGAACTCAGAGTACGCTGCGCCTTGGTCCATCTGTACACACAACCGTGACAGGACCACCACAGGAAAGGAAGACCCAGAGTTACCTCTGCTGCAGAGAATAAGTTCATTAGAGTTAACTGCTACTCAGATTGAAGCTCACATAAATGCTTCATAGTGTTCAAGTAGAAGAGGAGACTGCGTGAATCAAGCCTTCATGGTCAAATTTTTGCAATGAATAATGAATAATAAGAGACTTGCTTGTGCCAAGAAACATGAACAATGGACATTAGATTGGTGGAAATCTGTCCTGTCTGATGAGTCCAAATGTGTGATTTTTGGCTCCAACCGCCGTGTCTTTGTGAGACGCGGAGTAGGTGAACGGATGATCTCCGCATGTGGTGTTCCCACTGTGAAGCATGGAGGAGGAGGTGTGGGGGTGCTTTGCTGGTGACACTGTCTATGATTTATTTAGAATTCAAAGCACGCTTAACCAGCATGGCTACCACAGCATTCTGCAGTGAAACGTCATGTCATTTGGTTTGTGTTTAGTGGGACTATAATTTGTTTTTCAACATGACAAATCACCCAACACACCTCCAGGCTGTGTAAAGGCTGTTTGGCCAAAAATGAGAGTGATGGAGTGCTGCATCAGATGATCTGGCCTCCACAATCACACAACCTCAACCCAATTGGGAAAGAGTGAAAGAAAAGCAGTTACAAGTGCTCCGCATATGTGGGAACTCTTTCAAGACTGTTGGAAAAGCAGTCCAGGTGAACCTGGTTGAGAGAATGCCAACAGGTTGCAAAGCCATCATCAAGGCAAAGGGTGGCTATTTTGAAGATACTAAAATACATTTTGATTTGTTTAACACGTTTTGGTTACTACATGATTCCATATGTGTTATTTCATAGTGTTGATGTATTCACTAGTATTCTACAATGTAGAAAAGAGTAAAAATAAAGAAAAACCCTTGAATGAGTAGGTATGTCCACACTACTGTATACTTCAATAAGGTTGGCTTCATAGCAATGGTTATCAACTGTATGACAGAAATGGAATGTAAAATCACAACAAATAGGTTCTGCAGAGAAGTATTTGGGTATAAGAGATTTAACTTCAGAAGAGGTACAGGATGTGCTGAGTGGCGGTGTTTCTGAGAAAGTGACACAGGCATTGGCACACTGCATTTCGATGCATGCCTCAGTTCCGGTATCAAACCCAACATCACAAGGAACCAACCTGAAGCCAAAGAAGGCGCTATGTCAACACTGTTCAATAATCGCCAGATAAGGGACGGTTGACTCCTTAGCATTGAATGAGTGTGGTTGATTCATCATTGCAGTATTCTCCCTCCTTCCCTGTGCTTTCTTCTCACCTCTGTGTAGCCAGCCAAAAAGATCATCAAGGACAACAACCACCCGAGCCACTGCGTGTCTACCCCACTATCATCCAGAATGCAAGGCCAGTAGAGCTGCATCAAAGCTGGGACTGAGAAACTGAAAAACAGCTTCTATCTCAAGGGCATCAGAATGTTAAACAACCATCACTAACATAGAGGCTGCTGCCAACATACAGACTCATATCACTGGCCACTTTAATAAATGGATTTAATACAAATATCACTAGTCACTTAAATAATGCCACTTTAATAATGTTTACATATCCTACATTACTCATCTCATATGGTATAAAATACAGTATATAAACATCTATTGCATCTTGCCTATGCCGCACGGCCATTGAACATCCATATATTTATATATTCTTATTCCATCCCCTTACATTATGTGTATAAAGGTAGTCATTGTGAATTTGTTAGATTACTTGTTAGATATTACTGCACTGTCGGAACTAGAAGCACAAACAGATCGCTACTTCCGCATGAACTTTTGTTTACCATGTGTATGTGACAATGCGATTTGATTTGGATTTGAATGTGAATGGTGTAAACCCTGAGAGTGATCATGCATTATTTTCTATGTTACATGTTTGCATTTAGATTTTCCACTCTGCGTATTTACATAGATTTAATCATGTGATGAATGTTATCAATCTATACATGAGCCTCTGTCCTTGCCCTTGATGGCACTAATGGTTTAATCAACCCACACGTTTGTCAATTTTATTTATGCACTTCATTGCACCCTGCATATTTTGGGTGTCTAGCCTCCATATTTTCAAATGTGTGGTTATCTAGCCGTTTTATAACCCTGAGATTTAGACATTTAAAAACGTTAAACTTTCAATCTTGTCTGTGTGGTGGCCTGGGATGTAGAAGCCTGTTCGCGACATACACTCACGGCACATTGTACCCCCTTCATGGTCCCTCTGTCTCTCTATGATAACCTACATTCACTGTTTCCACATCACTTTAGTCCCGCAAAATGGCTCTTCCCACGCTGCCACTTTCGCCCTCTTCCTCTCCACACACCTTCTCTCTCTGAATTCATTAGCACAGTCCAGGACAGAGCACGCAGCTCAGCAGGTCACGCAGAAAATAGCAGGCCAAACATTGCTAACCAGGCTGACAGTTGTACTAACACGTCAACGAACGTTTATTCCTTATTTTACCAGGTGAGTTGACTGAGAATACATTCTCATTTACAACAATGATCTGGGGAAAGTTACAAAACATATTAAAATACATAGTTAACATACAGAATATATAAGCAAACAAACAGAAAAAAAATGTACAAATTAAAACAAGATCAAGCATAGAATCATTAAAAAACGCATTCTTCCTTAAGGTCCTCACACAGCCCTCTGAACTGCCTCAGAGGCACCAATTGAGACAAATGTGAAACCAGTCACATGGCAAACTGAATCATATCGACATGTATTGCGGACCATTTTCCACAGTAGGTTATAAATGCCATTTTTCTGAATTATTCTTGTATTCTCTCATTTGTCTGGATGAAATTTGGAGATCCAAGCTATAAGCTTCCATAGGGACGACCCTGCCGAGTTGATGTATGCGCTTTATAATATTTTAATTATATGCCCGGGCTTTACTCAGTTTTATTTGGCAATTAGTATCATATGAAATATTAGCCACTATCAGGAGCCACCATAAGTAATAACCACAAACATTTATAACTGTCACTTTAGTATTAGTTTCATTCAATTTGTAGCCAAGATTTTGTATCATTACATTCTGTTTAACTGTCTTTCCTTTGTCACGTACGTACGTGTAGTTGTTCCTGGGGTTACTAGCATTAGTGGATCATATTAGGCTTTCATTCTGCAATAATTTGGGACACATAGCCTATTTGAATCATTATGGAACTGAGGCCACAAGTAGCAGTTTAAACCAAGAGACGATTGTTCAATCCATATTGTACACTTTTTTCCACCTTCCGAAATGTAATGAAATGAGCTTGAATATGGCAACTTTCAGGATGACTTTGCAGAGGTGGTTAGGTGAAAGGGCCTGAAGAAGCTGCGACCTGGGCTTTACTTTCCTGCCTTCGACGATCCGCTCTGACTGGCAAATAGCTTAGCCCCACTGGAAGTGGACTGTCCGCCCCCAGGAACCGACTCTGGTCCTTGAAACCCCGATGCCAGGCAAGTGATCGCCAACGTCAAACAGCAGGTCGACAACAATAGTCCCTCTACCCATGTCCACCTATCTATTCTGCCTTCAGCTGGCAGCCAGACAGTGCCCCCTGTCCCCAACAGAGGACTACCTCATCACCGGACTTCCTCAACTTTGGACCACCAAGTTAGGATTGAGGGAATGATGAAGGAAGCAAAGTACCAAGAGATGCTCGATGAAAACCTGCTCAGGACCTCAGACTGGCAATACGGACTTTCAGCTCCCTCCCAATATTTTCTGTTGGGTTCAGGTCTGGAGACTGACTAGGCCACTCCAGGACCTTGAGATGCTTCTTACGGAGCCACTCCTTAGTTGTGGAGGTGCAGAAAGAAAAATGTTGCCCGCTCGACAGACGTCTAGAATATCGGTCCACTAATATTAGTAAAGGCCCAGTGCACTACTTTTGTGAGAGAAAAAACACTTTTTCTAAACACACGTATATATGTGGGTTTGTGTGTGTACCAGTCAAACGTTTGGACACACCTACTCATTTGAGGGTTTTTCTTTATTTTTACTATTTTCAATTTCTGCGTCTGGTAACTCTAATGAACTGATCATCTGCAGCAGCAGGGGTGACTCTGGGTCTGCCTTTCCTGTGGCGGTCCTCATGAGTGCCAGTTTCATCATAGAGCTTGATGGTTTTTGTACCTGCACTTGAATAAACTATCAAAGTTCATGAAATGTTCTGGATTGACTGACCTTCATGTCTTAAAGTGATGAAGGACTGTCATTTCTCTTTTGCTTATTTGAGCTGTTCAGAGAATTTTGTTTCATAATGGTCCAAGAGTTGACAAGAGTGTGCAAAGCTGTCATCAAGACAAAGGGTATCTACTTTAAAGAATCTCAAATATAAAATATATTTGGATTTGTTTAACCTGTTTGGGGTAAGGGGCAGCATTTTCACTTTTGGATAAATAGCGTGCCCAAACTGAACTGCCTCCTACTCTGTCCTAGATCCTAATATATGCATATTATTAGTAGTATTGGAAAGAAAACACTGAAGTTTCTAAAACTGTTTGAATCATGTCTGTGAGTATAACAGAACTTATTTACCAGGCGAAACCCCGAGGAGTCACTGTCTTTTCAATATATTTTCATGGGGAATCCAGAATGCTAATTGACTTTCAAGCAGTTCTTAGTAAGTGCAAAAAATGGTGAATGCAGATGTTCCGGGTAGCCATTTCATTAGTTATTTAGCAGCCTTGTTTAACAGTCTTATGGTTTTGGGGTAGAAGCTGTTCAGGGTCCTGTTGGTTCCAGACTTGGTGTACTGGTATCTCTTGCCATGCCGTAGAAGAGAGAACAGTCTTGCCATGCGGTAAAAGAGAGAACAGGTAAGAAGGTTTGCTGTGTCTGTCAGCGTAGTGTCCAGAGCATGGAGGCGCTACCAGGAGACAGGCCAGTACATCAGGAGACGTGGAGGAGGCCGTAGGAGGGCAACAACCCAGCAGCAGGACCGCTACCTCCGCCTTTGTGCAAGGAGGAGCAGGAGGAGCACTGCCCTGTGAAATGACCTCCAGCAGGCCACAAATGTGCATGTGTCTGCTCAAATGGTCAGAAACAGACTCCATGAGGGTGGTATGAGGGCCCGACGTCCACAGGTGGGGGTTGTGCTTACAACCCAACACCGTGCAGGACGTTTGGCATTTGCCAGACAACACCAAGCTTGGCAAATTCGCCACTGGCGCCCTGTGCTCTTCACAGATCTCACAGGCACTGAGCACATGTGACAGACGTGACAGAGTCTGGAGACGCCGTGGAGAACGTTCTGCCTGCAACATCCTCCAGCATGACTGGTTTGGCGGTGGGTCAGTCATGGTGTGGGGTGGCATTTCTTTGGGGGGCCGCACAGCCCTCCATGTGCTCGCCACAGGTAGCCTGACTGCCATTAGGTACTGAGATGAGATCCTCAGACCCCTTGTGAGACCATATGCTGGTGCGGTTGGCCCTGGGTGCCTCCTAATGCAAGACAATGCTAGACCTCATGTGGCTGGAGTGTGTCAGCAGTTCCTGCAAGAGAAAGGCATTGAAGCTATGGACAGGCCCGCCCATTCCCCAGACCTGAATCCAAATTGAGCACATCTGGGACATCATGTCTCGCTCCATCCACCAACGCCACGTTGCATCACAGACTGTCCAGGAGTTTGAGGATGCTTTAGTCCAGGTCTGGGAGGAGATCCCTCAGGAGACCATCCGCCACCTCATCAGGAGCATGCCCAGGCGTTGTAGGGAGGTCATACAGGCACGTGGAGGCCACACACACTACTGAGCCTAATTTTGACTTGTTTTAAGGACATTAGATTATAGTTGGATCAGCCTATAGTGTGGTTTTCCACTTTAATTTTGAGTGTGACTCCAAATCCAGACCTCCATGGGTTGATAAATTGGATTTCCATTGATAATTTTTGTGTGATTTTGTTGTCAGCACATTCAACTATGTAAAGAAAAAAGTATTTAATAAGAATATTTAATTCATTCAAATCTAGGATGTGTTATTTTAGTGTTCCCTTTATTTTTTTGAGCAGTGTATATATTGTGTATAATGTGTATATATATATTGTATTATACATGGCACATTTGGGAAAAAGAGACCTAGGTCTCCATATGTCTTCCCTGTTAAAATAAAGGATAAATAAAACACATTTAAAACATTTAAAAATGCTCCATGTTTTAAACACCACATACCAGGAATAGTGAGGGCATGTCACTTGAACCGTGTGGTGGATCGAAGGAAGAAGGGAAGCTTATCTGTGTTACTGCTATTTGATGGAGTTTATCCCAACACATGTAAAGCTGGGTAATATGAGATACCCGGTGAGAGCTTTTGTGAACAGGCTGTTGCAAATGTCTTAATTGTTTGGCCACGTGGAAAGTGTGTGCAGACTGAATAAATATGATGTTGAAGAGTCAGTGGATACACAGTGCTGCAATTGTTCATGAGTTCCAAGAGTGCTGCGAAGGAGGTCACATAGCAGCAAGAATCAGGGCTGTCCCTGATGGAGAAAGGAGAAGATGGAGGGAAGTCAGAGAAGAGAAAATAGAGAAAAAGAGGGCGGACAAGATAAAGATTTCAGAAGGAAAGTGCCTCAAATGTCCAAAGCCTTGAAACTTGCCACTTGCTTCTCTGCATAAAGCAGAAGCCAGAAGTGTTATTTAGCTGAGATTAGCCACACCACACTTTTATAAAAGAGTGTTCCAAAGGGGTTCTTTAGCTGTTCCCATAGGAGAACTCTTTTGGGTTCCAGGTAGAACCCTCTGTGGAATGGTTCTATACTGAACAAAAATATAAACACAACATGTCTTTACAGGTCCCATGTTTCATGAGCTGAAATAAAATATCCTAGAAATTTTCCATATGCACAAAAGCTTATTTCTTTAAAATTCTGACTGCAGGAATGTCCACCAGAGCTTTGGCCACAGAATTTAATGTTAATTTCTCTTCCATAAACTGCCTCCAACATTGGGAGGCTGCCTCCAGCTTTTGGAGGCAGCCTCACAACCGCAGACCACATGTAACCACGCCACCCTAGGACCTCCACATCCGGCTTCCTCACCTGGAGGCCAAAATAGTTTTAGAGAATTTGGTAGGCGGTCGAACCGGCCTCACAACCACAGACCAAGTGTAACCACACCAGCCCAGGACCTTCACATCCGGCTTCCTCACCTGCGGGATCGTCTGAGACCAGCCAACCAGACAGCTGATGAAACTGAGGGATATTTCTGTCTGTAATAAAGCCCCTTTGTCATGTGAAATCCATAGATTAGGGCCTAATACATTTTTTAAAAATTGAATGATTGCCTTATATGAACGAACTGTAACTCAGTTAAATCTTTGAAATAGTTGCATGTTATGTTGTATTTTTGTTCAGTATACATTTTACCTGGAACCCATTAAGGTCCTTCAAAGGGCTCTCCTTGGGGACAGCTGAAGAACCCTTTTAGGTGATAGCATGATAGCATGTTTTTTTCTAACAGTGTACAACACAGCAACTATGAATTGACTGATAAGAAAATTGACACAGAAAGCTAAACTCACTATATTGTAGTCTGCTAGAAGTGATATCATACAGTCTTGAATGACAGACTGTTAGCTAGCTAGCTAGTGAATAGCTGGATCTAGGTTCCAAGATCGTATTTGGTATTTGAGCTCAAACCTGTACAATTTCTGGGTTTTCAGTGTAAACTTAAATTACTAAAACTAAATAGAAAGTATGTAGAAAAGATAATGGACCAATGCATTTTTTAATAGTGGCCTATAATCTTGGAGAATTTACAATCACCAAAATAAAAGCCATGGAAATCAGGCTCCCATTGATTTTGTTATAATGTTTTATCATAAGAACACAGAATTAGCCATGTCAAAATGTGTGCATTTGCTGGAAATTTTCTTAATAACTGCAAAATTGTCTCTCAGCTTTATGGCAACAATGTATTGAATTTCAGAAAAATGCCTTTAAAACTGCAACATTTTCATTCAGCTCCTTGGCAAAATGTGTACAATTGCAAGAAATGTGCCTGGACAGAATATCTTGCCCAGGGCCCGGACAGAATTCAGCCACGCAGACCACCTACCACGCCCAGTGCCACGCCCGCCCCCTTTTGATCCAGAAAAAGCCTTGCATTGTTACAAATAGATTAATAATTATACAGTATATTCCATGTAAGAAGCCATACACAAATCTACATCCAGTTAAGTTTTTTGAAGAAGAGGTTATTATTAATAAAACATTTACCGCTCAACCCTTTTGGTTTGCAACTCAAAAGACACCTCAATTGGTGGGTCATGGAGCAAAAACGCTTGGGAACCCCTGCTCTAGTTTGAACAAGAAAAGTGAGGTGGATTTGAGAGTGCTGTGATTATTTATAAATGTGTGTGTGAAATATGGGGGTCAGCAGGAAGGGGCTTGTTGGGCTTCATGGATTTCCTGAATGGTGTACAGATGGACGGGAGTGGTGGCAGGATGTATCCTGCGCTGGCTGGTGTGGGGACCTCCTCAATCTTCTGGCCATGCTGCTGCTAAAGCAAAAACGACCTGCAGGCTTCCCTCTCAGGCACAGGACTCATCCACCGCACTGTGGCATAATACTACTGTTGGATGTGTGGGGTTTGGAGGAGACTCTCCTGTGACACGAGTCTGTTTGTGGAGAGTGCCTTGACACTATTGCTGCTGCTCACTGTAAGGTTGCTTGCTACATTTAAAATGGTGTCTACTTATTTGTGTGTTTGTTTGTTTACTTGTTTATTAATTTGTTCATTCATACATCATTCATTCATTCATCCCATCCCAATGCTGTGTTCACTGTTAGCCTTTCATGTCTGGTCTGTTTGTGCTTTAGCCAACTGCATTTGCTCATGGTCATGCCAGTTATGACAATGTATGGCATTACAACAGTTGAAATAGTGCCTTGAGTGGCTACATTACTAACCGTATCGGGCCAGGCTAGTACAGTCAATGTACACCGTTCATAGTACTGTTCTTTCAAGGTTTGCCATGTGGACGGCTGAGGTTTAGCTGAAACAGTTCAGGCTAGTAGTCTATCAGTATGGACCCTGGTGACCTCGGACCTGACTTCCACTGTGCTTTTCGGTACAGTGATTTAATTGGTATAGCCAAGTGGTAACAGACCAAATTAAAGACTTCTCTGTTGAGTGTCAATGAACATCATCGGATAGCTAACGAGTTTAGCAAAGAAGTTTAACATGCTCATTGGTCAAATGCTGTAGTTGCTATGTTGCAATGTTTCAACAGGTCTCATCTGCAACCTATGGAACTAGCTTAATAAAAAATAAATTAAATAAAAAAAATAGCGTTCTTTACAATCGCCCAGTCATGCTTTCGAAAGCAGCACCTATACCATGTGCATCAAGGATGTACGCGATAACTCAATGTCTTTCATGCTAACTCAATCACCACAACCAATAGGGACAGAAGTCTTTCCTGGCCAGGTCATGTGTGCAGGAAAAATTCCTGGCCCTAACCATAACTCACTTTTTCACTCCAACTCAATGTCCCATGCACTCATGGGAATCTTAGTGATTGTCTGTTTCCTTGTCTGACTAACTCTAACTGCAGATCATTGGGTTCAGTCAGTCAGTCTGTGGCTCATAGCACTCTCTCTCTCTCTCTCTCTCTCTCCATTTTCATCTTTTAAGAGGGAATAAAATCCATCAGGCACAGCTGTGGGGATGACCTCATGTGACCAACAAACACAACTCAGACAGACATTGGAGCACATATACCTAACACACACAGACACTAACAAATGCACACATGTACTGTATACCAGGGGCGTAGGCATGGGTAAGCCAGGCCTTCCCAATCAGATTGAGAAAAAACAAAGAAATAATACGTGTCCTTATATGTCCTTAGGCTGATGGACCATTCTTGATACACACGGATGAACTGTTGAGCGAGAAAAACCCAGCGACGTTGCAGTTCTTGACACACTCAAACTGCTGCGCCTGGCACCTACTACCATACCTTGTTTAAAGGCACTTCAATATTTTGTCTTGTCCATTCACCCTCTGAATGGCACACATACACATCTCAATTGTTTCAAGGCTTAAAAATCTAAACTGTCTCCTTCCCTTCATCTACATTGATTGAAGGGGATTTAACAAGTGACATCAATAAGGGATCATATCCTTCAACTGGAAACACCTGGTCAGCCTATGTGATGGAAAAAACAGGTGTTCCTAATGTTTTCTACACTCAGTGTATAGTATAAATGTATTTAATTTCCCCAATGTTACACTTTATATACATCACAGCAATATAATGAAACTGTTTGACATAGAAACACCAGACTTTCGGCATTTAAAAAATAATAAAGTGTATTGATTATGAAATTATGAAAAAAATATATAACATTCCACCCATGAGGCCACTAGAGGGAGATTTGGTCATTTGACTGCAGGAAAGGTCTACAGTAGAGGAATTTACAGCTGGATTTAAGAGCAAACGGTTCCCAAAATATGTCTATTTATCATAAGCACCTGCTTGATAAACTAAACATCTATTAGTCACTTAATACATAGGGGTGCTTTTCAAACACACACTAATGATTGTGTGTACAAGACAGTATGGCCTATGTGTGTGTTTGTGTGCGTGAGCATTTGTTTTGAGAGCAAAGAGATCCACTAGTATTTCCTCCCAGGTGCTCAAATTCACAGAAGGTCAGAGGTCATATGAAGAAACAAAGGAACAAAGTTGTCATTCAGTTTAAATTAGGACCCATGTTACTATACTCCCTATTCTTTTGTACTCTTCACCTTCCTTCTCCCCTGTCCAGTCACCTTTTAATATCTCTGTGTGTGTGTTTACCTCAGTCCCTAGTCAAGCGCACGCTAATCTACTGTATACTGATTCACTTGAATGCTTCCAAGCTCAAGAACATCCCTAGCTAATCTGAATCACTCTCACCCAAAGTGAATTAGCTCCAATAGTCCTCCCCACTGCTCCACTTTCTGATGGATGCCCCATGACTGGCTGGCTGCTGATATTTTTGGATTGTTTGTACCAGAACAAACTTTATCAAGAACTGTCTCTGTTCTGTCACAGCTAAATATAGGTATTGGAGCCTCTTCAGAGATCAGGTCAGAACAGCACACCAGAGGAACTTCAGAACTTCAGGACCCCTTAAAACCGCGTGGAAAACTCATCAGGGGTGGAAGAAGCCTGCATCAAACTACACTGAACAAACAAATAAATGCAACATGCAACAATTTCAAAGATTTTACTGAGTTTACAGTTCATAAAAGGAAATCATTCAATTAAATCAATTCATTAGGCCCTAATCTATGGATTTCACATGACTGGGAACACAGATATACATCTGCTGGTCCCAGACACCTTAAAAAAAGGTAGGGGTGTGGACCAGAAATCCAGTCAGTATCTGGTGTGACCACCATTTGCTTCATGCAGCGCGACAGATCTCCTTCACGTAAAGTTGATCAGGCTGTTGATTGTGTCCTGTGGAATGTTGTCCCAATCCTCTTCAATGGCTGTGCTAAGTTGCTGCATTTTGCCGGGAACTGGAACACGCTGTCGTACACGTCAATCCAGAGCATCCCAAACATGCTCAAGGGGTGACATGTTTGGTGAGTATGCAGGCCATGGAAGAACGGGTACATTTTCAACTTCCAGGAATTGTGTACAGATCATTGTGAAATGGGGCTATGCATTATCATGCTGAAACATGATGTGATGGCGGAAGATAAATGGCACGACAATGGGCCTAAGGATTACAACATGGCATCTCTGTGCATTCAAATTGCCATCGATGAAATGCAATTGTGTTTGTTGTCCATAGCTTATGCATGCCTATGCCATAACCCTACCGCCACCATGGGTAACTTTGTTCATAACGTTGACATCAGCAAACAGTTGAAACCGGGATTCATCTACGAAGAGCACACTTCTCCAGCTTGCATTTGCCCACTGAAATTTGTTACGATGCCGAACTGCAGTCAGGTCATGATAAGGATGGTAAGGATGACGAGCACGCAGATGAGCTTCCCTGAGATGGTTTCTGACATATTGTCATGCCCTCATCTGTTTTACCTGTCCTTGTGCTTGTCTCCACCCGCTCCAGGTGTCGTGTATTATCCCTGGTGTATTTATTCCTGCGTTTCATGTCTCTCTGGGCCAGTTTGTCTTGTTTGGCAAATCAACCAGAGGTTTGGTGTCTCAGCTCCTGCTTTTTCCAGTCTCTCTTTTCTCGCCCTCCTGGTTTTGACCCTTGCCTGTCCTGACTCTGAGCCCACCTACCTGACCACACTGCCTGCACCTGACCTCGAGCCTGCCTATCGCCTGGTTCTCTTTGGAATCTGACCTGGTTTATGAACTCTCGCCTGTACCCGACCTGCCTTTTGCCTACCCCTTTTGTTATAATAAATATCGGAGCTCAACGATCTGCCTCCTGTGTCAGCATTTGGGTCTCGCCTTGTGCCCTTATACATATTGTGCAGAAATTCTTCGGTTGTGCAAACCCACAGTTTCATTACCTGTCCGGGTGGCTGGTCTCAGACGATGCCGCAGGTGAAGAAGACGGATTTTGATGTCCTGGGCTGGCGTGATTACACGTTGTGCAGTTGTGAGGCTGGTTGGGCGTACTGCCAAATTCTCTAAAACAACATTATGGTAGAGAAAACAACAAGAGGCTGGGTTTCTGTACATCACTTTGATATATCAGCTGAAGTTAGAAGGGCTATATAAATACATTTGATTTGATTAAATTCTCTGGCAATAGCTCTGGTGGACATTCCTGCAGTCAGCATGCCAATTGCATGCTCCCTCAAAACTTCAGACATCTGTGGCATTGTGTTGTGTTACAAAACTGAACATTTTAGAGTGGCCTTTTATTGTATCCAGCACAAGGTGGACCTGTGTAATGATTATGCTGTTTAATCAGCTTTATGATATGCCACACCTGTCAGGTGGATGTATTCCTAGCAAAAGAGAAATGCTCATTAACATAACATTTTAGATTACTCCCTGCACCACACACACAGCTCTCATCCCCAAGTCAGATAAGGACACATCTGCTCTGCATTACCCACCAGACTACAGAGGGCCCCTTGACTCCCGCAAAACCCTTCTCCTCTCTCTCTTTGTCCTTACTCTCCTCCTCCTTTCCATCTTCTCCTATTTTCTTCTTTCGCTCTCATTCATGTCGCTCTTCATCTTCTCCTGCCATACCAATGGCTCCACTGTGTACGATCCCAACCTGGTCTCAGAGCATTTTAGATGGTTATGTGTATAAATCTGAGACACATTTAGTATATATAACATTTCATATAGTATGTATTAATTTGTGGATGTCCATCACCCATTTCTTATCATATGTTTCGAATTAGAATTTGCATTATATGTTATGAATTTGCAAAACATACTACATGTTAAGAGTTTACAAACGTATGATATGTTATGAATCTAGCTAAGTGGCTACTGTTAGCTAGCTGGCTAATGTTAGCTAGGCAAGGGGTTAGGGTTAAGGTTATGTTTAAGTTTAGGAGTTAGGTTAAAGGGTGAAGGTTAGGGTTAGCTAAAAGGGTTAAGGTTAAGGGAATGGTTAGCTGGAAGAGTTAGCTAACATGCTAAGTATACTGAACAAAAACATAAAAGCAACATGCAGCAATTTCAACGATCTTACTGAGATAAAGTTTGTATAAGGAAATCAGTAATTTGAAATTCATTAATCTATGGAATGCAAAAAACTGGGCAGGAGCGCAGCTCTGGTAGTGCATAGGCCCAACCACTTGGGAGCATGGTCCACCCACTGGGGAGCAAGGCCCAGCCAATCAGAATGTTTTGTTTCATTACAGACAGAAATATTCATCAGTTTCATCAGCTGTCCGGGAGACTGGTCTCAGACGATCCAGCAGGTGAAGAAGCCGGATGTGGAGGTCCTAGGGTGGCGTGGTTACATGTGGTCTGCAGTTGTGAGGCTGCCTACAAAAGCTGGAGGCAGCCTCACAACGTTGGAGGCAGCTTATGGTAGAGAAATGAACATTAATTTCTCTGGCAATAGCTCTGTTGGACATACCTGCAGTCAGCATGCCAATTGCACACTACCTCAAAACTTGAGACATCTGTGGCATTGTGTTGTGTGACACAACTCAACATTTTAGAGTGGCCTTTTATTGTCCCCAGCAAAAGGTGCACCCGTGTGATGATCATGCTGTTTAATCAGCTTATTGATATGACCTGTCAGGTGTATGGATTATCTTGGCAAATGAGAGATGCTCACTAACAGGGATGCAAATAAATGTGTACACAACTTTTGAGATATATAAGCTTTTTGGGTGTATGGGAACTTTATGGAATCTTTTATTTCACCTCATGAAACATGGGACCGAAACTTTACATGTTGCGTTTATATTTTTGATCAGTATAGTTGCAAAGTAGTTAAAAAGTAGTAAGTAGTTCAAATTAGCTAATTTGCTAATGTTGTCCGTGATGAGATTCAAACTCACAACCTTTGGGTTGCTAGACGTTCGTGTTATACTTCGACCCAACCACCTTACTTTCGCTTTTGCCTTAACCAGCTCGGGAGTTAATTCCTCTGCTGGTAGCGTGACTACAGCTCAAGCTCATTACCATAACGCACAATGCGCAAAAATATTCCTAAAAATATTTAACCTCCACACATTAACAAGTAAAATAGCTCAAATGAAAGATAAACAAGTTGTTTATCTAGCCAGCAAGTCAGATTTCTAAAATGTTTTACGGCGAAAACATAGCACATATTTATGTCAAACCACCACCGCAGACATAACTCATTAGCATAGCCAAGTAGGAAAAAATATGCAATCAACAAACGCAGGATTAAAAGAAAAATCATTTCACTAACCTTTTGAAATCTTCATCAGATGACAGTAATATAACATGTTACACAGTACATTCATTTTTTTCAATAATATGCTATATATATCCATACATCTCTGTTTACAATGATGCATCGTTCAAAAATGCTACCCAAATGTCCTGAGAAATGACGATAGCCCCGGCAGATAACGTCAGCTAACAAGGAATACACATCATAAACTTTGACTAAATATGCATGTTTTACATATGTATAGCAAGATACAATTCTTCTAAATGCAATTGCATTGTTACATTTAATTTTAACGTTACATTTTGCGTTCACTAGACTATAATATGGAGTCGGCGCTCCCACAGTAGCATAATGACTCCTCTATCTTGGAGTCGACAGAAACCCAAAATGAATACATTAAATATTCCCTTACCTTTGTTATTCTTCCATCAAACGACCTGTAAGGGATTATACTCACCAAATTAGCGTTCAGTTTTCAAGTCTGCGTCTTTCGGTTCTCAAAATAGCCTGATTTTGGTAAAAATGTAGTCAAAATTGAAGTGGTTGCGCACAAACTTCGAAAGTATATATAATATGTCGAGTAAACTTGTCAAACTAACTTCATAATCAAGCTTTAACATGTTATAAAGGTGTACAGCAATTTTGAGAACAAACAAACACAAGCACTGTTCAATCGATCTTGGAAAAGAGAGGACTTGACCATTGCGCACAGGTTTTTTTGAGTGACTGAGAGCTTACCGCGTGCTCAAACTCTCCCGAGCAGGGGATTCTCACAATGAGAAGTCCCATTGAAAGCTGAGATCACGCTGAACACGTGGAGACTGTTCCGGGTGCTGTGACTGTTTGTGAAGGGTGTTTGCGATGAGGTCAAAGGTGACCCAACTTTTCAGATGAGAAGAGATATTTTGGGAAAATGCAGATTTTGAGAGTTCTGCTATACATAGAGACACAATTTAAACGGTTTTAAAAGCTTTAGAGTGTTTTCTATTCGATAATATTTTTTATTTGCATATATTAGCAACTTTTGACAAAAATGTATCATGTTTTATATGGGTACCCAAATCCTCCAGAAGGGGCAGTAAACCGTGGTATCCTGAAGTAACAATCTGTTTTATGTAACCATACCAAATGTAACATATCATACTTATTTGAGTGTCCCAGATTTACATTTACTATGTTACGTTTAGTCTATGAGACCCTCCATCAAGGTTAATTCGTGTAGGAGTGGAGCTTCGTACTTGGCCCGACCCCTCCTGCCCAACCCTGTGGTGCTGATGGTAGTTGTGTGGCCCAGTCACGCTACCCCTGCCCACGCCAGAGTTCTTCCCACTCCTCACCATCTGCGGAGCTCTGCTCTCTGTTACACGCCTGGAAAAGTCATTCTCAATGTCTGGCACCGCCTGTTGATTTCTCCAAATGCAGATATTATAGCATACATGCAAGGCTTGTACCTCACTTGTACTTGTAGATGCCTAAATACTTTGTGTGGAAGAGTGATCACTAAGGGATACCTGTTACTAGTCTAGATATTCTGCAGGCACCTTTCAGTATGTTGATGACAATGGAACAGACATGATTCACAAATCGAGACTATTCTAACTGAAACCACCAAGACGGCATGACCCTAAGGCAAACGATCACCATGTTTACGACGGTCATGTTCATTAGGGCATGCAAAGGAATGTTTTGTTAAAGGTCTTTCTGACACCTCCTGGGTCAGTGAGAATGTCCTTATTACTTCAATTGGATAGAAAGAAACATTGTTTGCCTACATGTACAGATGTACAGTATTTCTATTGTAGGCCTATGCATTCATTTCTTTTCATAACACTCAACATTGTAGCTGTATCTGCAAATATTTGTCTTGCTTTTTACCTCTGCACTGTTGGGAATGGGCTCGTAAGTAAGCATTTCACTGTAAAGTCTAAACCTGTTGTATTCGGCGCATGTGACCAATAAAATTTGATCTGCTAAATCTTATCCTGCTAAATCTTATCCTGCGCTCCGTGGCAGGTAGCCTAGCGGTTAAGAGAGTAACCGAGAAGTCGATGGTTGGAATCGCAGAGCCAGCAATGTGGGAAAATCTACTGTTCTGCCCTTGAACAAGGAAGTTAACTGCTCCCCGGGAGCCGATGACGTCGATTAAGACAGCCCCCACACCTCTCTGAATCAGAGGAAAACACGTGTGACCCGATTTAGGAAATGAGGCGTATGTCGCAAGTCACGACTTCACAGGAGAGCCGTTTGAACGTAATTCATATTTTTTTAAGCAAAATGTGTTTTTTTTTTGGCAGAAATGCCTTCTCAAACATGTGAACTTTCATGTGCCTTAATAACAAACTTTTATGCCATCTGTAAATATGAATAAAGTTATAAATTACGAGCCTATTTGGTTTAGACAAAAAAGTCAGGAATCTTCCCACAAGCCGTGATTGGCTGAGATAATGAGTGGGTTGGACACGCTGAGAGATGAGTTTCAGATTGGTCTGCGGTGTAGCATCTTGTGTCGATAAATGAGCTGCTCTTTATGTATAGATAATAATTTCTGCTGCAGTTTTTTCGGAAGATATAATGATAGATACTGTACTTCCGGCGCCGACAGAGGTGGCCGCCTCGCTTCGCGTTCCTAGGAAACTATGCAATTTTTTGTTTTTTTACATGTTATTTCTTACATTAGTACCCCAGGTCATCTTAAGTTTCATTACATACAGTCGAGAAGAACTACTGAATATAAGAGCAGCGTCAACTCACCATCAGTACGACCAAGAATATGACTATCGCGAAGCGGATCCTGTGTTCTGCCTTTCACCCAGGACAACGGAATGGATCCCAGCCGGCGACCCAAAAAAACGACTTCGTAAAAGAGGGAAACGTAGCGGTCTTCCGGTCAGACTCCGGAGACGGGCTCATCGTGCACCACTCCCCAGTATACTTCTCGCCAATGTCCAGTCTCTTGACAACAAGGTTGATGAAATCCGAGCAAGGGTAGCATTCCAGAGGGACATCAGAGACTGTAACGTTCTTTGCTTCACGGAAACATGGCTCACTGGAGCGACGCTATCGGAGTCGGTGCAGCCAGCTGGTTTCTCCACGCATCGCGCCGACAGAAACAAACATCTTTCTGGTAAGAAGAGGGGCGGGGGCGTATGCCTTATGGTTAACGAGACGTGGTGTGGTCACAAAAGCATACAGGAACTCAAGTCCTTCTGTTCACCTGATTTAGAATTCCTCACAATCAAATGTCGACCGCATTATCTACCAAGGGAATTCTCTTCGATTATAATCACAGCCGTATATATTCCCCCCCAAGCAGACACATCGATATCTCTGTACAAACTTTATTTGACTCTTTGCAAACTGGAATAAATACATCCTGAGGATGCATTCATTGTAGCTGGGGATTTTAACAAGGCTAATCTGAAAACAAGACTCCCTAAATTGTATCAGCATATCGATTGCGCAACCAGGGCTGACAAAACCTTGGATCACTGCTATTCTAACTTCCGCGACGCATATAAGGCCCTGCCCCGCCCTCCTTTCGGAAAAGCTGACCACGACTCCATTTTGCTGATCCCTTCCTACAGACAGAAACTAAAACAAGAAGCTCCCACGCTGAGGTCTGTTCAATGCTGGTCCGACCAATCTAATTCCACACTCCAAGACTGCTTCCATCACGTGGACTGGGATATGTTTCGTATTGCGTCAGACAACAACATTGACGAATACGCTGATTCGGTGTACGAGTTCATTAGAACGTGCGTTGAAGATGTCATTCCCATAGCACCGATTAAAACATTCCCAAACCAGAAACCGTGGAATGATGACAGCATTCGCGTGAAACTGAATGCGCGAACCACTGCTTTTAATCAGGGCAAGGTGACCGGAAATATGACCGAATACAAACAATGTAGCTATTCCCTCCGCAAGGCAATCAAACAAGCTAAGCGTTAGTATAGAGACAAAGTAGAATCTCAATTCAACGGCTCAGACACAAGAGGTATGTGGCAGCGTCTACAGTCAATCACGGATTACAAAATGAAAACCAGCCCCGTCACGGACCAGGATGTCTTGCTCCCAGGCAGACTAAATAACTTTTTTGCCCGCTTTGAGGAAAATACAGTGCCACTGACACGGCCTGCAACCAAAACATGCGGCCTCTCCTTCACTGCAGCCGAGGTGAGTAAAACATTTAAATGTGTTAACCCTGGCAAGGCTGCAGGCCCAGACGGCATCCCCAGCCGCGCCCTCAGAGCATGCGCAGACCAGCTGGCTGGTGTGTTTACGGACATATTCAATCAATCTCTATCCCAGTATGCTGTTCCCACATGCTTCAAGAGGGCCACCATTGTTCCTGTTCCCAAGAAAGCTAAGATAACTGAGCTAAACGACTACCGCCCAGTAGCACTCACTTCCGTCATCATGAAGTACTTTGAGAGACTAGTCAAGGACCATATCACCTCCACCCTAGACCCACTCCAATTTTCTTACCGCCCAAATAGGTCCACAGACGATGCAATCTCAACCACACTGCACACTGCCCTAACCCATCTGGACAAGAGGAATACCTATGTGAGAATGCTGTTCATCGACTACAGCTCGGCATTTAACACCATAGTACCCTCCAAGCTCGTCATCAAGCTCGAGACCCTGGGTCTCGACCCTGCCCTGTGCAACTGGGTACTGGACTTCCTGACGGACCGCCCCCCAGGTGGTGAGGGTAGGCAACAACATCTCCACCCTGCTGATCCTCTGGGGCCCCACAAGGGTGCGTTCTGAGCCCTCTCCTGTACTCCCTGTTCACCCACGACTGCGTGGCCACGCATGCCTCCAACTCAATCATCAAGTTTGCGGACGACACTACAGTGGTAGGCTTGATTACCAACAACGATGAGACGGCCTACAGGGAGGAGGTGAGGGCCCTCGGAGTGTGGTGTCAGGAAAATAACCTCACACTCAACGTCAACAAAACTAAGGAGATGATTGTGGACTTCAGGAAACAGCAGAGGGAACACACCCCTATCCACATCGATGGAACAGTAGTGGAGAGGGTAGCAAGTTTTAAGTTCCTCGGCATACACATCACAGACAAACTGAATTGGTCCACCCACACAGACAGCATCGTGAAGAAGGCGCAGCAGCGCCTCTTCAACCTCTGGAGGCTGAAGAAATTCGGCTTGTCACCAAAAGCACTCACAAACTTCTACAGATGCACAATTGAGAGCATCCTGTCGGGCTGTATCACCGCCTGGTACGGCAACTGCTCCGCCCACAACCGTAAGGCGCGCCAGAGGGTCGTGAGGTCTGCACAACGCATCACCGGGGGCAAACTACCTGCCCTCCAGGACACCTACACCACCCGATGTTACAGGAAGGCATAAAGATCATCAAGGACAACAACCACCCGAGCCACTGCCTGTTCACCCCGCTATCATCCAGAAGGCGAGGTCAGTACAGGTGCATCAAAGCTGGGACCGAGAGACTGAAAAACAGCTTCTATCTCAAGGCCATTAGACTGTTAAACAGCCACCACTAACATTGAGTGGCTGCTGCCAAGACACTGACTCAACTCCAGCCACTTTAAAAATGGGAATTGATGGGAAATGATATAAAATATATCACTAGCCACTTTAAACAATGCTACCTAATATAATGTTTACATACCCTACATTATTCATCTCATATGTATACGTATATACTGTACTCTATATCATCTACTGCATCTTTATGTAATACATGTATCACTAGCCACTTTAACTATGCCACTTTGTTTACATACTCATCTCATATGTATATACTGTACTCGATACCATCTACTGCATCTTGCCTATGCCGCTCTGTACCATCACTCATTCATATATCTTTTTGTACAAATTCTTTATCCCCTTACACTTGTGTGTATAAGACAGTAGTTTGGGAATTGTTAGTTTGATTACTTGTTGGTTATTACTGCATTGTCGGAACTAGAAGCACAAGCATTTCGCTACACTCGCATTAACATCTGCTAACCATGTGTATGTGACAAATAAAATTTGATTTGACTTGATAGCCATGTAGAACAGGAAATGTAACCCAATTCAGGAAACTAGGTGTATGTCGCAAGTCACAACTTCACAGAAGAGCCGTTTGAAAGCAAAACATATTTTTTATCAAAAAGCGTTTTTTGGCAGAAATGCCTTTTTTGAACATGTGAACTTTCATGTGCCTTAATATGCCGTTTGCAAATACTAATAAAATTGATAATAATTACGATCATTGTTGGTTAAGCCACAGAAAAAGCCAGCAACCTTCCCACTAGCCATGATTGACTGAGATTTTGAGTGGGCTGGGCATGCCGAGAGAGGAATTCGAATTGGTCTGCCATATTGAAGGCTGCTGTCTATTTGAGCTCGTCAGTCTGATGTTGGTAATCCTGTCGAACACAGCTTTTTAAAAAAACATTGTGTAGTGGAGCTGCAAAAGTGCTGCTCTCCACTTTTTAGAGGATCAAATTTTGAAATCAGTGGAATTTGAGTATGATAGCTAAAGAGATGGAGATGACCTACGGATTACATCTTCAAACTAAGGGCAACTGTAGTATGGCACTCCTGACAGGGAGATGCGTCCATCATGCATGATGTTGTATACAGGTAAGATAGTCTAGCGTTAGCTAGCTACATTTTCAGATATTACACGTTTCTAATTTTGGTTTCTAAAAGTGGTTTCATTTCAAGCTAAAGTGTACTGTTAGCTAGCTAGCTAACGTTAGCTGGCAGGATCCCTAGCTGACGTTATTATTTGTTTCCCAGAGCCGTTAGCTTTTCTAGTTAGAGCCTAATGTTAGCTAGCTAACATTGGACCTGGTTGGTTAGCTCCATAGAACTGTGGCATTGCTGGCACTTTGTTAATTGTTGTTTAACTAGCCTATGTTAGCTGTCTGGCTTGTTAGCTAACATTATGTGACCTGTGTGTTCTTAAACATATTTTTTTACGTAGCCTGGTTCATTGTTTAGCTAGCTACACTACCGTTCAAAGGTTTGGGGTCAGAATCCTGGAGTCGCCTCTTCACTGTTGACATTGAGACTGGTGTTTTGCGGATACTATTTAATAAAGCTGCCAGTTGAGGACTTGTGAGGCGTCTGTTTCTTCAACTAGACACTCTAATGTACTTGTCCTCTTGCTCAGTTGTGCACCGCTGCTTCCCACTCCTCTTTCTATTCTGGTTAGAGACAGTTTGCGCTGTTCTGTGAAGGGAGTAGTACACAGCGTTGTACGAGATCTTCAGTTTCTTGCAAATTTCTCACATGGAATAGCCTTCATTTCTCATAACAAGAATAGACTGATGGGTTTCAGAGGAAATTTATTTTGTTTCTTGCCATTTTGAGCCAATAATCGAACCCACAAATGCTGATGCGCCAGATACTCAACTAGTTTAAAGAAGGCCAGTTGTATTGCTTCTTTAATCAGAACAACAGTTTTCAGCTGTCCTAACATAATTGCAAAAGGGTTTTCTAATGATCAATTAGCCTTTTAAAATGATCAACTTGGATTAGCTAACACAACGTGGCATTGGAACACAAGAGTGATGGTTGCTGATAATGGGCTTCTGTACACCTATGTAGATATTACATAAAAAGCCTGCCGTTTCCAGGTACAATAGTCATTTACAATGTCTACACTGTATTTCTGATCAATTTTGTGTTATTTTAATGGACAAAATGTGCTTTTCTTTCAAAAACAAGGACATTTCTAAGTGACCCCAAACTTTGGAACAGAAGTGTACTGTTAGCTAGCTAGATAACGTTAGCTGGCTGGCTCCCTAGTGGACATTATTATTTGTTTTCCCAGAGCTGTTTGCTTTCTAGTTAGAGCCTAATGTTGGCATTGTTGGCACTTTGTTAAATGTTGTTTAACTAGCTAGCGTCAGCTGGCTGGCTTGTTAGCTAACGTTACGTGATGTGTGTACCCGTTGAATATGGCCGGTCTCAGTAAACGTCTGCAAAAAAGCCTAATGAAATTGTTGCCAGCCGAGCTGGATAGGCTGTTTTCATGTCATCCAGAGATAAACAAATCATCAGTCAGAGCGTCAAGTGTGCGCTCCGAGAGTGAAACGAGATGGGAGGGGCTAAATCTTAAGAGGGTGTGAAGGATGCTGAATGGGTGTTGACAAAGAAGAGCTCTCACTAGATACCAAAACATTTAAAGGCGATTTTCTCAAAAGTGAATTTACAAGTTGATCAACTTTCAAACCATAATTACTTTCCCCAAATGCAGTGTATGATATACCATTTTGTAGCTCTGAGTCTCTACTTTTATCCAATGTAAAAAACACCATTTCACATTTTGCTATATGAGACCGAATCCAGGTGATGAGTCACAAATATGTTGCTACTACTCTCAATAACATTGTTGCCCTGAATTTAAAAGGGGCTTTCGACAAAGGTCAGTGGGAATAAGTTGTGATGGACTACTTTCTGGAGGACAATCATGCCATGCTGACTCTCTCTGACTCTGAAAATGATTCAGACGATGAGGAAATCCCTGATTTAAGTAAAAACATTTTCATTGAAGATGACATTGTAGATTAACCTATGTTTATGAAGTGTGTGTAACGTTAGTGACATTTTCTCAGTATGCCATTTCGCATTGCTAGTTATAGCCTAACGTTAGCTAGCTAACTAGCTAACATTTCATCTATCTGGTTAATTTTAGCTAGCAATGACAATCGGTTTGTGTTGCTAGTAACGTAACTATGGATTGGGATTTTAGTTTTTTTTTTTTAACAAGCTAGCTAACATTAACATGACATGTCTAAACAAAAGACCCCAAGTTAAAGCTTGCTGTTAGCTAACTAACATTAGCTGAGGTTAAATGGCTGGCTTGCTAGCTAACATGAACATGAACTTGCATGTATGAAGTGTGTGTAATGTTAGTGATGTTTTCTCAGAATGCCATTTCACATTGCTAGTTATAGCCTAATGTTAGCTAGCTTACATGGAACCTATTTGGTTAATTTTAGCTAGCTAAGTCACAATTGGTTTGTATTGCTAGTTAACGCTTGCTGGTAGCTAGCCAGCTGACGTTAGAACTGTATGAACTGTGTGTAGTGATGATCTATTCTATAATAATGCTAAAATATTGGAGTCTGGAAAGTGTCTTTCAGCATCAGTAGAACATGCCTGATTCTCATCCACCAGTCATACAATGAGAATGATATAATGCCTCCCATCAAAATGAGAGCTGGCCCAACACAGGTTACACCTGAAGCATGAGGACGAGTGGTGAACTTCATCAACAACTACGCAGATGATAATGCAATAGTATTACCAGGACGCCACCCAGAACACAAACACTTTGGTGGAAAGCTGCTGCCATCGTCTCTACAAGGATTCGATGACAACAGTTGGTATGTAAAGCATAAACAGATTTAGATTATTTGACCTCCAACATGATTGGCACTACTTTTATTGATCACACATCCCATAGCTGGTTGGACTGGAGGATGGTACGTTGCTGGTGGAAAGCTATAGCTGGCAACAACACCTGACTCCGTACTTCAGGCCGCTGCCACAGATCAAGCAGTAGCAGCACTTCAAGTGAATATCATTTTCATTGCATTGTATGAGGTTATTCTTCTTTTCTAAACTTAGGAGGTGAATTCATGAGGTGCAAGGTTGAAATGTTTAATTTTTGTTATTTCCTGTTTTACAGCTTCGATGCTATGGAGCCTGGTGTTGTTGTCGCCAAGGAGCATTCGGACTCAGTCGGGACCAGGTTTCAGCTGCTGCGCAGCGCTGACATCCTTCCTCCCATAGATGGTCTCCCTCTACAAGCACCACCTGGACTGAACAAAGCTAGACAAACGTATCTTTTTGAGATGATCAGGGAGTTTTGCGATGAAGAGACTATGGACATCACATGCCCTACACCAAAAACAAGGGCAGGACAGAAACAGGCTCTCAGAATATATATTCCCTTGTTCATGCGTGGTTCGGCAGGACCAGTCATCAGCACTATCTACAGTGCCTCTATTAAAATGAATCTCTCCTAACACACACTCCATACCTTGCTGCTACTATTTTTTCTATCCTGCTGCTCAGCCACTTTACCCCTGATTGTATACATATAAAACTACCTTGTCTATCACTACTGTCTGTGTACATACTGTATATTATTTTATTTATATTGATATGCTGTCGTAACATGATTTTGTGACATACCATAAAAATATAATGTGACCGTATCAAGCGTCCACCGCATGCATCTGTTTATGTACTGTACATGTGCACCTCACTCAGGATTAAACTCAGGTTGCATTGCCTTAACTTATGCATTGCCTTAACTTATGAATACTATGTGATAAGTGCGTGTGTAACAGTATATAAAGTATGCTAATGCACTGGTGTGAAGGCATTTGGCTGTGTAAAGTACTTTAGTAAAAATAATTTAGAGTACTAATTAAGTATTTTTTTTTGGGGGGGGGGGGGGGTATCTGTACTTAAGAGGGTGTGAACAATGCTGAGTGGGTTTAGACAAAGTATAGCTCTCCAGTAGGTACCAAAACATTCAAAGGCCCTTTTCTCAAAGGTGAGTATACAAGTTTAGCAACTTTCAAAGCAGAATCACTTTCCCATTGTTCCTCAAAAATGCAGTGTATGATATACCATTTTGTAGTTCTGAGTCTCTACTTTTTACCAATGTAAAAAACCCTATTTCAAATTTTGCTACATAAGACCGATTTGAGCCGGTCAGTCACTTTTCAGTTGAATGCATTCAGTTGTGCAACTGACAAGGTGCCCACTTTCTCATATTAGCGGGGTACCATGAGGTGAAGACATGGCCATTGCCTATAGAATTAGAATATCCATTCTAGTAATTCAAATTCTACGGTCTAATTCTTAACCCCTGCCTACAACACTAGCACCTTGTGACACCTCTCTGGGGCACAGTGAGAATGAATGGCGCATGGCCTGTGGACTCCAGCTGGTTAAGTGAATTATAAAGGGGGGATGCCAGGTCAGGACACTATCCCCAGATAGCTACCTCAGGACAGGAGGCAGGCCAGGACTGCTCCACAAGACTGCTCCTAGACACTGATCTCTGGTCAGTTTAGTGTTTTTCTCCCAAAAGGAAAACTGATCCTGGATTTGTATTGGGAGGCCACTACCATTCCATTGTTTGAGGAGTAAAACTGTCAACGATTTAGAATTCTATTTCTACAAATGCCGCAGCCAAACCATTTGGACTACAACCTGTCAGACTTTTATTTTGCGTAAATTGTTCCATGAGTAATAACATAAAACCATAAAGACTGTCCTGTTAATTACCTGGCTTGTTCATGTATTTAATTGAACCATTATTAATCCAGGATAATCTCCTTGAGATAAAAGCCAGAGAGAACCAAATAAAATAACTCAAAAGGCAAACCATGCCAAAGCAAATCAGTGTTTTGTGTTTCACAGTCTGGGTGTTTCTATGTTTTCTTGTTGCATACTTCATTAACCTTTCTTAAAAAACCATAAGCCTACAATTTCTGTGCCCCCACATAAATCTAATTAGCACAATAACACAATTCCCATCAAAACCCCATCTATTTAAACTAGAGATACAGTGCCTTGCGAAAGTATTCGGCCCCCTTGAACTTTGCGACCTTTTGCCACATTTCAGGCTTCAAACATAAAGATATAAAACTGTATTTTTTTTGTGAAGAATCAACAACAAGTGGGACACAATCATGAAGTGGAACGACATTCATTGGATATTTCAAACTTTTTTAACAAATCAAAAACTGAAAAATTGGGCGTGCAAAATTATTCAGCCCCTTTACTTTCAGTGCAGCAAACTCTATCCAGAAGTTCAGTGAGGATCTCTGAATGATCCAATGTTGACCTAAATGACTAATGATGATAAATACAATCCACCTGTGTGTAATCAAGTCTCCGTATAAATGCACCTGCACTGTGATAGTCTCAGAGGTCCGTTAAAAAATGAGGGGACACGAACAATAGGTATAGGCCAAACAAAAAAGTGCTTTATTGTAAACCAAAACTATTAACTTTAAACAAAGAAAAAGGAATGAGGTGTGAAAGTATCATAATGTAAGGTGTATGTAAAGTGCAGGGATGGATGAATCTGTGTGTGTTAATGACTGAGTGAAAACTATGCAAAACTACAAAGGAACAAACAAACAAGACTAAATTAGTGAAGCAGCAGTTTAAATACCCTGAGCCCAGGTGATTCCAATCACTAACGACTAACGACCCTCCTCTGCCTGCAGGAGGAACCGCCCCTGTACTGCAGAGGAGGGGCCGTGACACTACCATAAAGGCCTGATTGGTGGAGTGATGCAGAGTTGGTTGTCCTTCTGAAAGGGTCTCCCATCTCCGATGTCAGAGAGACCATGGGGTTTAAAAAAAGAAAGAAAAAAAAGTAACCTATATTTAACTAGGCAAGTTAGTTAAGAACAAATTCTTATTTACAATGACGGTATACCCCTGCCAAACCCAAACCTGCCCCAAGGGACTCCCAATCATAGCCGGATGTGATGCAGTCTGGATTCAAACCAGGTACTGCAGTGATGCCTCTCGCACTGAGATGCAGTGTCTTAGACTACTAGGGATCCCCACTTGTGTTCTTGGTTACCTCCCTGACCAATACCCTTCTCCCCCGATTGCTCAGTTTGGCAGGGCGGCTCGCTCTAGGAAGAGTATTGGTGGCACCAAACTTCTTCCATTTAAGAATGATAGAATCCACTGTGTTCTTGGGGACATTGATTGCAGCAGACATTTTTTAGTACCCTTCCCTAGATCTATGCCTCGACACAATCCTGTCTCGGTACTCTACGGACAATTCCTTTGACTTGGTTTTTGCTCTGACATGCACTGTCAACTGTGGAACCTTATTTAGACAGGTTTGTCCCTTCCCAAATCATGTCCAATCAATTGAATTTACCACACGTGGACTCCAATCAAGTTGTAGAAACATCTCAAGGATGATCAACGGAAACAGTACGCACCTATACTCAATTTTCAAGTCTCATAGGAAAGGGTTTGAATACTTACGTAAATAAGGTATTTGTTTTTTATTTGTTATACATTTGCAATCATTCCTAAAAACTAGTTTTCACTTCGTCATTATGGGGTATTATGTGTAGATTGATGAGGGGAAAAAATGATTTAGTCCATTTTAGAATAAGGCTGACATGTAACAAATTGTGGAAGGGGTCTGAAAACTTTACGAATGCACTGTATGGAGATAGTTTAGTGCCTAAAATAAGAGGATAAATACATATGTTTTCTTATCTTCCTTATATCTCTCAGATACACTTCAGAACATTTTTATTTTAGTTGGACCATCTATATTGTTCCATATCGTGAATCTGTTACGCAATGCGTTTCTATTGACTTATAGCAGTAATGCCAAATTCAATGTTTCATCCAATAATTGTTTAATATATTTTTTTGATACCTTAATGGGTCTTAAACTGCAAAATCAAAAGCTAAATGATCCTTGGTATGACCATCTTAAAACAATTCATAGCTTAGAATTCAATTTAATTAACAGGTGACTTGTTAAAATTTGTGGAATTTCTTTCCTTCTTAATGCGTTTGAGCCAATCAGTTGTGTTATGACATGGTAGGGGTGGTATACAGAAGATAGCCCAATTTGGTAAAAGTCAAAGTCCATATTAAGGCAAGAATTGCTCAAAAAAGCAAAGATTAATTACAGTCCATCATTACTTTAAGACATGAAGGTCAGTCAATCCGGAAAATTTCTAGAACTTTGAAAGTTTCTTCAAGTGCAGTCGCAAAAAACATCAAGCGCTATGATGAAACTGGCTCTCATGAGGACCACCACAGTGTGTTTGTGATACGCAGAGTAGGTGAACAGATTATCTCCGCAAGGACTGGGCGATATGTTGATATATATCGTGTGACGATAGAAAAACATATATCGTTTCATATTATGCTCTATCATTTATTTAGTTGTGTCGCAAATCACACTCTTTACGGCAATATTTTTTCGTCAATTGGACGACGCTTTGCATTCTGTGTGGAAGGAAATCTGCAACACAAACAAAAATGGAGGAGAGTGAACGTGACACAGAGCATGGAGACACGGAGCTCGTACCTTAAAGAGAGGCTATTTCAGCCGCATGGCCGTGGTTTGGGTATGAAATGTCTGACAAGGACCAGAAAACCGTCCCCTGCAAAATATGCTGCAGGCCAGTCCCGACAACAGGCTCAAACACCACTAACCTCTTTTACCACCCTATGCAAGAATCATGTGAAACAGTACGGAGAGTCTATGCATGAGATCCAAAAAAGTTCAATCGAGTGCTCAAAACAAAGTTGTAAGAGGCTTTTGCCCATGGCACACCATATGGCGAAGAATCACGAAGGTGGAAGGAGATAACAGCTGCCGTTACAACTTACATCTGCAAATACATTGCCCATTTACACGGTCGAGAAACGGGGGTTTCGTGAGTTGGTGCTAACACTCAATCCAAGGTACAAAATGCAAATTGATATGTGACACGTATTAATGCCAAAATAACATGCAAAAGCAGGCAAGCCACTAAAAATATATATGGATATATTTTAGGCCTATATTTATCTTGTTTGCAATTATAGTTGAAGTGTTTTCTATTTACCTTTTTAGACTTAATACATTCATATTTTATTACATGCCTAATTGAACATTTCCACAAAAGTTCTAAATAAAAGGAGAATTAATCAAATATAAGTAAGTAGCTTTTATTTGTTGAGAATAATTCAAAATCGAATAAGAAATAGGCCTTAACATGTCGTCATTTTATATAACCTATTTATTCATTGAATTTACAGAAAATGTGCTATATTTTGATATGTCTCGTTTTCGGGATATGAGATTTTGGCCATATCGCCCAGCCCTAATCTCTGCATGTGTGGTTCCCACAGTGAAGCATGGAGGAGGAGGTGTGATGGTGCTTTGCTAGTGACACTGTCAGTGATTTATTTAGAATTCAAGGCACACTTAACCAGAATGGCTACCACAGCATTCTGCAGAGATAAGCCATCCCATTTGGTTTGTGCTTAGTGGGACTATCATTTGTTTTCAAAAGGACAATGACCCAAAACACACCTCCAGGCTGTGTAAGGGCTATTTGCCTAAGGAGAGTGATGGAGTGCTGCATCAGATGACATGGCCTCCACAATCACCCAACCTTAACCCAATTGAGATGAGTTGGACCGCAGAGTGAAGGAAAAGCAGAAAACAAGTGCTCAGCACATGTGGAAACTTCTTCAAGACTGTTGGAAAAGCATTCCTCATGACGCTGGATGACAGAATCTCAAATATAAAATATAATTTCATTTGTTGAACACTTATTTGGTTACTACATGATTCCATGTGTGTTATTTCATAGTTGTGATATCTTCACTATTATTCTACAAATGTAGAAAATAGTAATAATTAAGGAGTGTGTCCTTTTGGTACAACAGTTGAAGACGGAAATTTACATACACCTTAGCCAAATACACTCAATTAGTTTTTCCACAATTCCTGACATTTAAACCAAGTAAACACTCCCTGTCTTAGGTCAGTTAGGAACACCACTTTATTTAAAGAATGTGAAATGTCAGAATAATTGTAGAGAGAATGATTGATTTCAGCTTTTATTTCTTTCATCACATTCCCAGTGAGTCAGACGTTTACATGGCTTCAATGCCATACAACACTCCTTCCGTGGCCTCCAAATGCTCTTAAACGCTAGTAAAACCAAATGCATGCTTTTCAACCGTTCGCTGCCTGCACCCGCACGCCTGACCAGCATCACCACCCTGGATGGTTCCAACCTTGAATATGTGGACATCTATAAGTACCTAGGTGTCTGGCTAGACTGTAAACTCTCCTTCCAGACTCATATCAAATATCTCCAATCGAAAATCAAATCAAGAGTCGGCTTTCTATTCCGCAACAAAGCCTCCTTCACTCACGCCGCCAAACTTACCCTAGTAAAACTGACTATCCTACCGATCCTCGACTTCGGCGATGTCATCTACAAAATTGCTTCCAACACTCTACTCAGCAAACTGGATGCAGTTTATCACAGTGCCATCCGTTTTGTCACTAAAGCACCTTATACCACCCACCACTGCGACTCGTACGCTCTAGTCGGCTGGCCCTCGCTGCATATTCGTCGCCAGACCCACTGGCTCCAGGTCATCTACAAGTCCATGCTAGGTAAAGCTCCGCCTTATCTCAGTTCACTGGTCACTATGGCAACACCCATCCGTAGCACGCGCTCCAGCAGGTGTATCTCACTGATCATCCCTAAAGCCAACACCTCATTTGGCCGCCTTTCGTTCCAGTTCTCTGCTGCCTGTGACTGGAACGAATTGCAAAAATCGCTGAAGATGGAGACTTTTATCTCCCTCACCAACTTCAAACATCTGCTATCTGAGCAGCTAACCGATCGCTGCAGCTGTACATAGTCTATCGGCAAACAGCCCACCCATTTTTACCTACCTCATCCCCATACTGTTTTTATTTATTTACTTTTCTGCTCTTTTGCACACCAATATCTCTACCTGTACATGACCATCTGATCATTTATCACCCCAGTGTTAATCTGCAAAATTGTAATTATTCGCCTACCTCATGCCTTTTGCACACAATGTATATAGACTCCTCTTTTTTTTCCTACTGTGTTATTGACTTGTAAATTGTTTACACCATGTGTAACTCTGTGTTGTCTGCTCACACTGCTATGCTTTATCTTGGCCAGGTCGCAGTTGCAAATGAGAACTTGTTCTCAACTAGCCTACCTGGTTAAATAAAGGTGAAATTAAAAAAAATTAAAAAACATACACTCAATTAGTATTTAGTAGCACTGCCTTTATTAAATTGTTTAACTTGGGTCAAACGTTTTGGCTAGCCTTCCACAATCTTCCCACAATAAGTTGGATACATTTTGTCCCATTCCTCCTGACAGAGCTGGTGTAACCGAGTCAGGTTTGCTTTTTCAGTTCTGTCCACAAATTGTCTATAGGATTAAGGTCAGGGCTTTGTGATGGCCACTCCAATACCTTGACTTTGTTGTCCTTAAGCCATTTTGTCACAATTTTGGAAGTATGCTTGGGGCCAATGTCCATTTGGAAAACACGTTTGCAACCAAGCTTTAACTTCCTGACTGATGACTTGGATGTTGCTTCAATATATCCACATAATTTTCCTACCGCATGATGCCATTTATTTTCCACTCCTGCAGCAAAGCACCCCCACAACATGATGCTGCCACCCCCGTGCTTCACTGTTGGGATGGTGTTCTTTGTCTTGCAAGCATCCCCCTTTTTCCTCCAAACATAGCGATGGTCGTTATGGCCAAACAGTTCTATTTTTGTTTCATCAGATCAGAGGACATTTCTTCAAAAAGTACGATCTTTGTCCCCATGTGCAGTTGCAAACTGTAGTCAGGCTTTTTTATGGCGGTATTGGAGCAGTGGCTTCTTCCTTGCTGAGCGGCCTTTCAGGTTATGTCGATATGGGACTCATTTGACTGTGGATATAGATACTTTTGTACCTGTTTCCTCCAGCATATTCACAAGGTCCTTTGCTGCTGTTCTGGGATTGATTTGCACTTTTTGCACCAAAGTACGTTCATGTCTAGGAGACAGAAAGTGTCTCCTTCCTGAGCGGTATGACGTTTGCGTGGTCCCATGGTGTTTATACTTGCGTACTATTGTTTTTTGTACAGATGAACTTGGTACCTTCAGGCGTTTGGAAATTGCTCCCAAGGATGATCCAGACTTCTGGTCTACAATTTCTTTTGATTTTCCCATGATGTCAAGCAGAGGTAGTGAGTTTAAAGGTAGGCCTTGAAATACATCCACAAGTACACCTCCAATTGACTCCAAATTTTTTATTTTATTTATTTATTTCACCTTTATTTAACCAGGTCGGCAAGTTGAGAACAAGTTCTCATTTACAATTGCGACCTGGCCAAGATAAAGCAAAGCAGTTCGACAGATACAACGACACAGAGTTAGACATGGAGTAAAACAAAAATACAGTCAATAATACAGTATAAACAAGTCTATATACAATGTGAGCAAATGAGGTGAGAAGGGAGGTAAAGGCAAAAAAGGCCATGGTGGCAAAGTAAATACAATATAGCAAGTAAAACACTGGAATGGTAGTTTTGCAATGGAAGAATGTGCAAAGTAGAAATACAAATAATGGGGTGCAAAGGAGCAAAATAAATAAATAAATGAAATACAGTTGGGAAAGAGGTAGTTGTTTGGGCTAAATTATAGGTGGGCTATGTACAGGTGCAGTAATCTGTGAGCTGCTCTGACAGTTGGTGCTTAAAGCTAGTGAGGGAGATAAGTGTTTCCAGTTTCAGAGATATTTGTAGTTCGTTCCAGTCATTGGCAGCAGAGAACTGGAAGGAGAGGCGGCCAAAGAAATAATTGGTTTTGGGGGTGACTAGAGAGATACCTGCTGGAGCCTGTGCTACAGGTGGGAGATGCTATGGTGACCAGCGAGCTGAGATAAGAGGGGACTTTGCCTAGCAGGGTCTTGTAGATGACATGGAGCCAGTGGGTTTGGCGACGAGTATGAAGCGAGGGACAGCCAACGAGAGCGTACAGGTCGCAATGGTGGGTAGTATATGGGGATTTGGTGACAAAACGGATTGCACTGTGATAGACTGCATCCAATTTGTTGAGTAGGGTATTGGAGGCTATTTTGTAAATGACATTGCCGAAGTCGAGGATTGGTAGGATGGTCAGTTTTACAAGGGTATGTTTGGCAGCATGAGTGAAGGATGCTTTGTTGCGAAATAGGAAGCCAATTCTAGATTTAACTTTGGATTGGAGATGTTTGATATGGGTCTGGAAGGAGAGTTTACAGTCTAACCAGACACCTAAGTATTTGTAGTTGTCCACGTATTCTAAGTCAGAGCCGTCCAGAGTAGTGATGTTGGACAGGCGGGTAGGTGCAGGTAGAGATCGGTTGAAGAGCATGCATTTAGTTTTACTTGTATTTAAGAGCAATTGGAGGCCACGGAAGGAGAGTTGTATGGCATTGAAGCTTGCCTGGAGGGTTGTTAACACAGTGAGCAAAGAAGGGCCAGAAGTATACAGAATGGTGTCGTCTGCGTAGAGGTGGATCAGAGACTCACCAGCAGCAAGAGCGACCTCATTGATGTATACAGAGAAGAGAGTCAGTCCAAGAATTGAACCCTATGGCACCCCCATAGAGACTGCCAGAGGTCCGGACAGCAGACCCCCCGATTTGACACACTGAACTCTATCAGAGAAGTAGTTGGTGAACCAGGTGAGGGAATCATTTGAGAAACCAAGGCTGTCGAGTCTGCCGATGAGGATGTGGTGATTGACAGAGTCGAAAGCCTTGGCCAGATCAATGAATACGGCTGCACAGTAATGTTTCTTATCGATGGCGGTTAAGATATCGTTTAGGACCTTGAGCGTGGCTGAGGTGCACCCATGACCAGCTCTGAAACCAGATTGCATAGCAGAGAAGGTATGGTGAGATTTGAAATGGTCGGTAATCTGTTTGTTGACTTGGCTTTCGAAGACCTTAGAAAGATAGATATAGGTCTGTAGCAGTTTGGGTCAAGAGTGTCCCCCCCCTTTGAAGAGGGGGATGGATATAGGTCTGTAGCAGTTTGGGTCAAGAGTGTCCCCCCCCTTTGAAGAGGGGGATGACCGCAGCTGCTTTCCAATCTTTGGGAATCTCAGACGACACGAAAGAGAGGTTGAACAGGCTAATAATAGGGGTGGCAACAATTTCGGCAGATAATTTTAGAAATAAAGGGTCCAGATTGTCTAGCCCGGCTGATTTGTAGGGGTCCAGATTTTGCAGCTCTTTCAGAACATGGGGAAGGCTTGGGCGAGTTGCTGTTTACATTTACATTTAAGTCATTTAGCAGACGCTCTTATCCAGAGCGACTTGCTGTTGGGGGTGCAGTGCTGTTGACCGGGGTAGGAGTAGCCAGGTGGAAAGCAAGGCCAGCCGTAGAAAAATGCTTATTGAAATTCTCAATTATGGTGGATTTATCAGTGGTGACAGTGTTTCCTATCTTCAGTGCAGTGGGCAGCTGGGAGGAGGTGTTCTTATTCTCCATGGACTTTACAGTGTCCCAGAACTTTTTTGAGTTAGTGTTGCAGGAAGCAAATTTCTGCTTGAAAAAGCTAGCCTTGGCTTTTCTAACTGCCTGTGTATAATGGTTTCTAGCTTCCCTGAACAGCTGCATATCACGGGGGCTGTTCGATGCTAATGCAGAACGCCATAGGATGTTTTTGTGTTGGTTAAGGGCAGTCAGGTCTGGGGACAACCAATGGCTATATCTGTTCCTGGTTCTAAATTTCTTGAATGGGGCATGTTTATTTAAGATGGTTAGGAAGGCATTTAAAAAAAATATCCAGGCATCCTCTACTGACGGGATGAGATCAATAACCTTCCAGGATACCCCGGCCAGGTCGATTAGAAAGGCCTGCTCGCTGAAGTGTTTCAGGGAGCGTTTTACAGTGATGAGTGGAGGTCGTTTGACCGCTGACCCATTACGGATGCAGGCAATGATGCAGTGATCGCTGAGATCTTGGTTGAAGACAGCAGAGGTGTATTTAGAGGGGAAGTTGGTTAGGATGATATCTATGAGGGTGCCCGTGTTTAAGGCTTTGGGGAGGTACCTGGTAGGTTCATTGATAATTTGTGTGAGATGGAGGGCATCAAGTTTAGATTGTAGGATGGCTGGGGTGTTAAGCATGTTCCAGTTTAGGTCGCCTAGCAGCACGAGCTCTGAAGATAGATAGGGTGCAATCAGTTCACATATGGTGTCCAGAGCACAGCTGGGGGCAGAGGGTGGTCTATAGCAGGCGGCAACGGTGAGAGACTTGTTTTTAGAGAGGTGGATTTTTAAAAGTAGAAGTTCAAATTGTTTGGGTACAGACCTGGATAGTAGGACAGAACTCTGCAGGCTATCTTTGCAGTAGATTGCAACACCGCCCCCTTTGGCAGTTCTATCTTGTCTGAAAATTTTGTAGTTTGGAATTAAAATTTCAGAATCTTTGGTGGTCTTCCTAAGCCAGGATTCAGACACAGCTGGAACATCCGGGTTGGCAGAGTGTGCTAAAGCAGTGAATAGAACAAACTTAGGGAGGAGGCTTCTAATGTTAACATGCATGAAACCAAGGCTATTACGGTTACAGAAGTCATCAAAAGAGAGCGCCTGGGGAATAGGAGTGGAGGGCCTGGATTCACCTCTACATCGCCAGAGGAACATAGGAGGAGTAGAATAAGGGTGCGGCTAAAAGCAATAAGAATTGGTCGTCTAGAACGTCTGGAACAGAGAGTAAAAGGAGGTTTCTGGCGGCGATAAAATAGCATCAAGGTATAATGTACAGACAAAGGTATGGTAGGATGTGAATACAGTGGAGGTAAACCTAGGTATTGAGTGATGAAGAGAGAGATATTGTCTCTAGAAACATCATTGAAACCAGGAGATGTCATTGCATGTGTGGGTGGTGGAACTAATAGGTTGGATAAGGTATAGTGAGCAGGACTAGAGGCTCTACAGTGAAATAAGCCAATAAACACTAACCAGAACAGCAATGGACAAGACATATTGACATTAAGGAGAGGCATGCTTAGTCGAGTGATCAAAAGGGTCCAGTGAGTGGAGGGGTTGGTTGGGGGTCACGGCGATTTAGACAGCTAGCCAGGCCATCGGTAGCAAGCTAGCATAGGATGGAGGTCTGTTATTAGCCACCTCTTGCGTTCCGTCAGTAGATTAATGGGGTTCCGTGTGGTAGAGGGGATTAATCCAAATCACACAACAACAAAAATAAAAACAATAGTTATAGAGGCCCAAGAAGAAAACATAATAATAATAATAAAAAATAAACAAATTGTCTGATTGTCTATTCAAATAGCAGCCGGTAAGACAGCTAACGGTTAGCAGGCATTGGGCATTCAGGTAACGTCGCGACGGAGGAGCCAGCTGGATAACTCCTTCGGGTAGATAACGTCGGCTGTCCAGTTGTGAAGGCCCGGTGGGGCTCCGCGTAGGCAGTAAAACGGGTCTGGATAGGTGACTGCAGCCCAGGAGTGATTGATGGAACTCAGGAGTGATTGACGGAGCTGGCTAGCTCCGGAATAATTGATGTTTGCTCCGGAATCGACGAAAGCCGATTTCCGAGCTAAAGGATAGCTGATGACCACAAACCGTGGTTAGCTGAATACTAACGATTTGCCAGTAAAGAAGCTAACTAGCTTCTGATTAGCTTCTGGATTAGCTTCTGGCTAGTTTCTGGCTAGCTTCTTGGAGTTTCTGTCTAGCTTCTTGGAGGATTACAGATTTGAGGTAAATAATACTTTTTATAAATATAAATTGGTGAGGCGGGTTGCAGGAGAGTGTTTTGAAGATGTGTTGATGGAAAATAAAAATAAAATGTATGTGAAAAAAAGCTGTAAATATATATATATATATATATATATATATACGGAACACGACAAGACGAGGACAAAAGACATCTGAACTGCTATGCCATCTTGGATACAAGATGTCAATTCGCCTATCAGAAGCTTCTAAAGCCATGACATAATTTTCTGGACATTTCCAAGCTGTTTAAAGGCAGTCAACTTAGTGTATGTAAACTTCTGAGCCACTGGAATTGTGATACAGTGAATTTTAAGTGAAATAATCTGTCTGTAAAGAATTGTTGGAAAAATGGCCTGTGTCATGCACAAAGTTGATGTTCTAACCGACTTGCCAAAACTATTGTTTGTTAGCAAGAAATTTGTGGAGTGGTTGAAAAACAAGTTATAATGACTCCAACCTACACTCCAAGTGTATGTAAACTTCTGACTTTAACTGTATATGTGGTTGTTATACTTACTTTAGTTAAATGCCCTGATTGTAAGGTAATAAAGTCTGCTAAATGACTTAACGCCATCAAATGAATAAAGACACCGTTGTACAAGAAAATATAAAAATATCTACTTTATTACGGAGGTTCCAGAAAGTTTCTTACCCTACTATACTACTACTACTTTACATGTATAACGTTATTATTACAATACAATTTTATAAATATTTTGGTACCCTTCCCCATATCTTTGCCTCGACACAATCCTGTCTTGGTGCTCAACGAGCTCAACTGTGGAACCTTATATAGAGAGGTGTGTGCCCTTCCAAATCATGTCCAATCAATTGAATTTACCAAAAGCGGACTCCAATCAAGTTGTAGAAACATCTTAGACCATGTCATCATACACTACTAGAACTACTTTACATAGTATATGCTATTGTTAAATCTCATTGAGGGTAACTGTCTATTTTCAGTCATTGATAAGGTTGGATAGCCTTGCATTAGGGAGGACTGAGGAATGAGGGCTGAGGTAATAGAACTGACAAGGAACATTTTAACACACACCACCCAAGTTCCTGCCTAGCAACAGAGATGTATTGGCTGTCTAGATCTGCAAAGAGGAGACTCAGCCTAATAGGAGGGTATAAATACTTGTGCTGGTAGAAACATGTTGTCTTTTCAGCTGTTTGACCCAGTGGGTGAATAAACTTGGCTTGAGCTTTGAGTAGTTTTTTTCACTCTGTCAGAACAGAGTACGGGGGTATATGCAAAGGGCACAGGGTATATGAGAATGCAAAGCCCCAAGCTATAGTATATTGGTGCTCTTGCTATCCCTGTCATTCTTTAATGCATTTATTTACTCATCCGCTAATTTGTACATCCATTCATGCGTTTATTAATTCATTCATTCTTCATTTGTTCAGTTGATAGTTCTTATATAACATTCACTCATGTTGTTCACCACATTGATGTTATATTCAGTCGTTCCAACCCATACATTTATTATTTCTATTATCTGTTGTCTTACAATACATTATTTACAGTGGAAGACAGGGTTGGTGGAGAGGTTTGAGGTTCATCTTGTCGTTTCTCATTATGTGCAATATAGCACAATTTGTTTTCTACAGTGTGTTTCGGAATTACACCGTACTGAATATGCCCATAAGTAGCATTCAGGTGAAGTTCGGTGGCCGCAGGAAACGCAACCTATTAGATTACAAAAGCAGCCAATCCAGTTAGAAAAATACACAATTGCAGCCTACAGGATTACAGAGCAACACAGCTGTAGCCTATAGTGTTAGAGAAACAGAGGAGTATAACACTCTCAGGAACAGGCCCATTGGGATGGTGCTGGTGTGTTTGGAGGAGTGGGGTTCTTGTTTAACATGGGTAGTACCTAGAATCCACTTGACAACATTCGAAATGTTCAACAAAAGAACAAAAACCCATGAGGTGGACAGGAATATATAGGATCATATGTAAGAAGCAGATTTCCCATTGATAAGGGATACAAAAATATTGGACATGTTTCAGTTTAAATTCAAAATGCACCGATATAAACCATGTTAAATAATCTTGTCTTTTAAAACAATTGACATTATATATTCAATAATTTACAGAGATGGTTTGTCAAAGTCGTCAGCAGCAAGAATGACAGAAAATATGCCCTTTTTTTGTGTGAACCTATTACAGTCCATGTTTTTCTGCAAAAATAAAATGCTAAATAAAATGATAACGTCGCAAGCAACTTTACTGGCTTCCAAGCCTTTACAGAGGTGCCTCTAGGGAAGAGACTGTTACAATGTAGCCCTAAGAGTTGATATGATTTGCTCCAACCACATATACTTGGTGACAATGCTGTACCATAGAAATAGAAATGTTAGAAATCCACAGCAACATAGAGTTGCTCTGCCATTAGATCTGTGAAAGCCATTATTAGTACCAACAGCTCAGATATGGACTATTCCTGCCTGACTGGATGTTTAGATGGGGCGGCAGGGTAGCCTAGTGGTTAGAGCGTTGGACTAGTAACCGAAAGGTTTCAAGTTCGAATCCCCGAGCTGACAAGGACTGTCGTTCTGCCCCTGAACAGGCACTGTTCCTAGGCCGTCAATGACAATAAGAATTTGTTCTTAACTGACTTGCCTAGTAAAATAAAGGTAAAATAAAAATAAAATAGATGATACAACACTATTGACATTGTGTCTATATATCATGTACCACATTATTTAAGAGGATCCTCTAGAGAACCTATTTACAAACTACTAGAATGAAGCACAATTTGTTGCTGACAGGGACATGGAGGGACCCAGTAGCATGTAACAGAAGACACAGTTCAAGTAACACTAGTGACTACTGTAGCCATTTGGAGGCTTGGTATGATGCTATGGGAGCACCTGAGTTGTGTGGTGGGGACACTGGCCTGGAAGCCAAACTGGCCAAAATGTAAATGACCGTAACAAGAAACAAAAGCAACAAAAAGCCAATAAGTGAAGAAAATTGAAATATGACGTGGGGGACTGGGCAGGTTTGAGACTGGGCAGTCCTCAGGTGAGACCGGGCAGGTTTGCCGCTTTGTTGCCTGAGGAAGTGGTGCGGTGAGGCTGAGTACCGTTAAGTAGTACCATACCGGTGCGAAGAGGAGGACCTGGGATACAGCATCAACACTGCAGGTCCGGGTTGTGAAGTCCAGATTATGGATTGTGAGGTTTGGTTTACAATGTCCAAGCTGTGAAGTCTGGATTGCAAAATCCAGATGAAGAAGTAAGGATTGTGAAATCCAGATTATGAGGTCTGGATTGTAATGTCCAGTAATAGTTTTGTCAAGTCAGGTTTGCGGGGCCTGACTGGTGAGGTCTGGTTGTGAATCTGTGAGGTCCATTCTATGATGTCTGTTCTATGACAAGGAAGTCTAAATTCACTGGAGAGCACCCATCTTCATTCTGTTAGAGAGAAAAAAGAGACATTTTAGAAAAGAGATAACAGATTCCACCTGAAAGACAACAATACAAAGCCATGTTTATTGTGTGTGAGTGAGTGAGTGAGTGAGTGAGTGAGTGAGGGGGGAAATCAGCTCATCTTGCACACCCGAGCCCATGAGGAGGGTGATCGGCGTTAGGATTCATGGACTTACCAGGAACAGTGTGCACCCAGACAGTCTCTCTCCCTCCCTCAACTTTCCTGGGCTGTCTGGGTCTAAGAGGAAAGGGTTGACAAATCAGCTTCACCGTTTCCCTGGCAACTAGCAGTAGCACACAGGAGGGTATGGGGTGGGGGTGCTAGATTTGGGTGACCAAACCAATTTGGCGTATAGGGGTAGGCATCTCCCTGCAACCTTCCCAATATGCATCTCGCACTCAACCCCCCCACACAAAGCACCCCTAATCTGTGTGTTTGTATGTGACAGGGCTGTAGGAATGTCCTGTTCCTAGTCCTTCCCTCTAATCTATCTGATTCAGTTATATATATATGAATGAGGGAGCGAGAGAGAAAGGAAGATGGCTGCAGACAATGACGTCCCTGTCTGTCTAGAGATGTGATTAGACCATCAGACTGACTGACTGGGGACATCCAGCATCAGCAGGGACATCCCGCTCATCACTTTGGTCTTCAACCAAGATCTCAGCGATCACTGCCTCATTGCCTGCATCCGTAATGGGTCAGCGGTCAAACGACCTCCACTCATCAATGTAAAACGCTCCCTGAAACACTTCAGCGAGCAGGCCTTTCTAATCGACCTGGCCGGGGTATCCTGGAAGGATATTGATCTCATCCCGTCAGTAGAGGATGCCTGGATATTTTTTAAAAATGCCTTCCTAACCATCTTGAATAAACATGCCCCTTTCAAGAAATTTAGAACCAGGAACAGATATAGCCCTTGGTTCTCCCCAGACCTGACTGCCCTTAACCAACACAAAAACATCCTATGGCGTTCTGCATTAGCATCGAACAGCCCCCATGATATGCAGCTGTTCAGGGAAGCTAGAAACCGTTATACACCCCCAACAGCAACTCGCCCAAGCCTTCCCCATTTCTCCTTCTCCCAAATCCATTTAGCTGATGTTCTGAAAGAGCTGAAAAATCTGGACCCCTACAAATCAGCCGGGCTAGATAATCTGGACCCTTTCTTTCTAAAATGATCTGCCGAAATTGTTGCCACCCCTATTACTAGCCTTTTCAACCTCTCTTTCGTGTCGTCTGAGATTCCCAAAGATTGGAAAGCAGCTGCGGTCATCCCCCTCTTCAAAGGGGGGGACACTCTTGACCCAAACTGCTACAGACCTATATCTATCCTACCATGCCTTTCTAAGGTCTTCGAAAGCCAAGTCAACAAACAGATTACTGACCATTTCGAATCTCACCATACCTTCTCTGCTATGCAATCTGGTTTCAGAGCTGGGTGCACCTCAGCCACGCTCAAGGTCCTAAACGATATCTTAACCGCCATCGATAAGAAACATTACTGTGCAGCCGTATTCATTGATCTGGCCAAGGCTTTCGACTCTGTCAACCACCACATCCTCATCGAAAGACTCGACAGCCTTGGTTTCTCAAATGATTGCCTCGCCTGGTTCACCAACTACTTCTCTGATAGAGTTCAGTGTGTCAAATCGGAGGGTCTGCTGTCCGGACCTCTGGCAGTCTCTATGGGGGTGCCACAGGGTTCAATTCTTGGACCGACTCTCTTCTCTGTATACATCAATGAGGTCGCTCTTGCTGCTGGTGAGTCCCTGATCCACCTCTACGCAGACGACACCATTCTGTATACTTCCGGCCCTTCTTTGGACACTGTGTTAACAACCCTCCAGGCAAGCTTCAATGCCATACAACTCTCCTTCCGTGGCCTTGCACTGTGATTGCACTGCAATCACAGTGCAATCCGTTTTGTCACCAAAGCCCCATATACTACCCACCATTGCGACCTGTACGCTCTCGTTGGCTGGCCCTCGCTTCATACTCGTCGCCAAACCCACTGGCTCCATGTCATCTACAAGACCCTGCTAGGTAAAGTCCCCCCTTATCTCAGCTCGCTGGTCACCATAGCATCTCCCACCTGTAGCACACGCTCCAGCAGGTATATCTCTCTAGTCACCCCCAAAACCAATTCTTTCTTTGGCCGCATCTCCTTCCAGTTCTCTGCTGCCAATGACTGGAACGAACTACAAAAATCTCTGAAACTGGAAACACTTATCTCCCTCACTAGCTTTAAGCACCAACTGTCAGAGCATCTTACAGATTACTGCACCTGTACATAGCCCAACTATAATTTAGCCCAAACAACTACCTCTTTCCCAACTGTATTTAATTTATTTATTTATTTTGCTCCTTTGCACCCCATTATTTTTATTTCTACTTTGCACATTCTTCCATTGCAAAACTACCATTCCAGTGTTTTACTTGCTATATTGTATTTACTTTGCCACCATGGCCTTTTTTGCCTTTACCTCCCTTCTCACCTAATTTGCTCACATTGTATATAGACTTGTTTATACTGTATTATTGACTGGATATGTTTGTTTTACTACATGTGTAACTCTGTCGTTGTATCTGTCGAACTGCTTTGCTTTATCTTGGCCAGGTCGCAATTGTAAATGAGAACTTGTTCTCAACTTGCCTACCTGGTTAAATAAAGGTGAAATAAAAAAAAAAAACTCACACAGAGGTGTCTCGCTCTCACACACACACACACACACACACACACACACACACACACACACACACACACACACACACACACACACACACACACACACACACAAGCTATACCAAATCACATCCACTAATGTCCACCTATCATGGCCATTATCAGAAATTACAACTTGCACACACACCTCTGGCCTGGTTTCTAGAGCTATGGGCTGCTACAGTAGGTTGGTTCGCTACTTCCCCTTGCCATGCTGCTCCCCCCTCTCTTCATCCTCTCCCTCTCCCCCTCCTCGGTGCTGAGGGGCTCATCTCATCTTTCAATGCATATTTTTCTGACAGTTGCTGCTTTCCTAGAATCCGGGTCAGGTGCATGCAGGGAGAACGAGAGGGTATGAGATTGACACACTGTCTGTCACACAGTTAGCTACAGGTTCCCAGTCACAACCAATGGACAGTGGACGTTAGTGTTGTACACTGATTAAGATCACCTGCTCTTTCCATGACAGACTGACCAGGTGAATCCAGGGGAAAGCTATAATCCATTATTGATGTCACCTGTTAAATCCACTTCAAATCAGTGTAGACGAAGAGGAGCCGACAGGTTAAAGGATTTTTAAGCCTTGAGACACGGATTGTGTGTGTGCCATTCAGAGGGTTAATTAAGTATCTTTGAACGGGGTATGGTAGTACTGTAGGTGCCAAGCTGTAGGTGCCAGTTTGTGTCAAAATGCAACGGTGCTGGGTTTTTCACACAACAGTTTCCTGTGTGTATCAAGAATGGTCCACCACCCAAGGGACATCCAGCCAACTTGACAGAACCGTGGCAAGCATTGGAGTCAACATGGGCCAGCATCCCTATAGAACGCTTTCGGCACCTTGAAGGCGCGCAGCTCAATATTAGGAAGGTGTTGTACACTCAGTGTATGTTTGGACCTCCAGGGGTAGTACACCCCAAACTATTACAGAATGTAATATAATAGCCTGTAATGTGTCTACACTTGGTCGAGGTCGGGAATCATCACCTAGAGGGCCAGAAATTTGTAAACTGCAAATTTACCACAATAAATCCAAATGGATATAATATTTTACCAAAACAGAATCATTTCAAACCTTGCTAACATTTGTATACGATATACATACATACTGTATATTTCTCTCTTATAAGTGGGAATACTTTGGAACAAATTTCCAAAAATAAAATCACTTGGAGCTGATTTGCTGGTGTTTTTTTACAGTCTTATGTCGTTCCCCTTTTGTGTCGAATTGCCGCGAGTTGGGGAACCCTGGTCTAGATGCTCTGGGATATAGACTAGTTTGTCATCTGACTGTGAAATCTGATTGCAGATATCGGTGTCAATTGAGAAGTGTGCAAGCAATATAGGCCAAATGTTTATAAATATTGTGGCTGAAACATGCTGTGGAAAGGGACGTGGACTCAGCAGGAGCTGGAGAGAGGTGGGTTTGGGCCTCTGTGTAAAGCTGTAGGAAAAGAGGGAGTCCCAGCGCAGAGCTTCGGTCCTCAACTCAGAGCTGGAGGAGTGATGTGGGTCCCATCTTGGAGGAGAATGAAAACATCCTCACTCAGTGTACAGCCAAATTTTTACTCTATGCAAGTACACAAGAACGCAATTAGGTACGCAAAATGATGATCCTGCGTACTTGCATCAAGCTACAAATTGCTGGGCTGCACACATTCGTATGTTTTTGCTTTAGAACGGCTAATTTGTGTAGCTTGTGTCGCTCTCAGAGCACACCTCAACACTTACGTTTTTACAGATCCAAAATGTTTCGGTCTTACTCCTCTTTACTTAGAAAACCAAAATGTTATAGTAAATGGCATAGAATAAAATTATAAGCCACAAGTCTATGTAAGCACACACAGTTGAAGTCGGAAGTTTACACACACCTTAGCCAAATAAACTGAGTTTAAATGTTTCATAATTCCTGACATTTAATCCTAGTAAAACTTCCCTGTTTAAGGTCAGTTAGGATCACATTATTTTAAGAATGTGAAATGTCAGAATAATAGTAGAGATTGATTTATTTCAGCTTTTATTTCTTCCATCACATTCCCCAGTGGGTCAGAAGTTCACATACACTCAATTAGTATTCGGTAACATTGCCTTTAAATTGTTGAACAAGTGTCAAACGTTTTGTGTAGCCTTCCACAAGCTTCCCACAATAAATTGGGTGCATTTTGGCCCATTCCTCCTGACAGGGCTGGTGTAACCGAGTCAGGTTTGTAGGCCTCCTTGTTCGCACATGCTTATCCAGTTCTGCCCACAAATTGTCTATAGGATTGAGGTCAGGGCTTTGTGATGGCCACACAAAAACCTTGCCACAACTTTGGAAGTATGCTTGGGGTCATTGTCCATTTGGAAGACCCATTTGCGACCAAGCTTTAACTTCCTGACTGATGTCTTGAGATGTTGCTTCAATATATTCACATAATTTTCCTGTCTCATGATAACATCTATTTTGTGAAGTGCACCAGTCCCTCCAGCAGCAAAGCACCCCCTCAACATGCTGCCACCCCCATGCTTCACGTTTGGGATGGTATTCTTCGGCTTGCAAGCTTCCCCCCTTTTCCTCCAAACATAACGATGGTCATTATGGCCAAACAGTTCTATTTTTGTTTCATCAGACATTTCTCCAAAAAGTACCATCTTTGTCCCCATGTGCAGTTGCAAACCGTAGTCTGGCTTTTTTATGGCGGTTTTGGAGCAGTGGCTTCTTCCTTGCTTAGCGGCCTGTCAGGTTATGACGATATATGACTCGTTTTACTGTGGATATAGATACTTTTGTACCGGTTTCCTCCAGCATCTTCACAAGGTCGTTTGCTGTTGTTCTGAGATTGATTTGCACTTTTCACACCAAAGTGCATTCATCTCTAGGACAGAACACTTCTCCTTCCTGAGCGGTATGACAGCTTCGTGGTCCCATGGTGTTTATACTTGCATACTATTGTTTGTACAGATGAACATGGTACCTTCAGGCATTTGGAAATTGCTCCCAAGGATGAAATAGACTTGTAGAGGTCTACATTTTTTTTGCTGAGGTCTTGGCTGATTTCTTTTGATTTTCCCATGATGTAAAGCAAAGAGGCACTGAGTTTGAAGGTAGGCCTTGAAATATATATCCACAGGTACACTTCCAATTGACTCAAATTATGTCAATTAGCCTATCAGAAACTTCTAAAGCCATGACATTTTCTGGAATTTCCCAAGCTGTTTAAAGGCACAGTCAACTTAGTGTATGTAAACTTCTGACTGGAAGTTTACTGGAATTGTGATACAGTGAAATATAAGTGAAATAATATGTCTGTAAACAATTGTTGGAAAAATTACTTGTGTCATGCACAAAGCAGATGTTCTAACTGACTTGCCAAAACTATAGTTTGTTAACAAGACATTTTTGGAGTGGTTGAAACATGAGTTTTAATGACTCCAACCTAAGTGTATGTAAGCTTCCAACTTCAACCGAAGACTGCATTCAATTGCTCGCTTGGCACTTTCGTCAGTGTGAGGAAGAGCTGGTATATAGCTGCTTCTATCACTGCTGGTAGTTTTCCAGATGGGAGTGTGTGATCCCCTATGGGCCACTTTATCCACTAACAAGCATTTCACTGCTGCTTCCTCTATCACCTATACAGTCGTGGCCAAAAGTTTTGAGAATGACACAAATATTAGTTTTCAGAAAGTCTGCTGCCTCAGTTTGTGTGATGGTAATTTGCATATACTCCAGAATGTTATGAAGAGTGATCAGATGAATTGCAATTAATTGAAAATGAACTGAATCCCCGAAAAACATTTCCACTGCATTTCAGCCCTGCCACAAAAGGACCAGCTGACATCATGTCATTGATTCTCTCGTTAACACAGGTGTGAGTGTTGATGAGGTCAAGGCTGGAGATCACTCTGTCATGCTGATTGAGTTCAAATAACAGACTGGAAGCTTCAAAAGGAGGGCGGTGCTTGGAATTATTGTTCTTCCTCTGTCAACCATGGTTACCTGCAAGGAAACACATGCCGTCATCATTGCTTTGCACAAAATACTTTGCAGGCAAGCATATTGCTGACAGTAAGATTGCACCTAAATCAACCATTTATCGGATCATCGAGAACTTCAAGGGGGGCGCTTCAATTGTTGTGAAGAAGATTTCAGGGCGCCCAAGAAGGTCTTGCAAGCTCCAGGACTGTCTCCTAAAGTTGATTCAGCTGCGGGATCGGGGCACCACCAGTACAGAACTTGCTCAGGAATGGCAGCAGGCAGGTGTGAGTGCATTTGCACACACAGTGGGGTGAAGACTTTTGGAGGATGGCATGGTGTCAAGAAGGGCAGCAAGGAAGCCACATCTCTCCAGGAAAAACATCAGGGAAAGACTGATATTCTGCAAAAAGTACAGGGATTGGACTGCTGAGGACTGGGGTAACGTCAGTTTCTCTGATGAATCCCCTTTCCGATTGTTTGGGGCATCCGGGAAAAAAGCTTGTCCGGAAAAGACAAGGCGAGTGCTACCATCAGTCCTGTGTCATGCCAACAGTAAAGCATCCTGAGACCATTCATGTGTGGGGTTGGTTCTCAGCCAAGGGAGTGGGCTCACTCACAATTTTGCCTAAGAACACAGCCATGAATAAAGAATGGTATCAACACATCCTCAGAGAGCAACTTCTCCCAACCATCCAGGAATAGTTTGGTGACAAACAATGCCTTTTCCAGCATGATGGAGCACCTTGCCATAAGGCAAAAGTGATAACTAAGTGGCTCGGGAAACAAAACATCAATATTTTGGGTCCATGGCCAGGAAACTCCCCAGACCTTAATCCCATTGGGAACTTGTGGTCAATATTCAGGAAGCAGGTGGCCAAACAAAACCCCACAACTTCTGACAAACTCCAAACATTGATTATGCAAGAATAGGCTGCCATCAGTCAGGAAGTGGCCCAGAATTTAATTGACAGCATGCCAAGGCGGATTGCAGAGGTCTTGAAAAAGAAGGGTCAACACTGCAAATATTAACTCTTTACATCAACTTCATGTAATTGTCAATAAAAACCTTTGACACTTATGAAATACTTGTAATTATACATCAGTATTCCATAGTAACATCTGACAAAAATATCTAAAGACACTGAAAAAGCAAACTTTGTGGAAATTAATATTTGTGTCATTCTCAAAACTTTTGTCTAGTTTAACATCGATGTGCGAGACCGATGTCAAAGCTGACGTGCATACCTATATAACGTAGGTAGATGACGTAACGACGCCACGATAAATACTGCGCTACACGTGCAACACAGTATTCCTAACCTAGCCCACAATGTCTGCTGTGTGGATTTTGAAGTTTACAAGAAAGATAATAAAAAGGCCATATGCAACGTTTGTGCTACCTATTATTTCCCGAGGGGAGAAAGTGAAATCTTTCAATATCACAAACCTAATTACTCATTTGAAAGTGCATCACCCCCAGACGTTCAGCGACTACTGAGAACAAAAGCAGAAAAAAATTAAGCGCACACTTCCAACAACTAAACAATTTCAAGTCGAGCAGTCATTTGAAAGTCAACTCAAAAGGTGAAATCCATTAACACCAAGATAATGGAATTCATTTCCCTTGACAACAATCAACCATTCTCTATTGTGGACGATGTTGGCTTTCGCCGACTGGTCGGGCACCTCGAGCCCCGATACACACTACCAAGTAGGCTCTATTTTTCAGATGTTGGCCTACCAGAGTTACACAGTATTGTTGAAAACGCACATCCATGAGCTACTTGCTATGGGCGTCACTGCTATTAGCTTCACGACTGACATTTGGACCAGCGATGTCAGCCCCATGAGCATGCAGAGTCTGACAGCACAGTGGGTTAGGGTTAGGGTGTGTGTGTGTCGACGAGGATTTCGTACTGAGGAAAGCTGTATTGCAAGCTCAAGAATGTGCTGGTTCTCATACCGCTGCTGCCATTTAAAATGGCATTTGAAAATATATGTTTGGAAACTTAGAAACATCAACAAACTCCTAGCTCCATTTTAACAACGGAATCGAGAAATAAGCTAATCAACTGAGTCTGCAGCAGACGTGATACCCTCTGTCATGGCATAGAAACACCTGCTCAACAAAACTGCCGACAGACTGTGGGGTTAAAACTTGCAAAAGTACTCTACTAGAGGACCGCGAACAAGCGATTCGGAGGCATTCTCTGAGCCACTTAACTGTGTCGCCACCACGCTCAATGTTAGGTACAAGGACCGCTACTTCAATGCAGACAAGAAACAGTGTTTACGTGAAATGTTAGACACAGCTGGACAAGATGGAAACGGACACAGTGACAGTGTGCACCGACGAAGAGGTCCCACGAAAGTAGAGGCCACGAACAGACAGAGCTGAAACTTCACTGCTTGACATGTATGATGAAATCCTGGTTGAGAATTAAATGAGAATTAAATGACTGAAAAAATGAACAACGAAACAGCACAGCAAGTAAGTAAGTGAAATAAATATGTTTTGATGATAAATATGTTTTGATTTTATTGGTAATGGGGACATGCCAACAAAATAATTTTTGGGTCAGTGTGTACTGGAATTTATAAAAGGCAGCAATTCTTTATATCGTTTTTTTGGCAAGAAAATTATTGGATATTGCTATCGGCCAAAAATGTCATATCGGTGCATCCCTAGTTGCTATATTTGTTTTTTTGAAACCATGTTTGCTGTTCACTTGCGCTATATGAGATGGAAGGTAGTTCCATGCAATCGTGGCTCTGTATAATACTGTACATTTCCTTGAATTTCTTCTAGACCTGGGGACGGTGAAAAGACCCTGGTGCCATGTCTGGTAGGGTAAGTGTGTGTGTCAGTTCTGTGCGTAAGTTGACAATGCAACAAATTTGGAATTTCCAACACATTGTTTTTTATAAAAACAAGAAGTGATGCAGTCTGTCTTTCATGAGAGACTGGCATGCATAGTATTGATATTAGACCTCTGATTACAATGAAGACCAAAAACAGGCCACTGTGTTCTGGGCCAGTTGCAGTTTAACTAGGTCCTTTTTTGCAGCACATGAGCATATGACTGGACAATAATCATTAATGGAAAAAACTAGAGCCTGCAGGACTTGCTTTGTGGAGTGTGGTGTCAAAAAATCAGAGCATGTCTTTATCACAGACAGACCTCTTATCTTTACAACCATTGAATCTATATGTTTTGACCACGACAGTTAACAATCTAAGGTAACACCAAGTCATTTAGTCTCCTCAACATGTTCAACAGCCACACCACTAATTACCAGATTCAGCTGAGGTCTAGAACTTAGGGAATAATTTACCAAATACAATGCTCTTAGTTTTATAAATGTTCAGGACTAGTTTATTACTGGCCACCCATTCTAAAACAAACTGCAACTCTTTGTTAAAGGTTTCAGTGACTTCACACTAATATTGGTTGCTGATGCGCGTAGCTTTGAATCAGCAGCATACATGGACAAACAGGTTCGTTTAATGCAAGATCATTGGGGTGGCAGGTAGCCTAGTGGTTAGAGCATTGGACATGTAACCGAATGTTCGATAAAGTCTCTGGTTATATCCGAAAACTTCAGTTTTGTTCGTGCATTTTGTTCGGTAATCCACAGGCTCAAACGCAGTCACAACAGGCAGACAAAATAAACAAATTGTATCCGTAAAGTTTACAGAAACATGTCAAACTATGTTTTACATTCCACCCTCAGGTTGTTTTTAGCCTAAATAATCGATAATATTTCAACCAGACGATAACGTAGTCAACATAAACGGTAAACAAGAAAGGCACTCTCGGTCGCGCACATGAAAAAGCTCTGTGACACGGCAGGGTCCACTCATTCAGACTGCTCTTACTCCCTAATTTTTCAGAATACAAGCCTGAAACAATTTATAAAGACTGTTGACATCTAGTGGAAGGCATAGGAACTGCAATTTGAGTCCTAAGTCAATGGATACTGTAATGGCATTGAATAGAAAACAAAAGAATCCTACTTCCTGAATGGATTTCTCTCAGGTTCTAAGTTCTGTTATACTCACAGACATTATTTTAACAGTTGTGAAAACTTTAGAGTGTTTTCTATCCAAATCTACTAATTATATGCATATCCTATCCTCTGGGCCTGAGTAGAAGGCAGTTTAATTTGGGCATGCTTTTCATCCAAAATTCCAAATGCTGCCCCCTACCCTAGAGAAGTTCCATTTATGCGTGCATAACTCAGGTCTAAATCGACCCCTATCACTAGCTATGTTACCAATAACTTATCCTGTGATTTTATGTTGACATTTAGAAAGATTGCATAGAAACTATACAGTGGCAAGAAAAAGTATGCGAACCCTTAGGAAATACCTGGATTTCTGCATAAATTGTTCATAAAATTTGATCTGATCGTCATCTAGGTCACAACAATAGACAAACACAGTCTGCTTAAACTAATAACACACACAATTATACGTTTTCATGTCTTTATTGAACACACCATGCAAATATTCACAGTGCAGGGTGGAAAAGTATGTTAACACTTGGATTTAATAACTGGTTGACCCTCCTTTGGCAGCAATAACCTCAACCAAACCTTTTCTGCACAACGGTCAGCAGGAATTTGGAACATTCCTCTTTACAAAACTGTTTCAGTTCAGAAATATTCTTGGGATGTCTAGTGTGAACTGCTCTCTTGAGGTCATGCCACAGCATCTCAAATCGGGTTGAGGTCAGGACTATTTTCTTCTGTTGAAGCCATTCTGTTGATTTATTTCTGTGTTTTGGGTCATTGTCCTGCAGCGCCACCAAACTTCTGTTGAGCATCAATTGGCTGACAGATAGCCTAACATTCTCTTGCAAAATGTCTTGATAAACTTGGGAATTCATTTTTCCATCGATGATAGCAAGCTGTCCAGGCCCTGAGGCAGCAAAGCAGCTCTACACCATGATGCTCCCTCCACTATACTTCACAGTTGGGATGAGGTGTTGATGTTGGTGTGATGTGCCTTTTTTTCTCTACACATAGTTTTGTGTGTTCCTTCCAAAAAACTCAAATGTAGTTTCATCTGTCCACGGAATATTTTGCCAGTAGCGCTGTGGAACATCCAGGTGCACTTTTACAAACTTTTTTTGAACAGCAGTGGCTTCTTCAGGGGTGTCCTCCCATGAACACCATTTTCCCCCTGTTTTATGTTTTAAAATGTATTGAATATTCGATACATACAATATACTTGCAGTGAAGCCGCTCAACAACTACATCATACATCCAACACATTCCCATTCAGAAGCATCCAGGGTCAATGCTCTGCTCAAGGGCACGTTGACCGATACATCACCAGGCCAAAAAACATGAACCCGAATCCTCCAAGACCCCCCAGTTCCCCAATAGCTGTCTCTCAACCATTCGAGACCCTTCCCACAGTCCCCCCAGGAAGAAAAATTAAAAATACAATTAATTCCATTCCCCATCCCCAAGCATCTCCTAATACACCAACAACAAAGAAATAGGACAAAGCAATTAAAAAATTATAATAATACATTTAAAACAAAAGGACATCAAGGACAACTAAAATCATAACAGCAATTCCAACTGTATATGTTTGTGTGCATGTCTGGCACTATTACATGTATGTGTGTTTTCTTGTATGTGCTTATTTTAATGAGTGTGCAAAGCAACTGCAATCCAGGAAATTTGGTTGTGCTATTAGATGAAGCCGTGTTAACACATTAAGTTGTTGTATAAATAAACAAAATGTATGTGCAGTGTGCAGAATGACACGCACACACACACACACACACACACACACACACACACACACACACACACACACTACAGTCAGGAGCTCCTTTTAAGGGACCAACGCCACACGAGAGCAGGAGGCAGAATTGCCAGGGCTTAGGCGTGCATGGGGGGGGGGGCTTACACTTTTAGCCTATGCGCATCCCCAGTGAGGGGATAGCATTACCATCGCACACAGATGAGCGACCACAAAATGAGTTGACATTCTCTCCAACCTACGTCAGAACACAGGTCATGTTCAGAAACCGGACATCTAGCACTCAATCACTTACTCAGCCACACAGGACCAAATATCTGCCCCCTCTCAAGTGTGCACACACATAAGAGTGCACCACCACACACACGCTAAAACATATGCACACATTAGGTAGGCTAAGCCTCGATATCAATTCATATGTGTTTCTCTGTATAAAATCCTGGAACTACATACAAACACAGCACTTTGTGTGTCTCTGTCGGTGTGTCTGTCACACCAGCAATACAACGCCATCCACTCATTTCAACTGTTACTTACCACATTCAGCCCAATGACCAACTATTGAAATATCTCAACTAAATAAATAGTAAAATGCTTGACTGAGAGTCTGAGACATCAGCTAACCTATAGGCTACCTCTCATAGGTTGAGTCTAAACCATCTCCAAGATGTACTCTAGCCTAGCAGCACTATGATAACAAATTACTTTAAACCCTTTAGAACCCAGAGGGGCCATTGACGGCCATTCTTTAAATGAGTTGAGAGGCCGCAAACAGCCTTTTCTGACAATGATTATGTGTCAATATCGCAAAATGAACTGGCTAACAACCTATTGTCGTATTTGCGTGGCTGTTATCATCAACCAGCAACCGGAAACGGGGTATGCTGTCAGAATGACAGCGCCAAAGCAGTCACGGCTCTTCACTTTGGAAGAGGCTGCAGCTATGTTGGTTGGTGATATGGATTTGGACACGTCCTTGCACTTTGAAAGCGCTGATGGTTTTGAAATGAGTGAAATACAGTGGAAGTCGTATGTTTAGCGAAATACAATTAAACTCAGTTTTTCACAATTCCTGACATTTTATCCTAGTAAAAATTGTCCTGTCTTATATCAGTTAGGATCACCATTTTATTTTAAGAATGTGAAATGTCAGAAAAGAGTAGAGAGAATGAATTATTTCAGCATTTATTTCATCACATTACCAGTGGGTCAAAAGTTTACATACACTCAATTAGTATTTGGTAACATTTCGTTTAAATTGTTTAACCTGGGTCAAACATTTTGGGTAGCCTTCCACAAGCTTCCCACAATAAGTTGGGTGAATTTTGGCCCATTTCTCCTGACAGTGCTGGTGTAACTGAGTCAGGTTTGTAGGCCTCCTTGCTCGCACCCGCTTTTTCAGTTCTGCCCACAAATGTTCTACAGGATTGAGGTCGGGGCTTTGTGATGGCCACTCCAATACCTTGACTTTGTTGTCCTAAACCTCTTGAAACTAGGGGGCACTATTTTTAGTTTTGGAAAAATAACGTTCCCAAAGAAAACGTCCTATTTCTCAGGACCAGATGCTAGAATATGCATAAAATTGACAGCTTAGGATAGAAAACACTCTAAAGTTTCCAAAACTGTCAGAATATTGTCTGTGAGTATAACAGAACTGATATTGCAGGCGAAACCCTGAGGAAAATCCAATCAGGAATTGCCTCTTATTTTGAAACGGTTGTGTTCCTATGCATCCCTATTGGCCATTGAAAGGGATATCAACCAGATTCCTTTTCTAAGTATTCCCTAAGGTGTCTACAGCCTTTAGACGTAGTTTCACTCCTTTATGTTGAAGAATTGCTTAAGTGGCCAGCTGAGGACTCTCAGAGTGATTCTTGCATAGAAGACAGGTAGTAATTTTTCCTCTTGCTCCTACTGAAAATCCAATTGTCCCGATTGATATTTTATCGAATAGATATTTGAAAAACACCTTGAGGATTGATTATAAAAAAACGTTTGCCATGTCTGTCGATATTATGGATATATATTTTTTGCCGTTGTCGTGACCGCTATTTCCGGTGAATTTCTCATCATAACGTGACCAACAAACGGAGGTATTTTGGGTATAAAAATAATCTTTATGGAACAAAAGGAACATTTGCTGTCTAACTGGGAGTCTCGTCAGTGAAAACATCCGAAGATCAAAGGTAAACGGTTAATTTGATTGCTTTTCTGATTTTCGTGACCAAGCACATGCTGCTAGCTGGACATTATGCTATGCTAGGCTATCAATGAACTTACACAAAGGCTAAGCTATGTTTCGCTATATTTCACTTGTGATTTCATGAATATGAATATTTTCTAGTAATATTTTTTTACCGTTGCGCTATGCTAATTAGTGTAGTTGATGACAATTCTCCCAGATCCGGGATGGGTAGTTCCAAGAGGATAGCCATTTTGCCACAACTTTGGAAGTATGCTTGAGGTCATTGTCCATTTGGAAGCCCCTTTTGCGACCAAGCCATAACTTCCTGACTGATGTCTTGAGATGTTGCTTCAATATATCCACGTAATTTCTCTCATGACGCCATCTATTTTGTGAAGAGCACCAGTCCCTCCTGCAGCAAAGCACCTCCACAATTGATCTTTGTTTCATAGTATAGTTTTTTTTTTTAATTTAGTTTAGTCACCCGATTTCCTTCTGCAGTACATTTGCCAATCAGTTGGGCTGCCAGACTTATTTGCCATAACTTTCAACCATACAATTTTTAAATTCTTCATCAATCCATGTGGATTTAACCGTTTTTAGTCATTTTCTTAATAGGTGTGTGCTTATTAGTAACTGGAATAAGCAATTTCATAAATGTGTCAGGTGCAGCTTCTGGTTGCTCCTCATTGCACACCACAGATCAGCAAATATTCTTTACACCATCAACATATGAATCACTACAAAACGTATTGTATTACCACTTATACACTATATTAGGCCCAGCCTTCGGAAATTTGGGTTTACTAGAAATGGCTATTAAATTGTGATCACCACATCCTATGGATTTGGATACTGCTTTAAAGCACATTTCTGCAGCATTAGTAAAGATGTGAGCAATACATGATGATGATTTAATTCCTGTGCTGTTTGGAACTACCCTGGTAGGTTGACTGACAACCTGAGCCAGGTTGCAAGCACTGCATACAGTTAGAATTTTTTTCTTGAGCGGGCAGCTTGATGATAGCCAATCAATATTTAAAAATGACCCAGAAAATATGCTTCTGCTGACAACACAAACTCAGCAAAAAAAGAAATGTCCCCTTTTCAAGACCCTGTCTTTCAAAGATGATTCATAAAAATCCAAATAACTTCACAGATCTTCATTGTAAAGGGTTTAAACACTGTTTCCCATGCTTGTTCAATGAGCCATAAACAATTAATGAACATGCACCTGTGGAACGGTCGTTAACCTGTTACTCCTACCCCCTACCTTTTCGAACATTCTGTTAAAAATCGCGCAACATTTCAGCGCCCTGCTACTCATGCCAGGAATATAGTATATGCATATGATTAGTATGTGTGGATAGAAAACACTCAGACGTTTATAAAACTGGTTAAATCACGGCTGTGACTATAACAGAACGTGCGTTTCATCGAAAAGTGCAGGAAAATCTGATCACTGAAAATGGGAAAATATATCCATGCGCCACTTCAACCCATTGTTAAACATGAACCACATTAAATGGGGCCGAGGTTGCAATAACTACAGCTTCCACACGATGTCAACAGTCTTGTCATTTGCCTACGATTTGTTTCTTGGTCAAACAGACACAAGGCAGCCCAGTTCTTCCGGTCTCCGACCGGATATTTTGGTTGAGATTTACCCGGACATTATTTCCAGACGTACAGCTATAGAATATACATCGCCTCGTGATCAATTTGATTGCTTATTAACGTTTACTAATACCTAAAGTTGCATTACAAAAGTATTTCGAAGTGTTTTGTGAAAGTTCATCGTCAACTTTTTTAATTTGAAAAAATGACGTTACGTTATATAACGCAATTTTTTTCCTTGATCACAGTCTTCATAGATCGATATCTAGGCTATATATGGACCGATTTAATCGAAAAAAAAGACCCAATAGTGATGTTTATGGGACATCTAGGAGTGCCAACAAAGAAGATGGTCAAAGGTAATGAATGTTTTATATTTTATTTGTGCATTTTGTGTAGCGCCGACTATGCTAATTATTTTGTTTACGTCCCCTGCGGGTCTTTTGGGGTGTTACATGCTATCAGATAATAGCTTCTCATGCTTTTGCCGAAAAGCATTTTAAAAATCTGACTTGTTGCCTGGATTCACAACGAGTGTAGCTTTAATTCAGTACCCTGCATGTGTATTTTAATGAAAGTTTGAGTTTTAACGAGTACTATTAGCATTTAGCGTAGTGCATTTGCATTTCCAGATGTCTAGATGGGACGCCTGAGTGTCGGGTAGGAGCAAGAGGTTAAGAAACTAACAGCTTACAGACGGTAGGCAATTAAGGTCACAGATATGAAAACTTAGGACACTAGTCCTTTCTATGGACTCTGAAAAACACCAAAAGAAAGATGCCCAGGGTCCCTGCTCATCTGTGTGAATGTGCCTTAGGCATGCTGCAAGGAGGCATGAGGACTGCAGATGTTGCCAAGGAAATACATTTCAATGTCCGTACTGTGAGACAACTAAGAAAGCGCTACAGGGAGACAGGACAGACAGCTGATCGTCCTCGCAGTGGCAGACCACGTGTAACATCTGCACAGGATCAGTACATCCAAACACACCTGCGGGACAGGGACAGGATGGCAACAACTGCCCAAGTTACACAAGAATGCACAATCCCTCCATCAGTGCCCAGACTGCCACAATAGGCTGAGAGAGTCTGGACTGAGGGTTTGTAGGCCTATTATTAGTAGATTTGGACAGAAAACACTCTGAAGGTTCTAAAACTGTTTGAATCATGTCTGTGAGAATAACATAACTTATTTAGCAGGCGAAACCCCTAGGGGAAACCATTCAGATTTTAGTTTTTTGAGGTCACTCTCTTTTCAATGGGTTTTCATTGGGAATCCAGATTTAAGGGACCTTCTTGCAGTTCCTATCGCTTCCCCTGGATGCAGTCTTTAGAAATTGGTGGAGGTTATTCCTTTGTGTAATGAAGAATTACGGCCATCTTGAACGAGGGCCACTTGAAGTGTACTGTTAGATAGAGGCGCATGACCAGAAAGCATGCTTCAGTTTGTTTTCTTCCTGTATTGAACACAGATCATCCAGTCTTCAATTTGATCAATTATTTACGTTAAAAAAAAACTAAAGTTGTATTACAAAAGTAGTTTGAAATGTTTTGGCAAAGTTTACAGGTAACCGTTAAGATATTTTGTAGTCACGTTGAGCAAGTTGGAACCGGTGTTGTTCTGGATCAAACGCGCCAAATAAATTGACATTTTGGATATATATCGAAGGAATTAATCGAACTAAAGGACCATTTGTTATGTTTATGGGACATATTGGAGTGCCAACAAAAGAAGCTCGTTAAAGGTAAGGCATGAATTATATTTTTATTTCTGTGTTTTGTCTCGCGCCTGCAGGGTTGAAATATGCTTTCTCTCTTTGTTTATAAAGTGGCATCTTATGCTTTCGCCGAAAAGCCTTTTTGAAATCTGACATGTTGGCTGGATTCACAATGAATGTAGCTTTAATTTGCTATCTTGCATGTGTGATTTAATGAAGGTTAGATTTTTACAGTAAGTTATTTGAATTTGGTGCTCTGCATTTTCCCTGGCTTTTGGCCAGGTGTGACGCTAGCGTCCCACATATCCCAGAGAGGTTAAGGAGAGGTATATCTATAATTCCATGTGTATAACTTGTATTTTCATCTACATTTAGCATGAGTATTTCTGTTGAATTGATGTGGCTATGCAAAATCACTGGATGTTTTTGGAACTAGTGAACGTAACGCGCCAATGTAAACTCCGATTTTTTTAAATATAAATATTAACTTTATCAAACAAAACATACATGTATGGTGTAACATGAAGTCCTATGAGTGTCATCTGCTGAAGATCAAAGGTTAGTGATTAATTTAGTCTCTATTTGTGCTTTTTGTGACTCCTCTCTTTGGCTGGAAAAGTGGCTGGGTTTTTCTGTGAGTTGGTGGTCACCTAACAATCGTTTGTGGTGCTTTCGCTGTAAAGCCTATTTGAAATCGGACACTGTTGTGGAATTAACAACAAGATTACCTTTAAAACAGTAAAAAATACATGTATGTTTGAGGAATTGTAATTGTGAGATTTCCGTTGTTTTGAATTTGGCGCCCTGCACTTTCACTGGCTGTTGTCATATCATCCCGTTAACAGGATTGCAGCCTTAAGGAGTTAATACAGCTGGTGGCCACACCAGATACTGACTGTTACTTTTGATTTTGACCCTCCCTTTGTTCAGGGACACATTATTCAATTTCTGTTAGTCACATGTTTGTGGAACTTGTTCAGTTTATGTCTCAGTTGTTGAATATTGTTATGTTCATACAAATATTTACACAAGTTTTCTAAAAATAAAACAGTTGGCAGTGAGAGGATGTTTATTTTTTTGTTGAGTGTACATTACCAAGATTTCATACAATTATCCAGATACTGACTGTTAGCACTTGGTGGTCTATAGCAGCTTCCCACAAGAATGGGCTTTAGGTGAGGCAGATGAACCTGTAGCCATATTACTTCAACATAATTTTAACATTATATCGTCTATAAGCTTTACAGGAATGTGGTTCGGAATATAGACCGCAACAACACCCCCGTTGGCATTTCTGTCTTTTAGGTAATTGTTATAACCATGTATTGCTACCACAGTGTCAAAGGTATTATCTGAGTTATAGTCGAAATGTAATCTGTTACAAGCAAGTTATTGACTTCATGGACCTTGTTTCTTAGGCTACATTCAGTTGAAGTTGAAAGTTTACATACACTTAGCTTGGAGTCATTAAAACTAGTTTTCAACAACTCCACAAATGTCTTGTTAACAAACTATAGTTTTGGCAAGTCGGTTAGGACATCTACTTTGTGCATGATAACAAGTAATTTTACAGCAATTGTTTACAGACAGATTATCTCACTGTATCACAATCCCAGTGTGTCAGAAGTGTACATACACTAAGTTGACTGTGCCTTTAAACAGCTTGGAAAATTCATGGCTTTAGAAGCTTCTGATTGGCTCAACTTATGTCAATTAGCCTATTGGAGGTGTACCAGTGGATGTATTTCAAGGCATACCTTCAAACTCAGTGCCTCTTTGCATGACATGATGGGAAAATTGTAGACCTCCACAAGTCTGGTTCAACCTTGGGAGCAATTTCCAAACGCCTGAAGGTACCACACTCATCTGTACAAATAATAGTATGCATGTATAATCACCATGGGACCACGCAGCCATCACACGCGTTCTGTCTCCTAGATATTAACTTATTTTGGTATGAAAAGTGCAAATCACAACAGCAACGGACCTTGTGAAGATGCTGGAGGAAGCAGGTCCAAAATTATCTATATTCAGAGTAAAACTAGTCCTCCAGCCATGGCTCCAAAACAGACATAAAAAAGCCAAACTACGGTTTGGAACTGCACATGGAGACAAAGATCACACTTTTTGGATAAATGTCAAAAAATTTCAACAAAAATAGAATTGTTTGGCCATAATGACCATCGTTATGTTTGGAGGAAAAAGGGGGATGTTTGCAAGCCGAAGAACACCATCCCAACCGTGAAGCACAGGGGTGGCAGCATCAATGTGTGAGGGTGCTTTGCTGCAGGAGGGACTGGCACACTTCACAAAATAGATGGCATCATGAGAGAGGAAAATTATGTGGATATATTGAAGCAACATCTCAAGACATCAGTCAGGAAGTTAAAGCTCGGTCGCAAATGGGTTATCCAAATGAACGATGACCCCAAGCATACTTCCAAAGTTGTGGCAAAATGGCTTAAGGACAACAAAGTCAAGGTATTGGAGTGGCCATTACAAAGACCTGACCTCAATCCCATAGAACATTTTATGGGCAGAACTGAAAAAGCGGGTGCGAGCAAGGAGGCCTACAAACCTGACTCAGTTACACCAGCTCGGTCAGGAGGAATGGGCCAAATTCACCCAACTTACTTTGGGAAACTTGTGGAAGACGACCCGAAACATTTGACCCAAGTTAAAAAAATTAAAGGCAATGCTTCCAAATACTAATTGAGTGTATGTAAACTTCTGACTCACTGGGAATGTGATGAAAGAAATAAAAGCTGAAATAAATCACTCAACTATTATTCTGACATTTCACATTCTTAAAATAAAGTGGTGATCCTAACTGACCGAAGACATGGACCTTTTACTAGGATTAAATGTCAGTGTATGTAAACTTCGACTTCAACAGTAAGTGTAAAATGTATTTTGCAATGCGATGCGTCCGGTCTGGTCAGCAGTTATGACCTTGTATTGCTACCACTGTATCAATGGTATTATCTAAGTGAGTTTCAGAGATTGTCAGAATATGAATGTTAATCTGTTACTAGCAAATTATTGATTTCATATACCTTGTTTCTTAAGCTACATATGTTAACGCAGACTATTTTGAGCACTTTTCTTCTGGAATGCATAGTTATTTTTATTGCTTCCCTGGGAAGCTTAGCAGAAGTAGATATGCTCATGTTATTTATGTAATTGCTGGGTGAGCTGCACACTGAACTTCCTCTTAGGGCACACCGGCTCAGTGCTGACATGTGTTGAATCTATAAAACGGTTGTGCCACATACTTTGACTTTTTAACATCTATAAAAAGTCATCTGACCATGGGTCTTGAAGTGTGTTTAACCTATATAGCCTTTACAGTTATAATATGATCCTGTTGATCATGCATGAACGTCTGTGTGCTTTATCCTGTCTGATTTATCCATCAGTCTGACTTAAATATGCACACCATTAACTGAGAAACAATCTGGCCACTAAAGACTTTGATTGTTTGATTGAAAGTGCTGTATAGCAACCTGATAATAGGAGGACGAAGAGAGTGGAGGGAGAGGAAGAGGGAGAGAGAGAGGAAGAAGATTGAAGAGGGAGGTGTGGAAGGAGGAGAGTTTGGATGAAGAGTAACATGGAGAGAAAGAGAAATTAAAGGAAGAACGGTATCTACGAGGGCAACAGCCTGGCCTACTTTTCAGTTGAGTCACACCATTCATCCTTGCTCCACACAGCCTGGCCCTAAAGTGACATTGGCAGGGGTTTTGGAGTTTTGAAAGTGTTTTTTTTCCCAGATGTGGTGTTCAACACCAACCTGTATGCCACCACATTCAATACCTCCCCATCATGGTTTGGCACGTTTGAAGATGAGATTAAACGCGTCATTGGAATCAACATTCTCATCGGCATCCACCGCTTATCCTCTCTCCGACTACTGGTCCACTGACACCACACTCAGGGTAAAAGTAAAATGCCACGCAACCGCTTTGAGCAGCTATTTAAACACCTGCACTTCTTCGATCCAAACTCAGCCAATGTGAAAGACAAATGACATGAAGTCAGGCCTTTTATCAAAATACTGCAAGAGAACTTAGCCAAACTACTACACCCACAGCAAGCCCTCTCAGTGGATGAGGCAATGATAACATTTTATGGTAGACTACTGTGAAAGCAGTATATGGCCCAAAAAAGTAAGTAAAGTGGGGAATAAAATATGGAGTCTCTGACTCCTTGACAAGCTACTGCTTTGTTTTCAGTGTGTACAAAGGTTGGGGGGGGGCTCTCTCTTGTCAAATGACCATGTCGACTTGTTTTAATCCATACCTCTGGTGAGCGATCTTGATGCATACTATTGTGGCACAGTAAGGCCCAATAGGAAGAATTGCCCCAAGACCATTATGGAGGTCAGGCTACACAGAGGTTAGTGTGTAAAACGGAGTGCGGAAAATGTAATGGCGTGCCACTGGAGGGAAAATAAAAATGTGTATTTTCTATGTTCTAACAGCTCAGGTAATGACACCCTAAAACCTGTTTCAAATTACAGGTAGAACGAACACTATTTTAAAATTTTGTGCAAGATGGCGCTGACAGATAGGCCAGCCGTGCTTCTAGCTCCTAAGCAACTTTGCAGTATTTTGTTTCTTTATGTGTTCATTCTTACATTAGCCCAGAAATGTTGGGGCGTTATTACATACAAAAAAATATCAGATCAGTGGTGACTCACCAGCATTACCACTTTCCTTAGTTCGGACCCCCCACGACAATTAAACTGATTCCAGAGGCTGATCCAAAACACTGCCCGCGGAGAAGAGGTATTCGGAGTGGAGTCCTAGTCTGACTCAAGAGGCGCGCACACCACCCACAGCTTTCAGAGTATATTACTCACTAATGTTCGGTCTCTGGATAATAAAGTTGACGAGCTCAGGGCGAGGATCTTCTTCCAGAGAGACGGAATTGTAACCTACTCTCGGGATATACTGTGTGTCCGTACAGCCAGTTGGTTGGGTTCTCAGTTCATCACGCAGACAGGACATAAAGACCTCTATGGGAAGAAGGGCTCATGGTGTGATAACTTACAGAAACTCAAGTCACAATCAAATGCTGACCATTTTACCACCCAAGAGAATTCTTTGGTTATAGTCACAACCGTGTATATTCTCCCTCAAGCCGATACCATGACGGCCCTCAAAGAACTACACTGGACTCTATGCAAACTGGAAACCACATATCCTGAGGCAGTATTTATTGTAGACAGGGATTTTAACAAAGCTAATCTGAGAAAAACGCTACTGAAGTTCTATCAACACGTTGACTGTAGCACTCGCTCTGAGAAAACATTGGACCACAGCTACTCAGCTTTTCGAAATGCCTACAAGGGCCTCCCACTTCAGGAAATCTGATCACGACTCCATTTTGCTCCTCCCTTCCTATAGGCAGAAACTCAAAACAGGAAGAACCTGTGCAACATACTATTCAACGCTGGTCTGACCAATCAGAATCCAAGATTGTTTCACACGGACTGGGATATCTTCCGGGGTAGCCTCAGAATAATATTGACAAATACGGTGACTGAGTTTATCAGGAAATGTATAGGAGGAGATGTGTACCCACTGACTACTAAAACCTACCCAAACCAGAAACCGTGGATAGTTGGCAGCATTCGCACAAAACTGAAAGCACGAACCACTGCATTTAACCATGGCAAGGTGACTGGGAATATGAACAGAATACAGTGTAGTTATTCCCTCCGTAAGGCAATCAAACAGGCAAAAGGTCAGTACAGAGACAAAGTGCAAGCCCTGCTAAATGACTTAAATGTAAATGTAAAAAGTGCAGTCGCAATTCAACGGCTCAGACACAGAAACAGCATCCTGTCGGGCTGTGTCACTCCCTGGTTCGGCAACTGCACCGCCCGCAACTGCAGGGCAATCCAACGCGTCAGCGGGGGGAAAATACCTACCCCCCAGGACACCTACAACACCTGATATTACAGGAAGGCCAAAAATATCATGAAGGACAACAACCACCAGAGCCACTGCCTGTAACCCCGCTATCATCCATAATGCAAAGTCAGTACAGGTGCATCAAAGCTGGGACCGAGAGACTGAAAAACAGCTTCTCTCTCAACCTCATTAGACTTAAATAGCCACCACTAGCACCCTGTCTGTATTGTTGAATGTTTGTGAAGTCTTGATTTGTGGTTGTTTATAAATGTCTTGTTAATTGGTGTTGGACCCCAGGAAGATAAGCTAGTGTTACGGCATTAGCTAATGGGGATCCTAATAAACAAACGTACCTTAGAGGCTGCTGCCCTATATACATAGACTTGAAATCACTGGCCACTTTAATAATGGAACAATAGTCACAATAATGTTTATATTTTGCATTACCCATCTCATTTGTATATTCAAATGTATTTTAGTCTATGGCGCTCCGACATGGCACATCCAAATATTTATATATTCTTAATTTCATTCCTTTAATTTAAATGTGTGTATTGTTGGGAAATTGTTACACATTATTTCAACTGTTGGAGCTAGAAACAAGCATTCCGCTACACCCGCAATAACATCTGCATGTGACCAAAAACATTTGATTTGATTTGTAGGATGGGGAACATGCATGCTTCAACACGTTCCATGACATGTTGTAGGCTAAATGCAAACACTAGCGTGACAGTGTGCCATTAATTTTTACTACAAATCTTATATACAAATTGAGTATGTTTAAAATGGTCTCTGAACAGTTGTGCATCTCTGAATCTTTCTCAGTTTAATACTTACTGCATTCACTAAATTGTTGTACTATTTCTACATTTTCTGTCAGCCTGGTCTCTATTAAATTGTATTGGGAGAGGTTATCTACATTTAGACATATTGTGTGGATTCTGAAATCATTTCTGAATATTGTCCTCGCTTACAATTTTTATACGTTTTTGAATATATATAATATCCACAAGTATCAAAATCATAATTATAGTTTGTACATTTGGAGTGAGTAATTTGGTTAAATATACTACAATTTAAATATTCTAGTTTTTTGTTTTGTTGAGTGTTAATCTTTTTTATAGTCAAATCAAATCAAATCAGGCGATGCAATAGCCATCACACTGCCCTATCCCACCTGGACAAGAGGAAAAGCTATGTAAGAATGCTGTTTATTGACTATAGCTCAGCATTCAACCCCATTGTCTTTATACAATGGGGGACAAAATGTGTGTTATTTGTACTGAAATTAATGTGGTATCATATTAAAGAGCTTGTGCTCTTTAAAACTGAGTTAATTTGTAATTGTCTTTTGTTCTTTGTTTTAGCACTATGTCTATTTGAAATTTGTGACAAAATTAGCTTTATCTTGAAAATGATCAGTAATCTAGAGCATCATTCAAAAATTCTATTGGGGTATGAAGTGTTACAGGGTCATCGCAACTAATATATCCCTATGGTAGATAAATCATCAAAAAGCACTAGACAAATCACTGATCTGGTGGGGGGGGGGGGGGGGTGGCTGACTGGAATTGAAGAGTGATATTTGGAGATCAAAACAATAGGGCACCTTTTTCTGGGGCTTGAGAAAACAAAACGCTTGTATCACGGTCTGTCTGATGTGGGGGAGAGCGGTGTGCCAAATACCATTCCTTTCAGCAAATTTTCCGCTCCCACACAATCCAGATGTTATGCCTACTTCAGCAAGTTGAGACACACAGACACAAATACACTTTTTTCCCTCCCCAATCGGCCCCTCACACCGATGCAGTAAACTCAAGTGCTCTATTCAAAGCAGATTTTTCCAACTCAAGAGATATACATCTAAGAACCCGGGGTCCACACCACTCTAAACCAAAATGCCACTTACATTTCAGGAGTTATACAAATTTGGTTGGTCTTGACCACAAGTAGGACTGCTAGTTTACGCAAGATATCATCAATGAATCCTTGAGGGAATTTGTTTTTGCCAGCTCGGCCTATGCATGTTGTTGTTGTACAGGGTCATTTTTCATTATTAGGCACCAAACAAAGGGAAAACAGACAAACAATAAGGGACTACCTGCACTTTGACAAGTTTCACATTGCATGCCCTAATGAACAATACCCAGGTGCAGGAGCTGTATCACTGAACAAACAAACAAACAAACAAACACTCTCTCCACACAAGAAAGTGACTACAAAGCCAAGTCAGCCCTCTTTCAAACACACAAGTAACAAAACAGATCCCCGTAAAATACGTTGAAAGATTTAGAAATTAAGTTGCAAAAAGTGGCTTGTGTTTTACCACAATGCAATATAAAGACCTGTGCACAACAAAAAATAACACTGACACACAATACCCTTTAGGAAAAGAGAATATATATATTTGTTTTTTTACTTGTGAGGCAGAGGCATACCACCACCATAGCGGATACACCTACAAAAAAAAAAAAAATTACTTTCCACCGTGGACCCCGTGACCACAAATATATACAGTCCCTTCAGAAAGTATTCATACCCCTGGACTTATTCTACATTTTGTTGTGTTGCAGCCTGCATTCAAAACATTTATAAAAAAATGTTAATTCACAATACCCCATAATGACAAAGTGAAAACATTTACATTTAAGTCATTTAGCAGACAACATGTTATTAAACATTTTTGTAAATAGAAATATCGAATTTACATACATGTTACACCCCCCGAATCACCTTTGGCAGTGATTACCATGGTGAGTCTTTATGGGTAAGTCTCTAAGAGCTTTGCACACGTGGATTGTACAATATTTGACCGTTATTCTTTAAATTCTTCAAGCTCTGTCAAATTGGTTGTTGATCATTGGCATAGATTTTCAAGAAGATTTAAGGCAAAACTGTAACACTCTGGAACATTCAGTCTTCTTGGTAAGCAACTAGTGTGGATTTGGCCTTGTGTTTTAGGTTATTGTCCAGCTGAAGGGTGAATTAATCTCCCAGTGTCTGGTGAAAAGCAGACTGGACCAAGTTTTCCTCAATGATTTTGCCTTTGTTTAGCTCCATTCCGTTTATTTTTCATGCTGAAAAACTCCAGTTCTTAACGACTACAAGCATACCCATAACATGATGCAGCCACCATGCTTAAAAATATTCAGAGTGGTACTCAGTAATGTGTTTTATTGGATTTTCCCCAAACATAACTTTGTATTCAAGACAAAGTTAATTGCTTTATCACATTTTTGCAGTATTACTTTAGTGCATTGTTGCAAACAGGATACATGTTATGGAACATTTTAATTCTGTACAGGCTTCCTTTTCACTCTGTAAATTGTTTAGTAATTGTGGAGTGAGAATGTTGTTGATCCTTCAGTTTTCTCCTATCACAGCCATTAAACTATTTTAAAGTGACCATTGGCATCAAAGTGAAATCAATGAGCGGTTTCCTTGCTCTCTGGCAACTAGAGTTAGGAAGGACACCTTAATCTTTGTAGTGACTATAGGTGTATTGATACACCATCCAAAGTGTTATTAATAAATTAAACATTCTCAAAAGGGATATTCAATCAGCTTTTCATTTTTTATTAATTTGTAAAAAAAAAAATATATATATATATATAATTCACTTTGACATTATGGGATATTGTATGTAGGCCAGTGACAAAAGAAATCTGTCTTACAAAATGTGGAACAAGTCAAGGGGAGTGAATACCTTCTGAAGGCACTGTAAATAAGGACATAAGCACTTCTGGAAATATTGTTGTGTGCCTGGCTGGCGCAGGGCCACGGCAGCTACTGCAGGGAGAAGGACATATGCCATCCAGTGGGGCTGGAAATCCAAACAAAGAGAAGTTTTAATAACTTTGCTGTAGTTTATCGTGGCTTCTTCTGGATGCCTTCCAGATACAAAGATCTCTCTTATTCCCTTATTGTTGTTATAAAGAGTGTGAGAGTGAGAGACGATTCTCCCCTTATCTTTCCTTGGTGTGCCTCAGTCAGACAGTACCGTTCGGAGTAGCGGGAGGGATGTAACATCATAGATCTGTGTCTGATCAGAGGGCCTTCAGTGTAGTGTTTCCCCTATAATCATTTCCAGAAGGCGGGGTGCAAAGAGCAACATTCATCTAGCTTACACAATGCTGTCCAGTGTCTCGCTTCGGAGAATTTAGCCTTGTTTGGATACATGAACTCAACAACACTTTTAAGGTGTGAATTTTTTTTTTAAACCCTAATTTCAGACATACTAGCTGTCTGCAGGCCTGGGGGAATGCTGTTCTGATATTTTATTTGGCCCGAAGTGAAACACTTCCCTCAGCTTTACATGTGCATCAGCGCAGTGCAAGAAGTTAGACACTGCACAGAAGCTAGGTAGGCTCAATTCAAACAAGTTGGGTCGGGAGGCACTCTTAATGGTTCTATAATCAAACGATTCATCGGATGGTTCTATAAAACGAACGAGTCCCTGCATACAAATGTCTTGGTATTTGGATTGAAAATGATTTATCGTTTAAAAAAAGAGAGCTTGCTAAGAAACTAAGACTTAATGTTTTTTTTTTTTTACAGAAACAGTTATTGTCTCTCTCTAGTCAGCAGGAAGCATATTGTGCAGTCAACCTTTCTGTTTTTGATTATGGTGATACTAATTATCAAAACCCTGGGATGCCGTTTTCATAGCGTTCTTTGCTTTACCACAGGAGAGTTTTACCACCAACCACTGTATTCTTTACCAAAAGGTTGGCGGAACCTGTTTGAAGTCATATAGATCACATCATTATGCTATTTTTGTTTACAAAGCCCTGCTCCACAAACCTTCACTACTAAGATTTGAAATGAAAGTTATCAAACCCATTCACAGGGTTGGTTAACTCTCTAGATTCCTTTGGTGTCTAGAGAGTTAGGTAGATCAGCCTTTGGTTTCCTTGTGCCTCGAGTGTGGAATGTTCTATAATACACTTTAAAATTGGTGCCGCTAGTGCATTTCAGACGGTTGTTAGGGGACCTTAATACTGAATGTGTCTGCTTCTATAATTGTGTTTAACTTTTCATATATTGCTGTGAATAATAAAGTCTATTTGAATGTGCATATGAATCTGTAGCTGAATGTGTTTATTGTATTTTGATGTATATTGTGTCACTATACAGGGCTCATCTGGAAAAAAAGAGACCTTGGTCTCAGCATCGACTCCCTGTCAAAACAGGTCAAATAAAAAATGAAGAAATCCCCCCTGGCAGACAGCATGACTGACAGACACCCAACCTACCAAGGCAGGGGGCCACAACTATCAGAACAAGCCCCAGAGGCTCTCTGGGTTCACTACAACTGAGCTGTCCCACAGTCCCGGCTCCTCCAGCTTTAGGTCCCACAGCTCGCAGCTTTACTACAGAACCCCAGACCAGACGCCGCCCGCCAAGTGCCGCTGGGAGAAGAGGTGAAGTGAGGACAATGCACTCAGTGCTGCTCCAAGTCGGCCAGCCGGGCAGATCTCGTGGAGGCAGGCGGGCTGAGCTTGCAGGGAGGGTGGGGAGCAAAACAGAAGACGAAGCCTCACTTTCCTGCAAGTCCACACGCTTCGGTCTCAGCTCATTGGCTCGGCAGCTAACCCAACTGTCTAGCCACACTGTCAGAGCATCAGGTTCACTGAGCTGCGAGTCAAGAGAGGCAGGCTCAAAGACCCAGAGAGACAGTCCAGCCCCATAACTTGGGATCCGTCCATCTTTGGAAAAAGTGATGGCGACATCAACATCACTACATTAAAGTTCTGTGGCTATATAAAACTAGAACAACAGTTGAGGGGAATCAATGTGTGAACCCTTGGTCAAAACAATCTAATTGAACAGTCAGTATACAGTAGCAAGAAAAAGTATGTGAACCCTTTGGAATTACCTGGACTTCTGCATAAAATGGTCATACAATTTGATCTGATCTTCATCTAAGTCACAACATTCTGCTTAAACTAATAACAAACAATTATATATGTTTTCACATCTTTATTGAACACACCGTGTAAACATTCGGGTTGAGGTCAGAACACTGACTATGCTTCTCCAGAAGGTATATTTTCTTCTGTTGATTTAATTGTGTTTTGGGTCGTTGTCCTGTTGCATCACTCAAATTGTGTTGAGCTTCAATTGGTGGACAAAATGTCTTGATAAACTTGGTTTGCTGCCCTGAGGCTGCAAAGCAGCTCCAGACCACGATGCTCCCTTCACCATACTTTACAGTTGGGATGAGTTTGATGTTGATGTGATGTGCCATTTTTTCTCTACAGTGTTGTGTGTTCCTTCCAAACAACTCAAATGTAGCTTCATCTGATCACAGAATATTTTACCAGTAGCGCTGTGGAACATCCAGATGCTCTTTTGTGAACTTTAGACGAGCAGCAATGTTTTTTTTGGACAGCAGTGACTTCTTCCGTGGTGTCCTCCTATGAACACCATTATTGTTTAGTGTTTTATGTATCGCAGACTCGTCAGAGATGTTAGCACGTTGCAGAGCTTTCTTTAGCTGACACTCCAGGATTCTTCTCAACCTCATTAATTAAGCATCCTGCGCTGTAATCTTGCAGTCATCTTTGCAGGACAGCCACTCCTAGGGAGAGTAGCAACAGTGCTGAACTGACTCCATTTATAGACAATTTGTCTTACCATGGACTGATGAACATCAAGCCTTTTAGAAATACTTTTGGAACCCTTTCCAGCTTTATGCTGGTCAACAAAAATTAAATCTTGGGTCTTCTGAGATCTCTTTTGTTTGAGGCATGGTTCACATCAGGCAATGATTCTTCTGAAGAGCAAGAAGTGTTTTTTATAGGGCAGGGCAGCACTAACCAACATCTCCAATCTCGTCTCATTGATTGGACTCCAGGTTAGCTGACTCCTGACTCCAATTAGCTTTGGAGAAGTATTAGCCTAGGGGTTCACAAATTTCCAACCTACACTTAATGTTTATATGATGTATTCAATATAGAGAAGAAAAATAAACTAAAAACACACATTATTGTAAGTAGACCGTTTGTCCATTGTTGTGACTTGGATGAAGGTCAGATCTAATTTTATGATCAATTTATGCAGAAATCCAGGTAATTCCAAAAGGTTAACATACTTGTGCCACTGTAGACAGTCAATAGCAATGTAACTCACAATACCAGAATGGTAACATTTGCTGTTTATCACAATACTTTTTATGGCAAAATCATTGATATAGTCTACAATCGGATCGAAACATGGAACTTCCATGTTCTTATTTGTTGAATGAAAAGTTTAGCGCCTGTTTATTCAGCTTGTGACATTACTCACAGCTTTTTATTCACAACTAGACAGTTTAATTGAAAAACACATCTGCCAGAATTGTGTACATATCTTTTTCAGCACATTTATTCATATTTTTTCCCTTTAAAAAGTGTGGAAATCTAGCTAATATAATCCAAATTATGCAAGTAGTCTAAATAAGTAGTAACAAATATAATTTCCAGGTCAAATTAACATTGGTAGGAGTGTTACAGCCTACTTCACGTTACGGATATCCTCTGGCAGCTATCGTGAACAGGGATAAGTAAAAGCTCAGGCCAAACCTAATATCAATTCATCACATGCTATTGTGTTAAATGCAATTGATTCGATTCCCGGGACCACCCATACGTAGAATGTATGCACACATGACTGTAAGTCGCTTTGGATAAAAGCGTCTGCTAAATGGCATATATTATTATTATTATTATTAAACAAATAAGGCATTCTATGTCTGAGGTGGTCTTGAGATTGAGTTACAGTGGGGCAAAAAAGTATTTAGTCAGCCACCAATTGTGCAAGTTCTCCCACTTAATAAGATGAGGCCTGTAATTCTCATCATCACTTCAACTATGACAGACAAAATGAGAAAAAGAAATCCAGAAAATCACATTGCAGGATTTTTTATGAATTTATCAGCAAATTATGGTGGAAAATAAGTATTCGGTCACCTACAAACAAGCAAGATTTCTGGCTCTCACAGACATTACAACATTACATTTAGCCAAACTAAAAATATACTCTTTATGTAGCCTATATGAAATAGTATGATGGTTCCTGGGTTGAGGTTTGGCGGGGGCATTATAATAGACAAAGTAGATTTGTTACTGACCGGCTCAAATCGGTCTAATGTAGCAACATTTCAACTTGTATTTTTTCGATTGGATAAAAGTAGATACTCAGAGCTACAAAATGGTATATCACACACTACAGTTGAGGAACAATGGGAAAGTAATTTTGCTTTGAAAGTTTGTAAACTTACTTTTCAGAAAATGGCCTTTGAATGTTTCGGTACTACTATTGGAGAGTCCTTTATATACACCCATTCAGCATCGTTCACACCCTCTTGAGCTTTAGCCCAACCCATCTCTAAAGATTGATCCATGTGTTCTGTACTAACAGAAGTCAAGCACCCAAGCTAACTTGCTAGCTACTTTCAGACACAAATGACAGAACAGCTCACTGATCAGTACTCACCCTAGCAGATTTGGTTAGGCTGTTATGTTATCCAGAGTGTTTGTGACTGCAACCGTGCCGGCAGATTGTCCGGTCGTCAATTCAAAATGTGTCGCTCTCGGAAAGTTTAGAGCGCACATCGGACACTCTCGCCGAAGAGTAGGGTTGATCTAAACATTCAGACTTCACAATGGCAGTCAAGCACCCAAGACAACTGGCTAACATTGGCTAGCTACTTCCAGAAAAACGAGAGAACTCCCCACTCTGACAATTTTACTCGCCCTAGCAGAGCTTGTTAGGCTGTTTATGTTATCCAGAACGTTGGTGACTAACTGTGCTACTGGAATCCATTTAATTACGCTTTACTGACAGGCCATATTCAACATGTGTTGAGCTTTCGTAAATGCATCAGTTATTCTGCTCTCTGGCACATTCAGATGAGTGCTCTGAAAATCTGAGTAGATTACTGAATTTAGGAACACACCCAAAATGGTTACTTGCATAGTGGAGTCTTTTGTTAATTAAGACATGAAGCTAGCTAGATAGAATCATGGTTCATTTTTACCTAACTCATGACATCACTACCCTGCATGAAGCTGCAGGTATATAACCAACCAGGTTCAATGTTATCTAGATAAAATGAGGCTATAGCTCGTTAAGCAAATGCCTCTGAGAAACAAATAAGGTAATAAACACAGGTTATAACATTAGCTAGCTAGGTAATCAATGAATCATAATCACAACACATGACACTACTACCCTGCATGAATCTGCAGGCAGCTAACCAACCACGTTCAATGTTAGCTAGCTAACATTAGGCTATAGCTAGCCAAGCAAATAGCTCATAGATACGCATAATAAGCTAGCTAGACTATCTTACCCATATGCATCATTCATGGATGGATGCGTCTCCTGTCGGATGCCATGTTGCCCTTAGTTTGAAGATATAATCCGGAGGCAGGCATTTTCTCCATCTCCTTAGCGATCAAACTCGAATTCCACTGATTTCAAAATGCGGTCCTCCAGAAGGTGGAGAGCAACACTTATGCAGTTTTAATATACGATACAGCTCAAATAGATAGAAGCGTGCTATGGCAGACCAATCCAAACTCATCTCTTGGCATTTCCAGCCCACTCATTAACTCAGCCAATCATTGCAATAATGTCTCTTTTTTTTCTTTGGCTAAACCAACTCGGCTCTTAATTTAACAACTTTATTTGTATTTACAGATGGCATACAAGTTTAATATTAAGGCACATGAATGTTAACGTGCGAGAAGGTATGTCAAAAAAAGCATTTCGATTTTTTTTTTAAAGTTCACTTTCAAATGGCTCTCCTGTGAAGTAGTGACCTGCGACATACGCCTAGTTTCCTGAAACAGGTCACATTTTGTGTAGGCCTACCCATGGATCTCTCTCTGGCTTATCATCTAGAAACTGTAGATCCATGTTAAGACAAAGTGCATGCTGTATATAATCAACCATTTACATGTTACTATCATGACTACAACTGGATTCATAACAATAAATTGTTCATCTAAATGTAGGCTACCTTCCAAAATGTTTGAGCAGGGACTGAAGAGACTAGATTATAACCGTAAAGGCTAAATAGGTTTAACACACTTCAAAACCCACGGTCAGATTACTTTTCATAGAGTGTAAAAAGTCAAAGTATGTGGCACAACTATTTATAGATTCAACATGTTAGCACTGAGCCCTGCACACACATAAATAACATGAGCATATGTACTTCTGCTAAGCTACCCAGTAAAGCAATAAAAATAAACACGCAGCCTAGAAGTGTTCAAAATAGCCCACGTTAACATGAGATGGTTAAGGAACAAGGTTTATGAAATCAATCATTTGCTAGTAACAGATGACATTCATATTCTGACAATCTTTGAAACTCTTAGAAAATACAGTGGTAGCAATACACGGTTAACATTTACATGCTGACCAGACAGCGTTGTACCAGATCTTCCGTTTCTTGGTAATTTCTCACATTTCTTGCATAACTTCTTCATTTCTCAGAACAAGAATAGACTGATGAGTTTCAGAAGAAAGGTCTTTGTTTCTAGCCATTTTGAGTCTGTAATCAAAACCACAAATGCTGATGCTCCAGATACTGAACTTGTCTAAAGAAGGCCAGTTTTATTGCTTCGTGAAATCAGGACAACAGTTTTCAGCTGTGCTAACATAATTGCAAAAGGTTTTTCTAATGATCAATTAGCCTTTTAAAATTATAAACTTGGATTAGCTAACACAACGTGCAAATGGAACACAGGTGAGATGGTTGCTGATAATCAATTTCATGTTATTGTAATAGACAAAAAAAGTGCTTTTCTTTCAAAAATAAATTATATGTGACAAACTTATGAACAGTGGTATATATATGTATATTCTTATGTCGTGAAACTATTAGATATTATTTGTTAGATATTGCTGCACGGTCGGAGCAAGAAGCACAACCATTTCACTAAACACGTGTATGTGACCAATAAAAGAGGTATATTTTCTGGGTGATTTAAATGTTGACTGGCTTTTATCAAGCTACCCACTTAAACTGTAACTAGCGCCTGCAACCTGGTTCAGGATATCATTCGAAAACAGCACAGGAATGAAAACAATATGTATTGAGCACACCTTTACTAATGCTGCAGAAATTAGCTTGAAAGCAGTTTCCAGATCCATCGGATGTAGTGATCATAACATAGTAGCAATATCTTGGAAAAACAAAGTTCCAAAGGCTGGGCCTAATCAATCAAATGTATTTATGAAGTCCTTTATAAAGTCCTTTATACATCAGCCGATGTCAAAGTACGATACAGAAATCCAGCCTAAAACCCCAAACAGCACAGCAAGATGTAGAAGCACGGTGGCGTGGTAAAACTCCCTAGAAAGGCAGGAACCTAGTAAGAAACCTAGAACCAGGCTGAGGGGTGGCCAGTCCTCTTCTGGCTGTGCCGGGTTGAAATTGTAATGGTACATGGCCAAGATGTTCAAACATTCACCAGCAGGGTCAAATAATAATCACAGTTGTTGTAAAGGGCAGCAGCTAATAGTGTAAAAGAGGTCATACAATAAGTTTTGTAGTGATTCCTATGTTGTTGATGTAAAGAATGTGTGTTGGTCTGTGGTGTGTAATGAGGAGCAAACAGACACTGTACTTGACACAATTATGAAATGTCTTACTACAGTTACGAATAAGCATGCCCCCCCATTAAGAAAATTACAGTAAAAATGTTTAAATCCCCATGGATTGATAAGGATGTTTTTATTTATTTAAATGGTACGGTTGAGAGGTATGAGGCAAAAGGAATGGCAAATAAGTCTAGCTGCACAACTGATTGGCAAACGTATTGCAAATGAAGAAATCATGTGACTAAATTGAAGAAAAAAAACTACACTATGTCATTTATCTATGTTTCAAAGATTGATAGTAAAAAGCTTTGAAGCACCTTAAATTACAAAAAAAAAAAAAAGAAGCCAACTCCGCTCCATCATTCATTGAATCAGATGGCTCGTTAATCACAAAACCAACTGATATTGCAAACTACTTTCATTATTTTTTTCATTGGCAAGATTAGCAAATTTTGAGGAGGAGTAGCGAGAATCGGACAAAATGCAGCGTGGTAAGTGTCCATATTGATTTATTAAAAAAACACAACTGAACAAAATAATAAACGTGAAGAAACAAAACAGTCCCGTGTGGCGACAAACACTGACACGGAAGACAAATACCCACAACCCAAAACTGAAACCCAGGCTACCTAAGTATGATTCTCAATCAGAGACAACTAACGACACCTGCCTCTGATTGAGAACCATAGTAGGCCGAACACAGAAACAAAACATTGTTTGTTTTTCTGACTGCCCAACCCAACTCACGCCCTGACCATATAAACAAACACAAAACAAAAGGAACTAAAGGTCAGAACGTGACAAATTTAGGCATGACATGCCAGCAACAAACGCTGACACTACACATCCAAATATATATCAGCAAATTATGAAAAGAGAAGCATTGTAATTTTTGAATTCCATAAAGTGTGTGTGGAAGAGGTGAAAAAGATACCGTTGTCTATCAACAATGACAAGCCACTGGGGTCTGAAAACTTGGATGGAAAATTACTGAGGATAATAGTGGACGACATTGTCACTATTTGCCATTTTATTTCAATTTAAGCCTACTACAAAGCGTGTGCCCCCAGGCTTGGAGGGAAGCAAAAGTCATTCCGCTACCCAAGAACAGTAAAGACCCCTTTACTGGCTCAAATAGCTGACCATCAGCCTGTTACCAACCCTTTTAGAAAAAATAGTCTTTGGCCAGATCCAATGCTATTTTACAGTAAACAAATTGACAACATACTTTCAGCATGCTTATAGGGAAGGACATTTGACAAGCACAGCACTTACACAAATGACTGATGATTGGCTGAGAGAAATTGATAAAAGATTGTGGGGGTTGTTTTCTTAGACTTCAGTGCGGCTTTTGACATCATCAATCATAGTCTGCTGCTGGAAAAACGTGTGTTATGGCTTTACAGTCTCTGCTATAATGTGGAAAATATTTACCTGTCTAACAGAACACAGAGGGTGTTCTTCAATAGAAGCCTCTCCACCATAATCCAAGTAGAATCAGGAATTCCCCAGGGCAGCTGTCCAGGCCCATAACTTTTTCACCCATCTTTATTAATGACATGCCACTGGCTTTGAGTAAAGCCAGTGTGTATGTATTTTTTGAAGCTTTTTTATTATTACCCCTTTTTTGTGGTATCCACTTGATAGTTAGAGTCTTGTCTCATTGCTGCAACTCCGATACGGACTCGGGAGAAGCAAAGGTCGAGAGCCACGTGTTCTCCGAAACACAACCCGGGAGACAGCCGCACCAATGTGCCAGAGGAAACATTATGCACCTGGCAACCGTGTCGGCGTGCACTGCGCCTGGCCCACCACGGGAGTCGCTAGTGCGCGATGGGGCAAGGACATCCCTGACGGCCAAACCCTCCCCTAACCCGGACGACACTTGGCCAATTGTGCGCCGCCCCATGGGTCTCCGGGTCGCGGCTGGCTGCAACAGGCCAGCGTGTATGTATGTGGATGACTCAACACTATACATGTCAGCTCCTACAGCGACTGAAATGACTGCAACACTTAGTTATTATTCCTTGCAATCACAGTGGATTGCAAGGAATAAGTTAGTCCTAAATATTTTGAAAACTAAAAGCATTGCATTTGGGACAAATCATTCAGTAAACCCTAAACCTCAACTAAATCTTGTAATAAATAAATGTGAAAATTGAGCAAGGTGAGGTGACTATACTGCTTGGAGTAACCCTGGATTGTAAACTGTCATGGTCAAAAAAATACTGATACTTCTCCCCATCTTAGCTACTGTTGTATGTCCATAATAAAGCGCTGCTCTACCTTCTTAACAGCACTATCAACAGGGCAGGTCCTACAGGCCGTAGTTTTGTCGCACCTGGACTAGTCGTGTGGGCAGGTGCCACAAAAAGGGACTTGGGAAAATTGCAAATGACTCAGAACAGGGCAGCACGGCTGGCCCTTGACGTACACAAAGAGCTAATATTAATAGTATGCATGTCGGTCTCTCATGGCTCAAAGTGGAAGAGAGATTGACTTCATCACTACTGGTTTTTGTAAGAAGTGTTGATATGCTGTATGCACCAAGATGTCAGTTTAAAATATTAGCACACAGCTCACAAGACATGCCAGAGGTCTCTTCACAATCCCCAAGTCAAGAACAGACTATGGGAGGCACACAGTACTAAGTAAAGCCATGGCTACATGGAACTTTACTCCACATCAGGTAACTGATGCAAGCAGTTGAATCAGATTTAAAAACATTAAAATTGACCTTATGGAACAGCGGGGACTGTGAAGAGAAACACAGGCAGACGTGCTTACACATGATAAGGCATGCACTCTATACACAGTGGTGACGTGCAACATACGCCTAGCTTAATTTAGAAAATGTGTGATGATTAATGCTCCCTATTCATTATGTAAACTTTTTTAGTTTTATGTTTTACATTTTAGTTAGCATCAAACGATGTTCAAAGTGTTGTGCTACATAGCTACTGTGTTTCTTAACCCGGAAGGGCTAGCTGGCTGGATGAAGCAGAAAGGCTGGGGCCGCCCTATGTAAAACAATAGATCATGATTTGTTCAATTTGAAACAAGGATATCCAACCAGGGGAGGGAGGGTGCGGTCTTGAAGTCATCGGGAAAAGCCCTTCATTATCAATGCTTTGTGCCAGCACATCAAAGAAGCCTTTTTACACTCAAGTTAGTAGGACTTCGAGAGCTGGTGTCAGCCAGACTAACCCGGCGCAGTGGCAAGCCTCTCATTTAGACACGATTACACACATTCCAGCATCCCCTTCAAAGTGCCCCATCCCCCTCCAATGTTCTCCCTCCACTCTACCATTACACAACTACACCCTCTTCCTCGTGTTTACACAATCCCTCCCTCCCTCCTATAGCTAAACAATCCTCCTTTTCCTCCATGTTGGGAAACACAAAAAGCCCCTTGCCCAAACCCAAACCTATACTCCTGGCTAGCATTGGGGGGCTGGTGGGAGGTAGCTCGCCATCATAGAAAATAATCATTTGTAAACTGACTTGCTTAGTTAATTAAAGGTAAAAATAAAATAAAAAAAATACACGGTCTGTGGGGGGGGGTAGGAGAAGACACTAGGGTTAGTTGATACTATAGACGATATTGTGATATGACAGACGATACCTAACCTATTTCAACTGACTGGCCTCGCGCAGTAAAGCAGAGAAATTAGTCAGGCAGTGCACGGGTGACATTCCAAAGAAATTGCCTATATTCTTATAGCCTACTTCAATTTATTTTATTTGAAAGAATCTCAGAAGGCCTAAGGTAATAATGAGATTGAACAAACAATAGCAAGATAGAAATATTTTATTCTAAATTTGAACAAACCTTACAGTTGAGCAAAGCATTATGACAGAAATTACTTGAATGCCTGTTTTGTGGCCTGAAATATAATTTGTCATTCAAAATAAAGTTGGGATTGAGAATTGCATAGACTATGATTTACATAAAGAAACAACATTAAACACTTCATAAAAATGTTTGGGAGAATCTATTTATTTGTCTTAATGCATTTATTATATTTCATTTAGAAGGATTAGGCTTTTAACCTTTTGGTTAATAACTTTTTTTCCCACCTATGAACAATTATGAACCCAAATGCTAAAATCCTAATAATCTTTAGTAAACCTACTAAATGAAATATTATAAAAGCATTAAGACAAATTAACAGTATAACCCCCCAAAAAACGAGTGTTTAATGTCCTAATGTTGCTGCTTTTAAATGGGCCAATTAAGTACATTTTAACCTATGCTATTCTCAATCACAACTTCATTTTGGATGAAAAATAAAATTTCAGGCCACAAGACATGCAATCGAGTTAACACTACCAAGATGGAAAAGTCGACTGAGAAGTCTAAAGAAAAATTGGGTTACAGCTGAGGAAACCTTATGAAAGAAAACAGTAAGTAGCCCAGTTGGCCTAGGCCTTTTTCAATAGTATTCTAGCAATGTGCAACCTACCTTCAACGCACAGTATCTTAGGCCTAATAAGAGAGGATAAGCAAAAATGTGACAGCAGAGTTGCTAGATCCTGCAGCCTATGATGATTCACCCATCACACAGCCAATGAGGCTCGTTGACTGTACCAATCACTCCACGCTAGTGTCTTTTTCTACCTTTGCATATAAAAAAAATATAAATATACATTGGGGGTACATAAACATAACCAATAGGGGTACATAAACATGATGGGACAAAGGTGGACATCGCCCAACCCTAACACACATTAAACTAAAGTATTTTCCCCTGCTCCAGCTCTGCCAATCTTGGCTCGGCGCCCTGTGATCCCTTGCACCCAAGCCCATGGCCTGCTAATCCCATATGACACACTAAAAGGGCGGCACGTGACAAACCGGTATGTCACAGCGACCAGCATCGTTATCTGTCACGCAGGCAGGAAAGGAGAAGAGCACTGTGGGGGTGGATGGGATTTTCTCCAGTTCACCAATAGGGTCGGTACTATGCTATACCAGACTTCAGGCTACCACCGTTGAATCAGACACACACGTTGTTTTTCTCTCAATGTAGGGACGCATGGATGTATGTGTTGTAGTGTCTAGTACAGATATGTTTTGTGCATGCACAACCCCAAAAAAGTGCGTAATGGTATTATTCCAAAATATATCCTAATAATAAAGCATTGAAGGGGCTTTTGCTTAAATAAAAGTGTGAAATAATGAATTGAAGTGTGAGAAAGTAAAAAAGACTAGCCAAAGAAAACATAGACACAAGATGCAGCTTGTTCCTGCATGCTCCCTAACACAAACAGGACCTCCAGTCCTTCTGTAGCTCAGTTGGTAGAGCATGGCGCTTGTAACGCCAGGGTAGTGGGTTCGATCCCCGGGACCACCCATACGTAGAATGTATGCACACATGACTGTAAGTCGCTTTGGATAAAAGCGTCTGCTAAATGGCATATATTATTATTATTATTATATTATGAGTATATACACTAGAGGTCGGCCGATTAATTAGGGCCGATTTCAAGTTCATAACAACTTGTTAATCGGCCTTTTTGGATGCCGATTATGGCCGATTACATTGCAATCCACGAGGAAACTGCGCGGCAGGCTGACAACCTGTTACGCAAGTGCAGCGTCAAAAGGACCTTGTGGCTGCAAGGAGCCAAGGTAAGTTGCTAGCTAGCATTAAACTTCTTATAAAAACAACCAATCTTCACATAATCACTAGCTAACTACACATGGTTGATGATATTACTGTGTAAACTAGCTTGTCCTGCGTTGCATATAATCAATGCAGTGCCGGTTAATTTATCATCGAATCACAGCCTACTTCCCCAAACGGTGTTGATTTAACAAAAGCACAGTCGCAAAAAAAGCACAATCATTTCACAAATGTACCTAACCATTAACATCAATACATTTCTTAAAATCAATACACAAGTATATATTTTTTAAACTTGCATATTTAGTTAAAATAAAATGTTAGCAGGCAAACAGTCAGGGTATATGCAAAAGTTTGGGCCGCCTGGCTCCTTGCGAACTGTGTGAAGACCGTAATTAATTTGCCAGAATTTTACATTATTATGACATAACATTGAAGGTTGTGCAATGCAGAAGCAATATTTAGACTTAGCGTTGCCACCCGTTAGATAAAATACAGAATGGTTCTGTATTTCACTAAAAGAATAAAAGGTTTTGTTTTCAAAATGATAGTTTCCGGATTTGACCATATTAAATGACCAAAGGCTTGTATTTGTGTTAATTATATTATAATTAAGTCTATCATTTGATACAGCAGTCTGAGCGGTGGTCGGCAGCAGCAGGCTCATAAGCATTCATTCAAACAGCACTTTACTGCGTTTTGCCAGCAGCTCTTAGCAATGCTTTAATGCAAAGCGCTGTTTATGACGTCAAGCCTATCAATTCCAGAGATTAGCCTAGCAATACTAAAGTGCCTATAAGAACATTCAATAGGCAAACGTATATGAAATACAAATGGTATAGAGAGAAATAGTCGATGCGTCATAATGCCTATAATAACTACAACCTCAAATTTCTTAACTGGGAATATTGAACCACCAGCCTCAATGTTCTCATGTTCTGAACAATAAACTTAAACCTTAGCTTTTTTTACATGGCACATATTGCACTTTAACTTTCTTCTCCAACACTGTGTTCTCATTATTTAAACCAAATTGAACCTGTTTAATAATTTATTTGAGACTAAATAGATTTTATGTATAATATTAAGTTAAAATAAAAGTTTGTATTGTTGTAATTGTCATTATCGCAAATATACATACATTTCAATAAAATCGGTATTGGCTTTTTTTGGTCATCCAATATATTTTAAATGTTATTTCACCTTTATTTAACCAGGAAGGCCAGTTGAGAACAAGTTCTCATTTACAACTGTGACCAAGATAAAGCAAAGCAGTGCGAGAAACAACAGTTCCAACTGGAATAAACATATGTACAGTCAAAAACACAATAGAACAAGTACAGTGTGTGCAAATGGCATGAGGTGGTAAGGCAATAAATAGGCCATAGTAGCGAAGTAATTACAATTTAGCATTGGAGTGATAGATGTGCAAGTAGAAATACTGGTGTGCAAAATAGCAAAAAAGTCAATAAAAACAATATGGGGATGAGGTAGGTAGATTGGATGGGCTATTTACAGATGGGCTGTGTACAGCTGCAGCGATCGATAACTGGTCAGATAGCTGATGCTTAAAGTTAGTGAGGGAGATATGTCTCCAACTTCAGCGATTTCTGCAATTTGTTCCAGTCATTGGCAGCAGAGAACTGGAAGGAAAGGCAGCTTTGGGGATGACCTGTGAGAAATACCTGCTGGAGCGCATGCTACAGGTGGGTGTTATGGTGACCAGTGAGCTTATAGATGACCTGGAGCCAGTGGGTCTGGCGACAAATATGTAGCGAGGGCCAGCCGACAAGAGCATACAGGTCGCAGTGGTGGGTGGTGTATGGGGCTTTGGTGACAAAATGGATGGCACTGTGACAGACTGCATCCAGTTTTCTGAGTAGAGTGACTTTGTAAATGACTTCGCCAAAGTCGAGGATCGGTAGGAGAGTCAGTTTTACGAGGGTGTTTTGTAGGCGTGAGTGAAGGAGGCTTTGTTGCGAAAAAGGAAGCCGATTCTAGATTTAATTTTGGATTGGAGATGTTTAATATGAGGCTGGAAGGAAAGCTTAGTCTAGCCAGACACCAAGATACTTAGCCAGACACCTGGGTCAGAGCCGTCCAGAGTAGTGATGCTAGTGGGGCGGGCGGGTGCGGGCAGCAATCAGTTGAAAAGCATGCATTTAGTTTTACTAGCGTTTAAGAGCAGTTGGAGGCCATGGAAGGAGTGTTGTATGGCATTGAAGCTAGTTTGGAGGTTTGTTAACACAGTGTCCAAAGAAGGGCCAGAAGTGTACTGAATGGTTTTGTATGCATAGAGGTGGAACAGGGAATCACACGAAGCAAGAGCAACATTACTGATATATACAGAGAAAAGAGTCACCCCGAAAATTGAACCCTGTGGTACCTCCATAGAGACTGCCAGAGGTCCGGACAACAGGCCCTCCTATTTGACACACTGAACTCTATCTGAGAAGTAGTTGGTGAACCAGGCGAGGCAGTCATTTGAGAAACCAAAGCTGTTAACTTCTTGGCGCACCCATCCTGTTAGCGGGATCATTTGTCAACATCCGCTGAATTGCAGAGCACCAAATTCAAATTAAATTACTAAAAATATTTAATTTTCATGAAATCACAAGTGCAATATAGCAAAACACAGCTTAGATTGTTGTTAACTTCTTGGTCACCGGGGGCAGCATTTTCACATCCGGATGAAATTCATGCCCAAATTCAACTGCCTGCTACTCATCCCCAGAAGATAAGATATGTATATTATTAGTAGATTTGGATAGACAACACTCTGACGTTTCTACAACTGTTTGAATCATGCCTGAGTATAACACAACTTATTTAGCAGTGGAAACCCAGAGGAAAAAAACATTCAGATTTTTTTTTTTTTTTTGGAGGTCACTCTTTTCAATGGGAATCCAGATTTCTAAAGGGAACTTCTTGCAGTTGCTATCGCTTCCACTGGATGTCAACAGTCTTTAGAAATTGGTTGAGGTTATTCCTTTGTGTAATGAAGAAGTACAGCCATCTTGAACGAGGGTCAATTGTTAGATAGAGGCGCATGAGCAGAAAGCATGCTTGTTTTCTTCCTGTATTGAACACAGATCATCCCCTCTTCAATATTATATTTAGGTATTTACATTAAATACCTAAAGTTGTATTACAAAAGTAGTTTTGGCAAAGTTTTTATTTATTTTTTATTTTACCTTTTTAACCAGGCAAGTCAGTTAAGAACACATTCTTATTTTCAATGACGGCCTGGGAACAGTGGGTTAACTGCCTGTTCAGGGGCAGAACGACAGATTTGTACCTTGTCAGCTCGGGGGTTTGAACTCGCAACCTTCCGGTTACTAGTCCAACGCTCTAACCACTAGGCTACGCTGCCGCCCCAAAGTTTACAGGTAACCTTTGAGATATTTTGTAGTCACGTTGAGCAAGTTGGAACCGGTGTTTTCTGGATCAAATGCGCCATTTTGGATATATATCGATGGAATTAATCGAACAAAATTACCATTTGTTATGTTTATGGGACATATTCGAGTGCCAACAAAAGAAGCTCGTCAAAATTATATTTTTATTTCAGAAATCTGACATGTTGGCTGGATTCACAACAAGTGTAGCTTTAATTTGCTATCTTCCGTGTGTGATTTAATGAAAGTTATATTTTTATAGTAATTTATTTGAATTTGGCGCTCTGCATTTTCCCTGGCTTCAGGCCATGTGGCGTCCCACATATCCCAGAGAGGTTAACTTAAGCCACCTGGCATGTCAGATTTCAAAAAGCTTTACAGCTAAAGCAAACCAAGCGTTTATGTAAGGACATATCTCTCAGCAGACAAAATATTACAAACAGCTAGCAGCAAAGTAGATTGGTCACGAAAGTCAGAAAAGCAATAAAATGAAACGCTTACCTTTGATGATCTTCGGATGTTTGCACTCACGAGACTCCCAGTTACACAATAAATGTTCCTTTTGTTCCATAAAGATTATTTTTATATCCAAAATACCTCCATTTGGTTGGTGCGTTTTTAGTAATCCACAGGCTCGAGCGGTCACGACGGGGCAGATAGTATCAGTAAAGTTCGTAGAAACATGTCAAACGTTTTTTTTATAATCAATCCTCAGGTTGTTTCTACAATAAATAAATCGATAATATTTCAACCGGACCGTAGCTTTTTCAATAGGAGCTCCAAGCTGTTGGCACCCAGCCATCCACTGATGCGATGTGATCGTTCTCGCTCATTTTTCAGAATAAAAGGCTGAAACTATGTCTAAAGACTGTTCACACCACGTGGAAGACATAGGTAAAGGAATCTGGTTGATATCCGAAAAAATGGAGGGAAGGCATGCAATGGAATAGGGAGCTTTCAAAATAAGAGGCACTTCCTAGTTGGATTTTCCTCAGGTTTTTCGCCTGCAATATCAGTTCTGTTATACTCACAGACAATATTTTGACCGTTTTGGAAACTTGAGTGTTTTCTATCCTAATCTGTTATTATAGTAATTCTATGCATAATTATATGCATATTCTAGCTTCTGAGACTGAGAAATAGGCAAGTTTAATTTGGGTACGTTTTTCATTCAGACATCAAAATACTGCCCCCTACACTCAACAGTTTAACCTCTTAAGCGCACCCGACACGCAGGCATGCCATCTAGCCATCTGGAAATGCAAATGCGCTACGCTAAATGCTAATAGCACTCGTTAAAACTTAAACGTTCATTAAAACACACATGCAGGGTACTGAATTAAAGCTACACTCGTGAATCCAGCCAACAAGTCAGATTTTTAAAATGCTTTTCGGCGAAAGCATGAGAAGCTATTATCTGATAGCATGCAACATCCCGAAATACCTGAAGGGGACGTAAACAAAATAATTAGCATAGCCGGCGCTACACAAAACGCAGAAATAAAATATAAAACATTCATTACCTTCGATCTTCTTTGTTGGCACTCCTAGATGTCCCATAAACATCACTATTGGGTCTTTTTTCGATTAAAATCGGTCCATATATAGCCTAAATATCGATCTATGAAAAGTGTGTGATACAGGAAAAAATACTGTTTTAAAACGCAACGTAATTTTTTTTAATTAAAAAAGTCGATGAACTTTCACAAAACACTTCGAAATACTTTTGTAATCCAACTTTTGGTATTAGTAAACGTTAATAATCTATCAAATTGATCACGGGGCAATGTGTATTCAATAGCTCCACGTCTTAAAATCATGGTCGGAAATTTCTCTGCCAAAACATCCTGTCGGAGACCGGAAGGAATGGGCTCTCTCTTACTCGTTTGACCAAGAAACAAAGCCCAGGCAATTGACAAGACTGGCGACATCGTGTGGAAGCTGTAGGACTTGCAATCTCAGCCCCATGTAATTTGCTTTCCAATAGACAATACATGCAAGTGGCGGATTGATATTTTTTCCAGATTTTGGTGATCAGTTTTTCCGCTTTTCGATGAAACACACGTTATGTTATAGTCACAGCCGTGATTTAACCAGTTTTAGAAACGTCTGAGTATTTTCTATCCACACATACTAATCATATGCATATACTATATTCCTGGCATGAGTAGCAGGACGCTGAAATGTTGCGCGATTTTTAACAGGTTTTAAATCTGCCGATAAGAATATGGTGATTGACAGAGTCGAAAGCCTTGGCCAGGTCGATGAAGACAGCGGCACAGTACTGTCTTTTATCGATGGCGGTTATGATATCGTTTAGTACCTTGAGCTTGGCTAAGGTGCACCCGTGTCCAGCTCGGAAACCGGATTGCAGAGCGGAGAAGGTTACGGTGGGATTAGAAATGGTCAGTGATCTGCTTGTTAACTTCGCTTTCGAAGACTTTAGAAAGGCAGGGCAGGATGGATATAGGTCTGTAACAGTTTTGGTCTAGAGTGTCACCCCCTTTGAAGAGGAGGATGACCGCAGAAGCTTTCCAATATTTAGGGATCTCAGACGATACGAAAGAGGTTGAACAGAGTGGTGAAGGGGTTGCAACAAAGGTGGTGGATAATTTTAACATCTGCAACATAACCTCAGTGCAGTGGGCAGCTGGGAGGAGGTTCTCTCATTCTCCATGGACTTTACAATGTCCCAGAACTTTTTGGAGTCTGTGCTATAGCATGCAATAAAGCATAAAGCACTAAATAAACTAAATACGGCTGCTAGAATCCTGACTATAACCAAAAAATTTTATCATATTACTCCAGTGCTAGCCTCCCTACACTGGCTTCCTGTCAAAGCAAGGGCTGATTTTAAGGTTTTACTGCTAACCGACAAAGCATTACATGGGCTTGCTCCTACCCATCTCTCTGATTTGGTCCTGCCGTACATACCTATAAGTACGCTATGGTCACAAGACGTAGGCCTCCTAATTGTCCCTAGAATTTCTAAGCAAACAGCTGGAGGCAGGGCTTTCTCCTACAGAGCTCCATTTTTATGGAACGGTCTGCCTACCCATGTCAGAGACGCAAACTCGGTCTCAACCTTTAAGTCCTTACTGAAGACTCATCTCTTCAGTGGGTCATATGATTGAGTGTAGTCTGGCCCAGGAGTGTGAAGGTGAACGGAAAGGCTCTGGAGCAACGAACCGCCCTTGCCTGGCCGGTTCCCCTCTTTCCACTGGGATTCTCTGCCTCTAACCCTATTACAGGGGCTGAGTCACTGGCTTACTGGGGCTCTCTCATGCCGTCCCTGGAAGGGGTGCGTCACCTGAGTGGGTTGATTCACTGATGTGGTCATCCTGTCTGGGTTGGCGCCCCCCCTTGGGTTGTGCCATGGCGGAGATCTTTGTGGGCTATACTCAGCCTTGTCTCAGGATGGTAAGTTGGTGGTTGAAGATGTCCCTCTAGTGGTGCGGGGGCTGTGCTTTGGCAAAGTGGGTGGGGTTATATCCTTCCTGTTTGGCCCTGTCCGGGGGTGTCCTCGGATGGGGCCACAGTGTCTCCTGACCCCTCCCGTCTCAGCCGCCAGTATTCATGCTGCAGTAGTTTATGTGTCGGGGGGCTAGGGTCAGTTTGTGATATCTGGAGTACTTCTCCTGTCCTATTCGGTGTCCTGTGTGAATTTCAGTGTGCTTTCTCTAATTCTCTCCTTCTCTCTTTCTTTCTCTCGGAGGACCTGAGCCCTAGGACCATGCCCCAGGACTACCTGACATGATGACTCCTTGCTGTCCCCAGTCCACCTGGCCATGCTGCTGCTCCAGTTTCAACTGTTCTGCCTTATTATTATTCGACCATGCTGGTCATTTATGAACATTTGAACATCTTGGCCATGTTCTGTTATAATCTCCACCCGGCACAGCCAGAAGAGGACTGGCCACCCCACATAGCCTGGTTCCTCTCTAGGTTTCTTCCTAGGTTTTGGCCTTTCTAGGGAGTTTTTCCTAGCCACCGTGCTTCTACACCTGCTTTGCTTGCTGTTTGGGGTTTTAGGCTGAGTTTCTGTACAGCACTTTGAGATATCAGCTGATGTACGAAGGGCTATATATATATATATATATATATATAAAATGATTTGCAAACTTCTGTTTGAAAAAGCTAGTCTTTGCTTTACTAACTAACTGTGCGTATCGGTTCCTGACTTCCCTGAAAAGTTACATATCGCGGGGACTATTCGATGCAATTGCAGTCCGCCAGAGGATGTGTTTGTGCTGGTTGAGGGCTGGAGTGAACCAAGGGCTATATCTGTTCTTAGTTCTACATTTTTTGAAAGGAGCATGCTTTTAAATGGTGAGGAAATGTATTTTAAAGAACGACCAGGCATCCTCTACTGACAGAATGAGGTCAATATCCTTCCAGGATACCTGGGCCAGGTTGATTAAAGGCATGCTCTCAGAAGTGTTTTAGGTAGTGTTTGACAGTGATGAGGGGTGGTCGTTTGACCGCAGACCCATAGCGGACACAGGCAATGATCGCTGAGATCCTGATTGAAAACAGCAGAGGTGTATTTGGAGGGCAAGTTGGTCAGGATAATATCTATTTAAGGTAACCATGTTTATGGATTTAGGGTTGCACCTGGTGTGTTTCTTGATCATTTGTGTGAGATTGAGGGCATCTAGCTTAGATTGTAGGACTGCCTGGGTGTAAACCTCTCTGGGGTAGGCGGGATGCATGGCCAATAGCCAGGGAAAATGCAAAGCGCCAAATTCAAATACATTTCTATAAAAATTACACTTTCATTAAATTACACATACAAGATAGCAAATTAAAGCTACACTCGTTGTGAATCCAGCCAACATGTCAGATTTCAAAAAGGCTTTTCGGCGAAAGCATAAGATGCTATTATCTGATGATAGCACAACATTAAACAATGAGAGAGTAGCATATTTCAACTCTGCAGGCGCGACACAAAACGCAGAAATAAAATATCATGCCTTACCTTTGATGAGCTTCTTCTGTTGGCACTCCTATATGTCCCATAAACATCACAAATTGTCCTTTTGTTCGATTAATTCCATCGATATATATCCAAAAATGTCAATTTATTTGGCGCGTTTGATCCAGAAAAACACTGCTTCCAACTTACGCAACAAAATATCTCAAAAGTTCCCTGTAAACTTTGCCAAAACATTTCAAAGTACTTCTGTAATACAACTTTAGGTATTTTTAAACATATATAATCTATCAAATTGAATACGGGATGACCTGTGCTCAATACAGGAGCAAAACAATCTGACACATCTTTTCTGGTTACATGCCTCTATCAGAAAGGTAAGTAACAAAGTTATTCTCATTCTGAGCTATGGTACTTCTTCATTACACAAAGGAAAAACCAACAAATTTCTACAAACTGCAGGAAAGTTAATTAAAATTCTGGATTCCCCGTGAAAACCCAATTGAAAAGAGTGACCTCAAAAAAATATATCTGAATGTTTTGTCCTCTGGGTTTCGCCTGCTAAATAACTTCTGTTATACTCACAGACATGATTCAAACAGTTTTAGAAACTTCAGAGTGTTTTCTATCCAATACTAATAATAACATGAACATATTAGGATTGGGGACAGAGTAGGAGGCAGTTCAGTTTGGGCATGCTATTTATCCAAAAGTGAATTAGAAGCTCGAACTGTTTGGGCATAGACCTGGAAAGTATGAGAACGTTGCAGGCTCTCTCTGCAGTAGATTGCAACTCCTTCCGCTTTGGAAGTTCTAACTTGATGTAAAATGTTGTAGTTGGGGATGAAAATCTCAGCATTTTTGGTGGCCTTCCTACGCCAGGATTCAGAAACAGCAAGGACATCAGGGTTGGCAGAGTGTGCTAAAGCAGTGACGAAAACAAACTTCGGGAGGAGGCTTCTGATGTTAACATGCAATGAAACCAAGGCTTTTACGGTTACACAAGTCAACAAATGAGAGCGCCTGGGGACAGGCAGGGCCTGGGTTAACCTCCACATCTCCCGAAGAACAGAGGAGAAGTAGGATGAGGGTATGGCTAAAGGCTAGCAAAACTGGTCGCCTAGTGCATTGGAGCAGATTTCTGGGCGTGGTAGAATAGATTCAGGGCATAATGTACAGACAGGGGTATGGTAAGGTGTGGGTACAATGGAGTTAAACCTAGGCATTGAGTGACCATAAGAGAGGTTGCATCTCTGGACGCACTAGTAGTGCTGGGTAAGGACACAGCATGTGTGGGAGGTGGGACAAAAGATGTATCTGAGGCATGATGAGATAGACTAGGGGCTCCGCAGTGAACTAAAACAATGATACCTATTCTAAACAACAGTATACAAGGCATATTGACATTAGTGAGAGACATAAAGCAAGGCATAAAACAATCACAGGTGATGATTGAGCCAGTTAGCAAAGACAACAGGTAAGCCAACAGCTAATCAGCTAAGAGAACAACAGGGCCTGAGTTCGAGGCTGCTACCGACAGATAAACAAAATGGAGGACCGTGATTAATGAATAGTCCAGCAGGCATCAGCTATGTAGCCAAGTGATAATAGGGTCCAGTGTAAAGGTCGACCGAATAATCGGAATGGCTGATTAATTAGAAATTAATTGATTAGCATAACAATAGGAAATCTGTATTTTTGGACACCGATTTGGCCGATTTTTTTTCTTTTACACCTTTATTTAACTAGGCAAGCCAGTTAAGAACACATTCTTATTTTCAATTACGGCCTAGGAATGGTGGGATAACGCCCTTGTTCAGGGGCAGAATGACAGATTTTTACCTTGTCAGCTCGGGGATTCAATCTTGCAACCTTACAGTTAACTAGTCCAACGCTCTAACCACCTGATTACATTGCACGCCACGAGGAGACTGCCTGTTACGTGAATGCAGTAAGAAGCCAAGGTAAGTTGCTAGCTAGCATTAAACCTATCTTATAAAAAACAAGCAATCAATCATAATCACTAGTTAACTACACATGGTTGAAGATATTACTAGTTTATCTAGTGTGTCCTGCGTTGCGTATTCGCGAAAAAGGACTGTCGTTGCTTCAATGTGTACCTAATGATAAACATGAATGCCTTTCTTAAAATCAATACACAAGTATATATTTTTAAACCTGCATATTTAGTTAATATTGCCTGCTAACATGACTCGTTGCGAACTGTGAAGACTATTTCTTCCGAACAAAGACAGCCAACTTCGCCAAACGGGAGATGATTTAACAAAAGCGCATTTGCGGAAAAAGCACAATCGTTGCACGACTGTACCTAACCATAAACATCAATGCATTTCTTGAAACCAATACACAGAAGTACATATTTTTAAACATGCATATTTGGATAAAAGACATCCAGGTTAGAAGGCAATATTCTGTTGCGTTCATTGCACGCAGAGTCAGTGTATATGCAACATTTTGGGCCTAATTTGCCAGAATTTTACGTAATTATGACATAACATTTAAGGTTGTGCAATGTAACAGGAATATTTAGACTTAGGGATGCCGTTAGATAAAATACGGAACGGATTGTATTTCACTGAAATAAATAAATGTCTTGTTTTCGAGATGATAGTTTCCGGATTCGAACATATTATTGACCTAAGGCTCGTATTTGTGTGTTATTATGTTATAATTAAGTCTATGATTCGATAGAGCAGTCTGACTGAGCCGTGGTAGGCACCAGCAGGCTCGTAAGCATTCATTCAAACAGCACTTTCGTGCGTTTTGCCAGCAGCTCTTCGCTGTGCTTCAAGCATTATTGAGATGTTTATGACTTCAAGCCTATCAACTCCGAAGATTAGGCTGGTGTAACCAATGTGAAATGGCTAGCTAGTTAGTGGGGTGTGCGCTAATAGCGTTTCAAACGTCACTCGCTCTGAGACTTGGAGTGGTTGTTCCCCTTGCTCTGCATGGTTAACACTGCTTCGAGGGTGGCTGTTGTCGATGTGTTCCTGGTTCGAGCCCAAGTAGGGGCGAGGAGAAGGACAGAAGCTATACTGTTACACTGGCAATACTAAAGTGCCTATAAGAACATCCAATAGTTAAAGGTATATGAAATACAGATCGTATAGAGAGAAATAGTCCTATAATTCCAACAACAAATACAACCTAAAACTTCTTACCTGGGAATATTGAAGATTCATTCTAAAAGGAAGCACCAGCGTTCATATGTTCTCATGTTCTGAGCAAGGAACTTAAACGTGGCACATATTGAACTTTTACTTTATTCTTCAACACTTTGTTTTTGCATTATTTAAACCAAATTTATTATGTTTCATTATTTATTTGGGGGCTAAATTGATTTTATTGATGTATTATATTAAGTTAAAATAAGTGTTCATTCAGTATTGTTGTAATTGTCATCATTACAAATACATATATTTTTTAATTGTCCGATTAAATCGGTATCGGTTTATTTTGGTCCTCCAGTAATCGGTATCGGCGTTGAAAAAGAAAATCATAATCGGTCGACCTCTAGTCCAGTGAACAGCAATAGATGAAACAGGGAATCCGCTAGCTAGTCGTTACTACGCTAACAAGTGGGAGACATAGGGTTCACTGAGCAGGCCGGGAGATGGGCCTGGCTCAAGGCTACCTTCGGGGCTGGGCCACTTGGTGGCAGCTAGCTAGCTGGGATGATCTGGAGTAATGGTCCAGGGCTTACGGCAGGAATCTGGTGTTGTAGTGGAGAAAAACAGTCCGATATGCAGACTGGCAAGTATTATCCAGGCTAAAAGTGGCTGGTGTCTATGCTAAAGCTAAAAGACGCTAGCAGTGGCTAACAATGATTAAATAGTTAGTAGCTAATTAGCTGGTTAGCTTCTGATGGCTAGCTTCTGATGGAGGTTCTGGCTACAAGGTCTAAAAATAGCAGATCCGTATCACATTGGGTGAGGCGGGTTGCCGGAAGGTATCTTTAATTTTTTTAAATGGAAAAAGAGAAATCTATACAAAATAAATAAAAAATTTACACGGGAGAACGACAAACAACGTCTGCACTGCTACGCCATCTTTGAATTGATCAATAAATCGGGTATATTCTAGAGGTCGACCAAGACATTGTTTTAATCTTTGACATGTTAAACACACTTTCTACCCACCAATCCAGCAGAGGGGGGGGGGGACTTCCTGAAGGCGAAAATAAGCAGAGGAGAAGAGTTACACAATTCTGCACCCCAGTCTACACAACCCATATGCACACGCACGCACATAAAACCACACCAAGCAATCCCTACAGAACAGTATCTCTTTATCCAGCACTGTGAATGGATGGTATTTCACAGCATTTAAATTATAAAATGGCCCTCCGCGGTCTATTCTCCTCTCATTCCATCTTCTCTGCAATACTGGACCCCCCCAATTTGGAAATTATTCAGACCCCTTAACTTTTTGCACATTGTTACATATTAGCCTTATCCTAAAATGGATACAATTGTTACTCTTTTTCCATCAATCTACACGTAATAATCTATAACAAAGAGAAAAGGTTTAGAAAATTGTTGCAAATGTATAAAATAAAAAAACATTAATTCCTTATTTAAATAAGTATTCAGACCCTTTGCGATGAGACTCAAAATTGAGCTCAAGGGCATCTTGTTTCCATTGGTTCTCTCGTTGACAGTGCATGTCAGTAAAAACCAAGCCATGAGGTCAAAGGAATTGTCCGTAGAGCTCCGAGACAACATTTTGTCGAGGCACAGATCAAAATAATGTCTGCAGCATTTAAGGTCCCCAAGAACACAGTGGCCTCCATCATTCTTAAATGGAAGAAGTTTGGAACCACCAAGACTCTTCCCAGAGCTGGCCGCCCATCCAAAATGAGCAATCGAGGAAGAAGGACTTGACCCAGAACCTGTTTGTCATGCTGACAGAGCACTAGCGGTCCTCTGTTGAGACAGTTTTCCTTCTTGAAGGTTCTCCCATCTCTGCAGCACTCCACCAATCAGGCCTTTATGGTAGAGGGGCCAGACGGAAGCCACTCAGTTAAAAAGATACATGACAGCCAGCATGGAGTTTGCCAAAAGGCACCTAAAGGATTCGGACCATGAGAAACAAAATGATCTGGTCTAAATAAAACCAAGATGAACCTCTTTGGTCTGAATGCCAAGCGTCATGTCTGGAGGAAACCAGGCACCGCTCATCACCTGGCCAATACCATCCCTATGGTGAAGCATAGCGGTGGCAGTATCATGCTGTGGGGATTTTTTCAGCGACAGGGACTGAGAGACCAGTCAGGATCGTGGCAAAGATGAATGGAGCAAAGTGTAGAGAGATCATTGATGAAAACCTGCTCCAGAGCACCCAGAACCTCAGACTGGGGCGAAGGTTCACTTTCCACCAGGACAACAACCCTAAGCACACAGCCAAGACAACGCAAGAGTCTCTTCAGGACAAGTCTCTGAATGTCCTTGAGTGGCCCAGCTAGAATCCGGACTGGAAACCGATCGAGCATCTCTGGAAGGATCTGAAAATAGCTGTGCAGCGACACTCCCATCCAACCTGACAGAGCTTGAGAGGAACTGCAGAGAAGAATCGAAGAAACTCCCCAAATACAGGTGTGCCAAGCTTGTAGCTACATACCCAAGAAAACTCAAGGCTGTAATCGCTGCCAAAGGTGATTCAACACAGTACTGAATAATGTGTAACTGAACTTATGTAAAATGTCACATTTCCATTTATTTAATTTTTTTAATGTGCAAACATTTCTGAAAACCAGTTTTTGCTTTGTCATTATGGGATAGTGTGTGAAAATGTATATCCATTTTAGAATAGAATGTAAAACAATTGGAGAAACTAAAAGGGGTCTGAATACTTTGAATGCTCTAAGTACTGGTACACACACAGGGCAACTCCATGGTAACAGAATGACTCAGACTCAAGATCTTTCACCTTAAAATGCCAAACTAAAACCATTGATTGCACAGGGTCTACTTTGAACAATTTCCACAAACACACTTACATTGAACAAAAATAAAACACATAATGTAAAGTGTTGCTACCATGTTTCATGAGCTGAAATAAAAAGATGCCAGAAATGTCTCTCTAATTCTGTGCACACATTTGTTTAGATCTGTTAGTGAGCATTTCTCATTTGCCAAGATAATACATCCACCTGACAGGAGTGGCATATAAAAAAGCCGATTAAACAGCATGATCGCTTACACAGGTGCACCTTGTGCTGGGGACAATACAAGGTCACTCGACAATGTGCAATTTTGTCACAACACAATGCTGCAGATGTCTCAAGTTGGGGGAGCATGCAATTGGCATGCTGGCTGCAGGAATGTCCACCTGAGCTGTTTCCGTACAATTGAATGTTCATTTCTCTACCATAAGCCACCTCGTCATTTTTGAAAATTTGACCGTAGGTCCAAACGTCCTCACAACCGCAGATGTGTGGGCGAGCAGTTTGCCAACGTGTACGACAGGGTGTTTCAGTTCTAGCAACTTCGCACAGCCATTGAAGAGGAGTGGGACAACATCCCACAAGCCACAATCAACAGCCTGATCAACTCCATGCAAAAGAGGGGTTTCGTGTTGCCTGAGGAAAATAGTGGTCACGCCAGATACTGACTGTTTTTCTCATATCTGACCACAGATGCATATCTGTATTGCCAGTCATGTGAAATCCATAGATTACTGCCTAATGAATGTATTTCAATTGACTGATTTCCTTGTATGAACTGTAGCTTAGTAGTATAATATTTGAAATTGTTGCGAGTATTTTTATTCAGTATACTTGAACAGTGCAGATTACGTAACAATTACGGTAAAAAAAAATATTTAAAAATTACATTTTAAACATATAGCCTAAATTAAGATTAAAAGATGTATGCTGAAATAATGGGGCGTCAACTATGATGACACCTTGAGTTTGAAAAAATCTATTTTAATTATTGAACTACAGTAAGTGAAATGGATTAACACCTGACAATAACTGAATGACATCATGGGCCACTGTTCTGTACTATACAGAAATGCATAATTATGGATATGTCATGTATTCATTGTGATGTATCCTGAACAGGTACAGAAAAAGGTAGAAAAATGCAGTATCCACGTTTGTGTGTTTGGGTATTATTTTACACATCGGCTTTTATTCTAATGAGGTTCCCCCTAAACAAGACCAAATTTGGTTGGTACAGACAGACCAAATCTGAATTAATAATAGATGTCTATGTTTCATAAGTTTGGACTCCGTAGAGCACAACACAGTACCGGGGCAGCAGGTAGCCTGGCGGCTAAGATCGATGGGCCAGTAACTGAAATGTTGCTGGATCGAATCCCAGAGACAAAAATTAACCCCAATTGCTCCAGGGTAGCCGTCAATAATGGATGATCCCCTGGCTGTGACCTCACTCTCCAAGGGTGTCTCAGTTTGCTGTCCAAACTTATGAAACAAACTTCTAAATTTCAGCTACTTTTCAATGTCCATGGACGTACAGTGTCGGTTGAGGACGCTGGTTACAGTAAATGGAAACAGATGGGGCTCATCGATAGGTGTCAGTAAAAGGTGACATTACTGGAGAGGAGAGCGAAAGAGAGAGTGACAGGGAGAAAGACAGGAGGGGTTGTCCAGAGTTATCACAATTATGAGCTGAACTCAACAGTATGCCAGTGGAAGGGAGGACAGTAGCAGGTGACCCAACTGTGGTTTATGAATTTTAGCCAATTCAATTGCAGTTATTCTGTTACCGACTTTGTAATGAACGACACATTTGAATCACTTAATAAATCATAAACAAAATCATCATAATTGGAAGAAATAACTAATTTGTAGGTTTACCTTTACATACTTCTATGAACTTTCATCATCCTCCCTCATGAGGGAGAGAAATGTGAAACTATCTTAAAGATGTGGGGGTTTTGTAAAAGAACGGCAATATTTCCTAACCTTACAGAAGGAAAATCAATTCACAAAAGTGTTGATATTCGTTGGCAAGGGTCTTAACTGCAACAATATTGTGTGTTGATGTATTTCTAATACCTTTTAAGACTTATTCTGGTAGATGTTTTCTAAGAGCCGTTTTCCATGTTTGACCAGAAATCAAAGCCTTCACTTATTCCTAATTTAAGGATGAAAAATGGTTAAAAAAAAAAATGTACATGCCTGAATTACAAACAAAAAAAAAATAATAATTTTGACACCAAATTTGAGGTGCTCCTATGAACCTCACATGTTGGTGCTCATGGGTACATTTAATGGAAATGGCCAACAACAACCCATGTCGGCATACAAGGTAGGCCCACCATCAGAGAAAAGGCTAATGTAATTCACAAAAGACATTTATAGTTGGACGATCTGTAAAATAAGAGCTTTTTTTCTGGAAAAATACATATTTACTGGTGCCCTGAGAATACACTCCAGTCAGAGGGAACAAAGAGGCCTCTCATCCATCTCCTATTCCATTTGTGTCATCCTGAGAGAATTATGTTGGAGTGAGACCGAGTGTGGAGTGCTCGAACATTAAGATCTTTGATCCAGCCAATTGCATGTTACTTAATGAAACATCAAAACTTAGCTACTCCTTAATGGCATTAGGTAAAAATCTAAACCATCAGCTTCAAAATGTAGCCTATTGCATTAACAACAAAAAAAGTGGAAAGAGGTTGACCTATATGGAAAGAGGAAGGAGGTTTCAGACTTTAGGCTACTTAACCAAGACCAAAAAAAATGTAAATACATGAATACTTAGTTTACCTATATGAAACTGTGCTAAACTGATTGGAGCTCAGTAGAGTAGCTCAGTAGAAAGTCAAGCTCGTGTAGTAATGTATTACATTGCAAAATAAACTAATTCTGGCTCCAGAGAAACCTCTCATGAGTATGTTCTCTGCTTTCAATGTGCATGCTTATAAAAACTTGGGACTTCATGTTTCATCCATACAGTAATCTGAATGGTGGTATGCACAATGACGAAACACGAATACCACAAGTATTTTCATGCACAAATAGAATCAACATTTCCGGGTGCAAACACACAAACTCTGACTCCACCCACAGACATGCAACGCACACACACACTAACAAAAACAGAATTGTTAGGAAAAGATGCTACGGGGAGCAGACAGTCTTACCTTCTCTGTGAGCGGGGTTCATCCTCGACTCGCCTGCTTTCTGAAAACTAATGCTGGCATAGGCGCGCAGGTCCTCTGGGGCACTCCCACCTTGCGTGTCCATGGCTCTGGCCGGGAGGGAACTCCACTCTGGGAGGTTCTGGTCCTGAGCCAGGTCCAGGTCGATGTAGTTCAGCCTGTTCTGGTTCTGTCCGTTAGAGCTGGGCGCCAATGGGCTTTCTCTCCTCCCGTTGGCAGATAATGGGGATTCTCCCGGCTTCAGCCACACATTCTCAAAAGAGGCGGAGCTGTGACGTTTCACTTCCTCCACAGAGGGCGCGGCAGCGCTGACCGGGAATCCTGTGGAGGAGAAGGTCTCGGAGCTGTGCCGGCGCCGGCCCTGCTGGTCGGCACGGATCAATTTAGCTCCTTGGTTCCAGATAAAACTGGAGTTAACCCTGGTGAAAGCACTCAGCCCAGAGAGAGGGCCCATTAGTCCCAAGGGCACGGCACTGGGACCCGCACCCAGCACAGACAGGTCCTGGCTTGGAGGGGACACAGAGAAGGGGGAGGCATCAATGGTCAACATCGGAGCGTTCAGAATCATGTGTGTGTCAGAGTAGTCCGTCTGTGTGCTGCTGTAGTCCCGTCTACAGAGGTTCTCACAGGGGATTACAGAGGAGGAGGGAGCAACAGGTGCCACTATAGCATAGCAATCTGTGCAGGAGGCTAGGGGTTTGGCTTCCCAGTTGGGAATGCCCCTGCCCTGAGCACCCAGGTGCATGTTCATGTAGTCTGAGGAAATCTCTGCTGGCTTCTCTGGGCCACTCCCTGGGAACACAGGGGAGAAGTGAGTGGCCAAGCCGGCTGAGAAGGCCTTGTCGTTGAACTCTATGTTGACATACTCCCCGGGGCTCTTGGGATCTGTAGGGAAGGGGCACTCATGGGTGCGAGGCAGGGTGCTGGCTTTGTTGCCCTCCAGAGAGAGGCGCGTGGGCCTGGCCAGCCTGCTGTCCACATCAGCTCTCTTGGACTTGACCACAGGCTGACTACTGTGGCCCTGTCCCATCAGACTGTCGCTGCTCGTGGACGAGGCTAAAGAGTCCCCGAAGGCCAGGTGTCCAGAGCTGAGCGAAAGGTGCAGGGGGTTCTGGTCCAGCTTCCTGTGGCTGTGTTCAAAAGAGCGAGGCAAGGAAAAGTAGGCATATATGGACTTGGGTGGATCCTCTACCAGGTTGATGTAGCAGTCTGGCGGTGTGCTAGTCATGGAGCAGCTCGCCGGTGACATGTTCATGTAATCCCCATGCGACAACAATTTCTCCTCTGTGCTCTCGACAGACAGCTTAGGGTTGACCCCATTGGTCCAGATTTGACCGTAGTTTGTGGTGTCTGGTGAGCAGCTCCCGCTGGGTGACATCATCATGTACCCATTGGAGTCCATTTTGGGGTGCTGGTGGGAGTTAATCTGCTGTGGCACCGACACACTTTTGGGGCTCATGGGCATGTAGTCGGCACTTCTACCTGTGGCAGGTGCCACACCTGGGGTCATAGGCATGTAGCCATCATCTTTTTGGCTCACCCTGTTGCCCTCTAAGGGGATGTCTATGCCCTCCTCTGGGAATGAGTGTGTGGGCATGAAGGCAGAGTGCCTGTAGCTGGATGCTCGGCTGCATGACGAGTATGCAGGCTGCATTACTGTGTACTCCTCCAGCGATACTGTGGAGGACTGAGAGGGGGTCTTCTGGTGGCACACTGTCAAGGGAGATGTGCTCGAGGAGTGTGTCCGTTTCCCGAAGCACTTCTCCAGCTCAGGCTCGTCCAGGTGGGATGGCGTACCATGGGGGTGGGGGCTGCAGCCACAGTGGCCCCTCAGAAGAGTTGCAGGCTTTGCCATGCAGATGTAGTTGTTGAGTTCTTCCTCCCTGGCGGGCGGTGTGTGACCCAAGGAGTCAGGTGTGACACTGCGGAAGGAGGTCCTGAAGTCACAGGGGCTGGATCCATACTCATCAGAGGAAATGAATCCCCCGTCAATAGGAGAGCCAGATATGGAGGCACTGGAGCGGCAGGGGTAGAGACAGTCTGAAGTGGAGCCGTGCCCGCTCGTACTGCTGGAGGACAGGCTAACTGGGCTAATTGCTGAGGGGGAGCAGCACGAAGAGGGCATGGGGATAGACCTGCTGTGGTTGAGGGGAGGGTGGAGGCGGGAGGCCCCTTTGTGTCTGTGAGATTGTGTCCTGGCAGCACAGGGGCTCCCATCTACTGAGGCAGGTCTGGACATGGTTCCTTCCCCATCACTAGAGGCCCTCACTCTGAATGAATGACTGTGCTTTCCCGGGCCAGCAGGCGAGGTGGCCGTCACACTCTCAGTCCGGGACCTCCTTCCCAGTCCCACTTGGCTAGGTGGCAGGTTGTTGTGGTGATGCCTTCTCAAAGGCACAGAGATTGGGTTGGAGCAGTTTGACGAGGAATGGCTTTTGCTCCGGGGACGAAATTCCTCACTCATCGCTTTCATCGCCTCCAGGATGGTTTCATGCATATTTTGAGCAACAACAGAGTCGTCCACTTGCATCCAAAATTCCCCCGGTCCTGTGACTGCGGATCTTCCCACTTCAATGAAAAAGAAATTCTCTGAATGACCGCATCTCCGTATATTCATTAATTGCAGCACGACCGCCGCTGCGTCCGAGTTCAATTTCACAAAGCTGATGGTTTTATTTGTTAGGCACAATCTGTAAATCCCAATAAAATTTTTGGTGTGTCCCAAGCCCTTTGGTTTCAAAATAACTTGCCAGACTTCTTTAAAGGCAGGTCCTGGCATGGTTTCTTCTCCATAATTCTCCTCTGCCATCCCACTGCCACCAACAGCAGCATCATGAACTTTACCTTTGTTGTGTAGGTCCACTAGTGCTTGGTGCCACCTGTCTTGTTCCTGCTCGCTGTCCGCTGCAATAGAGAAATACTCGTCCTTGGTGTAAAGAGCCACCAGGTATTTGTTTTTGGAATCTGTCCTTTTATTTATGTTGAAGCAGCTCTCCAGCAGGATTGACCTTTTAGGCACCCCAGACTTGTGTCTCCATTTTTTTTCATTTTCATAGTACTCCAACCTGGAGGGTCCTGCAGCACTAGCAGCCCGCAGGACAAAAAACCTCTTGTGCATGCTTTTAGGTTTCCTTAAATAACCCACCTTTCTTACATCTGAAAAACAACCCTGCTCCTCTGTAGTTGGGCTAGCCATTTTTGGAATTTTAAATAGTACTTGTATTTAAAAATACAACTGTTCTTACTGAAATAAAAAAGCAAAAAATATTAGGGTATTTAGATCCTAATATAGCCATTGAAAACGAGTTAGTGTGGAACTTAATTATGAATATGCTATGGCATACGTCTCAATTAGCTAAACTAACGGCGCTAAACCAATAAGTGCTGTCAAACTGTTGATGCTGCAGTAGAATTTCTAAGCAGTATGCTACATTTTCTCCCTAAGAACGTAAAATAATATACTCTTTATGAATTTGTCCTTTCATTATGATGACAAAAAGTTGCCTACCAAAATATGGGAAAACTCACTTCAGTCCGGAGTTCAAAACAAGCCCCGTCAGCATATGACCCCATTTCGCATGCTCGGTAACCACCAAAACCAGCCTTGTCCCGTCGATAGCCCTGTTTGCAAAAGTGCAACCCATAAAAATAAAACATGTATCAGTGCATTCTATTATCTTTTCAAAATATGTTAGAGTCCAATGTGATACGAAGCCGATGAATGTAAAGTTCTCTTCTCCACTTTGTTAATAAATCCAGTAGCTGTAAACCAAAACAAGGCACCGTGTTGGTGTGAGTACGCTACAATCCCAATCGATTAGAGTTTGCGCTCAAGGAGATGCCCACGTGACGATTCGATGCGTGGACAGTTTAAACAAGGGATACCGCCTTCCTTGGCACAATAAACCGCGTCAGCCTATCGCTTGCCATAATAGACTCGTTGTAAGAATCTGATTGGCCAGAGTTTATATCAATCTGTTTGCGTGACGAAATTGGGCTTAAAAAATGCCACAAAATAAAAAGTGCCTATATCGTAGAAGTTCATGATTAAAAAAACAACGTATTTATTCAAGGTTAACAGTGTGGTTACGGTTAGGTTTAAAAATTACATTTTAAGAAGATACATTGTAGAAATAGGCGGGGTTTACGACTTTGTGGCTGTTGTAACCAGTGACGACCCTTTGAATGGGAGTAACAGTAGAAATACGCGTTCTTGTACAAGGAAGTTATGGTCTTGGGCTCTAGAACCGTGCTTTCAAAGTCGATATTTTACTGATTTATATAATGAAGCATGGCTCAGTTGTTTTACTTAGTTTTTTTGGTCTTGTGTGTCCACCAGCATAGGCCTACACCTGAATGTTTTCTTTAACAACTACTTGGGGAAAACAATGTGCCTCGTTCCCGGGAGGGAATGGATTTTTTGAACGGAATAAGGGACAATAATTTGGCAGCATCTTCAAGGACACCCGCTCCCGTCCCGAGACAATCACAATACTTTGTTGTGTGTGCATTATGCCAATCACAATGCCATGTATAATGTGAGCGTGTGTTTATTGCTCGGAAAGTTAATTTGGGATAAACCTAGTCGAATTGTTATATCATAAAGTAGGCCAGGGCAATTCTTCACTGTTCGCTGGTTCATAGCTGAGAGTGCCACCTACTGGTTTTGCGTCTAACGAAACCTGTCTGATTTTGGGTCATTTAATTCGGTCCCTAAAGTGAATTCCAATTCAAAGGTTGAAAGATGACATATAGCCAAACACTTTATGTACAGGTATATTTAAATTGTTTATTATTAATTCATAGTTTAAAGCTAAAAATGTACCCACTCAGCACCAAATGTGGCTATGTTTCCCAGACAGCACACACATAGGTGGAAATCCCAGGGGACACAACCCCCACATCAAGGGAAAAATATGATTTGCCCCCCCAATATATCACTGCAAACAACTTTTTTATTTCAATAATATATAATACGCTATGAAAACACTTGTGCTGATTATAGGTACTTAATAGCGCGTTTTTAAGTTTCAAAAGATTGCGACCCCCCGCCCTTTGCCTCACAATGGTTTGATCCACTGCCAGTTCCTTATCTGGCAGGTCACAGGGTTGTATCTACTGTCTGAAAGGCACTCAATGCACGTAATTGACGTGAGTTTTTTTTATTTCACCTTTATTTAACCAGGTAGGCTAGTTGAGAACAAGTTCTCATTTACAACTGCGACCTGGCCAAGATAAAGCATAGCAGTGTGAACAGACAACAACACAGAGTTACACATGGAGTAAACAATACACAAGTCAATAACAGTAGAAGAAAAAAAAGAGTCTATATACATTGTGTGCAAAAGGCATGAGGAGGTAGGCGAATAATTACAATTTAGCAGATTAACACTGGAGTGATAAATGATCAGATGGTCATGTGCAGGTAGAGATACTGGTGTGCAAAAGAGCAGAAAAGTAAATAAATAAAAACAGTATGGGGATGAGGTAGGTAAATTGGGTGGGTTATTTACCGATGGACTATGTACAGCTGCGGCGATCGGTTAGCTGCTCAGATAGCAGATGTTTGAAGTTGGTAAGGGAGATAAAAGTCTCCAACTTCAACGATTTTTGCAATTCGTTCCAGTCACAGGCAGCAGAGAACTGGAAGGAAAGGCGGCCAAATGAGGTGTTGGCTTTAGGGATGATTAGAGAGATACACCTGCTGGAGCGCGTGCTACGGGTGGGTGTTGCCATTGTGACCAGTGAACTGAGATAAGGCGGAGCTTTACCTAGCATGGACTTGTAGATGACCTGGAGCCAGTGGGTCTGGCGACGAATATATAGCGAGGGCCAGCTGACTAGAGTATACAGGTCGCAGTCGTGGGTGGTATAAGGTGCTTTAGTAACAAAACGGATGGCACTGTGATAAACTGCATCCAGTTTGCTGAGTAGAGTATTGGAAGCTATTTTGTAGACGACATCGCCGAAGTCGAGGATCGGTAGGATAGTCAGTTTTACTAGGGTAAGTTTGGCGGCGAGGGAAGGCTTTGTTGCGAAATAGAAAGCTAATTCTAGATTTGATTTTGGATTGGAGATGTTTGATATGAGTCTGGAAGGAGAGTTTATAGTCTAGCCAGACACCTAGGTACTTATAGATGTCCACATATTCTAGGTCGGAACCATCCAGGGTGGTGATGCTTGTCGGGCGTGCGGGTGCAGGCAGCGAATGGTTGAAAAGCATGCATTTGGTTTTACTAGCGTTTAAGAGCAGGTGGAGGCCACGGAGGGAGTGTTGTATTGCATTGAAGCTCGTTTGGAGGTTAGATAGCACAGTGTCCAAGGAAGGGTGAGAAGTATACAGAATGGTGTCGTCTGTGTAGAGGTGGATCAGGGAATCACCCGCAGCAAGAGCAACATCATTGATATATAGAGAAAAGAGTCGGCCCAAGAATTTAACCCTGTGGCACCCCCATAGAGACTGCCAGAGGACTGGACAACATGCCCTCCGATTTGACACACTGTCTGCAAAGTAGTTGGTGAACCAGGCAAGGCAGTCATTAGAAAAAACGGGGCTACTGAGTCTGCCGATAAGAATATGGTGATTGACAGAGTCGAAAGTCTTGGCCAGGACGATGAAGACGGCTGCACAGTACTGTCTTTTATCGATGGCGGTTATGATATAGTTTAGTACCTTGAGCGTGGCTGAGGTGCACCTGTGACCGGTTCGGAAACCAGATTGCACAGCGGAGAAGCTACGGTGGGATTTGAAAAGGTCAGTGGTCTGTTTGTTGGCTTGTCTTTCAAAGACCTTAGATAGACAGGGCAGGATGGATATAGTTCTGTAACAGTTTGGGTCCAGGGCGTCTCCCCCTTTGAAGAGGGGGATGACCGCTGCAGCTTTCCAGTCCTTGGGTATCTCAGACGATATGAAAGAGAGGTTGAACAGGCTGGTAATAGGGGTTGTGACAATGGCGGCGGATAGTTTCAGAAATAGAGGGTCCAGATTGTCAAGCCCAGCTGATTTGTACGCTAGCAAACGCCCACAGATTAGCAGCACTGTAGTACTATTACACTCAACTGAACGACTTGATTAGTTTAGTGTTAGCTAGCTACATAGCTGTCTTTGTATCCAAGATAATCGTGTAGTTTAGAGTGTGTAGTCCTGGAGTGATTATCTTAATTTACCGAGGGTTAGCTAGCCAGCTATTTGTCGTCCTTAACGTAGGAGACTCTGCTAGCTAGCTAACAGCTAACAGCTAGCCAACGTCTACTGAATTGAACTCAACAACCCGGTCGCACTCACAGGTAGTATCACATTTTCATTTCATTTCATTACAGTACAACGGTTTGATTTGTTTGATCGTAGCTAGCTACATAGCTAGCTACATAGCCGTCTTTGTATCAAAGATAATTGTGTAGTCTAGAGCGATTTTCTAGGTTAGCTAGCCAGCTATTGTCGTTCTTTTAACGCAACGTAACGTAAACAACACTGCTAGCTAGCCAGCTAGCCCCGAATAGCAGCACTGCAGAAACTATTACACTCAACGGAACGACTTGATTAGTGTAGTGTCAACAACGCAGCTACTGCCAGCTAGCCTACTTCAGCAGTACTGTATCATTTTAATCATTTTAGTCAATAAGATTCTTGCTACGTAAGCTTAACTTTCTGAACATTCGAGACGTGTAGTCCACTTGTCATTCCAATCTCCTTTGCATTAGCGTAGCCTCTTCTGTAGCCTGTCAACTATGTGTCTGTCTATCCCTGTTCTCTCCTCTCTGCACAGACCATACAAACGCTCCACACCGCGTGGCCGCGGCCACCCTAATCTGGTGGTCCCAGCGCGCACGACCCACGTGGAGTTCCAGGTCTCCGGTAGCCTCTGGAACTGCCGATCTGCGGCCAACAAGGCAGAGTTCATCTCAGCCTATGCCTCCCTCCAGTCCCTCGACTTCTTGGCACTGACGGAAACATGGATCACCACAGACAACACTGCTACTCCTACTGCTCTCTCTTCGTCCGCCCACGTGTTCTCGCACACCCCGAGAGCTTCTGGTCAGCGGGGTGGTGGCACCGGGATCCTCATCTCTCCCAAGTGGTCATTCTCTCTTTCTCCCCTCACCCATCTGTCTATCGCCTCCTTTGAATTCCATGCTGTCACAGTTACCAGCCCTTTCAAGCTTAACATCCTTATCATTTATCGCCCTCCAGGTTCCCTCGGAGAGTTCATCAATGAGCTTGATACCTTGATAAGCTCCTTTCCTGAGGACGGCTCACCTCTCACAGTGCTGGGCGACTTTAACCTCCCCACGTCTACCTTTGACTCATTCCTCTCTGCCTCCTTCTTTCCACTCCTCTCCTCTTTTGACCTCACCCTCTCACCTTCCCCCTACTCACAAGGCAGGCAATACGCTCGACCTCATCTTTACTAGATGCTGTTCTTCCACTAACCTCATTGCAACTCCCCTCCAAGTCTCCGACCACTACCTTGTATCCTTTTCCCTCTCGCTCTCATCTAACACCTCCCACACTGCCCCTACTCGGATGGTATCGCGCCGTCCCAACCTTCGCTCTCTCTCCCCCGCTACTCTCTCCTCTTCCATCCTATCATCTCTTCCCTCTGCTCATACCTTCTCCAACCTATCTCCTGATTCTGCCTCCTCAACCCTCCTCTCCTCCCTTTCTGCATCCTTTGACTCTCTATGTCCCCTATCCTCCAGGCCGGCGCGGTCCTCCCCTCCCGCCCCATGGCTCGACGACTCATTGCGAGCTCACAGAACAGGGCTCCGGGCAGCTGAGCGGAAATGGAGGAAAACTCGCCTCCCTGCGGACCTGGCATCCTTTCACTCCCTCCTCTCTACATTTTCCTCCTCTGTCTCTGCTGCTAAAGCCATTTTCTACCACTCTAAATTCCAAGCATCTGCCTCTAACCACCTTCTCCTCACTCCTGAATCCTCCTCCCCCCCTCCTCCCTCTCTGCAGATGACTTCGTCAACCATTTTGAAAAAAAGGTTGACGACATCCGATCCTCGTTTGCTAAGTCAAACGGCACCGCTGGTTCTGCTCACACTGCCCTACCCTGTGCTCTGACCTCTTTCTCCCCTCTCTCTCCAGATGAAATCTCGCGTCTTGTGACGGCCGGCCGCCCAACAACCTGCCCGCTTGACCCTATCCCCTCCTCTCTTCTCCAGACCATTTCCGGAGACCTTCTCCCTTACCTCACCTCGCTCATCAACTCATCCCTGACCGCTGGCTACGTCCCTTCCGTCCTCAAGAGAGCGAGAGTTGCACCCCTTCTGAAAAAACCTACACTCAATCCCTCCGATGTCAACAACTACAGACCAGTATCCCTTCTTTCTTTTCTCTCCAAAACTCTTGAACGTGCCGTCCTTGGCCAGCTCTCCCGCTATCTCTCTCTGAATGACCTTCTTGATCCAAATCAGTCAGGTTTCAAGACTAGTCATTCAACTGAGACTGCTCTTCTCTGTATCACGGAGGCGCTCCGCACCGCTAAAGCCAACTCTCTCTCCTCTGCTCTCATCCTTCTAGACCTATCGGCTGCCTTCGATACTGTGAACCATCAGATCCTCCTCTCCACCCTCTCCGAGTTGGGCATCTCCGGCGCGGCCCACGCTTGGATTGCGTCCTACCTGACAGGTCGCTCCTACCAGGTGGCGTGGCGAGAATCTGTCTCCTCACCACGCGCTCTCACCACTGGTGTACCCCAGGGCTCTGTTCTAGGCCCTCTCCTATTCTCGCTATACACCAAGTCACTTGGCTCTGTCATAACCTCACATGGTCTCTCCTATCATTGCTATGCAGACGACACACAATTAATCTTCTCCTTTCCCCCTTCTGATGACCAGGTGGCGAATCGCATCTCTGCATGTCTGGCAGACATATCAGTATGGATGACGGATCACCACCTCAAGCTGAACCTCGGCAAGACGGAGCTGCTCTTCCTCCCGGGGAAGGACTGCCCGTTCCATGATCTCGCCATCACGGTTGACAACTCCATTGTGTCCTCCTCCCAAAGCGCTAAGAACCTTGGCGTGATCCTGGACAACACCCTGTCGTTCTCAACTAACATCAAGGCGGTGGCCCGTTCCTGTAGGTTCATGCTCTACAACATCCGCAGAGTACGACCCTGCCTCACACAGGAAGCGGCGCAGATCCTAATCCAGGCACTTGTCATCTCCCGTCTGGACTACTGCAACTCGCTGTTGGCTGGGCTCCCTGCCTGTGCCATTAAACCCCTACAACTCATCCAGAACGCCGCAGCCCGTCTGGTGTTCAACCTTCCCAAGTTCTCTCACGTCACCCCGCTCCTCCGCTCTCTCCACTGGCTTCCAGTTGAAGCTCGCATCCGCTACAAGACCATGGTGCTTGCCTACGGAGCTGTGAGGGGAACGGCACCTCAGTACCTCCAGGCTCTGTTCAGGCCCTACACCCAAACAAGGGCACTGCGTTCATCCACCTCTGGCCTGCTCGCCTCCCTACCACTGAGGAAGTACAGTTCCCGCTCAGCCCAGGGAAAAAAAGTAACACAAGAAAATTACATAACAATAACAAGGCTATATACGGGGGGGTATCACTACAGAGTCAATGTGTGAGGGTACAGGTTTATCAAGGTAATTTGTGAAGAGACTATGCATAGATAATAAACAGCGAGTAGCAGCAGTGTAAAAACAAGGGGGCCAATATAAATAATCCGGGTGGCCATTTGATTAATTGTTCAGCAGTATTATGGATTGGGGTGGAAGCTGATAAGAACCCTTTTGGTCCGAGACTTGGCGCTCCGATACCGCTTGTCATGCGTGTAACAGTATAACTTTAGACCGTCCCCTCGCCCATACTTGGGCGTGAACCAGGGACCCTCTGCACACGTCAACAGTCATCCTCGAAGCATCGTTACCCATCGCTCCACAAAAGCCGCAGCCCTTGCTGCAAGGGGAACCACTACTTCAAGGTCTCAGAGCAAGTGACGTCACCAATTGAAACACTATTTAGCGCGCACCACCGCTAACTAGCTAGCCGTTTCACATCCGTTACATGCGGTAACAGAGAGAATAATCAGTAAAGGCGCCGGAGGGGATGGCTGCCATTTTATGGACTCTTAACCAACTGTGCTATTTTGTTTGTTTTTTCGCATTGTTTGTAACTTATTTTCTGCATAATGTTGCCGCTACCGTCTCTTATGACCAAAAAGAGCTTCTGGACATCAGAACAGCGATTACTCACCTAGAACTGGAAAAATAATTGTAATATCTGTTTCACCGTGTCGTGGCTGAACGACGACATGAATAACATACAGCTGGCGGGTTACACATTGTATCGGCAGGATAAAAGTGCAGCCTCTGGTAAGACAAGGGGTGGAGGTCTATGTATATTTGTAAACAACATTTGGTGCACGATATCTAAGGAAGTCTCAAGGCTTTGATCGCCTGAGGTGCTAAGATGTAGACCACACTATCTATATTATTTGTAGCTGTCTATTTACCATAGCAAACATATGCTGGCACTAGGACTGCACTCAATGAGCTGTATGCGGCCATAAGAAAACAGGAAAACGCTCATTCAGAGGCGGCTCTCCTTTAATGCAGGGAAACTTAAAGCCGTTTTACCAAATTTCTACAAGAATGTTAAATGTGCAACCAACGGGGAAAAATAAACTCTAGAACACCTTTACTCCACACACAAAGATGTGTACAAAGCTCTCCCTCGCCCACCATTTGGCAAATCTGACCATAATTCTATCCTGATTCCTGCTAACAAGCAAAAACTAAAGCAGGAAGCACCAGTGACTCTGTCAATAAAAAAGTAGTCAGATGAAGCAGATTCTAGGCAACAGACTGGAATATGTTCCGGGATTCTTCCAATGGCATTGAGGAGTACACCACATCAGTCACTGGCTTCATCAATATGTGCATTGATGACGTTGTCCCCACAGTGACTGTACATACATACCCCAACCAGAAGCCATGGATTACAGGCAACATCCGCACTGAACTAAAGGCTAGAGCTGCTGCTTTCAAAGAGCGAGACTCTAACCCAAAAGCTTATAAGGAATGTCGCTATGCCTTAGACGAACCATCAAACAGGAAAAGCGTCAATACAGGACTAAGATCGAATCAAACTACACCAGCTCCGACGGATGTGGCAGGGCTTGAAAACTATTTACAGACTACAAAGGGAAGCACAGCCGCGAGCTATCCAGTGACACAAGCCTACCAGATGGGCTAAATTACTTCTATGCTAGCTTCGAATCAGTTATTTCGGACAACTGTGTGATCACGCTCTCTGTAGCCGATGTGAGTAAGACCTTTAAACAGGTCAACATTCGGATTACCAGGACTTGTACTCCAAGCATGCGCTGACCAACTGGCAAGTGTCTTCAGTGACATTTTCAAGCACTCCCTGTCTGAGGCTATAATACCAACATGTACATGTGCCCAAGAACACTAAAGTAACCTGCCTAAATGACTACCGACCTGTAGCACTCACGTCTGTAGCCATGAAGTGCTTTGAAAGGCTGGTCATGGCTCACATCAACACCATTATCCCAGAAACCCTAGACCCACTCCAATTTGCATACCGCCATAACAGATGATGCAATCTCTATTGCCTCCTTTTCTATATGTCAAATAAAATAGTCGGGGTGGAAATATTTTCTGAATATTGAGGAACCATCATGTGTAATGGATGTTACAAAAACAGACTTGTGTGAGGCTAAGAAAAATGTTGTGTACGTGGTGAGTTAAGACAATCAAAAATAAGACATTGCCAAATGGGCATGTCATGACGTGCCCTGGGGGGAGGATCATAGCCACTGCCGCCCCTCTCTCTTTCTTTCTTTCTTTCTTTCTTTCTCCACAGTTTATGACAGTCGTAAATACTCTGCTTCTGGGTCTGTAGTATTGAGATTGAAATGTGTGAGAGAGACTTGGCCAAACTCCTAATCCCCAAAATGGTAGAATTAAACAATATTTATACATTTGAGAATATTGGAATGGTCCGTGGACACTTAAGGGACAGTCATGACGAGTGTGTTTCATTTGGTGATCTCAAGAAGGACAGGAAACACATAACTGTATCTCTTAAAGTGTACATTTTCCAGCTGTCAGGTTTACAACTAAATATTGTGAAGCATATGGGATTAAGCATGAACCTGTTTGTGAAAAGATGTAATATGATATTAACCTTCTCAATGAGAGTATGGATTTTCATATAAAGACGAACCAAATCAGTGGACACACCCCCGTGAGCCCAGACATCACATTAGGCGTCATAGAACCGCCTCTTTTTCCAGAGTATAAACCCCACTTACTACAAAATATACATTCAAATCAGAGAATGCCGGGACGTTGGAATGGCTACAATTATATAGGCCACAGAGACCATACAGCTGTAGCATTGGCTACACTGCTGGAAATGGTTAAACTCTGAGACTATCGATCCCTACAAAATAAGAGCAAGTCTTAGACATATAATTACTAGTCTGCAGCTAGAAATTATGTAAGTCTAGATCGAGAATATCGCCAACCGCCGAAGCAATCTATTCTATGAGAACATGAGAACATTTCCGAATAGTACACTGAAGTATGCATTCTCACCACCTACAACCACGAAAGACATTGTGACTTCTGTGAAAGTTAACCAGACTCTCTGATGAACTCTACAGGACGATTGAGTGTTTTCAACGGAGAGACAACAACGATGTACAGGTGTAAATATATACATTGCAATTTCTTTCAGAATGAGCGGCCGTTCATGTGCAAAGTATTAGCATGTCCATGAGTACAATTATCCACTGTGTGTAGTGAATCCGTGTTGTCTTTCCCGCTCTCAATCCACACCACTTTCTTTTGTCTACCAAGCCGTCATATCAGTTTAGCCCACTAGGGACTTTTCTATCATTGTTAGTAACCAATATCTACTGTTTGTTATGTAATTCTGTGTGATTATTTAGTTAGTTAGTAATTAAGCCAATGTGTATATTGCTGATTCATTTTAGAAACTAGGGTTCGTGCAGATATCCAAGGTTTGGTGATGTTCAGTAATGAGAACTGATGAGGTAATAATAATACATTAATGAGAATGATTAGTCAAATCAAAAGTCAAATAAAAAATATAACAAAAGTTACATTCGGAAAATTATAACTGTAAATCTCAACATTTTCCTTGGTTCCCCAACTTCCTTGTCAATGAATGTTTACATGATTAGTTTAATCACATAATTTAACCTAGAGAACTGATTTGATATAAATAAGTCTTCACATTTAATGATAGTCCAGACACGACAGGCACTTTCCTACATATATGCATGCATTCTTGAGACGCATCATATCTTCGCCATCTTGATGGAACATTTTAAATGATTCTCAAGACACATAATCTTCACACATATTTTTAGACGCTTTTCATTGACAGCCACAACTCAATCAGGTAGATCTATTGCCACAAGCACTACTAAACGGTGGGCTTTCCAAACACATTTGTGATTTGAAGCAATCCACACACTGTAAGCCCAAACAGTACTGTTCAATAATTGGATGAAGTTCTGTAAACATAATATATGTGAAAACGTTGTAGTAACATAACTGTTTTAGGTCCCCATAACATGCACCTCACTTTTGATTTCGTGAGACTGGTATTTTATCATTTAAATTAAACGTATCGGAGAGTTAATGTAAACAGGATTGATAGATTGACAAGCACACATATCTGTGAAGTTTGACTTTGAACATCGACTTATATGACATCAGATGTAATCAAAGGCACGCATGTGGTATTTCATAATCTTTCCAACAAGGCAGACGGCCCCCATGACAGTGGATACTTTCTTAATGGCAAAAATGTATTAAAACATTTGCTGAGAGAAACTTTCCCATGGTAATGTCAGTACAGGATGTTTTAGACTTCGTCCAACCTGGACACACAATGGTGTATATTCCAATACTTCAGATGATTCAAGAACTGTTTAAAAAACTGATATTCTAAGCAAGATTTTAGAACCAAATATTGTCACTCCATGTCCCACAAAGATGGATCAAATTTCCAAGGCAATTGCTTATTCTCAACAGGAGAACTTACACTGTCACCCCAGATGTATAAGGATGATTCAGAAATTGCTAACCCACTTTGCATATCCAGAAAAATTCACATACTATCAGCAGTATACTGGGTCATTGCCAATCTACCCAGCAAATATTGATCAGCCTTACACACTATACAGCTTGCCTTACTGTGTAAAGTGACAGATCTCCAAAAGTATGGTTACGCGGCTGTACTTGTACCATTATTACATGACATTCGTTCTCTTGAACAGGATGGTGTAGTAAAACGCCAAATGGATCTACCTCCTGGTCCTCTTCCCCTGTCTTACCCACCAAGGGTAGAGACAGAGATGACCTCGCCTACTGAAATACCGGATTGGCCAAAGCCACCAGAAGATGACTCAAGCCAACCAACTACTGAACCTGACTGGTGTCAGGAAGAATCACCCTCTGCCTCAAGTGACACCTCTGAATGGGAACAGCTGATAGACTCATTGCTGATAGAGTGAGGGCACTGTCATGAACAGAGGCCCATATGCGCACTGTAAGAAAAGTGTTTCCTCATTGTTGCTAGAGTAATGGGCTCTGTCATAACCAGAGGCCCATATATGCACTGTAAGAAAAGTATTTCCTGTTGTAAGATATGTCATTACCCTCTCTGCTCTGAGGGAATGGGAGGAGCAGCAGATCGGGTGCAGAGAATCAAAAGGTATATAAAGAGACATTTGCCATTACTTTGGCGCTGACTTCTTGAATTCTGAATTCATTTAGACAACCATTTGACTTCGGGTAAATTGACACCTGACTCAAATTACTTAAAAGATTCTAACTTGTTGGATCTGTGAAGTGACTCTCCGATATACCGTTTAACTATTTACCAGTTGCTTTGTCGCTTTGCGCCAGGTACGTGGGTGCTGATGCAAATATATCCAGAGAGTTCTCTGTAGCCTCTCGATTGAGCTCAGCATCTCGACCTTGTTGCGAGCCACTGACACTGCGGTAGTTCAACGGGGTTGAGAGCACTCTAGTCCTTAAGGTTATCCCTTGCTTTCTCTTATGGATGTCTGAATTGACCCTGTGGTTTTGCGCCAGGTACGTGGGTGCTGATGCAAATATATCCAGAGAGTTCTCTGTAGCCTCTCGATTGAGCTCAGTATCGCGACCTCGTTGCGGACACAGACTTTTTGAATATTCCATTTGGGGCAGGGAATCACCAGCGGGTTCTCTCATCCGAGCCAAACTTGAATCTCTCAATTTAGTAAAGCACCGACTCCAAGTCAACCTCTCAGCCAGTAGAGGGGAGTCGCTACTAACTAAATTCTTAACAGAACTCTGACCGATTGAAACTCTGCTCCTGATCTCGTGGGTCTCCTCGTCATCTCTCAAAGGTAATTAAATAACTATTACAAGTATTTAATATAGAGATACGTGTTATCATTGTACCAGGCATTTTATAAGAGCATTAAGTCAATTGCATGTTTTTGATTAACGCTGTGTGTGACCGAGTAACAATTGTGTATTTTGAAGTGTGTTTGATTGTAAAAGACAAAAAACAGAGTGTTTTCAAAAATAAACGGTAGTCTTATTTTGTCTCGAGTAAACGGTTCTCTCAAAGACAGTTACCGGCACGGGAGATAACAACTCTGACACTCCCCGCTACTGGGACACTGGAAACGGAGATCAGTAATCTATGACAGAATGAGTTACTATTAAAAGACAAAGAGGAAGGTGTGTCCAGTAGTGATTCATTTAATTGTCTTATCGATCTATCTAAGTTTTATTTTCCAAGCGATACATAGCCGACGGGCAGAGTAGTGAGACTAAGTTGACTAAAGGTCCTCACACTTTAAACTAGATACATCACAGAGGGGAAACACTCAACCACAGGGAAATCATATAGAGACTGGTAGGACTAGTGCTTAATAATAACTCAAGGACCAATTAGTGGTGAAACAAAGAGTCTAGAGGATAAAGGTGGGGTTCACACATCCCAGCTAGAGCTAGACCGTTGAGAGTGACAAGGCAAAAGACCTCTCTACGCGGACAACGCTTCGATATAGAAAGAGAGGCAGGGCTACGCGAGCGGTCCTGGTTATACCGAGATAACCTGAAGTACCTATAGTGCCCTGTCCAATCCAGGGAACGGGACGCTAACCACCTCTAGCACCCCGCTGCCGGCCAAGGGGCGGGGCTGAAGGTTTCGTATCGGGACAATGGCATTGTCATTGAATCATTTGGTCAGAATGTCAAAGGAACCATCTTTTGCGTTTCGGCTGACAATCTTGCTGCCCATGGATTGGAGGGGGTTCTAGAGTCTTTCAGAGCATAGTATGTTTGTCGATTCTGTATGACCACCAACAAACAGTTTGAGTCCAATGAAGTCAGAGAAGGAGAGTTTAGTCTGAGAACTAAAGTCAACCATGACATTAATGTTGAAAATGTTGTGCAAAGTGATACTATAAGTAGTCAGTTTGATGTGAAAGCGGATTGTGTCCTGCGTGAATCACTGCAGTACTTCCACCCCATCACATATTTTCCACCAGATATACTTTTGGAAGTTATTGTGCCTGTTGAGCTGTCTCTTTGCCTTAATAAGGATCTAGCCCTTATCCCATGTACAGTATCTGATGCTGTCTGGCCAGAAATAATATGAGATGCCATACTCTTTTTGTGTATAAGGTGTGTTTGACGTAAGCTAAAACATCCTTTCTTAACCCATTCCATATTTGCTGTATTCCAACACTGCACACCTTAACTTTAGGGCTAGGTGTTCCGCCTGTCAACAACTTCCGGTGAAATTGGAGGGCACGCTAATTCAAATAAATAATCATAAAAATTATGGATATTAAACATTTAGTTACATACAAGTGTCTTATCAGTTAAAAGCTTAAAGTCTTGTTCAACGAACTGCATTGTCAGATTTACAATGGGCTTTACAGCGAAAGCATGCCATGCGATTGAGGACGGCGCCGCGCATCAAAATATTTTTCAGCAGGCACAGGATTCAGAAAATCACAACTGGCGATTAAATATTCATACTTTTTTGAAAATCTTCCTGATTTGCAATCCAAAGGGTCCCAGCTACAACATGCATGGTCATTTTGTTAGATAAAATCCTTCTTTATATTCCAAAAAGTCAGTTTAGTTGGCTCTATCGATTTGAGCAATCCACTCCGTTCAACCTGCAGAGAAAGGAATCCAAAAAGCTACTGCTAAACTTAAAACAAGTCAAAATACATTTCTATTCAATCCTCAGGTACCCTAAAATGTAATTAAACTATAATATTTCACACGGAAAGTAGTATGTTCAATAGAAAAGCAAAATTAGCAGATGTTGCGCGCACACAGATCGATTTCCAACTCTCCCAGTACTAAAACTCAAAATTCTTCCTTGTTTGGGAGGAAACAAGCCTGAAACCTTGAATAAAGACTGTTGACATCTAGTGGAAGCCATAGGTATTGCAATCAGGGAGCTGGATTTGGATATGACCCTATATGTTCCATTGGAAGAGCATGGACTAAAAAAAAAAGATTCAGGTTGGTTTTTCTTTGGATTTTCTCCTACTATATCAATTGTGTTATAGTCTCATAAATTAACATTTCTACAAACTTCAAAGTGTTTTCTATCTAATGGTACCAATTATATTCATATCCTGGCTTCTGGGCCTGAGTAACAGGCAGTTTACCTTGGGCATGTCAGTCAGACAGGAAGTGGAGAAAAAATAGACCCTAGCCTGAAGAACTGCTGCTTGATGTGCTAGTGTTTGGGTATATCAAATATCTGGAACAGTTTATGGGCCCTGACGGAGTCAAGACAAGGCTGTGCTAGAACCCATGAAGTGTATTAAGAATTATACTCTGTGGCAGACAAGGGGGTTGGGTCAAAACATTTACACAGATCAGACATGAACAGAGTAGGATTAGCTCAGTTTATTAAAATAAAAATCCAAAAGAAAATAATAGGTCTCCCCCAAGAGACCCTCTGCGGGATACCGTCTTCTGGGCTCCGGGTCATGCTGTATCCTGTGGGGATCAAAACTGAACTCCCTCCTGTTACCTCTGGTACCGTCCCCAACTATACGGTACCAGAGGTAACAGCAGCATACCACCATGTATACCATTCCTGGCTTGCTTCTGAAGCAGGGTTGGTCCTGGTCAGTTCCTGGATGGGAGACCAGATGCTGCTGGAAGTGGTGTTGGAGGGCCAGTAGGAGGCACTCTTTTGTCTGATCTAAAAAAATATCCCAATGCCCCAGGGCAGTGACACTGCCCTGTGTAGGGTGCCATCTTTTGGATGGGACGTTAAACGGTGTCCTGACTCTCTGAGGTCATTAACCTGTTACTCCTACCCCCTACTTTTTCGAACATTCTGTTAAAAATCGCGCAACATTTCAGCGCCCTGCTGCTCATGTCAGGAATATAGTATATGCATATGATTAGTATGTGTGGATAGAAAACACTCAGACGTTTATAAAACTGGTTAAATCACGGCTGTGACTATAACAGAACGTGCGTTTCATCGAAAAGTGCAGGAAAATCTGATCACTGAAAATGGAAAAATATATCCATGCGCGACTTGAACCCATTGATAAAGGTGAACCACATTTAATGGGGCTGAGGTTGCAATTACCTACAGCTTCCACACGATGTCTCGAGTCTTGTCATTTGCCTACTATTTGTTTCTTGGTCAAACAGACGCAAGGCAGCGCAGTTCTTCCGGTCTCCGACCGGATATTTTGGTTGAGATTTACCTGGACATTATTTCCAGACGGACAGCTAAAGAATATACTTCAACTCGTGATCAATTTGATCGCTTATTAACGTTTACTAATACCTAAAGTTGCATTACAAAAGTATTTCGAAGTGTTTTGTGAAAGTTTATCGTCAACTTTTTTAATTTAAAAAAATGACGTTACTTTATAAGACGCTATTTTTTTCCGTTTATCACACAGTCTTCATAGATCGATATCTAGGCTATATATGGACCGATTTAATCAAAAAAAAGACCCAATAGTGATTATGGGACATCTAGGAGTGCCAACAAAGAAGATGGTCAAAGGTAATGAATGTTTTATATTTTATTTGTGCGGTTTGTGTAGCGATGACTATGCTAATTATTTTGTTTTTATGTCCCCTGCGGGTCTTTTGGGGTGTTACATGCTATCAGATAATAGATTCTCATGCTTTCGCCGAAAAGCATTTTCAAAATCTGACTTGTTGCCTGGATTCACAACGAGTGTAGCTTTAATTCAATACCCTGCATGTGTATTTTAATGAACGTTTGAGTTTTAACTAGTACTATTAGCATTTAGCGTAGCGCATTTGCATTTCCAGATGTCTAGATGGGACGCCTGCGTGTCAGGTAGGAGCAAGAGGTTAAACATCCCATGGCACTTATGGTAAGGGTAGGGGTGTTAACCCCGGTGTCCTGGCTAAATTCCCAATCTCGCCCTCAAACCATCACGGTCACCTAATAATCCCCAGTTTACAATTGTCTCATTAATCCCACTCCTCTCCCCTGTAAAAGTTCCCCAGGTCGTTGCTGCAAATGAGAAAGTGTTCTCAGTCAACTTACCTGGTAAAATAACAGATAAATAAAAAAATACGGGAGTCCTTTCCTCCCCCAGTCTCTTTCCTGTGTGCTGCTTTATGGGACTTGTACAGTTGGTCAGCAATCAGCCCTTGATTACTCACCAATCCCAATCAGCCCCAATTAGTCCTGGCCGGAGAGCCCGTCAAGACCTGGCACGTCCAGCAGATGGAGCCATCGCCTCGTGATGTATACTCCGTCTGTCACTAGGCCTCGACGAGTTTCCCCCTGGTGGCTGACCTGCTGTACTCCACAACTGTAACACAGAGTTGTTATGAATCCCCCTATGTAGCCCATGAAAGTGTTTGAGAACATACCTCTCATCGAAGTCAGTGAGCTCCTCCAATGTAAAGTATTGGCAGTATGGGTTCCCTGTCCTCATCCCTCTGGGGTTCTTGGTCCGACGAAGCTCTTGCAGTTGCACTTATTGCTTGCACATGTTTAGGCAGATGCTGCACCTTGAGGTGAAGCTCCCCCAGCTGTTCAAGGACGAACCTTTCAACAGTGCAAAATTCCATTAGTACTAATCTTAAAACACAGCAATTTCCTGATTTCAATAGAAATATGAGGCCAAATATTCCAGTGCAATTTGATGGGATAATCCGTTGGGTGTTGGCTAGCGAGATCTTGGACCTGGGGTACATTGTTGAGGCTAGGGGGCAGCATTTTCACTTTTGGATGAAAGGCATGCCCAGAGTAAACGGCCTCCTACTCTTTCCCAGATGGGAATATATGCATATTATTATTACTGGTGGATAGAAAACACTCTGAAGTTTCTAAAACTGTTTGAATTATGTCTGTGAGTATAACGGAACTCATATGGCAGACAAAAACCTGAGAAGAAATCCAAACAGGAAGTGAGAAATCAATTTAGAAAACAGTGCCATTGGATGTCCACCTTAGATATGAATGAGCATGTACTTCCTAGGGCTTCCACAAGATGTCACCGTCTTTAGATTCTGGTTGTATGATTCTACTATAAAGGTGGGGCTCATAATAGCTCTTTGATTGGGTGGTCTGGCAGAAAGCCTCGGTCTCATTACGCGCGGTCACGAGAGTGTCCTCCCGTTCCTATGCTTTTCTTCAGACAATGAAATTCTCCGGTTGGAACCTTATACGCTGATTAATGTTTAAAACATCCTAAATATGGATTGCATACATCATTTGACTTGTTTCTATGACCTGTAATGGAACTTTTTGAGTTTTTGTCTGGAGGAATTGCTTGTGCTTTTTGAGGTTTGAATGCTGGGCTGAACAAGCTAACAACAAGTGGCTAAATTATGGGCTTTTTGGAACTTTATGGAACAAATCAGTCATTTATTGTCGAACTGGGATTCCTGGAACTGCCTTCTAATGAAGATATTCAAAGGTAAGTGAATATTTATAGTGTTTTTTGTAGCTTCTGTTGACACCAAAATGGCAGCTATTTCTTTGGGTTCTGAGCGCCGTTCTCAGATAATTTTTTTCCGTAAAGTTTTTTTTATTATTTTTAATCTGACACAGCGGTTGCATAGAGGATACATTTATCTTTCATTCTGTGAATAACACTTGCATCTTTTATCAATGTTTATTGTGAGTATTTCTGCAAAATCACCTGATGTTCTGGAATCAAAACATTACTGCATGTAACGCGCCAATGTAAACTGAGATTTTTATATATATATATATATATATATTTATATATATGCACATTATCGAACAAAACACACAATACATGTATAACATGATGTCCTATGAGTGTCATCTGATGGAGATAATCAAAGGTTAGTGATTAATTTTATCTATATTTTTGCTTTTGTGACTGTGAAATATCGCTGTGTGTGTTTTTGAATTTGGTGTTCATCTAACATAAATAAATATATGTTGTGTTTTCGCTGCAAAACATTTTAAAAATCGGACACGATGGGTAGATTAACAAGATGTTTATCTTTCATTTGCTGTATTGGACTTGTTAATGTGTGAAAGTTAAATATTTCTAAACAATATTTTTTTCACCTGAATGGGAGGGGGTGTTCCCTTTAGCCCCAACATGCTAATTAGGAGTCAGATGTGAGTACCATTGTGAGAAATTGCCAGTGCCATTGTTATTTTTCATTTTACTAATTTAAATAGCTTACATTATGTGTCTCAATCACTCCACGCGGTTGTTCCAGCCACCACTCCACATCACCCGGTCTGATCAGCAACATGCACCTGCCCCTCCCGGGGCAGTTTAACGGCAACCCTGCTCACTGTAGGGGGTTCCTCCTGCAGTGTGACCTTCACCTTGCCTGTCATGCTGGGACAGCCTCCGAGAGGGACAAAGTGGCTAAGGTGATCTTGGTGCTGACAGGCCGGGCTCTGAAGTAGGCGCACGCAATCTGGGAGAGAGACGGTCCCGAAGTGCAGTCCTATGAGCGCTTCTCCCAACTCTTCCATGCCGTTTTCGACCACCCTACGGAGGGCCGAGAGGGAGGTGAGCATCTCCTCCGTCTACGCCAGGGGTCCAGGACAGCTTCTGAGTTTGCTCTGGATTTCCGGACGGTGGCTAAGTCCACAGGCTGGAATGACCAGGGCCTGTCGTCACCCATCCCGGGGGTTTGAGTCTATCCCAGGAACCTCCAGCGAGACTGAGGCCATGGAGGTGGGCACGAAACACCTTCCCCCTGAGGAATGTCAACCTGTCAGTGGCCTTATTACACATTCCTTTAGTCCATTTAAAACCCATTATCCCTGTCCATGCCCTAGACAACCGTCCCCTAGGAATAAGTTAGTCCTAAATAGTTATAAAACTAAAAGCTTCTCATTTGGGACAAATAATTCAGTACATCATAAATCTTGTAATAAATCATGTGGAATTGGCTCAGAACAAGGCAGCACAACTGGCCCTTGGATGTACACAGAGAGATAATATTAACAATATGCATGTCAATCTCTCTTGGCTCAAAGTGGAGGAGAGACTGACTTCATTACTTGTATTTATTAGAGAAATTGACATGTTTAATGCACCAAGCTGTTTGTTTAACCTCTTAAGACTAGGCCTCAATACTGCCCCCTTTGGAGGAAGTGCGTGCCCATAGTAAACTGAAAATATTTTTTCCCAAAATTGCTAATATATGCATATAATAATTATTATTGAATAGAAAACACTCTAAAGTTTCTAAAACCGTTTAAATTATGTCTGTATGTAAAGCAGAACTCTCAGGGCAGCCTTTCTCCCAAACTCTCTCTTGTCAAGAGAAAAGTTGGGTCAACTTTGACGTCATCTCTCCCACCCTTCCCAGGCAGCTACCGATCTGGGAACAGTATGTATGTGTTCAGCGCGATGCCTGCTTTCAAATGGCGCGTTCATTGTGAGAATCCCACGAGCCCTCGTCGTTTGGCGGGCGAAAATGTTAGTAATAGTGTCACTCTCAAATACATGCACTCTATTGCGCGCGGCCGATTTGGGGCACGTTCTTTTCCAAGTAAACAGCAATTGAAGGCGGTTTGTCTGTTCGCGCTGATCATTGTTTTACATGTTAAAAACATCATAAAGCTCGATTCTGCGCATAGTTTGACCAGTTTAGTCGACATATATGTAAATTTGAAGTTTTGATGCGCAAGAGTGCGGGACCAGAAGTCATTTTGGGTGCATTTCAGCTGAAGCTGTTAGCATATGCTAATACAGAGACACACAACGTGAAACCAAACAATGTATTGGGTAAGTATGACTCCTACGTCTTCTGATCGAAGAACATCAAAGGTAAGGGAATATTTATGTGGTTATTTTGGGTTTCTGTGGACTCCAAACGTAGAGGAGACATACTGCTAATATCTGAGCGCCGTCTCATTGTATAGCCAGTGAACGAATTCTGTAATGTTAAAAATAAATGTAATACAGCGGTTGCATTGAGAAGAAGTGTATCTTTGTAACTATATGTAGAACATGTATATTTAGTCATGTTTATTGCTTGTTATCTGACGTTATCTGTCGGAGCTATCATCATTTCTCCGGACATTTGAGTAGCATTTTTTTTTTTGAAATGTCGTCAACCGAGATTTATGGATATAAATGGCATATTATTGAAAAAAAAAAAAATGTACTGTGTAACATGTAATATTACTGTCATCTGATGAAGATTTTCAAAAGGTTAGTGAATTATTTATTTTTTAATCCTACTTTTAAATTTTATTTTTTCTGGGACAAAATGGCCGCCGCTTGCCTTTTGTTTCGGTGGTGATCTAATATAAATATGTGCTATGTTTTCGCCGTAAAACATTTTAGAAATCTGACTTGCTGGGTAGATTAACAAGATGTTTATCTTTCATTTGAGCTATTGGACTTGTTAATGTGTGGAGGTTAAATATTTTTAGGAATATTTTTTCGCATTGTGCGCTATGGTAATGAGCTTGAGCCGTAGTCACGATCCCGGATCCAGGATGGGGAGTTCTAAGAGGTTTTAATTGACTGATTTCCTTATATGAACTGTGTAAAAATCAGTAAAATCTTTGAAATTGTTGTTGTGTTGTGTTTCACTTTTTGTTCAGTGTAGATCTCGTTTCCATCTTCAAATTCATTGGCACACACCGTTTGTGTCAATATTTTTGAAAAACTCCTGTTTGTTAGTAAGATTTGAGAAAGTCAGAAATTCCATGGAAGCTTTTAACAAAGCACACCTGTTCATTGAAATGCATTCCAGGTGACTACCTCATGAAGCTGGTTGAGAGAATGACAAGAGTGTTCAAGGGTGGCTACTTTGAAGAATCTCAACTATATTTTGATTTGTTTAACACTGACACTGTATATTTTAAGAATATCACTGAATATTTTTGTTTAATTCATAATAAAAACCTTTAAAAGTTTTAGTAATATGCTACAAGATCGAATCCCTGAGCTGACAAGATAAACATCTGTTGTTCTCCCCCTGAACTGTTCCTAAGCCGCCATTGAAAATAAGAATTTGTTCTTAACTGACTTGCTTAGTTAAATAAAGGTAAAACTCATTCAGTTAATTCAAATGAAGTTGTACACAATTATCAGTTTCTATTTTGTTCATGTCACCCATTAATTTACAGCAATCATTCAGGTAGAGACATTAGTGCCTTGGGACCCAAAAGCATAATCATCCCTCTAACTCCCCCTTGCGGTGGTCTGGATCAATGAAGCAGTGACTCGGGGTAAAGTACTAAACCACAAATTACGACGGCATAATCTCAAAACGCTTGTGGAGAGTATTCAGATCCCTTGACTTTTTACACATTTTGATAAGTTAGCCTTATTCTAAAATGGATTAAAATTTCCCCATTTACACACAATACCCCATAATGACAAAGCAAAAACAAGTTTTTAGAAATGCCTGCAAAAACAAAACTGCTATCACATTTACATAACAATGTATAGCTTTTATTCAGTGCTTTGTTGAAGTACCTTCGGCAGCGATTACAGCCTCGAGTCTTCTTGGGTATGACGCTACAAGCTTGACACTCCTGTATTTGGGGAGTTTCTTCCATTCTTCTCTGCAGATCCTCTCAAGCGATGTAAGGTTGATGGGGAAAAGTATGGCAAAGCTATTTTCAGGTCTCTCCAGAGATGTTCGGTCGGGTTCAAGTCCGGGCTCTGCCAGGGCCACTCAAAGACATTCAGAGACTTGTCCTGAAGCCACTCCTGCTTTGTCTTGGCTGTGTGCTTAGGGTCATTGTCCTGTTGGTAGGTGAACCGTCGTTCCAATCTGGCCAGGCAGCGAGCTCCAGGAAGAGTCTCCGTGGTTCCAAACTTCTTCCATTGAAGAATGATGAGGGCCACAGTGTTCTTAGGACCTTCAATGCTGCATAAATGTTTTGGTACCCTTCCCCAGATCTTTGCCCCAACATAAGCCTGTCTCTGAGCTCTATGGACAATTCCTTTTACCTCATGGCTTGGTTTTTTGCTCTGACATGCACTGTCAACTGTGAGACCTTATATAGACAGGTGTGTGCCTTTCCAAATCATGTCCAATTAATTGAATTTACCACAGGTGGACTCCGATCAAGTTGTAGAAAAATCTCAAAGATGATCAATGCAAACAGCATGCACCTGAGCTCAATTTCAAGTCTCATAACAAATGGTCTGAATACTTCAAAAATCAAATCAAACTTTATTTGTCACACACTCCAAATTCAACAGGTGTGTCACTTGCAGTGAAATGCTTACTTTACAAGCCCTTAACCGACAGTGCAGTTCAAAAATTTACCAAATAAACTAAAGTAAAAAATAATAAAAGTAGCACAATAAAATAACAATAACGAGGCTCTATACAGGGGGTACCGGTACCGGGTCAGTGAGAAGGGGTACAGGTTAGTTGAGGTAATATGTACATGTAGGCAGAGGTGACTATGCATAGATAATAAACAGCAAGTAGCTGCAGTGTACAAAACAAGTGGAGGGATGTGAAACAGTACAGTGGCCATTTGATTAATTGTTCAGTTGTCTTATGGCTTGGGGGTAGAAGCTGTTAAGGAGCCTTTTGGTCATAGACTTGGCTCTCCAGTAATGCTTGCCGTGCAAAAAATATGCAAAGTATTCACATTTCCATGAGCATAGTTATCAGCTTATGTTAGTGGAATTCCTTTGTCTTTCCCTTTCCCTCTCTTTTGAATCTGCCATTTATGTTAGTAACCAATGTATAATCTATCCTGTGTGTGTGTTTATGTAATTCTGTGTGATTATTTAGTGAGTTAGTTAGTCAATAAATAATTAAGCCAATTTGTGTATAGCTGATTCATCATAGAGACTCGGGTTCGTGCAGATTTATAGGATATTATGACATTCAGAAAGAGACTGATAAGGTAAATAAGAATTAATGACTTGATTGTGACAGATGTAAGAGATATTTACATCTTTAGAGTTTAGTCGGGAGATAGTAACTCGTTAAATAACTTTTCCCATTTAATTTGCATAATAATTGAACGTGGTATGTAATTATTTTATGAAATAACAGTCAAACACGTGAATTATAGTCAAGACACAACATATTGATGCCCCGTGCGAGGAATCTAACTAAGATAGAATGAGGCCTTCATCTTGAATTCAGGTTAAAACATTGAGAAAATATCTCCAAAAGTGTTTGAATGTAAGACGTTATTAGTAAAACCAGTCCCTTGTTGAAATGGGTTCTCTGTTGTGCTTGAAAGTGTACAAAGTAGGATTAGCGTGCACAAGATGCTAAAGCTATTTTTTTTCTCTCCCTTTGTTCACACGGCAACACCATGTGCCTTTGAAAATGGAAGTTCCACCTTTTTTGGACTCCCGTTTGATTTCAGCTTTCTGCGATCAGTGACCCCTGGGGGAGAATAATCGGCAGTCATTTTTTGTTTTAAGAATTATTTCTGTGACACCCAACATTGTCTCACATTTGTAACAAGTGGTTACACTTCTGATATCCTACCAATCTCAACTGATTGGATGTTGTTGTCACATTCAATTAAACTAGGTTGTTCAATTGCCTTCCAACCCTTTTCAGGTTGATCTTTTGAATAATATGCTAAATTGATTGGTTTCTACAAATGAGACAATTTTTCGATATTAACCTAAATACAGCTAATTACAGTTTAATTCCCAAATAGCCTATACAAGTTTGATTTATCATTAAAGTGATTAATCAATTAAATGTGCTTTTGCAAGCTCATTGAGGCCATTTTCCACAGTACTAATCCAGTATTGATGGAAGTCCCACCTTCGGGGGAATCACATGTGGTTTCAGCCCTCAGGGATAAGTGACCCCTGGTGGTAAAGAATCACATTTCTTTTAAATAAAAATTCCATGCTTGTCCACCGTTGTCTCACATTGGTAACAAGTGATTAATCTTCCGAAATCCAGCCAATCTCCTCTGATTGTATATCGTTGTATCATTCAGTCAATCAATGAAATGTATTTATATTGTGTAGAGGCACGGTGGCTAGGAAAAACTCCTTAGAAAGGCCGGAACCTAGGAAGAAACCTAGAGAGGAACCAGGCTATGAGGGGTGGCCAGTCCTCTCTCTTCTGGCTGTGCCGGGTGGAGATTATAACAGAACATGGCCAAGATGTTCAAATGTTAATAGATGACCAGCAGGGTCAAATAATAATGATCACAGTGGTTGTAGAGCGTGCAACAGGTCAGCACCTCAGGAGTAAATGTTAGTTAGCTTTTCATAGCCGATCATTCAGAGTATATCTACCGCTCCTGCTGTCTCTAGAGAGTTGAGAACAGCAGATCTGAGGCAGGTAGCACGTCCTGTGAACAGGTCAGGGTTCCATAGCCACAGGCAGAACAGTTGAAACTGGAGCAGCGGCACAGCCAGGTGGACTGGGGACAGAAAGGAGTCATCAGGCCAGGTAGTCCTGAGGCATGGTCCTAGGGCTCAGGTCCTCTGAGAGATAGAGAAAGAAAGAAAGAAATAGAGAGAGAATTAGAGAGACTATACTTAAATTCACACAGGACACCGGAGAAACAGGAGAAATACT